>NC_060144.1:169595040-170205040 GCF_021461385.2 Schistocerca piceifrons
CTAGTGAGACAAGCCTCTACATCCTTACATTTGTCCTCCAGCCATCCCTGCTTAGCCATTTTGCACTTCCTGTCGATCTCATTTTTGAGACGTTTGTATTCATTTTTGCCTGCTTCATTTACTGCATTTTTATATTTTCTCCTTTCATCAATTAAATTCAATATTTCTTCTGTTACCCACGGATTTCTACTAGCCCTCGTCTTTTTACCTATTTGATCCTCTGCTGCCTTTACTACTTTATCCCTCAAAGCTACCCATTCTTCTTCTGCTGTATTTCTTTCCCCCATTCCTGTCAATTGTTCCCTTATGCTCTCCCTGAAACTCTCTACAACCTCTGGTTCTTTCAGTTTATCCAAGTCCCATCTCCTTAGATTCCCACCTTTTTGCAGTTTCTTCAGTTTCAATCTGCAGTTCATAACCAAAAGATTGTGGTCAGAATCCACATCTGCCCCTGGAAATGTCTTACAATTTAAAACCTGGTTCCTAAATCTCTGTCTTACAATTATATAATCTATCTGATACCTTTTAGTATCGCCAGGATTCTTCCAGGTATACAACCTTCTTTTATGATTCTTGAACCATGTGTTAGCTATGATTAAGTTATGCTCTGTGCAAAATTCTACCAGACGGCTTCCTCTTTCATTTCTTACCCCCAATCCATATTCACCAACTATGTTTCCTTCTCTCCCTTTTCCTACTGACGAATTCCAGTCACCCATGACTATTAAATTTTCGTCTCCCTTCACTACCTGAATAATTTCTTTTATCTCGTCATACATTTCATCTATTTCTTCATCATCTGCAGAGCTAGTTGGCATATAAACTTGTACTACTGTAGTAGGCATGGGCTTTGTGTCTATCTTGGCCACAATAATGCGTTCACTATGCTGTTTGTAGTAGCTAACCCGCTCTCCTATTTTTTTATTCATTATTAAACCTACTCCTGCATTACCTCTATTTGATTTTGTATTTATAACCCTGTATTCACCTGACCAAAAGTCTTGTTCCTCGTGCCACCGAACTTCACTAATTCCCACTATATCTAACTTTAATTTATCCATTTCCCTTTTTAAATTTTCTAACCTACCTGCCCGATTAAGTGATCTGACATTCCACGCTCCGATCCGTAGAACACTAGTTTTCTTTCTCCTGATAACGACGTCCTCTTGAGTAGTCCCTGCCCGGAGATCCGAATGGGGGACTATTTTACCCCCGGAATATTTTACCCAAGAGGACGCCATCATCATTTAACCATACAGTAAAGCTGAATGTCCTCGGGCAAAATTACGGCTGTAGTTTCCCCTTGCTTTCAGCCGTTTGCAGTACCAGCGCAGCAAGGCCATTTTGGTTAATGTTACAAGGCCAGATCAGGCAATCATCCAGACTGCTGCCCCTGCAACTACTGAAAAGGCTGGTGCCCCTCTTCAGGAACCACATGTTTGTCTGGCCTCTCAGCAAATACCCCTCCGTTGTGGTTGCACCTAAGGTACGGCCATCTGTATCGCTGAGGCACGCAAGCCTCCCCAACAACGGCAAGGTCCATGGTTCCACCTCTTACGTATTCAGGGGCATACGAGATGCGTCGGTGAGTCCTCGTAACGACCTACGGGATTGGCCACCTTAAATATGTTCTCCAATGACGGAGATACAATTATGGAAAACTTTTGTGTAATTTACAGAGTTCCTAATCTATCTTTTTCTAGGGGTACGCCCAGAAATACTTGTTTTCCATTCTTTAATGATGTGGTTTTACAAAATAATCTAGTGCACTTCACTTTCATAACATCGAGAGGCGAGATATCATTATTAATAATAAAAACAAAATATAGGCACATATGAACGAGACATTCTACCACTAAGATTAGTACAGATACAAAGAAACAAGACACTTTAGCAAAAATCCTTATTCTAAGCCTATATTTACTACGTCCACTCTCTGGTCTAATCATTCGTAATCCTACCCGTTAAGGTGGGATGGACCAGGCTTTGGAGGGCGGACTTCGACCTCTACCTGGTTGCTATTTTGGTAACCATTATTCCTGTTCCTTCCCGATTGCTGATTACCGCCCCAAGTCCTTTTGTAATTTATTATGTTGCACCGGAGAGTGTCGCTCTTCTGATGCGTACCTTGTTTTCGAGTTTCCATTACTCTTATATTTTTTTGATTGTGGCCGTTGTAGTTCGGCACTGGCCTAGTTTCCCACTGAGGTCCATTTTGCGACGTTTGTTATTTTGTTCACGCTGTCGGCGTTTGTCCCGCGCCTGTTCCAATTGAAATGCGAATTCCAGTTCGCGCAAAATACCCTTAAATACCTCAGTATCGCTACCACAACGACCGGCAAGTGACTGTTGATACGAGATGGGAAGTTTCATGTAGCATAATCTGATGATTTCCGCACCGCTACGTGGGTTGACTAGGTACTGTTTTTTTTGTCATATTTTCAAAAAAATTGACCGGACTCCGGAACCCTGCCCCTTCCATATCTCTGGACATCATAATTTCTTGTTTAATCCTTTCTTGGGTTTCTTTAGACCAATACTTGCCCAAGAAGACATTTTTGAATTCTTCGAACGAGACGCCCGTCTTCGCTACATTTCTCATGTACTCAGCGGTCACGCCCTCCATATGGGAGCACACAAAATCCAGTTGGTTAGGTGATCTTTAATGACTTCATGTAAGGCGCATGGTTCTTGCCATCTTACAATGTGTTCCCCCAAGAGTACACCCAAGAGTGCACAAATACAATGAAGCTGGCTGTAGGACATCCGAACATTTATTGTGAACTGCACCACAGTCATAATGGGAGGCGTATGATAAGGCTTAGTGATGAATGCATAAAAAATATTTTTCAATTATAGTTTGTGAAGCACATTTTGTAATATTCTACAACTGTTGTGCATGAATACTTGAGTGAACTTAACTATGAACATAATAATACAGAAAACAAATAACAATGTACTCTAAATGTTTCATGTGTCTGAATTCATTCGTAAGGCAAAATATGTCCATACCCACTTTTTGGTTCGAATGAACATATTCCTGAATATGTCATATCCCCGAATATTGACCATTCCTTCTGAGACACACTGTGTAAATGTGTAATAGCACAGGCAATTTTATCAGTGCAAAATATTTCTACATCAGAAAATTTGTAAGACACATACTTTTAATCTCATGCCACCTAAAAATAAGAGGTAGTAGTTGGTTTCTTTTACTCAGTGTCGGAAAAGGCCTTCATGTGATTTACTGGTCTTTACTACGGTATCTCTGAACTTTCCGAGCTTGGCAGAAGTGTAATTTTGTGTTGAAAGGGGAAGAATTTTTTATGAATAAATAAATCGTAATGTGAAATAACAGAAAATTTGTCGATAGGTTATTCATAGTGTAACCTCCCCAAAAAAATAAAAAAATAATATGAATAATATTCACGTTTAGTGTAACCTCAAAACAGAAACATTCCTAAACCTCTCAACAGTAAAAAATATAATGATGTCGTTCATTCACATTCAAAGTAACCTTCTAACAGTTTATTATTCCGTAACCTATGAATAATGAAAATGTGACTCACTTATAACGTTTCAATAATGGACTGTGAATTTAAACTGGTAAATTTTGGACGTCAGCAGTGCTGCGTCATGGCCCTGAAAATTCATTCTGAATAAATTGAAAAATCTTACCTTAATTAGGTCGCTGGATAACGCATATATATCTGCTCCTATAAGAAAATTTTCTGGTGCAGCTCAGTGGAATGCTGGCCGATAGATTTGTCTTATATAAAAGGAAACAACTGATTTCTCTTTTCTATAATCGGGATGACCAAGGATTGGAGAAATTAGTAAATTCTTTAAATTGAAATGAATGATCGTCAAAAGTTACTTTTTATGAGAATGATTATTATCAAGTGATTTTTTAAAAACAGTTACATGGGACTTGAGATAACAATACTACATATGCGCGAGGCTGCTTTTACCTTACATTATATCGTTCAGGCTCCGCCATCACCCCCCACGACCGGCCCCGGAAACTCCATACACAAGACTGCTCGCTAGCAACAACTTACTGCTACTGCTGACAACACTGCTCTCTGGTCTGAGATTCTCTTATACCTTACATATCGCAGGCAGCGTGTGAGCAATACATCGAAATTACATCTGCTCGAGTGCGCTAGCAACAAATTTCTTAATCATGGACCTCTTACAATAGATTACGCTGAAGAAAACAAACCGAACCTTTTACAGGGCACCATCGTACCCATGGACAAGAAAACTGTCAGTGAATTTTAGGAAAGCGCCTCCCTTTCTTTTTTTTTTTTAATTTCATTCTACACATTTATATGATAGCTCCAGCTTCTAACAGCCGCAATCAGTACTTATTACAGTAAAATATTTGTATTTGAAACGGAAAACTTCCAAGGCATCAACTGCACGAGAGTGACACCTTTTGAGGTCATGCCATGTGCAAATACGAGATGGTAGTTGCTTTCAAGATCTGTGAAAGAACCTATATGTCTTCTACTTTATTATCATGCTTGTCAGCGTGCTGTTAGCAGTAGATTGAGTTCAAGTTAAAAATGGAATAATACATTTTGGACAAGTAATAAACGCAGTCAGAAGCCCGTTATTTCAGGTAACCAAATCGCTAACCATACACTTCAAACATCTAGATCATCCCACGACTAACAACATACTTCCTGTAAAAAGAGAGCTCACTTCTCTAAAACCTCAGTGACGAGACGAATCCAATTTGTCTTCATCATTTGCCGCTGACTGAAATGGATGAGGCCTTGACACAAACTAATCATGGTAAAACACACGACTGCCTAATATACAGCCTGAATTTCTGATAAACATGGGTAATGGCGGAAAAAAATGGCTGGTCCCTTTCTTCTCCAACATCTTAGGGAATGGAACATTGTTCTACAAGCTAAAGAGAAGAAAAATAGTGGCAAATTTTGAAACCAGGTAAACCCGCTGACCACTCTCAAAGTTTCAGACCAATTTCTCTTCTGAGCTGAACTTATAAGCTCTTGGAGAGGGTTGTTTACAAAAGAATTAGTTCGTTCTGGAACATGTCCTAGCTGAGAAACCACGTTTGAGGCTACAGGGAATGTGCTGCGACCAGGTACTGGCTCTAACAACTTTCGTTGAGGCTGGAAAGCGTGAAGACGTCTGTCGAATTCTTTGACCTAACCGCGGCATATGACACAGTATGGAGAGAAGGGATGATATACAAATTACTAAAAACAATCGGAGGCCGAAAAACTGTAACTCTCACCAACAACATGATAAACAATAGCTATTTCTGGCAGAAAATATGAGTAGGGAAAGGAAATTAAATAATTGTCTACCATAGGGATCCGTCCTAGCCCCCCTGTTATTCAAACTATGTATCTTCTTTCTCCCCAATACCAGTCAACAAAATTCTGCTACACGGATGATACTGCTCTTGCTTGTAGAACTAAAGATCTCGGACAGGTGGGCACAATTCTCACCCAAGATCAAGCCGTTATGAGCTCCGAGTTCGGAAAATGGCGACTTAAGCCCAGTACAAGTAAAACTGAAGTATGTACATTCCATCCGAACAAGAAACAAGCTAACTCGGAGCTCAGAGTGAAACTTAGCGGAAACACTGTTTGCCATAACAAATACCCTAAGTACCTGATGTCAACCTTTGCTCCCATATAAAATATCTTGAACATACCACTGCAAAAACTCGTAACAATATTATTAAAAATTTGTGTTGGGCGATATGGGGAGTTTCAGAAGATATCTTGCGCACATCATCCATTGCGCTGGTCTCCTCAGCGGCCGAGTATTGTGTCCCGGTGTGGCTAAACAGCTGCCACACCAGCTCTATCGGCGTCCGGTTGAACCACACTATGCGATTAATAACTTGGACAATCCGGCCAACGTCCAGTTATTGCCTTCCACTCCTGAACAACAGCTATCCACCCGCAATCCTTAGAAGCGAGAGAATACCGCAAGCTGCAGGAGAAACTGGAATTACCCATACAGGAAGACATACCAACCCTACAGCGAAATTGTTTCCGTTCAAGAAACCCACCCTTACGGCAAGCGGATAGGAGAACAGTTAGACGCCAGTAATTCCAGGTGAGAGACCTGTCGGATAAGAACTGTCAGCTTATTGAAAATCCTGAAGATCGTGAATTATTCCGGAAGTTTAACTGTGACTCTGCTGGCACAGAGCTCGATAGGAAAATATGGGTCAAATTAAACAGAGTTCACACTGCGCATGGTCGATTTCAGACTCACTTTACAAAAGGAGTTCTACATAGTCTCTGGATTGTGACTGAGCGACTGCAAACCAGACAGTCAAGCACGTTAGAGACGAATACCCTTTGCGTTCCTATCAGGGGAGATGGAGCGACCTAATGAAAGTTGACAGTACAGCTCTTATATGGATTAGGACCATAGGCACTGACATTTAATTATTTTTGTGTGTGCTTTCGTCTTTCTGCATTGTTTTTATAAACATATGATAATGTTATATATCTGTATTTTTTACACTGCATGTGAGCCATACGAATAAATAAATAAAGTGATGCAAATACCTTTAACAGGAAAACGTGGTCCAAACCATAAAACATGGTTATGGAGCAGTGGAAGGAAGTAATTTGCTCGGATGTCTCTTGTTTCACACTTTTTCCTACATCCGACAGAGTGTGCGACCGAAGAGTCAAACGTAGCAGAGGTTTGGTGATAATTTGGGCCGCCATACCGTGGTGGTCCGTGGACCCCATTGTCACTCTGCAATATCGCGTTACTGCTGAGGATTACGTGGCCGTTCCGGCTTGTCGGGTCTACTACATAGTATAATGTTTATTTCCCAGTGGGAATTCTGTTTTGCAAGACGACAGGGCCCAGTTCACACAGACATGGATGAATTTTCGCACCTCCACTGGTGACAATAGTCACCAGACTGCAATATTAGTGATCTGTTGTGGTCTTCTTTGCAGAGGATGGTGAGAGATTGCTATCTACCTCCACCATAGTTAGCTGAACTTGCCACTATTTCACAGGTATAACGATATATGATTCCCTCGAAAATCGTACAGGACTGTATTTAGCCACTCTGGGACCACTGGAAGCTGTTGTGGACGTCAGTGGTTTTTCTGAACCGTTTTAGGCATGGAAATGTATTTTGTTTCTGGTGCAGCCGTATTTTTGTCCATCCAATGTAACATTCTTTTATAGATTTCATTTACCTTAGGGCCCGTTGCTTCGATTCGCTCTTGTATACCGTTTGGCCTGCACAGAATTTCTTTCTTTCTTTTTTTTTGCTTCATCAATTTTGATGTTCTTCACTATAGCAACAACTGCTAAATTTTACACGCTAATTAAGGCCATAGAAGCATGGTGTGTTCGGAATATACTTCTGGCCAAAAAGCAGTATTGTTTGCTAGAATAGGAAGTCTCTGTCAATCCTGCCTTTTGAATTCTTGTGGTGATATTTCAGTACAAATTTTCATGCCTATTTCTTTAGAAGTCAAAGGCAGATTTTAATATATTTAGCTTTGAAAATGTTTTAATATAACGAAATACTTTCATAATAATTTTCTTTCCCCATTTCATCCCTTTAGGGGTTGAATTTCTAAAAAACACCGAAACTTTTTTTTTTAAATTTCTAATCGAGAAACCCCATACACGCTTTTTAGATTTACTTTTAAAAATGCTATCATAATGAAACATTTTCGAAATGTTTTTCATCCAAAAACACTGAAACTAATTTTTTTATTTCTCGGAAGTCAAATACCAATTTCCATAGACGCAGCTTTAAGAATGCTGTATTAATATCATCATACTGATTTACTTTTAAAAAACTCTCACTCACTATTTTACCTCTTTAGTGTTTGACTTCCAAAAAGTGCAGAAGCACGTATTCATTTATTTCTGATCGAGAAAGCAAATGCTTATAAAAATTTTCACGGTTCTAGCTTCAAAATTGCATTAATAGCGACATATTTTCTAAAGACCTTTCATCCCCTCCTGCACCCCTTTAGGGGTGTAATTTCTAACTATACCTTAGAAACGATGCCTACAGTATAGGATCAACACTTTCTCCAAATTTCAAGTTTCTGTCCGTAATGGTTTGGGCTAGGCGATGATGACTCAACGAGTTAGTCAGGTCCTATTTCACCCACTTAGAGGTTGAATTTCAGGACCCATTGAAACACATAATTTTTTTATTCCTAATTGTGAAGCCAATTATAAATTCTGATAGATTTAGCTACGAACATGCTTTCATAATAAAGTATTTCCATCAACACTTTCATCCCCTATTTCATCTTATTACAGGTTGAATCTCCAAAAACGTTGAAATAGGTATTTGTTTGTTTCCAGCCGAGATGTGAAACACCAATTTTCATAGATGCAACTTTAAAAATTCTTCAGTAGTCATAAATGAACTGTTTTTTTAAAAAAAAGACTTTCTATTTGTCTCTCTTAGTTGTAGAATTAAAAAAAAAATGAAACCAACTGCCATTTTTCGTAGTTCTAGATTCTAAATTCTCTTAATAGTGACATATTTTGTAAAATTCTCTCATCCCATATTTGTCCCCTTAGGAGAAGAACGTCGGACAATCCTTTCTTAAACGATGGCTCTAGTATAAGATCCACATACTCTCCAAATTTCTAGTTTCTATCCTTAGCAGTTTGGGCTGGGAAATTACGAGTTAGTGCATCAATTTGGACCTATTTCACCTCCTTAGGTGTTGAATTTCTAAGAACTGTGAAACTCGTATTTTTTCATTTCTAGAGAAGCCTAATGTCCATAGATTTTGTGTGAAAAATGATTTCAGAAAAAATATTTTCATAATACATTTCACTCCCTATTTGTGTGTTGTTTGTTGTTGTGGTCTTCAGTCCTGAGACTAGTTTGATGCAGCTCTCCATGCTACCGTATCCTGTGCAAGTTTCTTCATCTCCCAGGACCTACTGCAACCTACATCCTACTGAATCTGCTTAGTGTACACTCCCTCTACGAATTTTACCCTCCATGCTGGCCTCCAATGCTAAATTGGCGATCCCTTGATGCCTCAGAACATGTCCTACCAACCGGTCCATTCTTCTCCTCAAGTTGTGCCACGAACTCCTCTTCTCCCGAATTCTACTCAATACCTCCTCATTTGTTATGTGATCTACCCATCTAATCTTCAGCATTCTTCTGTAGCACAACATTTCGAGAGCTTCTATTCTCTTGTTTTCTAAACTATTTATCGTCCATGTTTCACTTCCATACATGGCTACACTCCATACAAATACTTTCAGATACGACTTCGTGACACTTAAATCTGTACTCGATGTTAACAAATTTCTCTTCTTCATAAACGCTTTCCTTGCCATTGTCAGTCTACATTTTATATCTTCTCTACTTCGACCATCATCAGTTATTTTGCTCCCCAAATAGCAAAACTCCTTTACTACTTTAAGTGTTTCATTTCCTAATCTAATTCCCTCAGCATCACCCGACTTAATTCGACTACATTCTATTATCTTCGTTTTGCTTTTGTTGATGTTCATCTTATATCCTCCTTTCAAGACACTGTCCATTCCATTCAACTGCTCTTCCAAGTCCTTTGCTGTCTCTGACAGAATTACAATGTCATCGGCGAACCTCAAAATTTTTATTTCTTCTCCATGGATTTTAATACCTACGCCGAATTTTTCTTTTGTTTCCTTTACTGCTTGCTCAATATACGGATTGAATAACATCGGGGAGAGGCTACAAACCTGTCTCACTCCCTTTCCAACCACCGCTTCCCTTTCATGTCCCTCGACTTTTATAACTGCCATCTGGTTTCTGTACAAATTGTAAATAGCCTTTCGCTCCCTGTATTTAATCCCTGCCATCCTTAGAATTTGAAAGAAAGTATTCCTGTCAACATTGTCAAAAGCTTTCTCTAAGTCTACAAATGCTAGTAACGTAGGTTTGCCTTTTCTTAATCTTTCTTCTAAAATAAGTCGTAAGGTCAGTATTGTCTCACGTGTTCCAATATTTCTGCGGAATCCAAACTGATCTTTCCCGAAGTCGGCTTCTACCAGTTTTTCCATTCGATTGTAAAGAATTCGTGTTAGTATTTTGAAGCTGTGACTTTTTAAACAGATAGTTCGGTAATTTTCACATCTGTCAACACCTGCTTTCTTTGGGATTGGAATTATTATATTCTTCTTGAAGTCTGAGGGTATTTCGCCTGTCTCATACATCTTGCTCACCAGATGGTAGAGCTTTGTCAGGACTGGCCCTCCCAAGGCCGTCAGTAGTTCTAATGGAATGTTATCTACTCCCGGGGCCTTGTTTCGGCTCAGGTCTTTCAGTGCTCTGTCAAACTCATCACACAGTATCACATGTCCCATTTAATCTTCATCTACATCCTCTTCCATTTCCATAATATTTTCCTCAAGTACACCGCCCTTGTATAGACCCTCTATATACTCCTTCCACCTTTCTGCTTTCCCTTCTTTGCTTGTAACTGGGTTTCCATCTGAGCTCTTGACGTTCATGCAAGTGGTTCTCTTATCTCCAAAGGTCTCTTTAATTTTCTTGTAGGCAGTATCTATCTTATCCCTAGTGAGATAAGCCTCTACATCCTTACATTTGTCCTCTAGCCGTCCCTGCCTAGCCATTTTGCACTTCCTGTCGATCTCATTTTTGAGACGTTTGTATTCCTTTTTGCCTGCTTTATTTACTGCATTTTTATATTTTCTCCTTTCATCAATTAAATTCAATATTTCTTCTGTTAGTCAAGGTTTTCTACTAGCCCTCGTCTTATTACCTACTTGATCCTCTGCTGCCTTCACTACTTCATCCCTCAGAGTTACCCATTCTTCTTCTGCACTATTTCTTCCCACATTGCTGTCAGTTGTTCCCTTATGCTCTCCCTGAAACTCTGTACAACCTCTGGTTTAGTCAGTTTATCCAGGTCCCATCCCTTAAATTCCCACCTTTTTGCAGTTTCTTCAGTTTTAATCTACAGTTCATAACCAATAGATTGTGGTAAGAGTCCACATCTGCCCCTGGAAATGTCTTATAATTTAAAATCTTGCTCCTAAATCTCTGTCTTACAATTATATAATCTATCTGATACCTTTTAGTATCTCCATGATTCTTCCATGTATACAACCTTCTTTTATGGTTCTTGAACCAAGTGTTAGCTATGATTAAGTTATGCTCTGTGCAAAATTCTGCCAGACGGCTTCCTCTTTCATTTCTTACCCCCAATCCATATTCACCAACTATGTTTCCTTCTCTCCCTTTTCGTACTCTCGAATTCCAGTCACCCATGACTATTAAACTTTCGTCCCCCTACACTACCTGAATAATTTCTTTTATCTCATCACACATTTCATCAATTTCTTCATCATCTGCAGAGCTAGTTGGCATATAAACTTGTACTACTGTAGTAGGCGTGTGCTTCGTGTCGATCTTGGCCACAATAATGCGTTCACTATGCAGTTTGTAGTAGCTTACCCGCACTTCTATTTTCCTATTCATTATTAAACCTACTCCTGCATTACCCCTATTTGATTTTGTATTTATAACCCTGTATTCACCTGACCAAAAGTCTTGTTCATCCTGCCACCAAACGTCACTAACTCCCACTATATCCAACTTTAACCAATCCATTTCCCTTCTTAAATTTTCTAACCTACCTGCACGACTAAGGGATCTGACATTACACGCTCCGATCCATAGAAGACCAGTTTTCTTTCTCCTGATAACGACGTCCTCTAGAGTAGTCCCCGCCCGGAGATCCGAATGGGGGACTATTTTACATCCGGAGTATTTTACTCAAGAGGACGGCATCATCATTTAACTATACAGTAAAGAAGAATGCCCTCGGGCAAAATTACGGCTGTAGTTTCCCCTTGGTTTCAGCCGTTCGCAGTACCAGCACAGCAAGGCTGTTTCGGTTAGTGTTACAAGGCCAGATCAGTCAATCATCCAGACTGTAGCCCCTGCAGCTACTGAAAAGGCTGCTGCCCCTCTTCAGGAACCACACGTTTGTCTGGCCTCTCAACAGATACCCCTCCGTTGTGGTTGCACCTACGGTATGGCCATCTGTATCGCTGAGGCACGGAAGCCTCCCCACCAACGGCAAGGTCTATATATATATAATGATGTAATCTTTTTGTGTGTGTGGGGGGGGGGGGGGGGGTATCGGTCACTTAAACATGTGGTTTGCAAGTTTCTCTTCGATGGAGGATACTAACGTTACAAATTAATTGAGAAAATTTTGTACAACATAACTATCACTACATACGTGGCTTTTTGTGGGTACAGGTTAATTACTATGAAAGCAGGAACAGTATTCAGCAGTGGAATGTCGTGAAGTGGCCATTCTAGTTCATAATTTCATTTAACTTACGTTGAACTTGTAGCGTTTTGTTTCGTCGTTTCAGAAGTGTCTTAGGGTGATGGAGTTACCAGAATTCATGCGTCATTTATTCATGCCATACATGGATCGAAATACCGTCATGCGCTCGCCCTTTTGTGTGTGTGTGTGTGTGTGTGTGTGTGTATGTATGCATGTGTTGTGTGTGTGTGTGTGTGTGTGTGTGTGTGTGTGTGTGTGTGTGTGTGAGCGCGTGTGCTTGCGTGTATTTGTGGTAATCTGCACTGTGTGATATGACTCGACTTTCGGCAGCCGTTGGAGTTTCTTGTCGTAGTAATAAAATAATAAACGTTTAATATTGTCCCCATGAACTGTGCAGAATGATCTTCAAACTAGTCGCGAATGACTGTGTACCCGTGTCATGGCACAATTTTAACCATAAACATACCATCGTTGGTTGGGAACATGACGTCCATGAATGGCAGCACATTGTCTCCAAGCATTCGAACATAAGCTTTTCTAGTAAATAATAGGTCCTGTTGGACCAGAGGACCAAGCCCATTCCATTAAACACTGCCGACGCTATTATGGAACGCACACCAGTCTGCAAAGTGCCATGTTTACCACTTGAGTTCATAGCTTCTTGTGGTTTGTGCGACATTTGATCCACAACATCAGCTCTTACCAACTGAAATCGGGACTTACCTGATCAGCCACGGTTTTCCAGTCGTGTATGGTCCAACCGATATGATCACGAGACTAAGAGAGGCGCCAGAGTCCATGCCGTGCTGTTGGCGAAGGCACTCACTTCGGTCATCTACTGCCACAGCCCATCAGCGCCACATTTCGACACGTTCATCGTACGTCCCCCATTGATTTCTGCGGTTATTTCACTGCTCCTCTGATATCACTGACAACTCTACGCAAAGGGCACTTCCCTCGGTCGTTAAGGGAAGACCGTCGGCCACAGTGTTGTCCGCATTGTCAGATAATTCCTGAAATTTGCTATTCTCGGCACACTCTTGACATTGTGGGTCTCGGAATATTGAATACCCTAACGATTTCAGAAATGGAATTTCCTATGCGTCTAGCTCCAGCTACTATTTCATGTTCATAGGTCACGTCATGTGGTCATAACCATTTCGCAAACCCTTTCACATGACTGATCTGACTACAAATGACAGCTCCGTCATTGTACTGCCATTTTAAACCTTGTGTACCTCCATCTGTATATGTATATATCGCTATACCATGACTTTTGTCATCTCAGTGTGCCAATAACAGTTATATTCTCGTTTCAGTTATTGTTAAAAAATTACATAGTTTTTATACGAACGAAATGAGAACAGTAAATTCTTTTAATTTTAGAGGTAGATCCTTCTTTCTTTTCATAAGTAGTTTTCTATCTCCTCAGAATTTCAATAGTACCATCCGCTTCCATGAAATCCTAGAGCTCTCTCACGCACGCAGAGCCAGCGCAGTTTCTCCTCTATTCGCTGCAGCCATCGGCTCAGGCGACCGCATGCTATTCCGCGCGGCAGCGGCAGGAGGGGCCGACTATAGCCGGCCAGGACGGATGTGGTTCGAATGCGGCTCGTCCCCAGGGCTGCGGGTCCGCCATTACTGTCAAAAATGGGCTGCCTTTGCAAATCCATTCTTTGGGGCAGCGACGGCCGTATCCCTCCTGGAGTCTCCAGGGAGCAGAGGGCTGAAGGGCTGCTGGAGGCAGAAGCTCCGGGTCCCCGGCAGTCGTTCTACGCAGTCGCCAACCACAGCCTTACCACGTCGCCCAAAATCCGCGTGCGGCCATAGGGCGTTATATGGGGACCAGATGAGCAATTGTCCGCCTGGCACCGACATGTCCTTCATATAACTGAAATTTGGCTTTTGTTGTATCAGTACATGCAGTAAAATAATGTAAGCAAACCTTCATAATAGTCCGCGAAATAATTTTGAATGTGCAGTTTTTGTAAGAAATGGTATTGAATAAGTTTCTTTCAATTGACAAGAAGAAAGAAAAGAAAACTAAAATGTGTAAGTTTTCATGGTTTCTTGTGTAATAACCGCTTGGTTACTCGTGTAAATAATTTATTTAATGACCGGTTTCGTAGCTTAGAAGCTACATAATTAGGCTAAATCCGTTAAATTAGGAAAAACGTGTTTGCTAGAGTGGTAGTCGAAAAGTGAATATAAAGCAGGTTGCGTACATGGTTAATATGGAAATCAAAGTTGCAACATGATTGTGACAGAATATTGCTTTGTCTACGAGCACATGACGCAATTAGCGGATCCTCAGGTAAGGGGAAAGTCGGGATCCACTCTTCCTCAAGCGTGCCTAATGTTTTTATAACAATAATAACAGTCAATAAATATCATCCCAAACTAATGTGATAAAAGACCAATAATGTGCTTGAGCACCCAGTCAAAAATTGAATCCGGACTGGAAGACAGTAGACCGAACATAACCGGTTAACCATTGGATATAGGGGCACGATCGGTCTAGGGAGCTTAAGAAATAATGAAAATGTTGATAGTATCGACAATGAAAATGACATACGATAAATGCAGCAGGCTGCAGCACTTGGAGATGCATGGTATGTCATTTTCATACGATTTTTCCCATCAGTTATCGTCTTTGTACTGATTTTATTACTAAATTATCGATACTTAACACATTCTCATTAAGTTTTAGGCGCTCTGGATGGATCGTGCCCCTATATCTAATGGTTAACCGCATATGTTCGGCCTACTGTCATCCGTTCCGGATGCATGGCAGCTCTTTTTAATTTCTGACTGGCTGTTTTAGCCCATTATTGGTCTTTTGTCGCACTATATTAGGATGATATTCGTTGACGGTTCTTATAGTTAAAAAAATTAGGCATGTTTGAGGAACAATGGATCCAGACTTTCTGCATACTTGACGGTCCGCTAATTGCGTCATTTATTCGTAGACAAGGAACATTCGGTCCTGCCCAAGTTGCAACTTTAGTGCCATGATTTAACATGTACGTACCTTGCTCTATTTCTCAACATTGACTGTAACTATAGCTCGACCACAAGAGTAGCAAACGCTTTATTCTAGTTTAATAGATATAACACGATGACGTGGTTTTAGGCTACGAAACGGGGCGTTAAATAAATTAGTCATAAGAGCAGCCAAGCGGTTATTATTCAGGATGTTTGCCCCTCGTACAAACCAGTCATGTTTGCAGGCTTTCCCAACGAATATGTTGCAAATACACATCTCGGGTTAGCCACCGTATAACACTGTGTATGTCCCAGAACATTTTCTCTAAGCAACTGCCTGACACATTCAGGTGGTTGCTGTAGGTAGTGCTACCAGGCTCTCGACTGGTGACATTCTGAACAGATACGATAGTATTTCGATAAAGGTTTCACAGAGCGTTGTGCCTGTCTCACTTCTAAATGTGCTATAGAAGATCAGAAAACTGAGGAAACGTGATGTGAGTTTTACTACTTGTCTTATCTTTAAACTGTGCCCGTCCTTGCAGTGTCGGGTGATGGTCATTACTGGTCTTAAATAAAGCGAATTTGGGCATTCTTGGTAAAGTTGATTTATAAGATTCTGGGAAAGAAAATTGTAGAATTTTTGTATATCGGTATCGCATTTTCAGGCGTTGTAGCACAAAAAAACCGAGAAAAAAGGGACATCTCCTGGGTAGATCTTTAATGCGCTGTAGCACTGAAACTGCGTAATTGCGAAATAATCAAATATAAATACGATATCCACCAAACACGACAAGACAGCTTCGGCAACTTTGAAATCGAGATGGCTTTGTACCATGTGCTTTTGATTCACAACATAAGCACAAGATACCTGATCTCAGCCAATCACAACACAGAATGAGAGCACATTATATTATTTAATCAACCAATCATATCATCACATGTTCAATGCACGAACATACGAACGACGAAAAAGTGTGAGGAATGAAACATGAATAAAGTAGATATTCCAATGTAATGTACGAAATGTACACTACTAAGCAGAGCAATGGTGTAACATACCTGCAATGTTGATGCAACTGAAGGCGCCGGTCTCCGTAAAGGGTATCAATTTGTACTCGCTAATTGTGCTTGCAACATACTTCGAAAGAATTATTGCATGGCAGCTACTTGGTTAAAGTTTACCTGCCTCAAAAAAATTGTGATGTAATATTTCTTTCTGACGATGTGCTCGACAGAACATAGACTCAGCTGCGTAACCCACGAAACGTTTAGTCTTTTTGCCATATCTTGGGATGACACCTCTGACGTCCCGCAAATTCTGTCCACGTCCTGTATAGAAATGGAACGATCTTTCGTACATACGAAGTTCAGATTATGGTTCGCTCTAAGGTGCTGAAAGCATTCGGTACCTTGAGTGTTACATGAACTGAAGCAGTCAGTAAGGATCATCGTCCTAGGGTGGACCTTTTCTTTTATTATTCTGAACAATACTTCCTTGATCCGAAATTTAACGAATTCAAAGATGCAATTTTATGGCTTCTCGCTGAATTCCGGCGAACACCCGATTTCCAGTGATTTCACCGCTTTTGTAATAATTCTATTTCCCAAATTTTACATCGCCAACTAACGACCAAACTGTTGCATTCCAACCTAAACTAGATCTCTCGTCACACCACTGATCATTCTGTCACTACAAGCAAGTCTTTTGCTTTAACATTCGTTGGCTTCGCAAACTCAACCAAATTGTTGCTTTCCAACCGTACTATGATTCAGATCAGTATATCACCACGTCCAGATTTCTTCTGTCATGTCAAACTGTGCTCATATGTCCCAGCCGATCAACACCATAGGAAATTGCGAGAAATACCAAGAACACAGCCGGAAACAGGTTAACCGCATTCCTGTAAATCTCTACCTACTCGTAGAACAACAAACAAGTCTTTGTAGCAACAAAGAATATAGAAGTCACTGCTTCACTCCCAGCAGTTTAATCCTAGAGCACTAAACCCCCTAGAATTTGCGATTGCAAATGGTAACTACTCGTAATTCTCGCGAACTTTCTGAGCAGTACAACTGTCAGTATACGGTGTAAAACAGGACACCCCGGAGACCCTGTAACTGTAGTTAACTATTGCATGAATTATATATTGTGACTTTCTTCGAATAAAATATGGGGTAGTAATGTTTACTATGGTTTAGTAAGAATGTCACTTTAATGTTCTGGGATTAAGTTCTGTTGTAACGTCGAAACCGTACCATGCCCTTGGTAATCGCGGTGGGGAAACCGCGACATCTTCGGTAGAAAAGAGGAATATATTTTTCTCGAACAAGAGTAGCAATGTCAGTGTTTCATTCGCAACAGTTCAACATGTCGACTTACATCCCATCCTAACCACATCTCTGCTGGAAGAAAAAGCAGAACCAGAACGATATATGATGCCATAGCTCTACGTATTTCTATATTGTATGTATTTTAAGTTGTCGATGAAACAGTCAAGTTGCCATTGGCCGAATATATCACGTCTGCATTTCTCGTTGTAACTGGCTAACTAGATCACATGTCACTTCGCTCAGACCGCATTGGAAAAACATTCTTGCTTGCTCGGTATGTACTATTGTCTGCCTACGTAACAAAGATCTTCACATGCAGTAATTTTATTTTTGTAACTAAAAAAACACAAAAGCACACACAAAAAATGACAATGAAATTACAATAGCTGAAAGAGAAAATACAAATGTTACTACATATACGAGTAGCTGCCTTGCTTTAGAGAACCCATGTTGCAATCCAGCTACATAATCACAGAAGAACCAGAGGGGTATCCGAGGTAAATAGGGTCGACATGTGTAAGGCTTCTATCAAAATCCATCTGGAAATGAAAGTATTGCATATTCTTTTTGAAAACTTTTTCCTCAGGTAACCTGTGCTTCAGAAATCGTGTTCAACTTCTGAGCAGTGCTGACTGCTGGTTGACACTGTGCTGCGAGTGTCAAGTGTTGTGAAAGAAAAGTTTATTTAACCTAAAAGAAATGTTGGATTTGAAATAATGAAAATAAATCTAATTACGTCCCAGAAGTAACTAACATTGTACACAGTGAAAACTATTTAACTGTAATTCTGTGGTGAAATATGAAAGCTGCGTACCATTAACCGCGAAGTTTCACTTGAAAAACCCTCAAAATAAAACTGTCGTCACCTCGGTAGAAAACCATTATTTGGGATGACCTACACTGTTCACTCTAACATAATCTACTTAATAAGCACATATCCAAAAATTCTGACTATGAACTATATGCTCACAAGATTACGGTGTGAGATCTTACAATGGTCTTTTAATAAACGTAACGAGAAACTTCACGATTACGTTAAATGATTGTCTGAACTGTGGAATGGATACTATATTCGAATTATCGTGTAGCGTCTTGTAACAGCAAGTGGTGTGCATACTCTGTGTTATTGTTAATAAATATGAGTCGATTGGACAATGCAACTCCCAATACCAATAAAGGAATGCAATAACTGCCAAATACAGTCAGCCCCTTAGGCACTGAGTCATAAGGCACTGTTAAAAGCTAATAAGTTCGGACCCTGTGCACATAACAAATAAATTAAATTGTCTTACCTCTAAAGCAGCAACGGAGTAACGTGATATATTCTGGTCTCTTACAAAAAATATGAATGCTAGCTACAGACTCAGCAGTGTGCAATGCAGGCTATAATACTTGAAATGCACATGAAATTCTTTTGGCCGATAAACGAGAAGATTTTAGAAAATTCAAATTCTTTAAAAAATTTATGATTTGCACTGGGAGGTGGTACTGTTTATAGTCAATCACTAACACTCAGTTTCTTAACAAAATTATATTGCAAGTTAAGTTTGGTTTTTCAAAAACATCTGACAATTAAAGCGGGATTGCTCACAATTTATTCAGAAACAGTGAGATTTAAACAGCAAGTATTATCTAACTTCATTAATCCAACATAAATGCAAATCATCAAATTACACATAGCTCTGTTAACAAATCTTAAAAGCATTACAAAAATGAAATATCTGACTATACTTTTTATCAAAACGGTTTATGTACAATCTGGGGTGACTCAACAATTACCAATTAAATCTTTACCTATTTTCCCTGAAGACTTCCGCTTCCTGGTTCAACAATATTGACATACGTCAATTAATCTAACTCTTGGTGGTTTCACACAGCACACCACAGAAACTGCCTTCTCCAAGAGCTTTTCTCACAGACAGTTACCTACAACTGAGGGCCCAGCACGCTCTTACTCCAACACTGGCAGAACGGTATCTTTCGCTCTGCGGTGACGCACAGTTATCGATATGCATTATCGAGCCTTTGATTGTTTATAGTATACTAGTTTCATTTTGATTTATTAATATTATTACTTTATTCTGGTGCCACGTAAAAGTATGTTCCAGTATACTCCTTTCAGTCGGCTCTGAAATAAAAGTAACTTACTTCATGCTCAGCATGCTGTTTTGTACCTGTTGCAATGACGTTCTCAACCGCAAACTGAAATCAGAAAATGCTGCAGCTAAAGATAAATAGTATGCTTACTACAAAAACTGTTGATTTGCTTGTCAGAAACTATATGTGGCTTCGTGTTGCCTAAGGTACAATGTACAGACGACAAAATATTCAGGAGTTTTCTAAGAATGATGAAGGAGTGTTTTTCTTTAAGGGAAGTTATTCTTAAAAATCTAAACTCTGATTATTGTGCAAAAAGACTGCACAACATAAGAAGACTCTAACAATTACAAAATTCCCTCATTACAGAAAAAATTGCAGATATTGCCACCAGTTGCGTTATTGGTGACATAAAGAACGTAAAGAGATCAAATAAACACTAATTGTGAATGTTATTAGTTATCTGAGGGAGAAACATTTCCTTCTACAATAGTGCTGACTGTGCTGGCGTAAGCTGTCGCCAGCACACCATGTGGCAAAGACGTTGCGAGATCATCGATAGAGGCCACAGACAGACTCACAAGAAAAGCACTGCCAATGCCCTCTCAGCCGCCAGTATTTAGACGGCTGCCGAGAACCGGAGGGCCGAGTGAGTTCCAGTCAGTCTTCCAGGGAGTCAATGAGTCGAGTCATCAATCGCAGCCCAGTGGGAGTCGCAGTCGCAGTTAGCTCAGCCTCTGGCTCAGAGACAGGCAGCGCGTAGCGACCAAAATAGTGTACATAGCCCGACGTGTATTTCACCGGCAGTGAGGCTAACGTGGACTGTTACGGAAGAGCTCGTACCACAATACCTGGACTATCTTGAGTTAAGTAATTTTCTATTCTTATGAATAAAGAACCCTATTAATACTTGCATGCAATTCTGTTATAGAGGAGGATACTGGCCGCCAAACAACATCTTCTCCTTGCTTCCCATGGTACTAGCCTACAGTGACAACGAGACGACACAAAACTGACAGACAATTTCGTTCTTGCACGTGCATAGATTACCTTGAACAATTCCTTCAAAAATCTTCCCCATCAATGAGATCAATACCATGTGTTTACAAATAAGTTTTCGTCTAAGTAATAAAGTAATTCTGATAATTTCTCTCGGCAACGGCTTTGCCGTAGTGGATACACCGGTTCCCGTGAGAACACCGAAGTTAAGCACTGTCGGACGTGGCCGGCGCTTGGATGAGTGACCATCCAGACTGCCATGCGCTGTTGCCATTTTTCTGGGTGCACTCAGCCTCGTAATGCCAATTGAGGAACTACTCGACCGAATAGTAGCGGCTCCGGTCACAGAAAACCATCGTAACGACCGGGAGAGTGGTGTGCTGACCACACGCTCCTCCTATCCGCATCCTCAACATGAGGATGACTCGGCGGTCGGATGGTCCCGATGGGCCACTTGTGGCCTGAAGACGGAATGCTCTCTCTCTCTCTCTCTCTCTCTCTCTCTGATAATTTCTCTGAGATTAACAAATATCAAATTTCCTATAAAAGCTCAACCGCTCGCTACTACGCCCCAATTAAGAGTGCTCCAGCGCTGCACAACTGACTGCCGAGCAAGTGAACTATAGATGAACTTTAACACAGAGTCGAGAATTCTATTCACTACTCGTATGGCGCGCTCATTCATGTTTGTCACATTATGGTAAAAGAGAATTATTTACAATGGCACAAAACGTATGCAAACCTTACAGTAATGGCTGGAAACCTATGCATTCACACCACGTCTATCTCTGAAAAGAAGCATACTGATTTCTGAAAGTTTGTGTGAATTGTTCCTGTTGGCTTTGTTCCATACCAGCCTCCATGTCTGAAAATTAGGTGACGCAAACTATATCCATACAGCACTCCCATGTTCATGAACATATGTTATTGACTAGAGGGCCATGTAATACAGATTGTATCCTTATCCCCGTAACCGGTGTATTTATATGTTGAAGACGTTGGCAATCATATGCCTTAAGAATAAATAAATTACCATCGTTTGTAGTTACCAACTACCCGTCTTTACTGACAAGGCCTTTGAGTCCACACTTCTTCCGTTCCCAGTAATTTAACCTGTTGCGGTGATGTGATGGATATTTCTAAACGGGAAATAAAATTAACTGTTGCAGTGTATATTAGGCCACTCTATACATTGCCACGTCCCATTAAGTCGTGTGTTACTAGTAAGGTTATTCGTTGCACGTAGAGTCAATGCCAATGGCATTAGTGGGCCCATTTAACTGTGTATATTCAGACCATTATAGATTCAGATGTCACACACAAGCTCAGCGGTACGTGAATAACGCGATTTGAGCATAAATTTTGTTTAAAATGTCCTCTTGTATCTGGTATCTCATCTAGGCATCCATTTTTCAATCTAGAACTCCTTTTTTTTCGAAACATAGGCGTTTCATTTGACGACCGTGCTCAGGATGTTTTTTGTTCGGCAGCAGTAAATTCTTTTTAATCGAATAATATTTTTTTGCATCCTCCTCCCCCCTTTGACATAGCGCTCGTAACTCCTCCCTGCACGATGTCCTTCGTGCGGGCGCCATCTGCTCTGAGTGGCGAAAAGGTCGATTAAATATCTGCAATGCGCTGCCAGGGGTGTGTTATTGGAGGTTCCCGTTTCTCCGGTTTTAATTTAGTGGCAGCCAGTGCTGGATTACGGGCAGCACTTAATTGAAATCCTGCATCTCTGTTGGTGAAATCGTCTGCCGTATGTATATTTATGGCTTTCTTAGCAGCGCAGTCTCACAACGATGGTACTTAGGATTACACTTCGGTTTTTCACAAGACATCTGAGGCTCCGAGTTTAGAAACCGCTGTTCTACTGCCGATTTGTCAGACTCATTGAAGCATCTTTGTCCATGTCGACTTACAACACTAGTTCAAAGTGGTTGAAATGGCTCTAAGCACTATGGGACTTAACATCTGAGGTCATCAGTCCCCTGGAGTTAGAACTACTTAAACATAACTAACCTAAGGACATCACACACATCCATGCCCGAGGCAGGATTCTAACCTGCGACCGTAGCAGCCGCGTGGTTCCGGACTGAAGCGCCAAGAACCGCTCGGCCACAACGGCCGGCTGAAACATTGGCATGGAGTGTAATATATACAGCGTTTGCCAAGGCCGTGATCAAACACAACTGCACCATCAATTTCGCAAGTGCATGGAAAACGCGCTTAAGGTCGTATTTCCTAAGATCATTTCGATCATTGAAAATGGGACACCAAAATACCGCAAGAAGACCTTTGTAGTTATTTCCCTCCCTGTAGTGAAGTCGCATTAACCGGAGTGAATTATTTATTTATTTTATTTATTTATCAACATAATCTGATTATGGCAGGGGTGGGTAAATAGCGGACGGAGGGCCATATGCGGCCAGCTGGGGGGCTTTGTGCTGGCCGTCAGGAGATAAAAACCCGCCCTGAACCGAAATTTCCTTCCAGTGCGTGACCGAGGATTTCCACTTGGATGCCTACGTCAATATGCTCAAATGAAATTAGCACAATAAAGAAAGTGATTAAACTGCCACTATTGTATTGACATTATATTTATCGATTTTTATGGTAGTACACTTAATACAGTTCTCAAATGCAGTAATTCTAAAAGGTGCAGCCGTTCATCAACCTGCGCTTCCACATTGTGACCCAGAGCCAAACCAGTTGCCCACCCCAGTATCATGGCAATCAGGCCGTCCCTTACCCAAGAAATAAGAATTTTAATATGACGTATAGTATTAACATGATATGAGTATGTATAGTGAAAATATGAGTACATAATACTGGCGGTACTCCTCCTATTGCTGCTGCTGCTTCTGCTGCTGCTGCTATCGCCATTAATAATAACAACAGTGTAGTAATAATAATAAACTAATAATAATAATAATAATAATGAGAATTGTTATGTCCTAGCCAGTAATGCCAACCGAGCCCGCTGCCAAAAGGTTGGCAGCATCAAAGTCCGGACGCCGTCCGTATAAGCAGCGCCAGCGATACAGGAAATCGCCGCAAGTCTGCGCGCGCCACCGCTGGCTTCTGGCTTCTTAAGCGCTGGAGTCGCGAGCGCTAGGACTGTTCTGTATTCGCCGTTCAGTTGTATACTCGCCACCGATTTGTGTACTTGCTAGTCAGTTGTGTGTTCATCGCAGCAGAGTTGTTGTTTGTCGTCAGCCGACGCTGACCTAGCCGCTCCGACTCGAACTAGACAGATTTTTGTAGACACCGAGTTCACTACTGTGTTTCTGTATCTTCATGAATAAAGATAAGTACCGACTTATTTAATCCGAGTGTTTGGGGTTTCATCTTTCTGTTTACTGTTCCAGCGGACTGGTCGGCCCGCTATTAAAAGTGTGGCGGTGACTTCGTAAGCCATTTCTACAGCCAAGTGTTTGTCGCTACGAACACCGCCACAAAAAGAATAATAACAATAATGACAGTGGCAAATAAAAAAAAAGTTTATCACACGAGTCACACATTTATCACACCAATATTCAAGAAAGGCAGTAGGAGTAATCCACTTATTTACAAGCCCATATCGTTAACGTCGATATGCAGCAGGATTCTGGAACATATATTTTGTTCGAACTTTATGAATTACCTTGAAGAAAACGGTCTATTGACGCACAGTGAACATGGGATTAGAAAATATCGTTATTGTGAAACACAACTAGCTATTTATTCGCATGAAGTGTTGAGTGCCATTGACAAGGGATTTCAGATAGATTCCGAATCTCTGGATTTCCCTAAGACTTTTGACACTGTACCACACAAGCGGCTTGTAGTGAAATTACGTGCTTCTGGAATATTGTCTCAGTTATGTGACTAGATTTGTGATTTCCTGTCAGAGAAGTCACAGTTCGTAGTAACTGACGGAAGGTCATCGAGTAAAACAGAAGTGATTTCTGACGTTCCCCAAGGTAGTGTTGTAGGCCATTTCCTGTTCCTTACCTATATAAACAATTTGGGAGACAATCTGAGCAGTCGTCTTCGGTTGCTTGCAGATGACGCTGTCGTTTATCGACTAGTAAAGTCATCAGACGATCAAAATAAATTGTAAAACGACTTAGAAAAGATATCTGAATGGTGCGAAAATTGGCAGTTGACCCTAAATAACGAAAAGTGTGAGGTCATCCACATGAGTGCTAAAAGGGATTCGTTAAACGTCGTTTACTCGATAAATCAGTCAACTCTAAAGGCCGTAAATTCAACTTAACACCTAGGAATTACAATTACAAACAACTTAAATTGGAAGGAACACATAAAAATGTTGTGGGGTAGGCTAACCAAAGAGTGCGTTTTATTGGCAGGACACTCAGAAAATGTAACAGATCTACTAAGGAAACTGCCTACAGTACGCTTGTTCGCCCTCTTTTAGAATACTACTGCACGGTGTGGGATCATTACTAGACAGGACTGACGGAGTATATTGAAAAAGTGCAAAGAATGGCAACATGTTTTGTTTTATCGCGAAATATGGGAGAGAGTGACACTAAAATGGTACAGGATTTGGGCTGGACATCATTAAAAGAAAGGCGTTTTTCGTTGCGACGGAATCTTCTCACGAAATTCCAACCACCAACTTTCTCCTCCGAATGCGAAAATATTTTGTTGACACCGACCTACATAGGGAGAAACGATCACCACGATAAAATAAGGGAAATCAGAGCTCGTACGGAAAAATGTAGGTGTTCGTTCTTTCCGCGCGCTATACGAGATTGGAATAATAGAGAATTGTGATGGTGGTTCGATTAACCCTCTGCCAGGCACTTAAATGTGACTTGCAGAGTATTGATGTAGAAGTAGATGTGGGTGTACAAAGTAGATGTTTTGTGTTATAGCGAGTTTTGTGGAAATGAAATTTAAGGAGACGTCATCAGCTAAGAATACTAGGATAGGAGGAAGATGGAAAGGAGGATGTAGGAGGGATGTACAGAGGTAACGAGTGCGTACAGGGTCGATGGTATTAATTACCTTTGCTTCAGTACTAATGTCATTAACTGCCTTACGAAGCTTGAAATGATATTTAGTTCTCTAATGTAATGTTCAAATGGCTCTGAGCACTATGCGACTTAACTTCTGAGGTCATCAGTCGCCTAGAACTTAGAACTAATTAAACTTAACTAACCTAAGGACATCACACACATCCATGTCCGAGGTAGGATTCGAACCTGCGACCGTAGCGGTCACGCGGTTTTAGACTGAAGCGCCTTTAACCGCACGGCCACACCGGCCGGCTCTAATATAATGTGCAAGATTTTTCCAAAGTATGGTTTGTGCAACTGAGAAGAACTTCGAAAAAATGACTGAACGATGTGGTGGAGCGGAATGGATTTTGCTCTGATTGGAACGGGTGTTTCTGCCCTGTTTTTGAGACAAGAGGTGTTAAGGTTGAGGAGATACATGAGGGACTGTGTACGTTCATAAGACATTAGAGAAGAGACAGTCTATGGAAATCTCCGTGCTCGTCTGTATTCCGCCAAAATAAATGTGCACTTGTCGGTAAAATGTGGTCAAAGAATTGAACATCACAGATATATCGAATACCAGTATTCGCAATCAGTTGCAGGCGCCGTGAGATTTCCTGAGAAAGATCTTTCAGGATAACATTGCAGTAATCAATAACTGGAAGTGTAAGTCTTTGTACAAGTTTCTTTCTCAAGCCAAGAGGGAAGAGCTTTTTATGTTTTTGTAGGGGATGTGCCTTCCAGCACATTGCGATTACATGCTCAGTCCAATTTAGATTTTCACGTATTATTACTCCTAGACTCTACTGAGGGAGAGAAGTTGATATTTGTCCCGTTTAGGAGTAAAGATGGTACAGATTCCTGGTATTTCGGGCTAATGAGCCTCGAATAAGCAACCACTACCCCTTGGATTTCGGAAGGACTGAGCTTTAACCTCATATTCTGCCCCTGTTTTGACAGTGCACACTGGTCAATTTTGGTATTATCGATAGATATCTACAGGTTTATTCGTTTTGCATTTAAATACAACGGAGGTCATCAGCATTCATGCAGTATTCGCACCAAGACAAAGCTGATGACAATTCATTCATGACCTAATACCGAACTCTGGGGAACACCTGATATTACCTGCCTCGATTGTGACTTTATGGTGCTAGATATGACACATTACTGGCAAGATGTCAGGTGTAAGCGAAACCATTGCTTTGCACTGGGCGAGAAATTTAGGCTGCTAAGTGTAACTGGTAAAATGTTGAAATCTACTATGTCAAAGGCTTTGATGAAATCTAAGGAGCACATGATAGACGCCTCTTGTGCATCCAAGTGAAGCTTCAGGTCATCTGTTACCTTTATTAGGACCGATGTTGAGGTGCGAAGTTTAAGGAAATCTGCTCTCTATTTGCCTAGTAGGTTGTTTGCGGTCAGATTATTTGTTATCTGGTCGTGGACAATGTATTCTAAGGTCTTGAACTGTACAGGAAGCACGCAGATAGGTCAATTTTATTGAAGGATGCTTTTAGGGTAATAGATTCACTAGTCTCTGTTTCCAGGCCTCAGGGAAAACACTTGGTGTTGAGGAGTGGTTGAAGATATTTGTTGTAGTGGATAATAGTGGGTCAGTCGTGAGCTTCACCATTTGGACAGTGAAGCCATAGTGTCCAGTAGATACTGTTCGGATACGTATGAAGGCTTTTTTGACAGCATTATATGTAACATGTTTTAGACAGAATTTTTCGTGGCGACAGTCGTTTACATCCACAAAGAAATCAACCAGTCTTTGTTTCGTTTGTGGCTCAATTGTGGTTGAAGGTAATGCGAAGTACGAGTTCAGTTCTTCGGCTGGGACAAATGGGACCGGCTATAGCTTTTACTTTGCCTATGCCAAGACCACACAGGTTTTTTCATAGGACAGATGGTCTATTTCTGTTGTCACTTAATGTTTGAGCGTGCCTGAGTTTAGCAGTTCTCACAGCTTGTCTGACCCTGTTCCGCCTCTGCTTGTAAGCAATATGATTTTACTGCTTGGGGCATAGTCTGTATGCCAGGTGTGCAGCGTCTTTGAGATTCATGAGCTGTTTTAGTTACTCAGTTAGTCAAGGTGCAGGTTTCCTTCTTACTTTTCCAGTCATTAGGGGAACGTATTTGTCATACAGTTGAGTAAATTTATTAGTAAATCGGTGAAGTGTCTCGTTAATGCCCGAGAAGGGAATAGAAGAAGACCGCTAAACTATTTCTTACACCTCAGTTGCATGTTAAAATAAATGAATGCGTTTGAAGTCTCAGTATATTGTCGGTTGTCGTTTCTTTCTGGGACATTCTAGTGAGAATGTCATGAAAATATGTCATGGGGAGATATTCCAGGTGCAGGCATTCGAGAGGTATGAATTACTCTGCTTAGGGATTTCGTTGCGAATGTATCTGTGAGTTACACTGTTCGTGTGATGGGTAGGCGCATTCTGTGGTAGCAACACGTTTGAAGAACAAGGCATCTACTTAAATTTCACAGCGGAAGTACTATTGTATAGAAAATTTATGTTAGTGTTGTAATCACTGACACAGTACTCGTTGAAGCCTATGCTATGGTAAGTGACCGGGATTCACCTTATAAAAAAGGATTTTCGCATAGATATCGACCGTGTGTACCTGAATGGTGGCAAATCAGACTTACATCCACTCTGTAGTTACAATAATACGTCGAGTACGTTCGAAATGCGATCACACGACGGGATGGATCAAAAGCAAACCAGAAGATGCTACCAATGTGACAATAATACGGTCGCCAGCCTAATTAGGCATTAACTGAGTTCCTTCCCTGTACAAGCTGGTATATATTCATGCAAAACAACAAGTTGTAACACTGCATAATATAGTAGAATTTTAGAACCAAAAAATCTATTAAACTGATAGTTTCACGTTCTGTTCTGATATGGAAAATCATGAATACATAACACTACACTATAATGTATACTACAAAACTTTATACTGTCTATTAATGTGATTAAAATCGGGCATAGGTTACCCTAGAAATTGTACTTTCATGCCACACACAAAATGTCAATTTTGGTAAAGATAAAACACTGATAAATTTTAACTTTCATATTGACTTAAACTTTTGCTGATCAAACCAATTTAGAATACTTCAGAATTCAAATGAGGGAGGGGGGGGGGACCTGAAACTGTTGTGATCGCTGTATTTAAAAAACTGATTACTGCATTCGTTATTTATTCAAGATTTAGAGAATATAAGTTACTACTCTTTTCATCTTATTTACTGCTCATTTAAATGCCTTTAAATCTGTCTCGAAATAATAAACTTCATTACTATATCAATAATAAAGTTATCTTTCGACTTCGTTAGACCTTCGCTATTCATTTACTGGTTCATTAACATAACATTTCTTTAAGCACCGTTCTAATATAGCTAGTTCTGCAAATAATTATTATTAACACAATTTTTAATTTTCATTTTGGGACACTCGGATTGCACAAGGTTTGGAAAGGACCCTGCCTAGGTTAGTTGTGAGTATAATTAAATGATGAAAAAGTTCTGGTAAATTTTAGGTTATTATTGCACCAAACAAACACAGTTCACTCTCTGATCCATACGAATACAGTACTAAAAGTTTCAAACTGCTAGTATCGATGAGGCGGTTGGCGGGCGGCAAGAAGGCGAGGCACAGAGCACTCATATAACCACAGCTATGGCTCTTGACGTATCGGCACTTTAATTCTTCTTAGCGTCGCAATACTTTTCCATTTAGTGCCTATGCAATTTTGCCACGCTGTGTGGGCGTTGGAACGGCATACCCGAGGCCGAGTGAAGCTATGTCTTCCAGGAGAGCCTCCTAGCTCCCTGCCGTCGTTGGATAAGCAGCTGCCAGCAGAAAGTCGTATACTCCTAGCTCACTTATTTGTTACATAGTTTAATTCTTAATTTCTTTGCATGTTTTTGGTACTTGCATTGTTTTTGGTACTTGCATTGTTTAATTCATAAATTTCGGGCGTATTATAGTATTTGAGAGTTGAAGCATCGTGTTTTAATACCTGAATAGTGTAAAATCGCGTAGTCTCCTTCCGCCGTCGAGCAGTGTGCCAGCAGTGCGCAAGTAGCAGCATTACTGCATTTGCTAGGCAATCTTGTATTTTTAATAACCGTTTAAATTTTGTGTCGATTTGTTTGTGCTCTCTGTAGGTTAGTTCAGACGTTCTTTGCACAACAGTTTCTAGTATGAATAGTGACTGCGACTGCTGTGTTCGGATGCAGGCTGAGCTGGCATCCCTTCGCTCCCAGCTTCAGGCAGTGTTGGCTTCGGTCACACAGGTTGAGGCTGTTGCCTATGGGCATCACTGTGTGGGTCTGGATGGGGGTTTGTCGGGGACGGCCAGCTCGTCCCACGCATCCCCCGATCGGACTACGGCTGTGGCGGCCCGGGATACTGGCCACATTGAGGCTGATCCCTCACCTGTGGTAGAGTGGGAGGTCGTCTCGAGGTGTGGCAGGGGGCGTAAGACACTCCGGAGGGCTGAACGGAAGACCTCTCCAGTTTGTCTGACGAACCGGTTTCAGGCTCTATCTCAGGCTGATATCTTCGGCCGGACATGGCTGCTTGTCCTGTTCCAGAGGTTGCCCCTCAGTCTGCAAGATCCGGGAGGTCGCAGAGGCCGGGCTTACTGGTAGTTGGGAGATCCAACATCAGGTGCGTAATGGGGCCCCTAAGGGATATGGCAGCAAGAGAGGGGAATAAAACCAATGTGCACTCCGTGTGGAAAGGGTCCTTCTGGATACCATGAAGGGAACAGGGTGCACCCATCTGCAGGTGGTCGCTCATGTTGGCACCAATGATGTGTGTCGCTATGGATTGGAGGAAATCCTCTCTGGCTTCCGGCGGCTATCTGATTTGGTGAAGACTGCCAGTCTCGCTAGCGGAATGAAAGCAGAGCTCACCATCTGCAGCATCGTCGACAGGACTGACTGCGGACCTTTGGTACAGAGCCGAGTGGTGGGTCTGAATCAGAGTCTGAGACGGTTCTGCGACCGTGTGGGCTGCGGATTCCTCGACTTGCGCCATAGGGTGGTGGGGTTTCGGGTTCCGCTGGATAGCTCAAGAATCCACTACATGCAGCAAGAGGCTGCACAGGTAGCAGGGGTTGTGTAGCGTGGACTGGGCGGTTTTTTAGGTTAGATGGCCTCGGGCAAGTACAGAAAGGGCAACAGCCTCAAAGGGTGCGGGGCAAAGTCAGGACATGCGGGGACCAAGCAGCAATCGGTATTGTAATTGTAAACTGTCGAAGCTGCATTGGTGAAGTACCGGAACTTCAAGCGCTGATAGAAAGCATCGAAGCTGAAATCGTTATAGGTACAGAAAACTGGCTGAAGCCGGAGATAAATTCTGCCGAAATCTTTACAAAGGCACAAACGGTGTTTAGAATGGATAGATTGCATGCAACCGGTGGTGGCGTGTTTGTAGCTGTTAGTAGTAGTTTACCCTGTAGTGAAGCAGAAGTGGATATTTCCTGTGAATTATTATGGGTGGAGGTTACACTCAACAACCGAGCTGCGTTAATAATTGGCTCCTTTTACCGACATCCCGACTGAGAGAAAATTTGGAATACACATAAATTTTCTCAGCATGTTATAAACTTAGGTGGAGATTTCAATTTACCAGGTATAGACTGGGACACTCAGATGTTTTGGACGGGTGGCAGGGACACAGCATCGAGTGACATTATACTGAGTGCACTATCCGAAAATTACCTCGAGCAATTAAACAGAGAACCGACTCGTGGAGATAACATCTTGGACCTACTGATAACAAACAGACCCGAACCTTTCGACTCTGTACGTGCAGAACAGGGAATCAGTGATAATGCCGTTGCAGCATCCCTGAATATGGAAGTTAATAGGCATATAAAAAAAGGGAGGAAGGTTTATCTGTTCAGCAAGAGTAATAGAAGGCTGATTTCAGACTACCTAACAGATCAAAACGAAAATTTCAGTTCCGACACTGACAATGTTGAGTATTTATAGATGAAGTTCAGCCAGCCGCGGTGGTCTAGCGGTTCTAGGCGCGCAGTCCGGAACCGCGCGACTGCTACGGTCGCAGGTTCGAATCCTGCCTCGGGCATGGATGTGTGTGATGTCCTTAGGTTAGTTAGGTTTAAGTAGTTATAAGATCTAGGGGACTGATGACCACAGATGTTAAGTCCCGTAGTGCTCAGAGCCATTTTTTGAAGAAGTTCAAGGCAATCGTAAAATGCGTTTTAGACAGGTAGGAGCCGAGTAAAACTGTGAGGGACGGGAAAAACCCACCGTGGTTCAACAACGAAGTTAGGAAACTACTGCGAAAGCAAAGAGAGCTTCACTCCAAGTTTAAACGCAGCCAAAACCTCTCGGACAAGCAGAAGCTAAACGATGTCAAAGTTAGCGTAAGAAGGGCTATGCGTGAAGCGTTCAGTGAATTCGAAAGTAAAATTCTATGTACCGACTTGACAGAAAATCCTAGGAAGTTCTGGTCTTACGTTAAATCAGTAAGTGGCTCGAAACAGCATATCCAGACACTCCGGGATGATGATGGCATTGAAACAGAGTATGACACGCGTAAAGCTGAAATACTAAACACCTTTTTCCAAAGCTGTTTCACAGAGGAAGACCGCACTGCAGTTCCTTCTCTAAATCCTCGCACAAACGAAAAAATGGCTGACATCGAAATAAGTGTCCAAGGAATAGAAAAGAAACTTGAATCACTCAACAGAGGAAAGTCCACTGGACCTGACGGGATACCAATTCGATTCTACACAGAGTACGCGAAAGAACTTGCCCCCCTTCTAACAACCGTGTACCGCAAGTCTCTAGAGGAACGGAAGGTTCCAAATGATTGGAAAAGAGCACAGGTAGTCCCAGTCTTCAAGAAGGGTCGTCGAACAGATGCGCAAAACTATAGACCTATATCTCTGACGTCGATCTGTTGTAGAATTTTAGAACATGATTTTTGCTCGAGTATCATGTCGGTTTTGGAAACCCAGAATCTACTATGTAGGAATCAACATGGATTCCGGAAACAGCGATCGTGTGAGACCCAACTCGCTTTATTTGTTCATGAGACCCAGAAAATATTAGGTACAGTCTCCCAGGTAGATGCTATTTTTCTTGACTTCCGGAAGGCGTTCGATATAGTTCCGCACTGTCGCCTGATAAACAAAGTAAGAGCCTACGGAATATCAGACCAGCTGTGTGGCTGGATTGAAGAGTTTTTAGCAAACAGAACACAGCATGTTGTTATCAATGGAGAGACGTCTACAGACGTTAAAGTAACCTCTGGCGTGCCACAGGGGAGTGTTATGGGACCATTGCTTTTCACAATATATATAAATGACCTAATAGATAGTGTCGGAAGTTCCATGCGGCTTTTGGCGAATGATGCTGTAGTATAGAGAGAAGTTGCAGCATTAGAAAATTGTAGCGAAATGCAGGAAGACTCTGCAAGAGAAGCGCTCTGCATCGCGGTGTAGCTTGCTCGCCAGGTTTCGAGAGGGTGCGTTTCTGGATGAGGTATCGAATATATTGCTTCCCCCTACTTATACCTCCCGAGGAGATCACGAATGTAAAATTAGAGAAATTCGAGCACGCACGGAGGCTTTCAGACAGTCGTTCTTCCCGTGAATCATACGCGACTGGATCAGAAAAGGGAGGTAATGACAGTGGCACGTAAAGTGCCCTCCGCCACACACCGTTGTGTGGCTTGCGGAGTATAAATGTAGATGTAGATGTAGATGAAGGTGTTGCACAAACCAGTGCCAAACTCCAACTACTACTGAGCACGTCGCGCCGTGCAGTGCCCGCGCGCATTTTCCCGCGCTCGCCTGCCGTCCACCTTTTACCGCTTCCTGACAGGCTGGGTATTCACCCGAGGTTTTGCATTCTACATATCCTGACACATTGCCTACGTACGGACCAGACGCACAGTTACAACGTAAAACATCTTATAACCGTTTCAACGTTTGTCAAGTTTCAATTCTATTACAATATTACTTGACATTTGACATAAACATCAATATTCACATTGAAACTTATTTACAGTTTCCTTAACATAATGGCATGAAACAAACAGAAATGAAATCAGAACATCAATTATACAAGTTTATCGTAAACTCAGATGAAAGGAATTACTTATATGTACAATAGTACAGAGTCGTTGTTGATACACATGCCCCTGTTTCCAGTAAATTTCACTAAGTGTAAATTTGATGGGAACATTAAACTTTACTTTTATATAGGGGTTCTGAATCTTTGTGTGAATGTACCATCATAAAATTTTGTATCACAAAACTTCCTTTCACTCACATTATATATGTCTTTACCTTTTAATATATCAAGAAAATTCACCTATCATTTACTTAACCGCCTTTGGCACAATCCAACCTCCTATTCACATGTTTTAAGTAGCAAATTACTTATTATTATTAAATTTCTCAGATAAATAAAATCAAAATTAGGAACACTAACACTTAACTACAAAACATATACAAATACCTATATACACTATAAAACTATTTGTTGCTGCTTGCATTGATGGCAGTCCATTTCCTTATTCACTAATAAACACACAATACTATTTAGAAAAATCACTGCATATATTCGCTGCCTATTATTCAGGTTTGGGCAGTCCATTTCGCATCATTTTATCACATCATCTGTATCACATTTACAATTCTCCTTTGACTATTTATCTGCCCACTTTGATGTTTGGCAGTCCCATCTTTTATTTGGCTTGCAGCCTTTGCTTTTTCTTTTCAGCCCTTTTTGCCATACACCTCTACATTTGTAGTACATTTGGTAATCTGAACCTTACATAAGTACATTAGCACACTGACAGTGGTATACATACATTTACAAAGATTTGTTACATTTAAAATAAAATAGTTTCATCGTAAGATACAACACATTTACTGCAGATTGCTTCTGAGTGTACTTTGGTCACTCATTCCTAGTTTCAGGTCCACAACGTTTCTTACACCTAAAGGTCTCTTGGATTTTGGGATTTTCAGGTAGTAAGCATTATCGTGTGGAATGTTCTGTATTATATACGGTCCATTATATACATATTTAAATTTGGAAATTTCAAGGTTCAGTTCATTAGATTTTTCGTGGGTTTTTAAAAGAACATAATCCCCAATTTTAAATTTTGAAACATTCAGATTTTAATCATGTCTTTTAGATCCAGATTCAGCTTTTTGCTTTGCCCTTTTTCTGACTAATTCTTTCTTTTGACTCAACCCAAAGCTTGTACAAGGCTGAAACTCTAGTTTTTCCTCAATTAAACTTTTACTTCTGCTGGCTAACAAAATTTCTTCGGTGGGAACCCAGTAGACTCATGACGTAAGGTGTTCATGACATTCTCAAAGTCCGATAGACATGTGCCCCAGGCTCTAAATCATGCCCCTTCCTGGTTTTTCCACAAAACACCTTGGTCGACTGTGACATCATCCCAAGATACGTTCCTGACCTGTGAAGCATTTATATCTGGTGGCTTTCTCGATTTCTGGAGTTCAAAGTCTTTACTTACTTGAGCTCTTTGCAAAATAGACACTCAGTCGTCAGGTGGCTCTTTCTTTCTGTGTTCAGTCTCTACATTTGGGTTTTGCTTTGTAGCTTCGTCATCAGTAGGTACAATATAGCAATTAGCTGTATTCCCATTATTTTCACTAGTATCGAAATACTCGTCATCTGAACTATCATCAGAATCCGACCATTCTGGATTGCTTTCAGGTTCTAACATAAAAGTTTTTCTGAGACAGGCACTAAGTTCTTCCTCTGCACTTTCGTCAAGCTTTGAGTTTAACTCAATATCCTCTTTTGGCAAAACGACCTAATTATCAGCTTTACTCACATCCACTGTTACTTCATATTTAGTGTAATCCTCATGGACTTCAGTTACTCGTAGGTAAATTACCTGCCCCTTCCCCACGGTGCCTTTCGGTAACAGCTTTTACTGTTGGCGGATCGTTAACAGAAGTTACTTCCTCGTCAGTGCTTAGGATTTCATCCTCCAATTCCTTCCTATCATTAACCATCGTCCTATCGGCAGCACGCGTACTTTGAGCGGCACTATTTAATCTCTCCTCCTTAAATTCGGGCCACGTCACCTTATCGACGTCCCTACTATTTCCTTTATTTGTAATTAACCTACTTGCCTCATATTCCTTCTTAAAATCCTCCCACTCACATTGCTTGAGGCCCTTGTACAGATCGTCGATCTGCACACCCCAATCAGTTACTTCCGCTAATTCATTCTCGCCATTTACTTCATTGATAACACTGCTAACCGGACCTCTCTGTGTCTCCACTGTTCCGTCCACTATTTCCTTCGCCACAGAATTACCACTCGTAATGCATTCACCAGCTCTTACGGGAATGTTCGTACCTAATTCTGCCGCCTTGCTAGCGGCTTCTCTCTGAACAGCTGATCTGTTAGGCTGGGCCGTTGCTCTCTGATGCTCCACTCGCCTGTTAACATGTAGCACACTGTGCGGAGAAGATGAATCATCTGCACACGCACCTGACTCTTGTTTCGCAAAAACACGCTGTGTCGTTCCACGCCTGTCCCTAACCTGTCTCATAACTTTACTGTCAGTCCGGTATTGTTTCTTAAATCTGGGCCGGTATGTTCAGTCCGCTTGCGTTTGGCTAGCAACGTTCACGGAAATCAGTTTCCTGCATCGTTATTATTTTGCTCGGTGTACCCTCTACCGCGACGTGGATAATCCCTCTTCCTCTTCCTCTGGCTCTACCTCTCTGTATCAAGTTGATGCGAAAACCATCGCCATTATTCCTCTCGTCATTATTGAGGTTATTCCTGTTACTAAAATTCTGATAATTGGCACGACTTTCGCGCCAGTGGTCCTCGTCTTCGACCCTTTCGAGAAACGCTTGGAAGCTGCGAAGATTGCTTCCCACGTATCTCTTCGAATCTTGTGGAAGCTTTTTATATAACTCCCATACGATTTCAGAATCGAATCTTCTCTCTCTTAAGTGTGTCACCTTTGGGTACCAATATTCGCAGAAATCTTTCAAAGAATTCCTGTCCCTGTTACCATGAAGTTTGGCCATGATAAACTCTCGCCACAAATGATCCTGTTTTTGTTTGGACCAGTATTCTTCCGTAAACTTTTGTTTAAACTGTTCGAACGTCATTGGTTCGGTATTCAAGTTAATTCCCCAGCGCTTAACGTCACCTGCTAAGGCGCTAATTACTACGTTTATCTTCTACTGACCAGATAAGTGTTTAGGTAACATCCTCTCACAAATTTTGATGAAATCCAACGGATGCCATCCGTTATGTTTCTTGGCGGGATCGAAGCGTTCCTCACCTTCCAACAGCTTCATAAGTGGAGTACCATTACAGACAACACTAGACCTATCTGTGATTTTACCATTGAGATCGAAAAATTTGCCTTGACTTTTTGATGTATTTTGTTCACAGGTTTGTACACATCTGGTAACTTTTTCGCCTAAATTTCTTTCAGTATCTAAAACTGCCTTTTTCAACTGTGAGATTCCATGTTGGCATTCGTTTACGATTTTAGTTTTAAGACCGAAAACTTTTTCTTCTACTTTTGTTTCAACTAGAGGCTCTACTTTCTCTTGAATGTTGAGAACTTCAACATCAAACCTACTATTAATGTCGTCAATTTCCCCATGCATAGTATTCATATTTTTATTAATTGTGTCAATTTCAGATTTCATAGTATTTACTGCAGAACTTAAAATACCCACTTTTTGTTCTACCTGTTCGATTTGTTTACTAAATTCCTTGTTCTTTGACCTGTGCTGTAAGCTGACCAACCTGATTACTGATTTGTGTTTCAAGCTGATCATTCTGTCCAGCAATTTGTTTAGTTAATCGTTCAAATAAGTCGTTCATGCTAAGAATTTCACACTGTCTTGTTCTACAGAGTCGGTGGGTTCCGATCCTACTTCAAAATTGTCTTTCGGTTCTTTCTTTGAGGTGAATCAAAGATGTCAGTGGATTCGTTCACGTACCCACTATCATCTAAAAAGTCATCCTCTACTTCCTGTTATATTCCTTGCTATCTCGACATTTCAATCTCTTCGTTAACATGTTTGTTGTATTGTACGTAACGTCATATGCTATCTGGCCGCGTAAACTCCTGTCATTGCCAGCCGCATCTTCCATTACGCTCGGCGCATCTACTGTGTTTACGTTATTTTCCATACTAAACGGAAATTACACCTCACTACCGTACTTGACGTTCATTGCTATTTACTTCACTGAATATTATTGCAATTCGTGCCACTGATCATCCACTGTTCGGTATTCACGTTAATTTGTGACCGAAAACAACTGGATGTCCTGTCACTGGGAAGCCACTCGTTAAAGCCTATGCTATGGTAAGTGACCGGGATTCACCTGATAAGAAAGGATTTTCGCATAGATATCGACCGTGTGTACCTGAATTGTGGCAAATCAGACTAACATCCACTCTGTAATAACAATAATATGCCGAGTACGTTCGAAATGCGATCACACGACAGGATGGATCAAAAGCAAACCAGAAGATGCTACCAATGTGACAATAATACGGTCGCCAGCCTAATTAGGCATTAACTGAGTTCTTTCCCTGTACAAGTTGGTATATATTCGTGCAAAACAACAAGTTGTAACACTGCATAATATAGTAGAATTTTAGAACCAGAAAATCTATTGAACTGATAGTTTCACGTTCTGTTCTGATATGGAAAATCATGAATACATAACACTACACTATAATGTTTACTACAAAACTTTATACTGTCTATTAATGTGATTAAAATCGGGCATAGGTTACCCTAGAAATTGTACTTTCATGCCACACACAAAATGTCAATTTTGATAAAGATAAAACACTGATAAATTTTAACTTTCATATTGACTTAAACGTTTGCTGATCAAATCAATTTAGAATACTTCAGAATTCAAATGAAGGAGAGGGGGGGGGGGGGAACCTGAAACTGTTGTGATCGCTGTATTTAAAAAACTGATTACTGCATTCGTTATTCATTCAAGATTTAGAGAATATAAGTTACTACTCTTTTCATCTTATTTACTGCTCATTTAAATGCCTTTAAATCTGTCTCGAAATAATAAACTTCATTACTATATCAATAATAAAGTTATCTTTCGACTTCGTTAGACCTTCGCTATTCATTTACTGGTTCATTAACATAACATTTCTTTAAGCACCGTTCTAATATAGCTAGTTCTGCAAATAATTATTATTATCACAATTTTTATTTTCATTTTGGGACACTCGGATTGTACAGCGTTTGGAAAGGACCCTGCCTAGGTTAGTTGTGAGTATAATTAAATTATGGAAAAGTTCTGGTAAAATTTAGGTTATTATTGCACTAAACAAACACAGTTCATTCTCTGATCCATACGAATACAGTACTAAAAGTTTCAAACTTATAGTATCGATGAGGCGGTTGGCGGACAGCAAGACGACGAGGCACAGAGCACACACATATATATATATATATATATATATATATATATATATATATATATATATATATATATGGCTTTAATTCGTCTTAGCTTCGCAATACTTTTCCATTTAGTGCGTATGCAGTTTTGCCATGCTGTGTGAGCTTTGGAACGGCATACCCGAGGCTCAGTGAAGCTACGTCTTCTAGGAGAGTCTCCTCGCTCCAGAAGGTGTTGCTCAAACCAGTGCCAAACTCCAGCTAATACTGTGCCCGTAGTGCCGTGCAGTGCCCTCGCGCATTTTCCCGCGCTCGCTTCCATCCACCTTTTTCCGCTCCCTGACAGACCGGGTATTCACCCGAGGTTTTGCATTCTACATATCCTAACACATTGCCTACGTATGGACCAGACGCACAGTTACAAAGTAAAACATCTTACTACAGTTTTAACATCTGTCACATTTCAATTCTATTACAATATTACTTGACATTTGACATAAACATTAATATTCACATTGAAACTTATTTACAGTTTCCTTAACATAATGGCATGAAACAAAAAGAAATGAAATCAGAACATCAATTACACAAGTTTATCGTAAAATCAGATGAAAAGAATTACTTATATGTACAATAGTACAGAGTCGTTCTTGTTACAGTGTCACCAACTGTAAATATATTCCCGTCGGTCAATTCGAGACTTGAAAGAGGAGTTTCGAAGCAGGTAAACCGGCCTACTTCAGGAAATTGGTAGAGGACATATATCACACACCCCTTCTGTTAAAGAGTTTGATCTCTGCGAACGTATATTCGATTTGTTTATGTTCATTTCTGTTGGATATGTGCAGCACCCTAAGTGATAAATCAGTGCATACAAACCAGGTAAGGTCGAAGAGAGCTTTCCTAGCTTCCAAACCACAACATTTGGAGTTAATTTGCATTGTAAACTGATTTTTTCCGTGTTCAGTCATTACCATATAATATAAATCCGTTTTTCAGAATTATATCACTGTTGTTGTAAAATTTGTCACTTTTGTTGTTAAAACAAGGAAAACATTCAGATTTTTTGAACAGACGTGCAGTTTTTTTACGGTAAGTCTTTGTGGAAAAATGGAAATACTTCTTAATGGTTTTGGTTGGTAGATTTTTTATAATTTTTGGTAAAGGCCTAACCAGAATCGCTTCATTCAACTTTTGGTAATTAGTGAAGTTCAGAACAGACATTACATTTGACTATTTTCACGGAGGTCTTGTTTCCATCAGCAATGAATTTCGTGAAGTTTGATCAAATTTAGTTTGTTTCTTACAATGAAGATTGATTCTGTGCGCAAAATTATTGAAAAGTTTCAACATTTGACATACCATCGGATAGAGACATCCTCAGACATTTAGAAGACAGAAGTACATTCTATTATGCATAATACACGAGGGCTATTTTCCTTTCATCTTCTAATCGGCCGCGAAATTAAAACTATGTGTAAATCCAGTTAAACTTTGCGCAGATGATTTCATGCAGCCCATATAACGTAACTGATATGCGTTTTCTTCTTCATGACAATGGTTCAAATGGCTCTGAGCACCATGGGACTTAACTGCTGAGGTCATCAGTCCACTCGAACTGAGATCTACTTAAACCTAACTAACCTAAGGACATCACACACATCCATGCCCGATGCAGGATTCGAACCTGCGACCGTAGCGGTCGCGCAGTTCCAGACTGCAGCGACTAGAACCGCTCGGTCACCTCGGCCGGCCTTCATGACAATCCTCGTTCACATATTGCAGGTGCAACGAAGACGCTCCTGCAGCGGTTTTGATGGGAAATATTTTATCACCCACCATAAGGTCCTCCGGTTTTTGTGTATTTATTTACGTGACACGCAGGCTATGTGAACAGCCATTTGGCACAGACAACGAGCTGCAGACCGGTGTAGGGAATTGGCAGAAATCACAGGCTACCGTCTACAATGGGGGTATTGCAAAGTTGGTGCCATGCTACGACAAACGTCTAAGTTGGATAAGCGGCTACCTATAGAAGTAGGTGAAATATGTAAGATATAGCTAGATGCACTAAAAGAATAAAGAAGGAGCCCTCGTGGAGCTGTGAAAAAGATCTGCTCCTGATGAAATCCACATATATGACGAAACCTCAAATCAGACACGGATCAGTTGACGCTAAGGAGTGCTCCAACAAATTTACCAGAGATGTGTAATAGTCTTGTACATAATCAGAACAGGAGAGGATGCTTGGTTATGAACTTACACTGCGGAAACCAAGGAGCCATAAAATGTTTGGTGTGCAGGTATTTGTTAAACTAATTAAATTGTTTTAATAATCATTTGGTTACATTATTTGCAATTATGATAAAAAATGTTTAATTCTGAATAATATTTCATAAAGTAATCCTGTGGCAACGTCTTGATAAGACAACCTGTGTGAACGCAACTCTGTTAATCTGACATGGGAGTCGGTGGAGAACTGAAAGTAAATGGCGTAAGTACTGAGTCACCCTCATGAGGATAGACTGCTGAAAGCAACAAGTCGAATTTTACAAGACAGTACATCACTCCTATTGTAGAAGCAAAAGTTTCATGACTTGGAAGATAAATCGTCATAGTGAAGATCTAGGACATTTTAGTTTAAACCGATGACCCTCCCTACTTCCCACACAGACACGACTCGGTCTCCATATATTGTAGTAGTTGGTGGAAGAATGGCTGTGAACACACCCTGCAGTAGCACCAGCATCCTTCCTGCTAAGTTGTCATCTACAACAGAAGCTCTGATCATAAAAGGAGAAGCGTAAGATGAATTGTCTTGTTTCTGTACGCCGTCGTCTGTCACGGAATCCTCACTTTACCACTTTAGAAGTTAACCTTGACAAACTGGGCTCTAATTCTCGCGAACTATGACCACTAAAAGTGCAACTCTTTCCCTAGACTATGTATAACTTGGTTAATCAGTGAAAATCTTTCTAATATTTTCCTCGGAAAAATGTCCCTACTCACTCTTCCTGTCTCTTTCACTAGCCAATAAGGGAGCTTCCTTTCGGCATTGCCGTGCTCTAATACACTATAGGAAGAAGTACCATATGTGCTGAGGTCCATCAGTCTTACATCCTTAAACAAATTTTTGTATAGGAGCTGTACACTCAGGGGCTTTTCACGGTTTTCACAGACTTGTAGCTTTATTTTCTCTTGCTTGATACCGCTTTCTAATGTTCGACACAAAAGACGCTTCTATGTACGGCAGACAACAATGTTTTCTGCTAAGGTTCCTCCAGACGCCGTCTCATAAAACGGTTTTGCAATTGGTCCCGACAGGAAGCTCTCCCTGTTGCTGAATTTGGGCAGCGGTGCCTCCGTCAGCGAAGGCCCTGCTGTCTCTCAGCCACTGTATGACCGCCACCAGCGTTGTCTCTTCTTCGAAAAAGTTCAATAAGGCACGGCAGTTCACTGGCCGTGTTGTCCATTTTGCTTCCACAGCATTTCCGTACATCCCAATAGCATCCAAATCCATCACTCAAACGTTTTAGATCAATTAATGACGCAAGTCAAGGGTAGGACCCTAATCTGCATATGGTGAATTTGTGTATGTTGTGGGTCAGTTCCGAAAAACGGTTTGGTACCAGGTGGTTCAAAATTAAGTGGCCACAGTAACGCGGTTCACTGTAACTAAATGAGCCTAGGCAGAGGGGCTCAATGCTGTAAAAGGGCGACTTGCAGGAGCATACACCAATCAAAAAAAGTTTTGTATCGCCCGGTCTCCCAGAACTCCTGAAGATAGACCTTGTCTGTGGATATTTTATCACAGACACAGTCCCTTTGACTCTTCAGAGATGTCACTAAACCCGCCCAAAGATGTAAACAAACATGCATGAACAGCGCCTATTAGACGGAGGGGTCCGACAGCCGATCACTTCCAGTCATTCCACCAGGAAGGAAGTACACGGGTCGTGTTGTCTGTAGTTCAACCAAGCCTAGACGTTCAATACCGCGGTTCGATCGCGTCCGCATTGTTACTTTGTGCCAGGAAGGGCCCTCAATAAGGAAAGTATCCAGGCGTCTCGGAGTGAACCAAAGCGATGTCGATGACATGCTCGCTCAGGTCGCCCAAGGGCTATTACTGCAGTGGGTGACCGCTACCTACGGGTTATGGCTCGGAGGAACCCTGACAACAACGCCACCATGTAGAATAATGCTTTTCGTGCAGCCACAGGACGGCGTGTTACGACTCAATCTGTGAGCAATAGGCTGCATGATGGGCAGCTTCACTCTCGACGTCCATGGCGGACTCTATCTTTGCAACCACGACACCATGCAGCACGATACAGATGGGCCCAACAACATGCTGAATGGACCACTCAGGATTGGCATCACGTTCTCTTCACCGATGAGAGTCGCATATGCCTTCAATCAGAGAATCGTCGGAGACGTGTTTAGAGGCAACTCAGTCAGGCTGAAAACCTTACACACAATGACCAGCGAGAGCAGCAAGGTGGAGATTCCTGCTGTTTTCAGGTTGCATTATGTGGTCATGACGCCGCTGGTGGTCATGAAAGGCGCCGTAACGGCTCTACGATACGTGAAGTCATTCTCCGACCGATAGTGCAACCATATCGGCAGCCCATTGGCGAGGCATTCATCTTGATGGACGAGAATAGGCACCCCATCGTCCACATATTGTGAATGACTTCCTTCAGGATAACATCGCTCGACTAGAGTGGCCAGCATGTTCTCCAGCCATGAACCGTATCAAACAGGCCTGGCATGGATTGAAAAGGGCTGTTTATGGACGACGTGATCCACTTACCACTCTGAGGGATCTACACCGAATCGTGGTTGAGGAGTGACTGAATCTGGACCAACAGTGCCTTGCTGAACTCATGGATAGTATGCCACGACGAATACAGGCATGCGCCAATGCCACTGGGTAATAGAGGTACCGGTGCGTACAGCAAAATGGTTCAAATGTCTCTGAGCACTCTGGGGCTTAGCTTCTAAGGTCATCAGCCCCTAGAACTTAGAGCTAATTAAACCTAACTAACCTAAGGACATCACACACATCCATGCCCGAGGCAGGATTCGAACCTGCGACCGTAGCGGTCGCACGGTTCCAGACTGTAGTGCCTAGAACCGCCACCACGGCCGGCGGTGCGTACAGTAGTCTGGCCCACCACCTCAGAAGATCTCGCTGTATGGTGGTACAATATGCAATATGCGCTTTTCATGAGCAATAAAAAAGACGTAAATGATCTTTATGTTGATCTCTGCTCCAATTTTCTGTACAGATTCCGGAACTCTCGGAGCCGACGTGATGCAAAACTTTTTTTGATGTATGTATTAAGCGAGCATTATTCCACAGCATCCACGGGGAATGCTCTCCACCTGCCGATCAATGCCCAGACAGTTATGAAAATAAGGACGTATTTTGCTATGTGATCTATCTGACATCAGCAGTATCAACATCACTACATATAAGTCTGTAGGGTTTCGTGGCCATTGTCACTGAACTTCAACATAACTACAGTCCCAATCTGGCACGAATAAATTCTGGCTGTCCTGCCAGGAACGTCACTCAAATATGCAATAATTTCAAACGCTAAAACTATGCCAGCATATTATGATGGCGAGCTGAAAAGTAATGCCTCCAAACTTTTTATGTCAAAACTATTGAAGTTTCGTAAATGAAGCAAACGTTGTAAACATTCTGCATCTTTGTTCTGCATGTCTCCATATTTGCAGATCTCTGCCGCTAGAGGGCTCCGAATTGTGACACGTAACATGGTGGTGTGTAACGTAACTACACTCCTGGAAATGGAAAAAAGAACACATTGACACCGGTGTGTCAGACCCACCATACTTGCTCCGGACACTGCGAGAGGGCTGTACAAGCAATGATCACACGCACGGCACAGCGGACACGCCAGGAACCGCGGTGTTGGCCGTCGAATGGCGCTAGCTGTGCAGCATTTGTGCACCACCGCCGTCAGTGTCAGCCAGTTTGCCGTGGCATACGGAACTCCATCGCAGTCTTAAACACTGGTAGCATGCCGCGACAGCGTGGACGTGAACCGTATGTGCAGTTGACGGACTTTGAGCGAGGGCGTATAGTGGGCATGCGGGAGGCCGGGTGGACGTACCGCCGAATTGCTCAACACGTGGGGCGTGAGGTCTCCACAGTACATCGATGTTGTCGCCAGTGGTCGGCGGAAGGTGCACGTGCCCGTCGACCTGGGACCGGACCGCAGCGACGCACGGATGCACGCCAAGACCGTAGGATCCTACGCAGTGCCGTAGGGGACCGCACCGCCACTTCCCAGCAAATTAGGGACACTGTTGCTCCTGGGGTATCGGCGAGGACCATTCGCAACCGTCTCCATGAAGCTGGGCTACGGTCCCGCACACCGTTAGGCCGTCTTCCGCTCACGCCCCAACATCGTGCAGCCCGCCTCCAGTGGTGTCGCGACAGGCGTGAATGGAGGGACGAATGGAGACGTGTCGTCTTCAGCGATGAGAGTCGCTTCTGCCTTGGTGCCAATGATGGTCGTATGCGTGTTTGGCGCCGTGCAGGTGAGCGCCACAATCAGGACTGCATACGACCGAGGCACACAGGGCCAACACCCGGCATCATGGTGCGGGGAGCGATCTCCTACACTGGCCGTACACCACTGGTGATCGTCGAGGGAACACTGAATAGTGCACGGTACATCCAAACCGTCATCGAACCCATCGTTCTACCATTCCTAGACCGGCAAGGGAACTTGCTGTTCCAACAGGACAATGCACGTCCGCATGTATCCCGTGCCACCCAACGTGCTCTAGAAGGTGTAAGTCAACTACCCTGGCCAGCAAGATCTCCGGATCTGTCCCCCATTGAGCATGTTTGGGACTGGATGAAGCGTCGTCTCACGCGGTCTGCACGTCCAGCACGAACGCTGGTCCAACTGAGGCGCCAGGTGGAAATGGCATGGCAAGCCGTTCCACAGGACTACATCCAGCATCTCTACGATCGTCTCCATGGGAGAATAGCAGCCTGCATTGCTGCGAAAGGTGGATATACACTGTACTAGTGCCGACATTGTGCATGCTCTGTTGCCTGTGTCTATGTGCCTGTGGTTCTGTCAGTGTGATCATGTGATGTATCTGACCCCAGGAATGTGTCAATAAAGTTTCCCCTTCCTGGGACAATGAATTCACGGTGTTCTTATTTCAATTTCCAGGAGTGTATGTCAGTGCTTGAGAAACAGATTGCTGTAATCGAATTTCATGTTCGAAGAATTCGCCTTCCGATTCAGCATGACAGCGCTACACCACACTCCAGCCCTGCGACATCTGCAACAAGTCGACGATTTGGTTCACTGTCATCAATCATCCTCTATAGAGTCCCAAGTTAGCTCCATTTCATTTTCATCTGTTTCCAAAAGCTAAAGAACACCTTCAATTACAGCTCATTGATACTAATATAGCGCCGCAAGCAGAGTTGAGGTTCTGGTTCCGTCAACAAACTCAAAAATTCGGCAGTGACGATATTAACAAACTGGTCTCTGGTTGTGAGAAGTATGTTCATCGCCAGGGTGAATAATCGAGAAATACATGTGTGGACATTAAGAATAAAGACGTAGAATGTTAATGACATTTCTTCAAAAACCTATAAGAGTTTTCACATAAAAAATTAGAAGGCATCACTTTTCACCACGCCCTCATATTTCGTTGAAGTATCATGTAATCTCAATTGTGTGACAGGATGCGCTAGAATTATTAGTAGAAGTTTTCAAACGTCTTGTACTGCTAGATAATGTTTTCAACCTAATGCAGATGATTTATACGTGGAAATATTTAATTTGGGGTCCATAATGCCAGCGCCTAGTAGCACACAGAGATCGATGGTTAGCATACCAGTTTAGCTTACATGAGCTTGAAACACGTATGTATTCATTACCAGCGATGGCGAGGCATGACAGAATCTCTGACCAGAGAGTTATTTATCGTTGCTAGTCTGCGCTTGACCGCGCTATAGTTCAGTGGTGTGTGGCGTGTGGGCAGAGAGAGTAGACTGTTGGAGGGTAGTAGGAGTCTGGTGGAGTAGTCGGTGCTAGTCTGCGGGAGTCGGCATGCGTCGACGGCGTGCTGTTCTTCCGAATCTGGTCAGGATTGTGGTGGACGATGTGTATTATTGTAGAAGGTAATGAAGCAGCAGTGCACTCAGCTAATAACGTATGTTAATTGTAATTAATTTGTTCAAAAAATGCCCCAATAATAATTTTTCTATAAAGTTGTAAGTAGGCTGTTTAGGTTTTCTTATTGGTAACGCCACGTAGCGCTCTGTGTGAGAATCACTGGCTGTGCTGTGTGCAGCCTGTGGCTGGTTTGCATTGTTGTCTGCCATTGTAGTGTTCGGCAGCGGCAGCAGGATGTGAACAACGCGTAGCGTTGCGCAGTTGGAGGTGAGCCGCCAGCAGTGGTGGATGTGGGGAGAGAGATGACGGAGTTTTGAAATTTGTCATGAACTGCTATATATATATTATGACTATTAAGGTAAATACATTGTTTGTTCTCTATAAAATCTTTCATTTGCTAACTATGCCTATCAGTAGTTAGTGCCTTCCGTAGTTTGAATCTTTTATTTAGCTGGCAGTAGTGGCGCTCGCTGTACTGCAGTAGCTCGAGTAACGAAGATTTTTGTGAGGTAAGTGATTTGTGAAAGGTATAGGTTAATGTTAGTCAGGGCCATTCTTTTGTAGGGATTTTTTGAAAGTCAGATTGCGATGCGCTAAAAATATTGTGTGTCAGTTAAAGCACAGTCTTGTATAAATTTTTCAAAGGGGACGTTTCATATGTCGACTCTTGGCCGAGGATGCCTCACTGGAATTTTCTGATTTTTTCTTGTAGTTTGTGTAATTAGCGTAGATTTTGTTTATTGCTAGCGCGTAATTGCAGAGAGAACCTCCTTTGTAGTTGTAGTTTTTCATTGTTGTACAGTAAAACAGTTGTGGCATGCATGTAGATTTGCACCAAGTATTTCGCAGCTGCAAGTAACTAGATATTATTTTCAGTGCTATGTTAATATGTTCTCTTATTTTTGCTCTTCAAATTGTGCTTTTCTGAGTTATCGTGTGAAATATTGTGACAATAATGGCGTGTGAAAAACGTAACACTAGGCTCCAAAGTAAACTGAGAAATAATAGTGACGACGAGGGTAGCTTGCCAGCACCACTGTGTAATGAATTAACAGACGTTCAAAGAAGTAATTTGGTAACTGTGCATAGGGAAATGGAGCAGGCTACAAACAATGGCGTAGACAGTGAAACAGGTAGTGAACAGGGAAGCATTATCGATCGATCGCTCGGCAACAGCTCGCCTCAGGAATCCGAAATTACAGGACACAATTTTGCAAATACTGTAGATTCAGGTTTTGCGTCCTCACCGTTTTCTCAAATGAGTCAAGACACATTTTCCGCTTGTCAAAATGTGAATGTTGCCGGTGCAAATTCACTGCCGAAAAGCACTGAGGAACATGTTTCAGACACCAGTGCATTGTTATTACAATTAATGCAACAAATGGGACAAAAGCTTGAAAAGTTAGACACAATGGAACAAAATCAGAGACAAACACAGCTACAGTTAGACACAATGGAACAAAATCAGAGACAAACACAGCAAAAGCTTCAAAAGTTAGATACAATGGAACAAAATCAGAGACAAACACAGCAAAAGCTTCAAAAGTTAGAGACAGTGGAACAAAATCTTCAAAAGTTAGACACGACGCTTGAACAAACACGTGAAGATTTAACTACTGAGTTACATAACATCGAATCGAAATGTCAAAAAGTCTGTAATGACGTAGAAACACAAATTTGTGAGCATTTCCAACCTATTTTTTCGCGTCATGAAAATGCATTACAGAATCACGAAGCAGCCATAAAAGAACTGCAAACTATTGTTCATGAAAATCATAAGACCTTGCTAGCCCAATTTGACTCAGTTGCATCTACTGATTCGGTTACGCAACTTGCAAAAACTCAGGAAAACTTAAAGGACACAGTAGATACTCTGAAACTTGGTTCAGAAAAACACACTGAGGAAATAAGTACACTATCGGAGAAAGTAGCCGAACTTTCGGATCAGTTCACTAATTTATCTACGAAGGTAGGTGATAATCTGAATGACACAAAACCGGTAGTCTTTAATGACACTGAAGAGTGCGAACAAATTAGGAAATTCAAACAAAATCAGAATCAAATTAATACGCAACACCAAAGAGAAATCCGCGAAGTACAAGATCAGCTGACACAGGTAATACAAAAATTACGTATTTCAGGGGACACTCACGCCTCAATACGGGAAGAGGGACATAGAAATACGGAACAGCCACAAAATAATAACACAGGACACTTCGGAAATTATGAAAGAAATTGGCAAGGTGCACCGAATTTTGAAATGGAACCGCCGAAACGACGTAACAATGACCGATATGCGACTCGCCGACATGATGACTTTGACTATAAGCTCTTCATTACTACACGTAAATTCAACACATTTAAGAATTCTGGCAATGACATTCATCCACAAGCATGGCTCCATCAATTCTCTCATTGTTTTCCTCCCAACTGGTCGTTAGAGCACAGATTAGAATTTATGTGTGGCTACTTAGAGAATGAACCAGCTGAAAGAATGCGATCGGTCATTCACGATTGTCACAGTCAAGGAGAATTTTATCATGCCTTCCTCTCAGCATATTGGTCTCAATCTACACAAGACCGAGTAAAACACAGCATCATAATGATGAAACATTTCGAACAATCTGAATTTTCCAGTCTTGTGAAATATTTTGAAGACATGTTGCACAAGAATCAGTACCTGTCAAACCCATACAGCCCCTCAGAACTCATCCGCATTTGCTTAATCAAATTACCTGAACATTTACGACATATTATTTTGGCAGGACGTTGCAAAGACGACATTGAAGCTTTTCAGGGACTCCTACAAGAATTAGAAATTGACACAGACAGTCGCCGGATGCGAAAACAGGAAAACAATCACTACAGGTCACATCCTTCACAATTCCGTGACTACAGAAACAATAATTGGAAACGACAAGTCTATTCTTACAGCGTAAATCGTGACCAAAACATACACCACCCGTATGACAACCACTGGCAGAGTAATAGTTACAGAGAAAGATCGCATTTCCGTAGTAATGAATATGACAGAGACAATCATAGAAACAGACAATTTGGTAACCAGAACCATTATTATCATGGGAGACAGAATAACTTCAGACGCAACGGTCCACGGTGCAGTGATAATTCAGGGAGAAATTCTCCACCACTTAACCGACAAGAAAGAAACTACAGGAACTACTGACATGACGACAGACGATATAATCATAACGACAGACATTAATTTCATCAGAACTGGGGGGATTCTAACAGGGCTGGGCCCTCTCGGCAAGGCGAATTTGTAGAAGTTAGGTCTCCTAATCCCAGTAACGACGTGCGCCAACAAAGAGACAGACAATGACTCGCACCGCAGGCAACCACGTGCGGCCGCTGGCTCACGGAAAAATAACATAAGACGTTAGCCTTGAGAAAAATTTTAGCATTCTTTACCGATGTATACAACATGATAATTGCTTTGAAGTTGAAACTCTGCGTACTAGGAAGAGTAAAGGTTTACACCGCATTTCACATGTAAAACCGTTTATTGAAAGATAATCTGCTGTTTAACTTTGTCTTTGCCATATAACTTTTCACGTTTTACATTACTAGTATGCTTTATCAGACTTAGAATCTGTTAACATGCAACAATGTTTGAAGTTAAATATCCAGTCAAGAACCAAGAGAACTTATTTCAACAGATATTACGAATGCATTGTTATAGTGAACAGACGACACAGTGTTGTTATTTGTACATTCTTGCTTGTTAGTTGCACGATTACGTAACGACTATAAGGCTCACATACTTAGAACATTTACCAGTACTGCTAATGAGATTTTAATGCAACATTTTGGTTTACTTGAAAATACATTCTGGATTTAAAGAACTTTCTGTGAGATACCAGATGACACAGTGGTTAGTTTATGTGACAGCTACACGATTTTATCACGACGCTACTAATGAGTGACAATATACAATCTTGCTTTTGCAGTGTTTCTGTTTTATTTCTGCACAGTTTTTCTGTATTATTCTGGAAAGTAAAACATGTTTTAGTAGTACCTTTGGGGTATAGCTACAATGTGACAGCCTTTTTCGTAGCACAACAATACGTTACATTACAGTACTTTCTTGATCACGGTAAGGTACGTAATAACTACGGTATCTATACGCAAAGCATTTCACTTTCGTTTATGATGAGGTAAGTATATTGACTTCAGCAGAACTTTGCTTACTGAGGACGATAACTACGACACTTCCACAGAATTATCTTACAGCAAGACGCACATTTAGCGCTACAGGACACGCATTTGAGAGATTAATTTTGTACTTAAGCCATTTATTTTCCAAGATTTTTGAATTACAAAGAAAGTTTTCTATGATACATTTCATTCCATTGCTGTAATCTGTAACACCTGAGGGTATAATTACATTAATCCTCAGGGGGGTACACGCTTACTTTGTGTACCATGTGTTTGGCAAGCACAAGGAGCCCTAGCTAATATGGTATTTGCTTATACAACTTTACACATCAGTACCATATTTCTCTAACACAGAATTACACAGCTATCTGATCATTTAACTGAGAGAGACAAATATTCATTTTGCTACATCAGTGACAGATGTTTACATAATTACACAGTTGGATAACTTCACACTTATGAAATTGTATTTTGTCTGTACTTTGTGAAATGCTCATATTTTTTCGGACCCATTGTGATATTATGAGAGCTTTGAATGATATATTTGGTATGGGATCACGATTTTTAACGTGCGTTTGAGGCAGATGACACTTTTGACATGAGTAGAGAATTTTTTTTAGGTTTTGAAATTATTGGAGGAAGTTACGACGATTTTGAGAGTTGACTGAGGTGTTATGATATTATTATGATGACTATGTGTATTATGCTGTTGCGGTATGTTTATGATCACTAAGCTGATGCTATATGAGTTATTTGATTATGCTACATATCTGTAATGATGAAATATTGAAGAAGTGTCGACGAATAAGGTAAGGAATAATGAGTAGTGGTTAGGGACTCTGGTTTGTGAAATACGTTGTTGGAAACCAAGAATCGTACTTTAAGAGTTATGAAATGTGTGTATACTCGTGAATGTATCACAATGCTGGCGAAAATTTTGTGGACGCTGTTACATTTATAGGATTTTGTTTCTACAGATGTGTAACCCAAATTCTTGACCTGTGAAATATTTTTATATGAGACTGTCACTGTGGCGGAAATTGCCGTCGTAAATATTTCAGCAAGGAGGGTAAGTGACCTTGGCGTAATGCGTTTTTGGCGCCCAGCTGAGAGGTAGACGTCTGACAAAAGAAAGCCATTAGGTGCCAAAAAAAAAAAAAAAAAAGGGAAGAGGCCATTATCCTCGCTATTGACATTCCTTTGTAGAAAGCATCGCAAATACGACACGCTCGAACTTGTAAACATATGATTACACTGTGGAGCTCTTAATTTATGATATTTACTAAAATGCCTAATGAAATGATGAGAAACATTTTACATCCATTGTCTTTCTAGTTGAGAGATTGCTCATTTTGTTTAATATCAAGTTTCTAGCAGCACTGCAGCATTCGTTAAAATAAAATTTTATAGATGTACTAATATAAATATTTTCTGTTTACAGATCGAGTAAATAATAATTTTTTTCAAAAAAAAATGAGGGAGCACAAAAGACATTTACCTACACAGGAACTGCATTAATAATTTTCTTTTCAAGTACTTGGTAATTTTTTTGGTGGAATAACTTCTTGTGGTGCACCACTTTAATTACATAGACATTAAGATGTGAATAGACATTTCCCTTATCTGCATTGTTGTCTTTAGTGTACTATTTTTTCTGCTTGAGCTTTCTCATGTTTAGGTATAAGTTATAGCACTTGCTGCAGCTGTTCGCCAGGCATAGTGTTACTGAATTTGACTTTGTGTTACTCTGCTAAGCCAGTTTACTACCGATTTATTTTTCATGTTTGCTGCACATTGCCTTATATTAGTTGTAATATTGCAATTGCTCTGCTAATTTATTTTACTGCTGCTTGCTTTGACAGTTTCCATTTTTTTCATTGATGTTTGTGTTAATTGTTTTGTGCTGCTGCATTGCCTCGTCCCTTAGTTTAGCATCTGAGCTCAGTAGATTTAAGTTAGCTTAAGATGGGGTAGGCCATATAAGAGAACAAGTTGTGATGAATTGGAAGAAATACATTGAGAAGCTATAAGAAAATGGTTTGGCTAAAACAGTATTTTGAAAGAGGATATCAACCAAAAAAAGTAGCGTTTAGGGACAGCAGGTTTAGGTAGGATTTTCTTGGAAATAAATGATGAAGTAAGATAATGGAAAATAAATAATGAGGTAAGAAATATGTGAACATATATATACAGAAAGCATGCTTGAATATGATTTTTTTGGTGGAAACAAATGTGGAAATAAGACGAAAGATCTATGGAATGAAGTTTTGGGTTGGACTGCAGTACCAAATGTTACACTGAAAACAAACCTTGTCCTTTCCTTTTGTGTTATCCCACTATGTGTACCCTTGTGTATTTGTTTTCTTCCTGTCTCTGTGTAGTTTCATAGAATTTTTTCTTCTTCTAATACTAAGATACATTCACTATGATGAAGAATACTGTTATCCTCAAATATAATTGGCATTAATAATATGTTATTTACATTGTAAATATGCTTAGCATTATTAATTCTGTTTTGTTTTAATGCTTACGTGTAAAGTTGATGTTTCAAAAGTTATTCTGATCTTTTATGTATTTACTTATCTCATAATTCCTGTAACACTGATGTATATGTTTATTTCTATTATTCTGTAAAGCCTGTATTACTACAAATCTTATCTGTATTATTATGTTTTTAATTATGTATTTCGTACCTTTGTTATGGTATTCTTATGTTATAAAATTGTAATTGACAGCAGTTCATCAAATTAAGTAACTTGTAAGTTCCATTTCACTGCACACGTTTCTGTTGGTCATACTATATGGACAATATGTGACACGTAGGGACTGTTAGTGTTTGCACGTGTGTTAATAATTCAGCAAGGGACTGGATAACAGCATTGCTGGTTCTAAGGACAATTCCAGAAACTTTGTGAGTGCACAAGTGGTGGTTTATGGACTTGCTATATTGTCTGCAAGACTCTTTGATGGTGATTGTGCACCTGCACATTTGCAACAGATGGCTGCTGGACGTCTCTACAAGGACTACAGTGGGTCTGCGTCTTTGCTGACTCACCAGTACCATTATTTCTACAAGGACTGCGGTGGGTCTGCGCCTCTGGTGGCCCACCAATATCGTAATCTCTACCAGGACTACAGTGGGTCTGCTCTGTGATGACCTACCAATACTCTTCAAAACTTCGATTGACTCTGCTGTGGGTTTGCTCTGTTGTGGCCCATTACTTGTCTGCATGTCAAGAGTCAGCACTGTCTTTCCATTGGAAGGACAACACTACTTCTTCAAGACTGCATGGAAATCCACTACTTCTGTGTGCATTTTCTTTTACTGCTCAGACTTTGAGAAAAACACTGCTATTTTAATGTCATGAACGATCAGGACCATCTTTATGGACTGTGAGACAATTTTAGCTTTTGACCAACAGTGTATCAATAAGTGTGTGCATTTGATATCTTTGTTATAGTAATTATGAAAAATTTTATCAAATCATTATTGGCCACTGCCCAAAACAATTTGTAAAATTTTTGTGGGGGCATGGGGGCTATGTAAGTAGGCTGTTTAGGTTTTCTTATTGGTAACGCCACGTAGCGCTCTGTGTGAGAATCACTGGCTGTGCTGTGTGCAGTCTATGGCTGGTTTGCATTGTTGTCTGCCATTGTAGTGTTGGGCAGCGGCAGCTGGATGTGAACAGCGCATAGCATTGCGCAGTTGGAGGTGAGCCGCCAGCAGTGGTGGATGTGGGGAGAGAGATGGCGGAGTTTTGAAATTTGTCATGAACTGCTATATATATTATGACTATTAAGGTAAATACATTGTTTGTTCTCTATTAAAATCTTTCATTTGCTAACTATGCCTATCAGTAGTTAGTGCCTTCCGTAGTTTGAATCTTTTATTTAGCTGGCAGTAGTGGCGCTCGCTGCACTGCAGTAGTTCGAGTAACGAAGATTTTTGTGAGGTAAGTGATTTGTGAAAGGTATAGGTTAATGTTAGTCAGGGCCATTCTTTTGTAGGGATTTTTTGAAAGTCAGATTGCGTTGCGCTAAAAAATATTGTGTATCACTTTAAGCACAGTCTGGTATAATTGTTCTAAAAAAGGGGACGTTTCAAAGTAACTTTTTTAATGAAGAAGATTCATTTGAAATTTAAAGAATATTTCCTATGGATTTCCTCCAAGAATCAAAATTAAATATACGCCAGCATTGCACAGAGCTGTGCCGAAAAATAAGAGCCGATATAGATGCAGTTTACTGAGGTAAGAATTTTGGTTTTTGTGTTCAGGTTTAATTATTTCACAGGGCCGAAGGTCAGCGCTGCTGCCCTTATAAAATTTATCAGGTTTAAATTTTTCTGTTGAGATGTTAGATACGGTTCATGGTTCATTATCTAATTAATATTATTGTGTGGGTTTTTGGTCAATTTCCATTTATCAATTTTTGTGGGGAGTTTAAGCTTGGGTCCATTTTGCATTTTTATTTATTAATTTCTTGCGGGGAGGTTACACTTGGCTCATTTTTATTATTCAGTTTTGTGCGAAGACAACATCTGGCACGTTTTTTTACAATCATTGATTATTAAATTTCTCATGGGGAGGTTACACTTGGCGACATCCGGCCAGGATCGTATTTCTTTGAGAATCTTCTGAGAAGTAGTCAAAGATCTGCTCTTATTTACTAAAATATAATTAGCATTTGGCGCAACGCTTTTACTAATTTTGTCACTTTCTTTCGCAGATCATCGGCAATTCGTTGCTCTCTGTTGTATTTGTGTTTGTTGGATTTTGCATTGGCTTTGTTTCATTTGTGAATAATTGTGATTTGGGTAAAAATGCCGCGAAAAACTGTTAATAGTACATCAAGAGGTATAATGAGTGAAATAACTGATTCAAATAACTTGACTGATAGTAGCTGCGACATGCAGTGTAATTATGACAATCCTCCATTTACAATCTGTGTGTACCGACCATTAATGTTGATTTTCATCCTAGTGATGAACAGACGAACTCAATTGTGTCCTCTGTTAATTTAACGACAATAGATGACGCGGGGCATTCTGTTGCAATGAGCGCTGCCCAGCTTGACACACTCGGTTTGCAGGATTTACGTGACGAACGAACAGATTTTTTTAATGAAAATGAGCAGTGTAATCAGAATGCATCGGATTTATTTAATTCCGAGGTAGTGACTAACAGTGCACATCCGATGGGCAAACCTTTTGGTGAATCACAGAATGACCAAATGGTCACACAAAACGTAACAATTGCAGGTACGCCATCACACAGCACGGAGAATAGAGCCGATAATTTTGGCTGGGATCAAGTTATGGCATTTTTACGACAAATGGATGACAAACAGAATGAAAAACTAGACAACAATTCCTAACAACTTAGTGAACAGAACAAACAAAATAATGAAAATCACAAACAACTTAAAGAAGATCTCAAACAACAGCTTAATGAAAAATTAGACAACATTTCCAGACAGTTAAATGAAAAATTAGACAACTATTCCAGACAGCTTAGTGAACAGATTAGAGCCGTTGCCGCGCAGTGTCATGATACTAAGGAACAATTACATGAGGAAATTGAGACTTGTGCTAGGAAAAGTAGTGAGGAAATTAGATCTGTTGCTCAAGAATTAAGAGATATGCAAACAGCTGGAACAGAATCACTTAAAGACGAAATAAGTGCAGTCGGTAAACAATGCTCTGAGAAGGCAACACAATTACGTGACGAGTTTAAGTTAATGACAGCAGAACTTTCGCACACAATGGATGCAAAGATAGACGCGAAATTCGACCAACAGAACACTCAAATTGACGAACGTTTTAATCATCACCTACAAAACGGTGATACGCGTTTCCGTAAATTTATACAGGAACAGAATAAAGTAAAACGACAAGTCATGGAAACAATCACCGCACAGAGACAGGAAGATAAACGTAAATTGTTTGCGAAAGCAAAAACATACGTAGACAACAATATTGCTACAGTGTCCAACGAAATCAATACCATCAAACAATTGAACACAGAATTACGTGATGAAATTTCCGATCTTAAATCGAAAACAGACACACACACAGCAGACTTTCAGACAGTGAGAGACAGACTCGAACAATTAGAACTAACACAGGACTCCGATGTCATCAAAGCTGACGTTAAAAAATTGAGGGAAACCACGCGTAAAATACAAAAACAGATTAATGCTTCTGACACTAAAAACGATGATCAGGTAAAAATACTGACTGAAAAATATGATGATTTGGCCAGTCGTATTGATGTTATCGAAAGTAATAATGACAGCAAATCAGACGATACTGCACCGATTTTGTTTAACCAAACACCTGAATTCAAAAATTTACACATTACATAGAAAATTGTCACGTTTACAGCAAGAAGTAACAGGGATGAAAAATGTTTCAGCGTATAACACGTCACAGCATACGGCGAATTCCGAACATTTCTCACACTCACACAGCCAGTATAATTTAAGTAATCTACAAAGAGTACGTGAGTTAGATTCCGAACAGTCGCAGTCAAATAGATTTTCATTCAATCCTGAACCGGTTCCGACATACAGAGACGATAATTTTGATTACAAACATTTTCTATCAGTGATAATATTTAAAGTATTTAAAAATGACAGAACACCCACTGGATTGGATACAACAATTTAGCTTTGCTTTTCCACCGACTTGGCCTGTAACACATAAAATTGAATTTATTTGTAGTTTTTTGGAAGGCGAACCGGCAACTCGTATGAGACCGATCACGAGACAATGTTACTCGGTAGAAGAATTTCAGAATGCTTTTCTGTCAGCGTATTGGTCGAAGATGACACATCGCGGAATTAAGGATCAATTAATTAGTTTACCAAATTATGAGAACTGAAATTTTTCCACTGTCACGCAATTTTTTGAACACATGGTCCAACAAAACCAGTACCTAAGTGAACCATACAGTGAATCTGCACTTATTCAATTATGTATCTCTAAATTACCACGGTCATTGAGAGTGTCACTTGTAACAGGTCAGCAGAAGGAAAATATTTCGGCATTTAGAGATCTGTTACAGCTTTTGGAAGTGCAGCAATCGGATTATTCCTTTATGAACAAAAAGTTTTCTTGTGACAACCAAGTTCAACAAGCATACAGCAATTACGATCAGCCACGCAATTACAATAGCAAAGCTAATAGACGCTTCAGGAACGACAACCACCAGAATTCTAATAACAGGCAAAATTTTAATTATTGATGTCGTCAAAATTATCAGCAACGAGAACCACATTTCGGTAACAATAGACGTTTTTCCCAACAACAGCAACAAAACCAACCGGTTAGCATACCTAACCAACAATGCAGTCTACAAGGTCAACCAAACTTTAATGTTTCACCGCGTGCACGTATAGTCCCAGCTACAACAAATAGTAACGCACGGCAGCAAGGAAATAATTACGTGCAGAAAACACAGTATTTCAATTCCTATCGCAATGCACCGTATAGGAATGACTATCACGACAGACGTAAAAATAATGAGCACAATTTTCAGCGTACATCTAATAACTGTCGGTCTTACCAACAGCAAAATCATTCGCAAGAACATATTCTCATGAATGAACCAGATAGTAGATATCATCCAGAACGTAATACGTCTGGAAGAAATAACAGAACAGTTCAAATGGTGGAAATGCCACAGCATCTTCCAGAAAATAATAACACGTCAAATAGAATTTGACTAGATACTGCACAGGTCTTCCAGTAACACAAGCACTACTTTAGACACGCAGAATGTTGTTCACGAAAATGTTATTACTTTTGACGACATCAGAGACACTCTTTTGCAGGAAAGACCAATTGTTCAGAAAACCATTTCACATTCTGTCATCGAAATTAAAATTGGTTCATCGAAATTTTCAGCAGTAATCGATTCCGGATCACCTATGTCAGTAATAAATGAAGAAACTTTCAACGAGTGTAGCAAAGAGAATACCTATCCTACATTACCATTAGACAAAACGAAAGTGAAAGGAGCAGTATCGAGTAAAGGAGTAGGCGTTAAATTACAGACACATTTATCATTTTGTATTGCAGGTCACACATTTCACTCAAATTTTTGGATTGTTCCTTTATTGACAGCAGACGTTATTCTAGGTACGAATTTTCTGGTACAACATGACGTAGTTATTGATTTTCAAAATTCCTATTTAATGTTAAAGGATGAAAATGTACAATTGGCTTTAGAATTTCAGCACTCGTTATCTGCAGAAGAACAAACAATCGCACAGCGGTCATTTCCGCATCACGTAATATAGACTGTAATTCCACATTGTTCACAGATACGTACGTACATAACTATAGTACTCCAGACGAAGCTGACTACGACGTTATGCAAATGATTTCTGATAAAGTTAAACAGAGTAGTGCAAATACAGACGACGAACGCACGCAACTACACAACATTCTTTTACAGCAAGCTCCAGTTTTCGACAACATTCCTGGTACTATGTCCGGTTTTATGTATGAATTTCAAGTTAAACAGCACGACACGTTTAAAGCCAAACATTATCCTATTCCGTATATTCATTGAGAGCAAGTTAAGAACGAATTGCAAGATATGCTTGACCAAGGAATTATTGAACCGGCAGTTAGTCCGTACATAAACCCGCTCCATATTGTTAAGAAAAAAGATGGTTCACTTCGCCTCGTTCTTGATTCACGTCACATCAATGACATAATTATTAATGAAACAGATCGACCACAGACACTAGAGGAATTTCTACAGAAATTTCACGGTACTGCTATTTATTCTACATTAGATCTGAAATCGGGATTTTGGCAAATTCAGCTCCATCCGAACTGAGAAAGTACACAGCATTTCTCTGTTTTGGTGACTGTTATCAATTTTGTAAATTACCATTCGGTTTAACTATTTCTTCTGCAGCTTTTATTCGCGGTTTGAACACAATACTTCCGACAGAACTTAAAGACAGAATCATAACGTATGTAGACGACATTCTTATTGCAGAAGCTAACTGGTCTGAACACAATCTGATTCTTGAACAACTGTTGCAAACTTTTCGTGCACAAGGACTCACAGTTAATCTCAGTAAATCGCATTTTGGCAAAACTTCTATAAAATTTCTTGGACATGTAATTTCAGCAAAAGGCATTACGCCTGACCCGGAAAAAGTTCAAGCTTTACGTGACATTACTGTTCCTACGACGAAGAAACAACTACGCAGTTTTTTGGGTTTAATGAACTTTTTTCGTAAATTTATTCATTACTCTGCATTAGACACCCCTAGATTATGCCAATTGACAAGGAAAAACACTATTTGGTCCTGGGATAAGCAAGCACATTCTGAATTTATGAACCTGAAACATGCTTTGTTGAATGCACCACTCTTATCGCACCCAGATCTTACCAGAAAATTTTCCGTTGCGACCGACAGTTCTAACACCGCTTTAGGCGTACACATTTTTCAGGAAATTGAAGAAGATCGCTGTACAGTAATTAAAAACATAGCATTTGCAAGTCACATTCTATCACCTGCTGAGCTAAATTATTCTGTTACAGAACTTGTAACATTATATGTTGTTTGGGCTTTTATGAGATTTAGGCATTTTCTTTATGGAAGACATACCACCGTTTTCACAGACCATAGAGCAATACAATTTTTACTTTCGGCTAAATTTAGTCACGACAGATTAAGCAGATGGAAACTTTATTTGCAGGAATTTAATTTTACAATAGTTCACATTCCCGGCACACAAAATGTTGTAGCAGACGCACTATCTCGTACTCTCGGCAACAATCAGCAAGACATCGCAACCAACTTCTGCAAAGCAAATTTCAGCGTCATGTACATTCAACAAGTTGCATTTGAAAATTTTATTACATCGTCATTACAGGACATAGCACAAGAGCAAAGTAAAGACAACGTGTGGAAAGAGATTAAACACCTCTGGCAAGATAGGAATAATGTTACGATTAGAAACCATTACATTGTACGCAATGACATTCTGTTTCGCCGCTCTCACCCTGACAGCAACAATTGGTTACTATGCATTCCTGATGAGCTTGTTAACAAATTAATCTGGTATACTCATTTAAGTTATGCACATTACGGAGGCAGAAAATGTTTTCTTATACTGAGACAGAACTGTTATTTTGCCAACATGGAGAAACGTATACGACGAGTTTTAGCGTCATGTAAAATCTGCCAGAAAGCTAAGTCAGACACAACTTCTCATATTCCTCCATTATATCCCACTGTACCTGTTAAATTAAGACACATGGCCGCTGTAGACATTTTTGGTCCGATGCCCAGAACTAATAGAGGTTTTTGCTACATCTTTGTCGCTGTTGAACTCACTTCAAAAATTGTTACCTTCACTCCGTTACGCAAAGCTACTGCTAAAACTGTTTCGAAAGCATTTGTAAAACATTTTGTATTTCATGTAGGGCATGTGTTGAAAGTAATTTCTGACAATGGACCACAGTTTCGATCTGCTATATGGACACGTATGTTACGAGCTAGAAACATTTCTCCGATATATATATCCAGGTACCATTCTTCTTCGAATCCTTGCTAACGATTAATGAAAGAAATTGGTAAACTGTGTAGAATATACTGCCATAAAAAACATATTGATTGGGACACACACATACTCTCATTCCAAGATGTAATTAATTCCAAACCAAATGAATCCACTATGCTATCTCCGTCTGTTATATTGAAAAATGTTGAACCACATAACAAAATTAAAGAATTAGTAAACTTTCCTACATCTCGTCGACTACGACACCATGAAATAATTGACATTGCGCTGAACAACATCAAACGTGCCGCAGAGCGCCGGAGAAGACAACAAAAACAGGTTTGTATACGCCATGACTTTCACGTTGGACAGAAGATATTAGTACGTACACACTATTTATCCAACAAAATAAAAGGTAGGTGCAGTAAATTTGAACTTCTATACGCAGGTCCATATCGGATTCGTAGCATTCCTCACCCCAATGTTGCACACGTCGAAACTTTGAGAACCAGAAAATCCAAAGGAAATCGAATATTAAACCTTTTATTGAATGAAGATACTTTATGATTTAACATGCTGTAGTGCCATTTGCTAATTTTATGACCACTTATGCAATTATATTCACATGAATACTTACTGATGATTGTCGTGTTTTTCTTGGCAAGTGCCCGGCAAGGTAAAGTTAGCAAGTCGCTCTTCTTGTCGTTACACATCAGACCGTGCACATTTTTCCAGATGAACTTACACATTTTATGACCACTTATGCAATTATATTTATGTGACTACTTACTGACGATTGTCGTATTTTTCTTGGCAAGTGCCCGGCAAGGTAAGGTTAGCAGGTCGCTTTTCTTGTCGTTACACATAAGACCGTGCATATTTTTCCAGATAAACTTACGTATCTTATGAATAATTATGCAATTTTATCTAGTGACATATTAATTTTATTAAATTCTCTCTCCATTAAAGTCTTTAATTCTCGCCTCTATTAACTACACAACATACAAGCTGGACACAAAGAAAGTCACATTTCTTGTCATCATTTTTTTTATGTATGTACGATTGTTTTCATGTTTTGTTTGTATGCACTATGAAATAGTTAAGATATAACACACACCAGTTGACTTTGACATTTTTGCCTTATGATATCTCAACATCGGGACTATTTTACATTTTTTGCTGCTGCTTTGTAATATTCTGTGTACATATTTGCCTCTGAACACTATCTATATTTTTGACATATTACGTTTTCTGTCATGCTATGCTGTATGCTCTATTATGTTACTATAAACCAGTTTTTATTTAATGGGTATTTGATTTAAATGCAAGACATTAATCTTTGTTCATCATTTTCAGAAAGAAATAACGGGTAAAAGAAATAAATTAAACAGGAATGGGAATTTCACGTATGGAATAAACGAAAGAAGATGCAAAAACCTTAAGAGGAAGAGTAAATGGATCAGGATTAACAAGCATTAACAAGAATATACTATACACATCGTAAAATAGCAGTCTTAACTAATTTTTTTCCAGAATACGAAGCGATTGATGCAGGCTGTCAAACAGAACTTCACATCTTAGTTTTAGTGATGAAATATGATAGAAATAAGGAATAATTGTATAATGAATAATGAAGTGACTTTTTTGCAGATGATAATGAATGATGATGAATAATGATGAAGAATATGCTACTATGAATAATGAAGTTTTTCTTTACAGGTGATGGTAATAATGGAGTTATGATAATATAGATAATGAAGTTTTTTTTTCTTTACAGATGAGGACGATGTTGAATTTTATGTATGTATGCTACGTAGTTATTTAAGTATTTGTTGCAGTTAGTTTTGACAGTATGTGTTATATTGCATAGTAGGATGACTGAAGGTTTTGGAAAGGACAGCTAGGGAACACACATATTTTTTATACACATTTCACTACCTGTTAATTCGAAGTTCACTACTTTTCAGCATAAAATGCGTTTCTTCTTTCAGTTTAATAATCCATTTTTGTATATTTTGCAGGAGAAATTATTTATGAAATTAATGTGCTATAAGTGGTTGTTCATTAAACCCATGTCATTTATGAATGTGATTGCATATACTCTACTTGTTTCATAATCTTGCTACAGCTGACTCAAGATGAATGACATTACACATCTTCATTTGCAGCAATAATTTAAAAGCAAATATTTTCATTCCCCAGTAATTACCTACCGCAATGCATTGCTAGCAAAAAAAAAAAAAAAATGAATGGCAATGATTACTTCAATTAGATTAATTATGTGCATTATTCTCTAATACCATGATGACTTCTGATGGTTTGTAGATAGACAATGAGTGCCGATTTTCTCTGTAGATGATTTCTGATGGTTTGTAATTAGGCAATGAGTGCTAATGTACTCTGTAAATGACTTCTGATGGTTTGCAATTAGGCAATGAGTGCCAATGTTCTCTATAAAAGCAATTCATGAATATTATTAAGTAAACATTATTCTGTAATACTATGATGACTTCTGATGGTTTGCAATTAGGTAATGAGTGCCAATGTTCTCTGTACAAACAATTCATGAATATTATTATGTAAACATTATTCTGTAATACTATGATGACTTCTGATCGTTTGCAATTAGGCAATGAGTGCCAATGTTCTCTATAAAAACAATTTATGAATATTATTAGGTAAACATTATTCTGTAATACTATGATGACTTCTGATGGTTTGCAATTAGGCAATGAGTGCCAATGTTCTCTGTACAAACAATTCATGAATATTATTATGTAAACATTATTCTGTAATACTACGATGACTTCTGATGGTTTGCAATTAGGTAATGGGTGCCAATGTTCTCTGTAAAAACAATTAATGAATATTATTATGTAAACATTATTCTGTAATGCTATGATGACTTCTGATGGTTTGCAATTAGGCAACGAGTGTCAATGTTCTCTGTAAAAACAATTCATGAATATTATTATGTAAACATTATTCTGTAATACTATGATGACTTTTGATGGTTTGTAATTAGGCAATGAGTGCTAATGTTCCCTGTAAATGACTTCTGATGGTTTGTAATTAGGCAATGAGTGCTAATGTTCTCTGTAAATGACTTCTGATGGTTTGCAATTAGGCAATGAGTGCCAATGTTCTCTGTAAAAACAATTAATGAATATTATTATGTAAACATTATTCTGTAATACTATGATGACTTCTGATGGTTTGTAATTAGACAATGAGTGCCAATGTTCTCTGTATGTGACTTCTGATGGTTTGCAATTAGGCAATGAGTGTCAATGTTCTCTGTAAAAACAATTCATGAATATTATTATGTAAACATTATTCTGTAATACTATGATGACTTTTGATGGTTTGTAATTAGGCAATGAGTGCCGATGTTCTCTGTAAATGACTTCTGAAGGTTTGCAATTAGGCAATTAGTGCCAATGTTCTCTATAAAAACAATTCATAAATATTATTATGTAAACATTATTCTGTAATACTATGATGACTTCTGATGGTTTGTAATTAGGCAATGAGTGCCAATGTTCTCTGTAAAAACAATTCAGAAATATTATTATGTAAACATTATTCTGTAATACTATGATGACTTCTGATGGTTGTAATTAGACAATGAGTGCTGATTTTCTCTGTAGACGACTTCTGATGGTTTGTAATTAGGCAATGAGTGCGAATGTTCTCTGTAAACGACTTCTGATGGTCTGCAATTAGGCAATGAGTGCCAATGTTCTCTATAAAAACAATTCATGAATATTATTATGTAAACATTATTCTGTAATACTATGATGACTTCTGATGGTTTGTAATTAGGCAATGAGTGCCAATGTTCTCTGTAAAAAGAATTCATGAGTATTATTATGTAAACATTATTCTGTAATACTATGATGACTTCTGATGGTTTGTAATTAGACAATGAGTGCCAATGTTCTCTGTAAATGACTTCTGATGGTTTGTAATTAGGTAATGAATGCTACTGTTCTCTGTAAATGGCTTCTGATGGTTTGTAATTAGGCAATGAGTGCCAATGTTCTCTGTAAATGACTTCTGATGGTTTACAATTAGGCAATGAGTGCCAATGTTCTCTGTAAAGTTACTCATGAACATTAGTCTGTAAAACTACATACATGGTACAGAAATGCTCAATAACTGGGCAATGAGTGCCACCCATTACTAGTGTAATTCTCAATGAAGACTAGTATGTGACTTAATGTCCTTCATCTTCCAACCTAATTACCTGGAATTACTGCAATATCCATTTGTCCTGTATATCCTCATGATCATGGAGCACTATATTTGGTTTTTGCACTAATTCTACGTTGTTGTAACAGACAAGAACGTGGTGTTGACACGACATGCTGTCCACCACCATGAGCAATGAAGATGCTATTATGGTCCCACTGTTTGGTGTACCTAATGTACTACCAAAAGGATAACATGGAATATTACTACGGCATTTCAGTGTCTTGTCTACGCTGATTAACACTTCTGGGAAAAGGACTTTAGATTGCCTCACTTGGTGTTGTGCTTCTGTAGAAAGATATGGACTTTCAGTGCAGCTGCGTGCATCCTAAAGTGCTACAACCATGACGCAATCTTTCCCTTTCCTATCCTAATTCTTGTGACATAGTGAAAAAAATCATTTAGTTATCGTGATATGTATTTATGGCCTATACATTTTTGTGATTTGCAAATATGTTCTGAACTACAGTGCATGTGCACTTTTATCATTTTGTTAACATGATTTCTACCCATCGCATATACATTTTTTGTGATTTGCTGATATGTTCTGTACTCATGTACATATATTTTGTCATTACCTGATATGTTCTGTACTCAGTGCATGTGCACTATATTTACTTCATGTTCTACACCTATATATCTGTATATTCTGTGATTGTAAAGTTAGTTAGTTAAAAAAAAATTGTTGCTCATGGCAAGTCCAAATGATTCACCGTCGCTGCCAAATTTTTGCCCCCCCCCCCCCCCCCCCAGTGGAGGGTTATGAAAGACGTATGTAATCATTACCAGCGATGGCGAGGCATGACAGAATCTCTGACCAGAGAGTTATTTATCGTTGCTAGTCTGTGCTTGACCGCGCGATAGATCAGTGGTGTGTGGCGAGTGGGCAGAGAGAGTAGACTGTTGGAGAGTAGTAGCAGTCTGGTGGAGTAGTCGGTGCTAGTCTGCGGGAATCGGCATGCGTCGACGGCGTGCTGTTCTTCCGAATCTGGTCAGGATTGTGGTGGACAATGTGTATTATTGCAGAAGGTAATGAAGCAGCATTGCGCCCAGCTAATAACGTATGTTAATTGTAATTAATTTGTTCAAAAAATGCCCCAATAATAATTTTTCTATAAAGTAACTTTTTTAATGAAAAAGATTCATTTCAAATTTAAAGAATATTTCCAATGCATTTCCTCCAAGAATCAAAATTAAATATACGCCAGCATTGCACGGAGCTGTGCCGAAAAATAAGAGCAGATATAGATGCAGTTTACTGAGGTAAGAATTTTGGTTTTTGTGTTCAGGTTTAATTAATTCACAGGGCCGAAGGTCAGCGCTGCTGCCCTTATAAAATTTATCAGGTTTAATTATTTCTGTTGAGATGTTAGATACGGTTCATGGTTCATTATCTAATTAATATTATTGTGTGGGTTTTTGGTCAATTTCCATTTATCAATTTTTGTGGGGAGTTTAAGCTTGGCTCCATTTTGCATTTTTATTTATTAATTTCTTGCGGGGAGGTTACACTTGGCTCATTTTTATTATTCAGTTTTGTGCGAAGACAACATCTGGCACATTTTTTTACAATCATTGATTATTAAATTTCTCATGGGGAGGTTACAAGCTTTCTATAGTTGTAGATAATTAGACAGACAGCCTACGCGTAGTTGTTTGTTTGGAGCTGTCAGTTATCAGTGCCTTACCTGCTTAGTATATTATTTTAACCAAGCTTTGTTTTGTGAAGTCAGAGAACAATAATCCAGACAATTTGTATTTGGAAATGTTTAATATGAGGGTTCATTGTGGCTTCCGTCATGTCTGGAACAAGTATCGGACATGCCTCTCCACCTCTTATTCCCTTCCTCTCCCCTGCCTGCAGCCACACTTCTCCTCCACTGACATCCCAGCATTTTACAAGGCATTAAGACGAAATAGTCAATCACCATTTATTATTCTCCTATCAAAACGAAACAGCTAATCAGTATTTACTACAGAGCTTCTACACTGTCAGCAACCCACAGCTCCGTCAGCAAAGCGAAACACACAGCTTTGTTAAGATCGGACGTGTTGAGACATCACTGAAATTACGGAAACCAGCCCGCGCGCGCGCTGCCACACATGCAAAGTTTGCTCTCTCAAGCACAGTCCAGTATTTTACTAGCCATTAAAATGAAACAGACAAACACAGCTGAGGTCCTTACCGGCTACTGAGCCGGTCTATGTGGCCAAGTGGTTCTAGGCGCTTCAGCCTGGAACCGCGCGACCGCAACGGTCGCAGGTTCGAATCCTGCCTCGGGCACGGATGTGTGTGATGTCCTTAGGTTAGTTAGGTTTAAGTGGTTCTAAGTTCTAGGGGACTGATCACCTCAGATGTTAAGTCCCATAGTGCTCAGCGCCTTTGTACCATTTTTTGAACCGGCTATTGAAACGGTGGGTGGATGGAAGTGTGTGTGTGTGTGTGTGTGTGTGTGTGTGCGCGCGCGTGTGCGTGTGCATGTGCGTGTTTCTGCAGTTGGCATTCGGTTTGTACAAAGCATTCTAAGAGCTACAAGTACCATCCCCTATAGTTTTATAAAAACCAATGGCAAAATCATTTTTTGGCACAAGTTGATATATTGTTGCTCTAATTATTCGCCTTTGAAATTAGTGTTTCAACCAGATCTCTAAGCTTTTATTCCACTGTAATGTTGGTACACCAAGCACATGGTTTTGGAAGGATTCAACCACTCTCTGAGGAGAATAATCTCACCATCCACACGTTTTTTTAGACATAAGTGATCAAAAAGTGGTCGGCAGACGATAAAGCAGGCGAATACAACCTATGAGACATTAATTCCACGTTGTTCTCCGTCAAATAATTAGTTGTTTTGACGTTTGGTGACCATGGCGAAGTACTGCATGCGACTAAACGTTTGGTGGTAAGTTCATATCGCACCAAACTGCTGATGTCAATGGTCCTTAGGCTTCCACACTACGTGATCTAACTTAAACTAACGTATGTTAACGACAACACGCACACCCATGCGCAAGGGAGGACTCGAATCGTGCAAGGTACCATAGTCCGCGAGTCTAAGCATTAACCGATTTTCTACCCTCTAAAGCAGTGGTCACATATTGACCAATGTAACCAAAGAAATGAGCTGCTGAGGATGAAGGTGAAGGTGTGCTCTGTTGCAGGTTAGTGAGTGGGGGTCGGCCAGAAGCTGCACGTAAGAAACAGAATATCTTTATTGATACATTATGGGCTCAAGCGCCCCTCCCCGTGTGGCGGAGGCTGGAAGCTGGGCCTCGAACCACAGACCCTGTGGAACAAATGTGTTGCAGGATTGTGGCCACTGCTACACTTACCGCGGCCAACGCATAGCATGATCTAGCGTTGTCGACAGTCCCAGCTGTGGCCAAGCAACGTCAAAGCTGATGCGGCAGCTAGCATGGCCCACTAAGTACATTATGGCTGAGTTCTACCCAGCCTTAGCACGTGGCGAGCGCAGACGTCAAACGAGTCATTGCTGTCTTGGTGTCGGCGATTGGCACCGGCAAGTTTCGTACCCCAATAACATCGTAGTGTCGCCGTTTTATATTCGGTAACCGATAAGCATTAATTCTCAATCGTAGAAAAATTTTAAACATTTTATCACTCATCTGAAGTTAAAACGTTCACACAATACAACACTGATATACGGAAAGCCCAAATTGTTATTAACATAACATCATAAATAATGTAGTAACAAAGTAGATGGCATAAGGCTAACCATAACATCACTTCTGGTTACGTGTCCTGAATGTAAAAAAACCTTCGATTCGTCTGATTAGGCATGCCTAAGTATCTTAGCACAGTCCTCATGACGTCACACACAAGCGATCCCCTCACACCACTCCCCCTCCCTCAGTGCCGCATGGTGCCCAACTTTGTTGGTGAACTCCTTACGTTAAATGTTACATCTGATATTTTTGTGTGTGATGTTCTTAGGTTAGTTAGGTTTAAGTAGTTCTAAGTTCTAGGGGACTGATGACCTCAGCAGTTAAGTCCCATAGTGCTCAGAGGCTTTTGAACCATTTGATATTTTTGCGCCAAAGGACTATGGGATGAGTTCTATACGCTAGAAAGTTCTGAATCTAGTCGCGAAGTCTTTCTGGTATTCCGTAAGCTCTTTACGCGCTCAGTAGTGACGGTTTGGAACACTACCTACATCGACGAGTGTGTGAGTGCGTAGGTGGTGGTTTTCGGGGAAGGAGACCAGACAGTGAAGTCATCGGTCTCATCGGATTAGGGAAGGATGGGGAAGGAAGTCGGCCGTGCCCTTTCAGAGGAACCATCCCGGCATTTGCCTGGAGTGATTTAGGGAAATCACAGAAAACCTAAATCAGGAAGGCCGGACGCGGGATTGAACCGTCGTCCTCCCGAATGCAAGTCCAGTGTCTAAACACTGCGCCACCTCGCTCGGTCTACCTACATCTACGGCTACATACACACTCCGCAAACCACCTGACGACGTGTGGCGGAAGGTACCTTGAGTGCCTCTATCGGTTCTCTCTTCTATTCCAGTCTCGTATTGTTCGTGGAAAGAAAGATAGTCGGTACGCCTCTGTGTGAGCTCTAATCTCTCTGATATTATCCTCATGGTCTCTTCGCGAGATATACGTAGGAGAGAGCAATATACTGCTTGACTCCTCGGTGAAGGTATGTTCTCGAAATTTCAACAAAAGGCCGTACCGAGCTACAGAGCGTCTCTCTTGCAGAGTCATCCACTGGAGTTTACCTATCATCTCCGTAGCGCTTTCGCGATTACTAGATGATCCTGTAACGAAGCGCTCTGCTCTCCGTTGGATCTTCTCTATCGCTTCTATCAACCCTATCTGGTACAGATCCCACACCGGTGAGCAGCACTCAAGCAGTGGGCTTACAAGTGTACTGTAACCTACTTCCTTTGTTTTCGGATTGCATTTCCTTAGGATTCTTCAAATAGATCTCAGTTTGGCACCTGCTTTACCGACGATTCAGTTTAAATGGTCATTCCATTTTAAGTTACTACTAATGCCTACTCCCAGATAATTTATGGGATTAACTGCTTCCTGTTGCTGACCTGCTATATTGTAGCTAAATGTATGTTTTCGCAGCACATTACACTTGTCTACATTGAGATTCAATTGCCATTCCCTGCACCCTGCGTCAATTCGTTGCAGATCTTCCTGCATTTCAGTACAATTTTTCATTGTTAAAACCTCTCGATATACTACAGCATCATCCGCAAAAAGCCTCAGTGAACTTCCGATGATATCCACAAGGTCATTTATATATACTACTGGCCATTAAAATTGATACACCAAGAAGAAATGCAGATGATAAACGGGTATTCATTGGACAAATATATTATACTAGAACTGACATGTCATTACATTTTCACGCAATTTGGGTACATATATCCTGAGAAATCAGTATCCAGAACAACCACCTCTGGCCGTAATAACGGCCTTGATACGCTCGGGCAACGAGTCAAACAGAGCTGGGATGGCGCGTACAAGTACAGCTGCCCATGTAGCTTCAACATGATACCACAGTTCACCAAGAGTTCTGACTGGCGTATTGTAAAGAGCCAGTTGCTCAGCCACCATTGACCAGACGTTTTCAGTTGGTGAGAGGTCTGGGGAATGTGCTGGCCAGGGCAGCAGTCGAACATTTTCTGTATCCAGGAAGGTCCGTACAGGACCTACAACATGCGGTCGTGCATTATCCTGTTTAAATGTAGGGTTTCGCAGGTATCGCATGAAGGGTAGAGACACGGTACGTAACACATTTGAAATGTAACGTCCACTGTTCAAAGTGCCGTCAATGAGAAGGAGAGGTGACCGAGACGAGTAACCAATGGCACCCCATACCATCACGCCGGCTGATACGCCAGTATGGCGATGAGGAATACACGTTTCCAATGTGCGTTCACCGCAATGTCACCAAAGACGGATGCGACCATCATGATGCTGTAAACAGAACCTGGATTCATCCGAAAAAATGACGTTTTGCCATTCGTGCACCCAGGTTCGTCGTTGAGTACACCATCGCAGGCGCTCCTGTCCGTGACGCAGCGTCAAGGGTAACCGCACCCATGGTCTCCGAACCTATAGTCCATGCTGCTGCAAACGTCGTCGAACTGTTCGTGCAGATGGTTATTGTCTTGCAAACGTCCCCATCTGTTGACTCAGGCATCGAGACGTGGCTGCACGACCCGTTTCAGACATGCGGATAAGATGGCTGTCATCTCAACTGCTAGTGATACGAGGCCGTTGGGATCCAGCACGGCGTTCCGTATTACCCTCCTGAATCCACCGATTCCACATTCTGCTAACAGACCTTTATCAAAGTCGGAAACGTGATGGTACGCATTTCTCCTCCTTACATGAGGCATCACAACAACGTTTGACCAGGCAACGCCAGTCTACTGCTGTTTGTGTATGTGAAATCGGTTGGAAACTTTCCTCATGTCAGCACGTTGTAGGTTTCGCCATCAGCGCCAAGATTGTGTGAATGCTCTGAAAAGCTAATCATTAGCATATAACAGCATATTATTCCTGTCGGTTAAATTTCGCGCCTGTAGCACTTCATCTTCGTGGTGTAGCAATTTTAATGGCCAGTAGTGTATACTGTGAATAGCAATGGTCCTACGACACTCCTCTGCGGCACACCTGAAATCACTCGTACTTCGGAAGACTTCTCTCGATTGAGAATGACATGCTGCGTTCTGTTATCTAGGATCGAAAGCCTTCCAGAAGACAAAGGAAGCATCATTGACCTAGTAGCGAATACCTACAACATTGTGTAGTTCAATGACGAACCGCTGACTGTCACGCGATATCTTTTTGCGGAATTCATGTTCATTGCCATACAGGAGAATTTAATTCTCTGGAGACGTCACCAACGGTATGTGTAGCGTAGGTATAGCGCAGAGCCCTAACCCCAAGGAAGTGTTCCGGAGCCCGCGTGAAGGCCTGTTCGCCACAAAGCACACCGCCTGGAGAGCCATATTTCTTCTCCTTTATCCGGTGCCGCCCGCCGTAAGCGTGACAAACAGCGCAGTGAGGCCCAGCACGCGGCGCTAACTCACCGTCCTTAGCGCCTTTCGCCGTTCTTATCGCCGCCACCGGCTCTGCGCTCTGCCCCTTAATTAACACCGGGCCTAGCGGGTTACAAGTGCGCTTGTTGTTTAACTCAAACATCTATAAACACCCCCATTCGCACTACGCAGTTGTTCGAAATTTCCCACATAGTTGTTTAAAAACACAGATGGAGAGGGGCAGCTAACGGCATCCTCCGTGACTGTTCACCATAGCATTAGACCGAATTTGTTGTAGTGTAATGGCCGGCCGGAGTGGACGAGCGGTTAAAGGCGCTACAGTCTGGAACCGCACGACCGCTGCGGTAGCAGGTTCGAATCCTGCCTCGGGCATGGATGTGTGTGATGTCCTTAGGTTAGTTAGGTTTAAGTAGTTCTAAGTTCTAGGGGACTTATAACCACAGAAGTTGAGTCCCACAGTGCTCAGAGCCATTTGAACCTCGCGGCCGGCCGGCCGCGGTGACCGAGCGACTCTAGTTTCTCCAGTCCAGCAACGCGCTGCTACTACGGTCGCAGGTTCGAATCCTCCCTCGGGCATGGATGTGTGTGATGTCCTTAGGTTTATATAGTTCTAAGTCTAGGGGACTGATGACCTCATATGCTGCGTCCCATAGTGCTCAGAGCAATTTGAACCATTTGAACCTTGTGGATTCGTGACCATACCGGTTGTACTCTAGAAGAAAACCATGGACTAGTCAGATGAGTCCCGATTTCAGTTGGTAGGAGTTGATGGTAGGGTTCGAGTGTGGCGAAGACCCCACGAAGCCACAGACCCAAGTTGTCAACAAGGCGCTGTGGAAGCTCCATAGTAGTGTGGGCTCTGTTTAGACGGAATGGACAGGGTCCTCAGGTCCAGCTGAACCGATTGTTGACTAGAAATAGGTGTGTTCGGCTACTTGGAGAGCACTTGCAGGTATTCAGGGACATCATGTTCTCAAACAACAATGGAATTTTTACGAAAGGCATGCGCCATAACACTGTTCCTCAGCTGTTCGCGATTGGTTTGAAAAAGGTTCTGGACAATTCGAGCGAAATGCTTGGCCATCCAGATCATAGGACATGAATCGCACAGAACATTTATCTGACGTAATTAAGAGGTCAGTGCACAAAATCCTGCACTACAGGGGACCTCCAACGACTTGTTGAGTCCGTGCCACGTCGGGTCGCTGCAGTACGCTGGGCAAAAGGAGGTCCGACGTGTTATTAGGAGGTCTCCCACGACTTTTGTCACCTCACTGTAGGTTGCCAATCAATAATAATACGGTACATACGACTAAGCAGCCTGAGGTGAAGCCTCGTAGTGTCATTATAGGATCTTGAGCGAGAAGGTTTGAAGACCGTTGCTGTAGCTTCAGCAACTGAGGCCCCACGAGCAGCGTGGCCCGTGACCTATGGTAGCTGGCTGAGGGCTTTTCCTCGCGCGGCGCTTCCAGGCGTGTCCCGCGACCTATAGAGGCTGGCTGAAGGCTTTTCCTCGCCCGCTCCTTGGCAGCGCGGCGCCATTTTCCTGAGAGCTCGCATTCCGGTTCACCGGGCGAGACTGGCATTGTGGGCCGGAACTTGCTCACCGCGGGAGCGCGCAATATCGCCGCTGCCGCCGCCGCTGCCGCCGCCGCCGCCGCCACCGCTGCTGCTGATTCTGGCCGCTGTACGCGCCAGTAAGCCCGCCCGCTTCCTATCTCGGCTAATGGAAGTTCCGCACGACAAAAGACCATTGTCCGGCAGCTAGCGTACATTGCCGGGGCTTCCGCGATAGATGAGATGATAGCGGGAGCCTTACGCCCGTGCGTTCCCGCCGCAGATTGAATTATGATTTACATAAGCCGGCCGACGATAGCTTCTTCCTATTTCAGATGTATCGGCTTGCCTTAAAATTCGATATCACGTTATCTGCGTATTACTTTTTGCGCTTCACAACCAATTCTGTCCTTGTTATTCTTTGTTTCTTGCCCAGGAATTCTGAGTGATGTAGGATTAAGCTATGGTGAGAGACGGATAATATACAGTATCTGGAAGTAGCAAGAGGGAACCATAAGAATGTAAGTCCAAGAACGAAGTGCTCGAATTAAAGAGTGTGTGAGACACAAATGCAGCGTTTCGCCTGTACTGTTCAATCTATACATCGAAGAAGGAATGCCGGAAGGCCGGAAATAAATGGTAGGTTTTGATTAAAGGTAGATTAAAATTCTGGGTCATGAACGATAAGATTCGCTGCCCTTAGTGAAAGTGAAAAAAAATTACAGGAGGTGCTGAGTGAAATGAACGGTGTAATGAGTACATAAGTAAATCGGAGAAAGATGAAAGTAGTGAGGAAGATCAGAACTGAGATTAGGATAAACTTATTAACAAAATTAAGGACGTCGAAGTTGACGATGTTAATGAGTTCTTCTACTTTGGAAGTGAAATAACACGTGACAGACAATGCAATGAGAACATAAGAAGCAGATTAAACACGGAAAAGGGGACATCGAATGCTGTAGCCTTTTTACGGAACCATTTTTCTGCCATTTTTGCAACGTAGAAAACTGCAATTACTAGTTTCATCGGCTTCTTCAGATCCGGACACAGACATGCGGTGTCTACATAAAGAGAACAGGTAACTAACTTAGTCATTTAAGCATTTATATCCTTAAAAAATGTCAGCTTACTATCGGATTTACATTATACATACGTGAATACAGGTTATTATAAAATTAGGTTGAAGCTCCTAGTGCGAAGATGACAAGCATAAATGAAAAAGTCGCCAAAAACTCTCTACTTCGAAATTATCTCTAAATGTCTCTATGTATGCTCTTTATAAGATTGGGATTTTCGGAGAATGTACTTAAACCTAATGTCCTTTGTCATTCGTTAGAGATATTCCAATCTCTGTATACGTTGAAACTTCCTTAATTAAATGAGTGCGTCTGTACTTAAATTGCAGAATGACTGTGAAGATAAAACTTCTACGTTATTTGATTCTGAAACAGCTGAGTAAAACTGTAAGTACTGAGCCTACTATCTCTTTACTTCTTCTTATCATGTCAACACCGATCCACAATAGTCTAGCGCAACGCAATATGACTACTCAAAGAAATTACAACCTGACTTCAAATAATTAATTCAAAAGAATGGCCCTGACTAAAAAGAAATTTTAACAATAACCTATACATTTCATTAAGCACTTACCTGACAAAAATCTTCATTACGCCAACTACTGCAATACAGCGAGCGTCAATACTGCCATCTAAATAGAAGATTATAACTACTAAAGCCACTAAATACTAACAGGCATATGGTTATCGAAGGAAAGATTTCGTTGCAAACCGATGTATTTCTTTTTACCTTAATAATGCGACATCCAGTTCAAACACGAATATAAATCCTCATTGACATCTAGTACAAAGGTATATAATCAGGAATAATATTCAATCTTCAAGTCGAACATGTACTGATCGTTAGCCTACGTTAACACTTCAGACCTCTACCCTCCATCAATGCTAACTTCTTACATCTAACATCCATCACTGCTGGCGACTAACTTCCAACTGTCCAACAGTACCAGCGATTAACTTCCAACAATGAATCCAACCAGCCACAGAGTCTCTTACAAAGAGAGCAGTCAGAGATCCAATTGAAAGCGCTACACAGCGCTGCCAACACAGAAACAGCCCACTTACAACGACTGCAGTGATAACCCTTGCTTTTCCCTATAGTACCATGAATGTTATTATCTGATGTCTTAACATACTTCTTGTCATTCTTTCCCTTCTTCCAGTAACTGTTTTCCACATATGTTTTTCTTTGCCAGTTCTACGGAGATTTTGTGATTTTTTTTGTTAATCGACTTAATTGTTAGTCTATCTGTAACAACATCCCAAACGCTTCGATTTTATTTTCTCTCCTTCTTTGGCACAGTCCACTTTCCCACTCTGCTCCCGAAAAAACAGACACCACGCACTCATATAATTGATTCGCTTCGATAGGCAATGAATCAACCATCTCCAGTGCGGATGCACAGTTACGTCCGATCTGCTGCGGAAATCTCAAAGTAGCGAACATGGAGGACGTGAACAGGAACTTTAGGTAGTTAGCTCTAGGTGGAGATGTGGGTCGGCAGGGAGAAGTACCGAGATAGTCCACGCAGTTGACATAAATGCGATATCCGGATGGCGCAGTGGTTAACGTATCTGCCTAGTAAGTAGTAGAACCTGGTTTCGAATCCTGGTCCAGCACGCATTTTTCACTCGTCGCCTCTGATCACGCATAAAGTTCCGGTGGAGCTGTCATCAGAAGTTCCTTGCCCTTCCTTTTTCTGTCTTGCCGTCCCCCTTCAATTTACATAAAAAACTGTTTCTTTTTTTCATAGGCTTTGCTTATACATAATGTCGCGCATAAAATATTATACCATGGAACACTTTTTAGAGTTTCGCCTCTAGCCATCTGTGCAATGCAAGCATTCATTTTATGTGTCCTGTAGTCTTTTCCTGAAACAAAAAAATCAATTGCGACCATTCAGGTTATTCAAATGTGAAAAATGTTCCAAAGTACATGGTCATTTACCTAGAAACAAATAATCTCTTCAAATTGAAAAGTGTTCGCAATCAGAAAGTTTGATAATACTTTATTTCATATTGTGTGTGTTACATGATATATTATCTAAAACCAGTTACATATTAACAACTTTTTGAAATAGAAGCTGTTAGCAACTAACACAAATTTCTATTCTCAAATGTATTACATAATATTTTATCAAAAACCAGCTATGTATTAAAAACGTTATGAAGTAGATGCTATTAGAAAGTAAAACAAATTTTCATTATCAAGACAGGGAAATTTGTTAAGGCAATGAAATGAGCTCAGTTATTTTGGAAAATCACGTGTTCCAGAATAGACCTTCCGTTTCGAGGTAAAATATGCTGCAGGACTGTCGGACTATGGCTTAACCATCCACACGTTGTGCAACTGGTTTATAAATATGCAGAACTTTACTCCTGTTAAAACTATGTAACTAAAAACTTAGCTGTATTATCTAAATGGCAATGACAAATTGTACAGCACTTTAATATGCAGAGCTCGTAATATTTACGAACGCTACACAAAACATACCTGATATCTCACAATAACTAAAGCAGTAGAAAACGCCACAATCTGCTTATAGCGATCTGTTGGTTTTTCGGATGGCACCTATTCAACAGCTCAAGGGTGGAATGTAAATTAAGACAAAGCAAATAGGACAACACAATATGCAGTCCTCGAACGGAGAAAACCTCCTAACCGGCCAGGAATCGTACACGGGCACTTCACTTGACAACCCGCCGCACCGACCGTGCAGCTACCCAGTGGACAATTCTAAACTCGATCACTAGATTGAAAAGCTGATCAAGAAACATCTTGTGTTCCTCGTTACAATATTCTCCAGGTTCCAAAAAAAATGGCTCTGAGCACTATGAGACTTAACTTCTGAGGTCATCAGCCCCTAGAGCTTAGAACTACTTAAACCCAACTAACCTAAGGACATCACACACATCCATGCCCGAGGCAGGATTCGAACCTGAGACCGTAGCAGTCGCGCGGTTCCAGACTGTATCGCCTAGAACCGCTCGGCCACCACGGCCGGCCTCTCCAGGTTCCACACACACCCCTGCTATACAGGGTGATTCAGGTGCCCCTATCGAATCTCGTTATATGCAACCCGCAATGTAAATCTGGCCTTCAAAAACCGAGCCCGGGGTTTTTATATTCTCTCGGTAGCATCTTCGTACCTAGTTTAAAGAGAGGGGGCGGAGGGGGGACCACCACGCCTGAAAGCCTTGTATTCTGCTAAGAGGTTGTACATTGACGATGTGCTGCTTTGGCTGATGCCAACTCAGTGCCTTTGCAGGCAGACGTTGGTGCCGTTAGTGTAGACGAAGGTGTCGTGGTGAATGCACACCATGTTTGGGGATTCCCTTTCTACTCTCCACCACAATTGTAGGCCATTTGGGTGCAATATTAATGGCGCTAAATTAAAATATTCGGACAATGTCCTATCGGTAAAGAAAGCTGTCGCTCCCTGCACATATGCCATATTTATCCAAAATGGCAGATCTAATTTATTAGTATAAGTTACCACCTGTCACTTTCAGCCACGTCTCCTAGGATCTATTTTGCCTACAGTTTACACTACTGGCCATTAAAATTGCTACACCAAGAAGAAATGCAAACGATAAACGGGTTTTCATTGGACAAATATATTATACTAGAATTGACATGTGATTACACTTTCACGCAATTTGGGTGCATAGATCCTGAGAAATCAGTACCCAGAACAAACACCTCTGGCCGTAATAACGGCCTTGATACGCCAGGGCATCGAGTCAAACAGAGCTTAGATGGCGTGTACAGGTACAGCTGCCCATGCAGTTTCAACACGAAACCACAGTTCATCAAGAGTAGTGACTGGCGTATTGTGACGAGGCAGTTGCTCGGCACCATTGACTAAACGTTTTCAATTGGCGAGAGATCTGGAGAATGTGCTGGCCAGGGTAGCAGTCAACATTTTCTGTATCCAGAAAGGACCGTACAGGACCTACAACATGCGGTCGTGCATTATCCTGCTGGAATCTAGGGTTTCGCAGGGATCGAATGAAAGGTAGAGCCACGGGTCGTAACACATCTGAAATGTAACGTCCACTGTTCAAAGTGCCGTCAATGCGAAGAAGAGGTGACCGAGACGTGTAACCAATGGGACCCCATATCATCACGCCGGGTGATACGCCAGTACGGCGATTACGAATACACGTTTCCAATGTGCGTTCACCGCGATGTCGCCACACACGGGTGCGACCATCATGATGCTGTAAACAGAACCTGGATTCATCCGAAAAAATGACTTTTTGCCATTTGTGCGCCAAGTTTCGTCGCTGAGTATACCATCGCAGGCGCTCCTGTCTCTGATGCAGCGTCAAGGGTAACCGCAGCCATGGTCTCCCAGCTAATAGTCCATGCTGCTGCAAACGTCGTCGAACTGTTCGTGCAGATGGTTGTTGTCTTGCAACGTCCCGATCTGTTGACTCAGGGATCGAGACGTGGCTGAACGATCCGCTCCAGCCATGTGGATAAGATGCCTGTTATCTCGACTGCTAATGATACGGGACCGTTGGGACCCAGCACTGCGTTCCGTATTACCCTCTTGACCCCACCGATTCCATATTCTGCTGACAGTCATTGGATCTCGACCAACGCGAGCAGCAATGCACGATAAATGGCAATCGCTATAGGCTACAACCCGACCTTTATCAAAGTCGGAAACGTGATGGTACGTATTTCTCCTCCTTACACGAGGCATCACAACGTTTCACCAGGCAACGCCGGTCAACTGCTGTTTGTGTATGAGAAATCGATTGGAAACTTTCCTCATGTCAGCACGTTGTAGGTGTCGCCACCGGCGCCAACCTTGTGTGAATGCTCTGAAAAGCTAATCCTTTGCGTATCACAGCATCTTCTTCCTGTCGGTTAAATTTCGCGTCTGTAGCACGTCATGTTCGTGGTGTAGCAATTTTAATGACCAGTAGTGTATTATCCAGTTAGCATAATTTATACCTCAGAAGTGGCTGCCAAGAAGTCAGTTATGGGAGGTGTTTTGTCACGTCAAATTTAAAAATTAAAAAAGCTATAGGAATATTTGTTTAGCAGATGAATATACCAGTATTATGTTCAAAACCATGTTTCAGACAGAACCAGCGATATTCTAATCATAAACTGAGTGGCAGTTTGCTTGTTAAAACCACTATGAAAACCTTTTTAGGTCTTCAGCTGCGCCAAGTGGTTAAAATCCCGCTAGCTTTGGACATTGGACAGAGCTCTTGTTCGATTTTAGCAACTGACACGGCTGTAAGCCCAAGAAGATTTTATTAACTCATATCGCCATGAGACCATACATTCGTAAGTTTGTTTCATGTTGTATTTTCGCAGTGAACTTAAAGAAATCTAAAATTTAAAATTAAAAAAAAATTCTCATTTGAGGACTCTAAATTCTGTGTACCAGCGTCATAAAAACAAAAAGGGAAAACGCATTCCTGGTCGGAAAGTCGGAAACAGTATAATTTATGACACACTGTGTCTAACACAGTCAAACTTGGATATCTGCTAATGTTTGGTTGATAGGTTGTTTGATCGGGGGAGGCGACAAAACAGCGAGGTTATCACTCCCATTGGATTAGGGAAGGATGGGGAAGGGAATTGTAGACACTTGTGGGAAGCGACACTTGTGAGAAACTGGAATGTGGCGACTCTTTTGAGAAATCCGGGTTGCTGAGGGAGGGCCACATGGTGTGTCGCAAACGCTGCGCCACTACCAGCTCGCCACTACCTGCTGCCGCTTAGTGTGACTGAGCGCTCGGCTTGTGCCGGCCCGGGCAGCTGCCGAGGGACATTCACACTCCTCCAGTGCAGCCTGGTTACAGTATTTCAGAACTTTTTTGGCCAAGGAAGAGTAGCCTTAGTCAAACAAGAAATCGGAGCAGATTTTGCCCCACGATATCATCCGATTATGCGTAAGACCTTTTTCATTGGAATTTTTGTTCAGATTAATCTTACTTAGGTCATAATTTTCGCTCAACCTCATACTTAACGATGTGTTTTACAGAAACTATAGAAACCGAAAATGTTTTCCATCTTTCAACCCATCACCCAAAATTTGATACGATAGGAGTGGCAACCTTTTACCATATATTAAGAGGAGCCAACTTTTAGCATTTGGTTCTCGGTAGAAACTTTTTCTTTAATTATTTCGAAATAAACCTCAATTTTCCCGTACCACGCACGGAAGTGTACTGAGTTCTAATGTGAGTCCTGCTAGGAATTAGCGTTAAGAAATGCAATTTATGGATTGAAACAAGATGTATTCATCGTCCACTCAAAGAGGCATTGTTTCTAAAATTCTCTACACAAAAATGCTGATTCTGATTGTTAGAAAAGCTATGACTTTTCAGACTTTATTAGTGATTCTTTTACAATTTGCAAGAGACATTTAGCCGACTTTGTGTCGTTTCCAGGGAACACCACGAGGAGGTACGCTCTTCGTCCTGCATTATATTTATTTACAATATTTACAGAAGATTATTTAATTACAATTTTTAGAATAGGGCTATTGGCGTGAACTGAACCCCTTTTCAATATTTATAAGTGTTGCTGTAGCTTCAGCGATTTCCTCTTCATTGTAATTTCAGTGCATAGGCCACGCAAGTAAGAAATGATTTTATATTGCTGTCAACTACACTACTGGCCTCCAACTGTCTTGTAAGGATCTTAGAAACAATCTCATCTGTCTTAATTGCGGACTTCTTTCTTCTTTTCCCGCCTAGATTTAAAGCTAGTCGGTCAAATTGGTGCCCATGATATTCTGCATCTTCTCTGAGAATTTTTACTAAGGAATAAAGATTTGGATGAACATTCGAAATTAATGTACACTCCTTGAAATTGAAATAAGAACACCGTGAATTCATTGTCCCAGGAAGGGGAAACTTTATTGACACATTCCTGGGGTCAGATACATCACATGATCACACTGACAGAACCACAGGCACATAGACACAGGCAACAGAGCATGCACAATGTCGGCACTAGTACAGTGTATATCCACCTTTCGCAGCAATGCAGGTTGCTGTTCTCCCATGGAGACGATCGTAGAGATGCTGGATGTAGTCCTGTGGAACGGCTTGCCATGCCATTTCCACCTGGCGCCTCAGTTGGACCAGCGTTCGTGCTGGACGTGCAGACCGCGTGAGACGACGCTTCATCCAGTCCCAAACATGCTCAATGGGGGACAGATCCGGAGATCTTGCTGGCCAGGGTAGTTGACTTACACCTTCTAGAGCACGTTGGGTGGCACGGGATACATGCGGACGTGCATTGTCCTGTTGGAACAGCAAGTTCCCTTGCCGGTCTAGGAATGGTAGAACGATGGGTTCGATGACGGTGTGGATGTACCGTGCACTATTCAGTGTTCCCTCGACGATCACCAGTGGTGTACGGCCAGTGTAGGAGATCGCTCCCCACACCATGATGCCGGGTGTTGGCCCTGTGTGCCTCGGTCGTATGCAGTCCTGATTGTGGCGCTCACCTGCACGGCGCCAAACACGCATACGACCATCATTGGCACCAAGGCAGAAGCGACTCTCATCGCTGAAGACGACACGTCTCCATTCGTCCCTCCATTCACGCCTGTCGCGACACCACTGGAGGCGGGCTGCACGATGTTGGGGCGTGAGCGGAAGACGGCCTAACGGTGTGCGGGACCGTAGCCCAGCTTCATGGAGACGGTTGCGAATGGTCCTCGCCGATACCCCAGGAGCAACAGTGTCCCTAATTTGCTGGGAAGTGGCGGTGCGGTCCCCTACGGCACTGCGTAGGATCCTACGGTCTTGGCGTGCATCCGTGCGTCGCTGTGGTCCGGTCCCAGGTCGACGGGCACGTGCACCTTCCGCCGACCACTGGCGACAACATCGATGTACTGTGGAGACCTCACGCCCCACGTGTTGAGCAATTCAGCGGTACGTCCACCCGGCCTCCCGCATGCCCACTATACGCCCTCGCTCAAAGTCCGTCAACTGCACATACGGTTCACGTCCACGCTGTCGCGGCATGCTACCAGTGTTAAAGACTGCGATGGAGCTCCGTATGCCACGGCAAACTGGCTGACACTGACGGTGGCGGTGCACAAATGCTGCGCAGCTAGCGCCATTCGACGGCCAACACCGCGGTTCCTGGTGTGTCCGCTGTGCCGTGCGTGTGATCATTGCTTGTACAGCCCTCTCGCAGTGTCCGGAGCAAGTATGGTGGGTCTGACACACCGGTGTCAATGTGTTCTTTTTTCCATTTCCAGGAGTGTATATATATATTACATTCAGCCCTCTCTCAGCAGCCACACCATACCAGTTGTGATGAAACATTCAAAATTTGCGCCAGAACAAACACAAGGCCAACGACGAACAAGTAAGCAGCGGCAAGAACATAGCACGTCTCACTGAGAATGGAGTAAGAAGTTTCTGCTCAGATCACATTTCGCCACATTTTGTGTAAGTGCATGTAAAGTGAACTAGTGAACGAAACTTGTGTGAAAAGGTATGCTGAAACAGTGCTCTGAATAGTTGCTGATCGAGAAGCCAACCAGACACGCAATAGGACTAAAAACTGTAAGTACAGAAACGCATATAACCTCTACCCGCGAAACAGATCTTGATAAATACGCATTAATTTTCTTCATGATAGTTCGCAGGTGATATGTGGTCCAAAAAACGATGAGAAAGAGCGCAAAAACCGGTGTATAATAATGCAGTTCATTTAGCGATGTTATTTTAAGGTGACCGTCTAAACAAAACAAATCAAATAGCACATATGGTAATTCTTAGGTCTGCAACAGTTAAATTATAAATTTTATATTGTACGTGATAGAAACAAAATTTGACCTACAGAAGATGACACACAGGTGTCGAAACATGTCTGGGTAAATACGAAAATAAACTAAATGTGGCCTCGCGATGACTGGGTGTTGTGTGATGTTCTTAGGTTAGTTAGGTTTAAGTAGTTCTAAGTTCTAGGGGACTGCTGACCATAGATGTTAAGTCCCATAGTGCTCAGAGCCATTTGAACCATTTGAAACTAAATGTGTTTTCATAAGGCTGATTTTCAATTAACCGAATTTTAAGTCGCGAACACGGAAGAACATCAAGAGGAGCTTCAACCTTAGTAAAATGAGTGTTTTTCCCCTTTCTCTTATAGTTTTCGACACTCTTCTTAGATATCTCGGATTTCCAGTAAGTTGTTTCCGAAGTGGTGTGTGTTTCCTTTCCAGAGAGGTAGTAGTAGTAGTAGTAGTAGTAGTAGTAGTAGTAGTAATAGCTTTATTCATCTGTAGATCTCTTTTTACAAGGATATGGGTTATGTAAAACTATTTACAGGTTTGGACCAATTTAAAATAAGCTAATTCGTGTACACATACATTTACAGACTTCTAGTTGGAGACAATCATTAGGTTTACTCCTGGTATACAATATTATTTTTTACAAATAACTTGTTAAATAATGTAATGGCACTCTATTCACTCATTTCTCACTATCAGTCGCTACACGCACTACACAGACATTTTTTCGTAACACTTCACCCACTACACACACGAACACACACTCACTGGTGATCTCTGCGCCATTTTCTGTACCGAAACATTCCATTTGCTATCCTGAAAAACTGAGTCAGCTTCCCTCTATAATGAGTGAGATGTTGAGCTCAGAAAGGGGAAAAAGTGTTTGTATTGTGCTATGCATAGCTTGGGAGTAAGTTTATAATCTTTTCTCCTTCTTGACTGTCTGTAAGTTTTACTTGCACACCAGTCACCGTTTTGCGTTCTTATTGCTCCAGTAAACTTTGGGCAGGTTCTTCAGTGACGTACACTGCTGACTGATTTACACAACAGCTTGTTTAAGAATTAAGACTAAGTACTCACATACTAAACTAAAAGATCTTCACTTTATAAACAGGAGCTGGGTGAAGTTATTGTGCCTATTCACATAGGATAACAAGATAGGAAATGCTGGGGAGATATAGTGTCTCTGTAAACTGAAAAACAAGCAGCGCTTGTGGTGGCGGATGTCGCCTTTCCCAAAGGAATGTTACAACTGCCGTACATGAAGACTAAAAATGAATTTCCCCGCTAGCAGCGTAAAAGACTTTGGAGAGATATACAAAAAATCTACCCATATATGTTCCTTGCATTAGTGTTATTAGTAACTCATACCTGTATCCCATATAATGTTAATGCGCTTTGTGGAAAATGAACACGTCAGGGGCATGCCTGGATATGCATCACCAGTGATACATAAGGAGAACCGCAGAAACGTTGTTATAACTGTAGTTGTATCTTGTGGCATATTGGGGCAGAGAGTGCGCGAGGAATCGACTGTTGCCGGCCGGTGTGGCCGAGCGGATCTAGGCGCTTCAGTCTGGAACCGCGCGACCACTACGATCGCAGGTTCGAATCCTGCCTCGGGCATGGATGTGTGCGATGTCCTTAGGTTAGTTATGTTTACGTAGTTTTAAGTTCTAGGGGACTGATGACCTCAGAAGTTAAGTCCCATAGTGCTCAGAGCCATTTGAACCATTTGAATCGGCTGTTCGCTTCCCGGTTTGCGGACGTACAAGGAGTGGCGTGTGTGACCACAATCCGGCAACCTACCTTTCCTCACGCAGTAACAACCAAGTCTAACGTGAAAAACAACGATCTTACACAAAGATTTTGTCTCAATGTGCAGGCTGTAAGGATCCAGGAACTGTGCTTCGATACTGTGTTCCACACATTCTGTTCCACATATTTGGCGCTCAGTAATTTCTGGGATGAATAGCTTCAAAAAACATATCACAGAAAATATATCTTCAACTGAATGACGTTATTTGTGCTGTAGAAAATATCACACAAGAAAAATACACGTTTCCCAGGGCCATAAATAAATCTGAATCTTGTTGCATCACATGCAGTAAACTCAAAGGAGCCGGCCGGAGTGGCCGTGCGGTTCTAGGCGCTACTGTCTGGAACCAAGCGACCGCTACGGTCCCAGGTTCGAATCCTGCCTCGGGCATGGATGTGTGTGATGTCCTTAGGTTAGTTAGGTTTCATTAGTTCTAAGTCCTGGCGACTGATGACCTCAGAAGTTAAGTCGCATAGTGCTCATATCCATTTGAACCATTTTTTTGAAACACAAAGGATGTTATGTAGAGAAAAAAATATATTTGAAATAGATGAAATCTGAAAAACATTTTTGTAATCTAACTCACGAGTACTACCTCTTAATGACAGTTCCTGGAGGGAGAGTTTGTGGAATAAGTAGACAGAACTAGGAGGATTACCAGTTTGGTTTATAAAAAAATGTTCAAATGTGTGTGAAATCTTATGGGACTTAACTGCTAACGTCACACACTATTTAACCTAAATTATCCTAAGGACAAACACACACACCCATGCCCGAGGGAGGACTCGAACCTCCGCCGGGACCAGCGCTACAATCCATGATTGCAGCGCCCTATACCACTCGGCTAATCCCGCGCGGCAGGTTTATAATGATCATACATTTTTAGAGAGAGAACGACATGAACATTCTGTACTGAGATGTTCGTCCGTTGTAATTCGCCGTGAATTCCTCTGCTGAGATAAAAGTCTCCGAAATTTGTATATAATGTGAAGCCTAGACAAAGTTTAGAATGTTTCTCCCAGAATTTCGCAATAAGTGGCGACAAGTATTGTAATACCATGGCAGAGCTCAATGCAATGTCCACATCTTCGTTAGTTCACGAGGAAATGGACGCCCTCACCGTAAAATGATGTACGTTGTTGCACAAAATTTTGTGTGTGTGTGTGTGTGTGTGTGTGTATGAGCTTGTCAGCAACTCAGAATTATTTTCACCGTATTAATGAAGGCGTCATACTTAGGTATTAATATAATTCAATGTGACATGTTTAGGTAAAAATAACATGCAAAGCAGATAGATTTTATATATCTTCGATTTGCGTCGGTTGGAAATCATCTTGATGAGTGGCTGAAAGCCCATTCCGACTCTGAGATTTCGAAAGGAGAGTAACATTACTTTTGATGCCTTTCGACAGCTTCCACGACACATTGGTACACATCATTAGTAAAGCATGTTCATAGCTTATTCACAAAGAGTGAAAATTATAGCTGCCGGTCTGAATAAGGACTGTAACAGTAAATGCTTCAAAAATTAGTGGCGTCACGACTATTTTCAGTTTCAGCACCGTAGACTTGCGACAGGTCGTAGTTCGTAGGAGGGTGACGTCGTATGGTACCTAAAGTGTGCACAAAAGCAGGTGAAAAAGTCAACCAGTTAACGGAAGGAACGACATTCTCCATTTGATCCAAAACCGCCACAATGTATCCGCAATCAGTCACAACAGGGAAGATGACTAAGGTTGTCTATAAAAGGAATAGTTGCTTATCACCAATGAGAGGCTGAGTGACGTAGCTGAATGGGCGTTTCATGCGAGAAACAGTGGTAACACTAAATGTGAACAGTACGATGGGAGAAAGCCTTCCTCTGTTTGACTGGCGCTTCTAACGATGAGGTAATCTGATAGAAAGGCGAGGCTCTTGCTCTCCTGTCCAATAATTAACTCTAATAATTTACGTACCCATCATCTGCGTACATGTATAAAGTTACTTAGACATCCAACCATCTCTTCTGGATGCTTACTTTTTTGTCTTAGGGTCTATATAAAAAAAAACACTCTAAAATATAAATAGATAAGAAAAAAGAAGCCCAACGAAGGAATTATCCGAATGGAGAAAAAATTTACTAACGCGATCGTCCACCTCAGCCCCTTATGCAGCCAGTTATTCGTCTTGGCATTGAATAATAGAGTTGTTACATGAGCTCCTGAGGGATATAGTGCCAAATTATGTTCAATTACGCGTTAGAGCATCAGAATAATGAGCTGATTCGAGGGCCCTGCGCATAATGATCCAAACGTGTTCCATTGGAAAGAGATATAGCGACGTTGCTGGCCAAGGTATGGTTTGGCAAGCACGGAGGCAAGCATGCGGGATCTCTCGCCGTGTGCGGGCGGGCATTCTTGGACAGAATTTGGCACGATATTCCTCAGGAGGACAACCAAGAATTGTATCAGTCGATGACAAGCCGAATAACCGCTTGCATAACGGCCAGAGGAGAAAAAGCATTACTGTATTGCTCAGTTCGTGAAGCTCCTTCTCTTGCACAAATCACCCAATTTTTCTGAAATTGTAATCATTAGTTTGTCTGTACACGTACATACAATCCACCAGTTTTCATCCCATTCGGATAGTTCTTTCTAGTGCGTCGTTTCTTTCTATATCATAGAGTGCATAAATTCTTCTACTAAGGAGTTTTTCTTTGGGAAGGGGTGAATCATGCCCGTTTCCTGAGCCCCATTTCCGTGGATCAACAATTGGCTAGAGTGATGGAGAAGTGAGTCATCTTCTCTTACGGAGACGCACAGGACTGTGTGAGGGATGTTGAGCTCAGCCTGGAATCAGCAGGGAGCGCCAGCCGTAGGGAGCCGACTGCAGACTCCAGAGCCGCTGGAGTGTCGCTAAGCCCATTACGGTCGGCCGGCTGTTTACCCGCCTTGACCCTGTCCGGGCCGCTGGGGACCTCGAGGGGCGGGGCAGCCGTGGCAACGTGGGAGCGGCGCGAGGGGTTGGGCAATCACGTGCTAATTGGCCGTCTGGTTGGGGGAACGGTTAGCTCTTGACTCTTGGCCTCCTTCCTCCAACTGGGGGGCGAAATCGCGGCGTCCCTCTTCCCAGTAGCCCTACTTAGTGACGTGGACCGCCAAACATTCAACGATCTGTCCCTGCTCCCCTCCGAATCGTATGAACAACCTTCAACCATGTTATGGAAGCTGTTATAGGGGCGTAACTTTTTGCCATATAGAGTGGGGGTGATTCAGGTAAGCAATTCACCTCAGGTATTTCCTGAGCCAGTTAAGATATCGTACTTATGATTTCATCCCGACGAATTATGAGAAGCTCCTCAGTAAGAAACGTACAGTTCCTTCGCAAAACTATATTAATTATAGAGAAATAGCGATATCGACATCGTTTTTTGAAATGAAATGGCGTAAATTTCTTTTGTTGGTAAGGTAGTTGAAAAGAAACTCTACCTCAAGTATCTTTCATACTTCAAAACCCGATTAGTAGCCTGGTGGTAAGGACGGGAGAAAGTTTTGCAGTATGTCTCACTTCAAATAATAAAGCTCGATGAAAGTTGGACTCCAAATAACAAAGCTCTATGAAACTTGGACCATATAAAGAACTTAAAAGGAAGGTCAGCGTTGGGCCTAATATTGATGTTTTATCGATGGCAGTATCGATTTTCGATCACATAGTGATCTTCAGTGCTGATATGTACAAATGTGATCGAAAATCGATTCTGCCATCAATAAAACATCAATATTACGGCCAACGCTAACCATACTTTTAATTTAACATATATGGTCGTTGTGGACACAGCACTCCATGGAGTCGCCAATCAATATAAAGAACTGCTACAGAACAGTACGGAAGGTAACTGAACGAAATACGCAGTAAGACTAATAGAAATATGCTTGCATTCAATGGCAGTAAGTACGCTGCAGTCAATGGAATTGATGATGGTCCCCAGGACATCAAAAAAGACTACACATGGTTTTTAACAGACTGTGTGATCACCATGGACAGTACTGCATGGCGTGCTACGTGCTCCCTTGCTGGTCGAAGCGTTGGTACGGAGTACTTATGGTAGGACGTTCCATTTCATCACCAGCGCCACTGTCAACTGCTGGATTGTGCATGTGGAAGTGCTGCAGTATCTCTGCCAAGCGCGTCCCACACGTTATCGATGTGATTTAAGTCATAGGAACGGGGAGACAAGTCCATTAGCCGAATATCCTCTCGTTCCCAGAACAGGTCAACCTAAGCTATTCGATGCTGTAGCGCATTGTTATCTATAAAAATTACATAAGATACCAATGCACCCTTGAAGAGATGCGCAAGGAGAACGAGTACATTGTCATAATAACGTTGACCCCTGAGTGTACCGTGTTTAAGGATTGGCAAGCCAGTTAGCCGAAACAGCATTGTGCGATGACACACCGCAACGCCTGGACCACAAAAACGCGTCCAGAAACACTGTGTGTGCTCTCATCCGAGAAAAGCACCCGACCTCTCGTTGTTTCAGTACCTATGCTGTTAGCACCATCGCAAATGGTGCCTCTGGTGTGCGGGTCCAAAGGAAAGCGAAGTACTGGAATACTCCACATGTATATGAAACAGGGTTGTGAACAGTACCAAACTCCTGAGCTACACTCTTCACATTTCGCTCTTTTTCCAATTTCCTGATGATTTTATTCCGAGTTAAGTCATCCATATGCTGTTTCCGGTACACTTTGTGATGAAGAACACCTTACATTGCATCTTAACCTTCCGCTGTTTAGCACGCACTGTCTTTTCCCGTTCGCTCAGCTGTCTCGCGTTGCGGAGCCAACCCCATTTGGCGCTACAGTCGCACTGCCTTTACGTCATGTTACGTCCAGCTTTTCTGTGCGGGATTGGGAACGTCTAGCAGCATGCTTCTGCACTTTCGTCCATTTCCACAGAGTAGTTCATACGTTGAGTTACTTTGTCTAGCTCGTCCTTAAGTTTTGGAGAGTGGTTTACTGTCGAAGGAATTACAGCGTTTAGAACATAGCATATATCTATTTTGAAAATGGAACCATTTGCTGTCGTATGCGGAATTTCGGGATTTCGTACCCAAACAAGAAAATACTTCACGGAGGATAAAATAAAAACCGCTGTGATACTGACAATAATTTTTATTTTTTATTTATTTATTTATTTATTTAACCTGATCAGATTAGGGCCATCAGGCCCTCTCTTACATCGGACCAGTGTTTCACACATGCAGCATTTCACACATCAGAGTTACATCATGAACATAGTTTAAATGAGAAAATTAGCTTACTCTAGTGACAATATGAATAAAGAGTAGTGACTGAGACCTAATAAAGTAAATGCGGAAGTATTTTTACATCAGGTGCTATACATACAGATTATGGTGAAAGCAATAATAATAACAGTAAAAAAAAATCAAATAATAATGACAAACATGAGAAAGAGTGGCAATAATAATGAAGGTTTGTGCAGATGTACATTAATATATTGGTGTGTAAAGTAGATGTTTACTAGTATAGCGAGTTTTGGGTAAGGGAGGTTTAAGGAGGGGGAGAGAGGGAATTAATGAGGTGAAGTGCACTCATGTACAGAGGAAGGCATTACTGTTGCTTAAGTAGATACGTCATTAACTGTTTTTTGAAGCCGGTCATGTTTTTAAGTTCTCTAACATAACGAGGGAGGTTATTCCAGAGTCGGGTTCCCGCTACTGTAAAGGACTTGGAGAAGGTGACTGAGCGATGCAGTGGAACGGAGAGGATTTTATTATGATGGGAACGTGTGTTTCTGTCATGTTGTTCCGACATGAGTGTTAGGGAAGAGGAGAGATATGAGGGACAGTGTACATTTATAAGGCAGTAGATGAGACAGAGTGTATGGAAATCTCTGCGTTTGTCTGCATGCAGCCAGGACAATTTTGCATATGCTGGTGAAATGTGATCAAAAAGTCGAACGTCACAGATATATCGGACGCAGGCATTCGTGACCAGTTCTAGACGTCGGGAATTTTCAATAATAATTTCGTGAGGCTCGTAGCGGAGTATGATTCTTTCAATGGACGCCACTTCGGCAACTTGCGTGTCCTAATGTACCCCAGTTACCCAACTGCGGGAACAGAACCTACAGCTTGACATGGAATCCGAGCCACGTGTGGTTCTTGGCAACCCCTCAGAGAGTTGAGAGGTGAAGCCAAGGTTAAAGGCAGACAGTATGTCCATGGTTCACCTGGATTCTATTTCGCTAGGTGCCCAGGTACTTGCTTCACCACAAGACCGTCGTGTCCGACTGCGGTACTTTTATAAAACGGCCAGAGATGATGTTTAGTTTTCATCTTCTCTGTGGCGTTCACGTCTGTCGACTGCTGATTAGTTTGAAAAAATAATTTCCTTCACATACCAGGAAACAATACTAGTTATTTACAGAGAATGCCGAAATACGAGGAGGAGAAGAGCTGCACCCTCAAAGGTATGCCGACGAACGGTGTACGAGAAGAACGATATTCATAGGATGTGCACAAACAAAAAACTGTTATTGAAAGGTCACAGGGATACAAGGCAGAAGTGAAGGAACAACGCTGGAAGTATTTGAGCTAAACAGCTTAGCTGATTCACTCAGCCGATATAAATAATTGATATAGTACATAACGCCGAAGTTTCGTGCGTCTATTGGCAGACGATGCTATTGCCCATTGGACAGTTGCAACGTCAGAACACTGTAGTGAAATTCAGGACGACACGCGGAATTTCTATGATTAGTGCAGGGACTGCCGATTGACCCAGAATATTACTCTGAACTACAGCATTCAAACAGACGAAGAGATCCCTATAGACGAAAAATCAGACGAAAAGTAATAGCCGTAAAAGCCTAGAGGTAACCAAGCGAAGAGTAGTGAAGTGACATGACCACATAAAACAAGCCGCAGGAAAATCTGATGCTAGCGTAAGACTTATTCGGAAAATATTAAGGGAACCTGCTTCTTCCACGAAAGTAGTGGCTTACAGAGGCTGATTGGAGGCTCCATCTAGCTGGTAGATCAAATCGTGCAATATATAGATTTGTTGGGCATTCAGATATGATAGTGGCTCAGTGTAGGACTACATGCGAACGAGAGGAGAGGTATAAGTGTTGTCAGGATTCTGGTCGCCCATACCTGGCCATTGCAAGGGGGGATCGCGCGGTGTTGTGCATCAGTCACAACGAATCCCCTCACACCCGCACCGGCCATGCGAGGGGACGTAATGGAATCTCTGAAACATTCTATGTCAATCTGCACTGTTGGTCGTATAGTAGGGAATTCCGTCTCGCCCGTAGGCTGCTCTTAACATAACACAAACGGCTGCTTCTGGAGTAATGGCGTAAGTGGGAACATGACCTAATGTTAAACGGCTTCGCGTTGTGTTCAGCGATGAATCGCGGTTCTACACTACCCCGCATAACTTTCGACAGCCACCATTCTGGCGACGTGGAGAGAGGTCCCATTCTTCCAATGTTTTCGAGAGGAACAGCAGTATTAATTCTGGTGCCACGGTGAGGGAAGACATCGGTTGTGACTCGTAGCGACTGAGGGACCTCTAATGACTCAACATTACGTTACGGACTGCCAGGTTTTCCATGTGTAGCCTCTCTTGCCCTGTTCGCATCGTCAAATGTTAAATGCAAAATCATTTAACATTTGACGATGCCACTATGGCTTTAGTACATTAGGACTTTGTTCTTGTAAAACAGATCTGATGAAGGTCATTATAGACCGAAACCGGTAATCTGTTAACAAAAAGTTTTTAACCATAGACGTAAATTAAAGGAAAACTATTGATACGTGGTCTCATACTGAAAAGGTTAGTGTGAATTTGACTCGACTTTGTAATCATCGTAATAAGTGAAGTTTCATCATGTCTCCTCCTCTCCTTAAGGGTGCTTTACTTTTTTTTTCAGGCAGTAGATTTTCCGCGAAATGTCCACGACGAGAAAGTAAGAGAAATTAAAAGTCCTAGGAAGCTGTATTGACGTTCATTCGCACCACGAGCCATTTTCGAATGGAACAGAGTAGGAATACATGACAGTGGAACCCGAAATTTCTTCTTCCTTATATATGGTAAGTAATGAAAACCTCGTACCTCCACTTTGTTAAATTTTGCAAGTGAAGCAAAAGCAGTTTCTTAAAAAATAATATAAAACGATACAAAAAGTTGCTACATATGTAACTGTATGGTAGAAGCCTAGTTATTGACAGATTAGAGAAATCCATGCCGTTTCCAATCTCTCTTTGATTATGGAGTTATTAGTTATTGGAATTACGAGTTTTAAGAGACTGATAGAGTTACGAAGTTTCATTGGTTACTTCGAAAAACGTAATGTGGCTTGTGCAGAATGGATGTTGTAGGAAACGTGTGTTCCTTTTAACACTTTGGCGTCCGCACGTCTCGTGCAAAGTTACTCGCTTGGTGCCGGCAGCGCTCAGTCGGATTACTTGACTTGTCGCCGGCCGCCTGTCACGTTTCCGTTGATGACAAGCTTCAAACACATAGACTTTTGCGAGCTTTAATTTTCCGGGAATCCTCTATTTTGCCGTGTCGTTCCACGAACTCGAATTTTCTTTTCATGTAACTGCTCTACACGTTCTACGCTGTTATAATAATTATCCATGCAGAGGTGATGCCTCTTTTCCTCAGAAGGTGTCAGTAGTTCCGTCACTGTTTTTGCTAAAGGCTGTCCAGCGCCGGAATATATCTTGAATGAGGAAATGTATCTCGTACTCGAATAAAAAAAAATGTTGAAATGTGTGTGAAATCTTAAGGGACTTAACTGCTAAGATCATCAGTCCCTAAGCTTACACACTACTTAACCTAAATTATCCTAGGGACAAACACACACACCCATGACCGAGGGAGGACTCGAACCTCCGCCGGGACTAGCCGCACAGCCCATGACTGCAGCGCCTTAGACCGCTCGACTAATCCCGCGCGGCTTAAACGTTTCTTTAAATTTTTTGGAAAAATAATCACTTACGAATTGCATTTTGACAAGCCGGTCGGCACTATCAGGTTTACTGTTGCTGTCGGAAAAATATAAAAATCATAATATTTGTCGGAATCGGTTGCGGGACATCGTTTTGCGAAATATCAGCGTGTCATCAACGGATTCGTTGACCAATAATCATTGATCCTGGCTTTTCTTAAAATTCCCATGAGGATAGCAAGCCCAAACAATTTTCTAAGTTCGGGTCCCGTAACGTCGACAAATTTGGCATTTTTTTATTCCAGTTTCGTTCTATTGCAATTTTGACTGCAGTACTTTTTGGTTTCGTTGCTAATATATTCAAATAGATCGTTCCAAATATACAATTGTACGATATCCTCGACTCTCTGTGTATGTTTGGGAAATATTTGTTATTGGTCCTCGGTAAATCGAAGTCTGACCACTGTGCACTGTCTTCTTCATCTGATTCAGCCGAATCTGTTAGGAATCGTAGCGTTCGCCGAATTCTTCTTGGGCGTATTTCACTATCTTCCTACGATTCTGCTTCACTTTTTTTTTATATATATCCAGTGTCTTCTTCCCAATTGGTCAAGTCGTCCGGAACGTCAGACAAGACGTTCGCGCATTCGTTGCAAATAATCCTATTGTCTCTTTCATCCGCCATGATGAAAGGGCACAAGTACTTATAAAAACAAAACAGTTGTTGAAGTGCGTAACTTATTGCTACCTAAACAAAACACCAACAGAATGCAAAAGATACTAACGTGCTGCCGCTGGCCACTGCGCGATACTATGCAGACTACACAACTGTGGTGTCACCGGACGGCATAGTGTTAAATGTGTTCTGAAACAACCTCCGTGATTACACTGTTTTACAGACTTCCAGCCGCAAGAAGTCAGTGAGAAAATCTGGCGCTGAAGTGGACGTTATTTCCACTTTTTTATTTCCGATACGGATTGCATGTCTGCCATGTCTTTGCGAAAATGTCATTTTATGTAGTTAAAGTTTCATTCATAGTTTTATTGCTTAGTTTAGAGAAATGTTCAAAGTATTCAGGATGTAAAAATACCATTCCTACGTGACATACAGTTTCGCATTCCTCTGCTTTGGATCGCAGTGATGTTGCAGTAGAAAGTTCCAGTATCTTTGGCGCGCCTGGTGATGTAAAGTTTAAATGTGCAAACTATAAAGTAGGCCAGCTTAAAAGCTGAGTAACTGCAAACTTTTGGAACACGTAACAGGCATATTTTCATTCGTTAATTTAGTACAGAACAGTGTAAACTGGTAACATCGCATTGGTAGAAATTATTTACTTCACAAAAGGTAACTGGAATAGAATGGGGAGGAAAATTTCGTAGATTTTCGTTTAAGTAGATTGGAATGTTCATTTGGCAACTGACGACGTTTGATGTAAACATCCTATCTGAACATTTAAGTACTGGAGCTACTCTCAAATATGAATTTGGTATAAGTGATTTACACCACCAGTCTAGTGAATCCATCTTCGGCAGAAACTATGTTCAAATTTACAGATGTAAGACTGCATGACTCTCTAAACACAGAAACTAAATGCCTCACAGATGGAAGATGTATTATCAAATGGAATTCAAATTATTTCTTACGCCACTTGTTCCCACCCCATAAAAGGATTTTCGCTAACATAAAGCCGTCCATTATCAACCCGTAATACGTCAGAGTGTGCTGCTGAACAGCATATAGAAAAACAGCATATAGAAAACATCATCGTTTGGAACGGGTTCTAGATCTTTCCCCAGATTACCGAAAGAACTAATATACCAGATGGTGGGCGCTGCGTCTCTTAGGAAACGCTTCCAGGAAATGTCGCATACTTTCTTCGCTGAGGAGGAAAAAATCGCACAACAGATGCTGGGGCACGAGGTTTACCATGCGCCAGTACCTAATGGCCCGATTTGATACGCTCGTAGTACGCTAGCAGGTATCTACCCCTCACGCAACAGCAGGAGACAACCAAAATGACAGCCATACGAAATTGTCCCCAGCACCTAACGTAAAGATTACAGGAAGAACGAAATGGTTTCGGTTCCACCTAAGCTCTGGGCAAATGAATCCCGAAAGATCTGAGTATCAGGATGGCGGGGGATGGGGAGGAGGAGTGGGAGGGGAAGAGGAGGAGGAGGAGGAGGAGGAGGAGAGGAAAGAGGGGAGAGAAGGAGATGAACAGAGAGAGGAACTTTTTGTCAAAGATTTAACCAACACAATCGCCACGCCAGTCTTCGGTCACATGTGTGGCTAAACTGTTCCTGCCTCATCGACTGTCGTCTACAATCGGGCAAATTTGCTGATCCACGTTCCGTCAGCTAGTCGTGATGATTCCAGTCTCTGAAATGGATCTGCTGAGGCAAGGACATGAGTCATCTGCCGTTGCCAGCCATCACTATCTCAATACACCGCTGGGCATATATTGGCTGCCTACTAGCCATGACAGCCGTAACTGACTCCTGAGACGCTGAATCGAAGTAATCACTTTCAACAAAAATTCAAATGGCTCTGAGCACTATGGGACTTAACATCTGATGTCATCAGTCCCCTAGAACTTAGAACTACTTAAACCTAACTAACCTAAGGACATCACACACATCCATGCCCGAGGCAGGGTTCGAACCTGCGACCGTAGTGGTCGCGCGGTTCCAGACTGTAGCGCCTAGAACCGCTCGGCCACACCGGCCGGCGCACTTTCAACACAAAGTTAACTTTTTTAAGTGGCACGTCTATGCTTTTGAACAGAAAATGAAAGCCAGAGGTACAGTTAGTAATGGCAGACTTGTGATCAATGTTCTAGGCCTCATACCTCCTGACACATACAGGCTTTAAAAGATGGCGACGGCGCCACCATTTCTGTTGTGCAAGCAACCCGCGCTACAGCAGTATAGCGTTATAGCGAAACTGTGGTACCGTTTCCATTGTTTAAAGTCTTGAGTATTCCAGAAGGTGTAGGGTTTAGAACAGCGAAACCGAGTCTGCCATCGCTAATTGTACCTCTAGGTTCCATTTCGGTACAAGAAACATATATCTGCCCTTAAAAAACTCGTAACACTGTCTTGACAGTTGTTTGTTTCCTTGAAGGGATTGTGCATTCATGCCTACTTCGTCAGCCGTAGAGTTAGGTGCAGCCCTCGCCAACTGCAATTTTCACATTTTGTTTCATTTCAGAAATATATGAGGTGGTAAAGTTAGGTCGGACATCTTATATGTGCAGGGTGTAGTGGGTATAAACGTAGACCTTTCTAATGGTGACGTAGGACAGTGTACTGAACAACATTGTATCAGTATTTACTTCATCTGCAGACATATACTTATATATATTACAAATCGTTTGTTTTTAAGTTGGATAGTATCAGTGGTCACGTGAACCCTCTCATCCACAGGCAAGCCCACATAGACGGACGCCCACCAAGATCGTCGTATCGTAAAGGCAGCAGATAAGAGAGTTTGTGAACCCAGCCGTGTCATCACGAACTGCTCCAAAGTAGTTATTAGCATATGGCCTAAGGGACGCACACATGTAGCCAGTCTTCTACTCAAGTCACAGCATCGACGTGCACGGCTGAAGGTGCCATCAGAGGATCATTTGGAAGATGGAATGGCGCATGTGCTCTTCAGTGATGAACGTAGATTCTGCCTGCACGCAGGTGATGGTCGCCTGCCCGTACAACATACATCTGGTGGGCGCTGTCTCTTAGAGTGCATTCGTCCAAGACACAATGTCTCATCCCAGACCTTATGGTCTGGTGTGCGATGACCTACAACTCTCGTTCACCTTTGATGTTTCTGGATGGGACGGTAACTAGTGCTCAGTACGTGCAGAACGTTGTTAGAACTATTCTTTTGGCATTGTTACAACAGGAAGATGCCGAGTTGCTCCAACAGAACAACGCTCGCCCACACACTGCCAGTGTAACTCAAGGTGCTCTGCAATACGTTAACTTCCGTTGCTGGCATGGTCTCCTGACTTGTCTCCAATCGAGCGCATGTGTGATATGATAGGATAAGACGGGAATCATGCGACTCGTCAGCCAATAACTCTTAACAAACCACACGAACATGTCGAGATGGCGTAGCATAATTTATACCAGTACAGTATCTGCCATCTGTAAGATCGGATGAAAGTCAAAGTTAGTGCCCACGTTGCTGCCTGTGGAGCCTACGCCATATATTAATATGCGTCTTTCAGCATGGGTCGATACCTGGTATCACAGAATCGCTTGTGATATTGTTGTTGGGTTGTTTTCTGGGGAAGGAGACCAGACAGCGAGGTCACCGGTCTCATCGGATTAGGGAAGGACGGGGAAGGAAGTCGGCCGTGCCCTTTGAAAGGAAACATCCCGGCATTTGCCTGGAGCGATTTAGGGAAATCACGGAAAACCTAAAGCAGGATGGCCGGATGTGGGATTGAACCGTCGTCCTCCCGAATGCGAGTCCAGTGCTTGTGATATTCATGTACTCCACATGCACTGTTGGAAATCTCTAAAAGGATGTACTAATTTTTTTTGCGGCAGCGTATCAGCACTTATACCATTACAACCTTTATATAGTCATTAGGAGCATCTCCTCTGATGCTTTCCTACATATTTGCAATTTCTTTATTGCAACGTGTTGCTGCAGTGAGCCCAAACAAATACTGCTCATCACGTCTTTCATACTATGCTCACTTTTGATGTAATACGCCAGTTTGTTTCCCATTACAGACAATATCACTTTTAAAGCGAGATTTTACGTGTTCGGAGCGGACTGAGATTAGTCTAATAATATATTCGTTTTATCGATATGTACTAACAGGGGCAATGAAACGCGAAGAATGACCAGAACCCCTACAGCGACGGTACAGCACTGCAGCAAGTCGCTGGAACCCAACGCGGGCTAGTGGGGTCGTATTGCTGCCGGAGTTCTGGTTATTGTTTACGTTTTACTATCCCTCTTCACACATATCGATAAAACGAATTTCGCACTAGACTTATTTAAAAATGCTCTATAGACTAGTCACTTAAACGTCCACTTTTAAAAATAATTTTCTTTGTAATGGGAAACAAACCAAAGCTTTCTGTCAACACTGGACGTTGCATGAAAGATGTGATTAGCAATATCTGATTGAGTTACCTCAAGCTGCATATTGTAAAAACAAAATTTGATATTCGAAACACCAGAGAAAATGCACCTGATGACTCTTCAGAAGGACGCCCTTCGCCTAGCCCTGTCGATGGGTTTTATGCAGCCCACAACACCTTCAAAATTCAAATGCGAGATTTTCATATTATCTTGGTCGTTAAAAGAAAAAAAAATGAACAGGACGTTTTTATAGGAAATTTTATGTAGTCCTTATTTGAGTTGTGTTTGAATAAAGTGCTTATTGCACTGTACTTCCTAGGAATCACTCATTGCATGTGCGTGGTTGTGCTTGGGTCACCAAATTCATTGGCCATGGGGGCAATGGGACCAGAAACTTTGTCCCGTTATTCAGTGGTGACGAAGAAATTTGAACTTTAGTGTTGTGTACATTCCCAGTGTAACTGCACCATACCAAGATGATTGCAGAACTTCTTTAAATAGATCATTTACGTAAGTGTTCGACCCAATCTGCCGACACGATAGCTCAGCGTGTTCGGTCAGAGGGCTGCTCGCGCTATGTAATTAAAAAAACTGAGTAAACTAATCAACGATCAACTTGAACGGATGTCTTGCGATGTCCGCCCAGATCAAACGCAACGAACAATACCGAGCAAAATGAAAGGAAAGAAAAAAAAATAGCTGAATGGTCAGCGTGACGCATTGCCGTCCTATGTGGCCCGGGTTCGATTCCCGGCTGCTTCGGGTATTTTCTCTGCTCAGGGACTGGGTGTTGTGTTGTCTTCCTCATCATTTCATCTCCATCCGGCGCGCAGGTCGCCCAGTGTGGTGTCGAATGTAATAAGATCTGCACCATTGCTGTCGGACCTGTCCCGTAAGGAGGCTCCCGGCCAATGACGCCAATCTCTCAATTCCATTGTCCATTTACGTAAGTTACCATAGTAACTATTTATTCTGGTTCCCGTATGATAACCCTGAATTTGGACATGTTGAAGACAGTTAATGTCAAACTTACAAAGACTTCAACAAGAACACGACCGTTTTCTGCAAGGATTGTCCCACCTGGACGCTGTCTGCGACGGGCGAGGACGACGACTGCTCCGCCATTTCAAGAATTCAGTGAGAAGTTGCAGCCATGGATAGCCTCCATCGTACATTTGGGACAGCATTTTGTGGCCCCGAACAATCATGGTGATACTCGGCAAGGGGTTTGCTTCCTATCTTACTCTGGTGGTGCTAAGGCATATTAAATTTTTCATATAATTAACTCAAATGTAGATCTTAGTACTCTGCCATACGTTCCATTAAAGGCAGAGTTAACAACTTAATATTCCTCACACATCATCCTCAGTGGTACTACGGACAGTAAATGATCAATGCCGTCATCCATGACGTCCCAGTTTTCCCTTCACCATGTGAAAAACTTGAAGCTTGAAGCACATCAGATGCCAAAGGGTCCATAGCCATTCTCTGGGAGCAACAAATCTAAGAATCACACTACTATTGGCTCACATAGTTATTGCAGAAGCAGTATTATTTGCAATTTGGCGCCGCTTCTGGGCACAGATTTCTTAGAGGAAGAATACTTAGTAACTTTTGAGGATCCATTATCTGCACCACTTAACATTTTGCCTCCAGTGTATGTGCGCACAGGCTCCGTGGAATCCTCCACTTCATTGGATATCAGATTTGCTTCATCACACGGTCTCGCTGATCGTTTGTCAAGTGTTTTCAACTGCCACATCATCACTGTTGTTAGTGGTGTCATACCTGTGTGCAACCGACGTCCGAAGCACATCTGTGACTGAATGACCAATCTTTTGGGACTCTGCCATTTAATGTGGGCCAAGCAACATCAGCATGTAGCACATCGGACCCATTTATACTCCCACAACAGTGTTGGACTCAGGCCTATTCTGTGTCATCTAAATCAGTTTCTGTGTTGAGAACGACAACACAGATTAAAGTCTGGATACAATATTGCACGGTTCTTTTCACTGACTGGAGCAGGTGTTTCACATTGCTTAAGTTGAGAAGTATACTGCACTGACAGAAGTACCCAGCCTCCCCAACGCATCAGTAGAACAGCGTCACAAACCTTCACGCACTAATTCAGTTGGCGTACGTCAGATGGACCAAGGACATAATGTTCTGAAGTTAGTATCATCTGTGGCTCCCACTTGAATTAGCACAGTTCCAGCGGGCGTATTTAAGCACCTTCCCTCCCTGTAGCACAATCTTCTTACAAGTAATCGAAGTCACAGATTAGTGGCGCGTCCTTTAACGAAACTTCTTTAGCAGACTCCAGGACTGACCATCAAAGGTAGCTCAGTTTTCGACAAGCACGAAGGCCTTTGGGACCACTAGCAGCATCTTCGGACATTATCACATACGTTGGTCTCTGCTGTAATTTGAACACGCCCTGACATCCTTGCAGCTGAAAAGACTATTGAACGATACGAGCTCTGTACCAACTGCTAGTCTAAGACGATTTCTAAGCCCTGCATCTCAACGTTATAGGACAACGAACGGTGGATGCACCTGACTGCGGCCTGCCCTTGTTGGATTCATTACGCATAACCCTGCCGGGTCACCTAATTTTACCATGTCAGTCATTACCAGGTCAATTCCTATACTTTCTGTGTTTCATTTTCAGCATAGGCTGACCCCACACGTATGTGAGTTTACAGTGGCGCCTAGACCAATGGCTAGACTTACCACTGATGCTGCCATTGACCAGTAACAGTAAGGACACCACGGGGAGTCCATGAATGGATATCTCCTACGTCCAGTTGGATCAACCAGACCGAAAATCGCTAGGGTGTGAACATTACTACATCTGCCTCTTCTGTACTGGATAGATGTCTCATGTCCTTGCACTGTTTTCAGACAGAAGAACCTTACAGACGCAGCATGCCATCCAGTGGTCGATGCCCTGAGACACATCTGCATGGTCGATCTTTCAAGCCCCCTCAGTTAGGAGCAGGCTACTCCTGACTCTTCGGTTGCTCCCTCACGGAAATACAAATACAAGTGCAGGTCCACATCACGAAGTGTATCCATTGCCGACACCCGCAATGAGTTTGTCTCCTATAACAAAATTTCTGCAGTCATTTCTACTTTCAGATACACTCCAAATAGATTCTATCGTGGCCAGTGCCAGCATTCGTGACCAAATCCTGGCTGGCCACAGCATCTGCTGAAGAGCTCTTCATGACTTCGGGACCATAGCTATTGGAACAGGGATACAGCTACTCAGGACAGACGCTGGATCTCCCCCGACATCAAGATGACTCTACCGGCTCATTTCTAGGGAGGGGGAGGGGAAGGGGGAAGGGGAGGAATGCTAAATCCCCACCTTTCACCTAGGACAATAATCAATAAGTGCTACAGCCATGGCAGACCAGCTGCCAAAGTAGCAGGCGTCTATCAGTGATTTTACAAAGTTGGAGGGCAGGAGCAACTTGTCAGTCACAGAATGGGCTGGCCAGAATGGGCTGCGTGTAAGTAAATATAATAATTGGTGCCACACACCGACTGTCAAAAGTCTCTACAAGCTAGCCTGCAGCTGTCTCCATGAGAATGCGTGGTATCAGCATCACTACGCGTTACGCCCTCGTTGCTGCTACCGGTGCCAGAATCATATTATTACCGTACTTTACCTACGCTGATAATGTACCCTCCTGGACAGAGAACAAGCAACCATACCCTGAGTGGATTCTTAAGCGGACATGCAGCAGCTGGCAAGCAATTCCGCTTGCAGAGCCACTTCAGGCTTTACTGTTTGCAGAGACCAAAGACATTCTAGCTCCAGGAATAGGAACGAGGATCGGTACTGAAGCACTGACAACGAGCAGCCCAGCACTCGCCAGAAGTCATTTCTCTCCATGGACCGAGGAGTCATCAGACTCATTGAATCAGGCACCCACACCACCAGTTGAACTTAGTCTGTGCTGATAGATAACTATTAATATAAATGACTAATATCCTGCTGGATTCAGAAAAGTTCTGTGTCACTCATCCTACAAGTGAAATGGTTACCAAGTGACTCCCCCCTTGATATCTATTCTTTGTTTTATTTGTGTATTATTTTTGTGCTTCCTTCGGCAGATAATTGCTATTGGTTTATTGTTTGTGTTATGTTTAACTGAAATGCTTATTTAAGAATGTGATGATTCACCTCTAAGGGCTGGTGGTAAATCATGGCGTTCTACAAATATTTACGGGCTGTGTTGCGCTACCTTCTTAAAAAGTACTTATTATACTGCAAAACCTGCGATACAGTTATTGTATGTGCCGGCCGGAGTGGCCCAGCGGTTTTGGGCACTACAGTTCGGAACCGCGCGACCGCTATGGTCGCAGGTTCGAATCCTGGATGTGCGTGTGATGTCCTTAGGTTAGTTAAGTTCAAGTAGTTCTAAGTTCTATGGGACTGATGACCTCAGAAGTTAAGTCCCAAAGTGCTCAGAGCCATTTGGTTATTGTGTGTGCTTGGCTTTTCTGGATCACCTCAGGGGAATAGTGAGAAGACAGAAAGTAAGGAGCAGTCTGGTGCGAGGGTAGGTGGGTAACATGAAGATAAGGGATAGATGAAAATGAGAAATTAAGAACCGAAGGGGAACCATGCTGTGTGGTGGGGGGCGGGGGGAGGGGTGGTTGGGGAGAGTTATAGTTGATTGGATGGATAAATATGAGGGCGGATTTCATTGCCTAGGAGAGGCAGCCGATTGATATCTACTTGGGAGAGGATATTGAGGATATGTGACGAAATTTGTCGGTAGAGTCGCAGCAGTGTACCAGGGTTGAAGATTACAGCAAGGCCGTAATATTAGTGAAGTTGAGACTGCAAGTGGTGTAAAATGTAAAGGGGTGTTCAGTATGCGTGATGAGAGGTGGGAATTTGATGACATGGTAATGGATCCATGTGAGGAAAGGTTCGTGCTAGATAATATTAGTTTCGTGCTAACCCAAACGTTCTTTCCAGTAAGGAAAGAGAATGTAGTCTAGTGTTAAATTTGCGACGTTAGACGATGATTCCCATCTTTCCTAACCGCTTTCTAAGCGTTATCTACGATGTGTAGACAACAGCGTACTCCGGCCGTGTTGCCATTTTTCTCTTAGGAGCACATTTAAATTTCCTGCGCAGGTCCGCGCTGGGCTAAGGGCGCGGCGCCCGGCGAGGAGAGATAGCGGCGTGACGAATGGCATCGCCTGTTGTGTTATAGCGGGCCCGCCTCCGCGCTGCTTTGGCGGCCGGCTACGGCGGACCACACGCCGCCTGGCGGAAACACGTAGCCAGCGGGCCAGATGCTGCGGCGACGCGCGCTTTGTCACCGCATAATCGCCGTCTCTGGCGCAGTCTGCGCCACTATAATTACACTAATCGCAGTCTCACAACTTTAAACGACGCCGCACTCGCAGTCTACCGACGCCACACTGCAGCGATGGGGGCAGCAGTGCTAAAGCACCGCAATAACAGTGTCCCATCCAGAAATTAGACATCGCCTTGTATTCAGTGCATTTTAATTAACCAGTGCCGAGGTACATTTAGCAGACAATGCTGCTTTTGTGGGTACTGTAGTTTGCAGGAGTTTGCGGTCAGAACTGCGAAGCCCCAGCTGAAATTAGTCTTTTAACAACCCCATCTGCAGCAAATGAGCGGTACAAGTCACACAGCAACTTCACAGTTCACTAATTCTATTACATTTGTTCTCCTTCCACTCCGTTTGTGACGCCAAATCCACAAAGGTTGGCGATGCCGAGCGTAAGAATCATTGAATGCCTGGCATTAAATCAGTGACGTAATTACAGCCGATTAAAAAACACCGTCAGTTGTAACATGCCTGAAAATTAATATTTTATTTGTGTTGTGCAGGTGACTTAGAGATGACGATAACGTAAAGATGTTTAGCAAGTATATAGGTGTTTTTCGTCGAATTTTAGGTTAAATAACTAACAAGTTTCCTTTTCTTTAAAAAAATCAGGTTCTCAGAATAGTTTTATGAGATTCATTGTGGCCGCATGTTTGTACCCAAAATTCTGCGAGCCTTTACTGAAGGTACTGTTCGGCGCTGGAATGTTTGCGCTAGGAAGTAAAAATGAAACGCCTCCTAAGACCGAGATAGCTTCTCTATTTCTTCAAGGAACAATTCTAATTTAATGACTAGAAGATAGACGGTTTGTGTCACAGGTACAGGAACGCAGAAACCATGCTATTTAGTGTGTAATATTTTCGTGAGAACTATTTTTTGACGTTCCAGTGGACACATCCATGCATTAATAGGTGAAGCTAGCTGGTGTATTTTTCGTGTTTCTGGAATAGAATCATTCAGCATTTCCCGATGAGGCCAAGCATCAGCCGGTTTAGATAGACACAAAGCCTCATGTCTGCCTAATGTGGAAAACAGCAGTTAATCCACTGATATACCACGTGATACCGGAACTGTTGGATTAGTTCCGGTGAAGCAGTGTCACCAATGAGATAGCGTTAAGTTCTCCCGAACTGCGGTTACGTGGTTGCAAATAAACATGTGCCGCCGGCCAGTGTGGCCGAGTGGTTCTAGGCGCTTCAGTCTGGAGGTGCGCGACCGCTACGGTCACAGGTTCGAATCCTGCCTCGGGCATGGATGTGTGTGATGTCCATAGGTTGGTTAGGTTTAAGTAGTTCTAAGTTCTAGGGGACTGATGACCTCAGATGTTAAGTCTCATAGTGCTCAGAGCCATTTGAACCAAACATGTGCCAGAGATTTCGATCGCTGCATAATCAGTCCAGTCCCACCAAATTTTCCATCAGGAGGCTACGTTCGGAGGAAGAATTTCGTCCTGCTGAATGTCTCTAATCCACGTGTCCTGAAAAAGAATGTTTCCCACGACTGATATTGTCGAAAAGTTTCCAAGAGGATCGTAGAATCTTGCTGTCACGTACAATAACTGGCGTTTTGCAGTAGATTCATCATTAAGTTTATCGGGAACGAGGCAGTGATGCAAATAGATCGAATGTCACTTCTTCTCCCAGTCGATATCTAAGACTGGACACCATTCCGTTTTCCATACACCGTTCACTTCATTAGAAGTCTTAGTTTATTTTCGCATTGGAAGTTTTTTTCTATTCCAACAGACCTATTAACTGATAATATTTGGATAATGATTTATTGTTGTCCTTGAAACTGGCGGAAAATCTTTCATGAAACTGTTGCTGTCCAGAATTTGTCCAGTGTACGAATATGTGCCTCTAAGCCTCGTAGCCATTTCACGCTACGTTGCAGAAAGGGAACTTGGTTCCGTGCGAGAATAAATGGTAAACTTATAAAATTGTGAATGATGATATCATTCGTGTTTTGCCAAATTGCATCCTCTTTATTCTCGACGTAAAATGAGAGGAGTCTGCGTCTCTCAAAGACAACTGTCAAAATACTCGAATGCCATCACCAACGATTTCTTTCTGAAACCTTCTGAAGCGAGTTAGTATTAGTATTAGTATTAGTATTACTTCAGAAATTTTAGGGAATATATTGGGTTCTGTGTGCAATGTTTCTCATTAGCGGATACATTTTAACTTTATGGTGGGAACTAGGAAACGGACTTCCAGATCGCTAATTGGAAGAACACGCAGGCCAAGTCTTCGAAATTTCGCTTTGAACTTACTCGCATGGGTGTGTGTGTTTGTCCTTCGGATAATTTAGGTTAAGTAGTGTGTAAGCTTAGGGACTGATGACCTTAGCAGTTAAGTCTCATAAGATTTCACACACATTTCATATTTCGCTATCAAGTTAACTCATCGGAGATCACCCACCCAGTGATGTTTCTTTCTGTTTCTTCCTTGATTCGTTGATGTGTTGTATGCGCTGTACGGGTTGGTATCTTTTCTCTGTAATTTTAAAGTTTTGCAGTCTCAGTTGAAAGCGTAGTTTATGTCCTTTACGTGTGTGTGCACCACCTGAACCGTAATTGTCCACCATCATGCTGGTGGCGAACCAAAAGACCATTCATTTTCTTATCATTGTTCTGTTTTATTTACATGAATTTATTTTCAAATTGTTTTATAAACCTGACGTCTGGGTGCTCTGAGAAATTTTTACGCTGTTTGAATAAACATTATTTTAGCACATCAAGTACTCTCATTTAGTAAGGATTAAAGTAATTTATTCAACTGAGATGGCCAGGTCTGTCAGCCATGAGCGATGGGTGAGGCCTTTGACGTGTTCAGGAACTTAACAAATAACGTTTTCTCGTGAGCGCGGCAGTTTACTTTCAAGTAGCCTATCAGTTTCGTAGAGTTTATCTATCACTTTATGTGATCTAGCGTGACAGATTCAGCTTCAGTCTGATCTGTATATCCACGGAGTACCTGATGAGCAAGAGGTCGTGTTCATAGTTCACCCGGATTCTGGCAGGTAGAAGACTGAAACTGCTGCTCCTGAAACTGTTTCTCCTTGAAGTAGATATAACATGATCGCTGGAAGTTCGACGCTGCATGCCACAGTTACAAGAATTTGTCACAACTGAAGGTTTGCAGCCGATGGAGACAAAATATCTGAGGCTCTTTTGCTGCTTTTAGGATTGCCGACGTAGTCTTCGCACTTCAGGACGTCGATGTCATACTCTGCATCAGAAAGCAGATTCAGTATTGCATCGTTGAACATCTTCAAATGATCTAACGTCTCTTGCAGTCTCGTCTTGTTTCTCCTTCGTCTGTTGCCTTCGTGAACCGCGCTGCTAACGTTCTATCAATCTTTCGTTTCCTCTTCATATTTCACAGACTTATTTTTGAATATTTATCAGTCATGGTATGTTGAACTGCCGTCGCACGCCAACAGTCAGAGAATGTAATACTAAGAACTGTCATTAGATGGCGCTATCTGAGATAACTGTTACATGACAACAGTCAAAGGCTGTAGTAATACAAGCAACCTACAGATGACGTTGCTAACTGTCCATTTGTTGTAATCTTAAACCGCCACTACTTGTGTTTTCCACAACAGCAACAACAGTGAGTGCTCTGGCCGTGTATAAACTTCACAATACTTGTAGAGTTTATTCAATATACATTCGCCAGAGCACTGACGCATACTGCGAAAATGCTGCGCCAATGCTACCTGACCTCAGTATGTACTACTACATGCTTCCTCCGTCCTTACCTCGAATTGAGGAAGTGAAACACTAAGACACGGTTTTTTGTCTTCCGGCTGCAGCCTCACACCATCCCTCACAGTTTGTCAGCTTTCAGTACTACGCCAGATGCTGTGAATTAAAAAAAAGGCACCACATACATTTTCTTACAGCTTTGTCATTACTTCTGGCCATGATTACTACAGGTCTACTTGAAAGATGTTATATTTCAGTAATAAATAGCGTATAGAGAATATATTTAGATTCTTCAACAAAGAGAATGAACTGAAATATGATTCAGTTTTACGAACTGGACCTTAAAGTGACAGGAGAATGCGACGAACATATTTTGCTCTTTAAGATGCTAGTGGCAAAATTCCGTTTGTTACCAACACTGTTTGGCAAAGTATACCACACAAGCTGGCTTCAAAACTTCATCTTGTTCGCGAGGGATTTTCTGGACGTTACTGAACAGGAAAGAAGCACCAAAATTGTAGGTAGTCGTTTCTAAAAGTATTTGTGTGGAGTGTAGCCGTGTGTGGAAGTGACACGTGGACGATAATTAGTTTGGACAGGAAGAGAATAGAAGCTTTCGAAATGTGGTGCTACAGAAGAATGTTGAAGATTAGATGGGTGGATCACATAAATAATGAGGAGGTATTGAACAGAATTGGGGAGGAGTTTGTGGCACAACTTGACTAGGAGAAGGGATCGGTTAGTACGCCATGTTATGAGGCATCAAGGGATTTGGAGGGCAATGTGGAGGGTAAAAATCGTAGAGGGAGACCAAGAGATGAATATACTAAACAGATTCAGAAGGATGTAGGTTGCAGTAGGTACTGGGATATGAAGAAGCTTGCACATGATACAGTAGCATGCAGAGCTGCATCAAACCAGTCTCAGGACTGAAGATCACAACAACTGTGGTATAAGATATCGATACCAACTTTCTGGCGTCTCAGAGTTGGCAACAAAAATGCAAATATCCGTCATACACCGATAGTGATCGTGTCGGATCCGGTGGACCCAGTGGAGCACGACTGCTGGGCCACACCACCAGGGACTACTTACCACGAGCTCTTTGTGCCTGTGTGCTACAGGACAGCCAGCACCAGCCACACGCCCCACTGACGCTCAGAGCCGCTTCGTGGCATTATGCAGATGCCGCCTAGTCGCGGCTCTGACACAGTCATTTGGGCCTGGTTCAGAGAGTCTCATCCTTGTTGGTATTGTAGGAGCTGCTCTCTGTTTCTTGCTGCATGATCTGTAATGAGCTTTTGTACGCTTGGAGAGCTAGAAGATAAACATATCTTCCGTTTACTGTGTTGACTTGTTCGCTAATCATTTCTGCTCCTGTCCAGCTTTCCTACGACCTCAGCTGGAAAATCACTCTGTAGCTACTAGCACCACTCTTATGCGACAGGTGCGACTTTTTAATAGACCTCATTTTTCAGATGTTGAAGCACGCCTATGAACTTCCGTTTATGTCGCACAAAACTTGTAAGTAGGCTGTTTAGGTTTTTATGTTGGTAACGCCACGTAGCGCTCTGTATGAAAAACACTGAATGTGCCGTGTGCAGTCTGTGGCTGGTTGGCATTGCTGGAATATTCGCTAGTGCAGTGTTGGGCAGTTGGATGTGAACAGCTCGTAGCGTTGTGTGGTTGGAGATGAACCGCCAGCAGTGGTGGATATGGGGATATGGGGAGTAAGTTGTCAGAGTTTTGAGCCGACGATCTGGACGTCTGTCAGTCAGAAAAAGGAAATTTGTTTAACTGGATGTCACAAAACTGTTTTGAACGCTATTAGGGTAAATACATTGTTCTCTGTCAAAATATTTCATTTGCTAACAATGCCTATCAGTAGTTAGTGCCTTCACTAGTTAGAATCTTTTATTTAGCTGACAGTATTGGAGTAGTTTGAGTAACGAAGATTTTTGTGAGGTGAGTGATTCATGAAAGGTATAGGTTATTGTGATTCTGGGCCATTATTTTCTAGGGATTATTGAAAGTCAGACTGCGTTGCGCTAAAAATATTGTGTGTCAGTTTAGTGATGATCAGAATAAGTAAAGAGAAGACTGTCTGAGTACGTTGTAAATTACTTAGTTGCTTCTGTATCAAATAACGTAGAAGTTTACCAGCACGGTCATTCATAATTTTTCAAAGGGGACGTTTCAAACCTTTTTGGTGTTACAGTTTTTTTTTCTTTCCATCAGTGTGTATATAAACGGGGTGATTCAGCTTCCCCTACTGCAGGGTTTTATGCAACACGCAAAGCCTTCCCATACCATGCATGATATTTTCATATTCTCTCACAGGCTACGTGCAGACTTTAGTTCTAAAGAAAAATGACCTTTTTTGTAGGACATTTGATGTACGTAAATTTTGTAGTGGGGTCAGTTTCCCCTAGAGGGCATAGTTTTTGGAAGTATTGAAGAAAAACGCACAAAGTGACCTTCTAACACGTTTTTCTTGTATAATTCGAAATCCGTGGCCGCCAATGAAAGCTTATCTCAGTACAAAATTTAACTACATTACATTTCCTATAAGAAGTTCATCCTTTTTTCTGTAGGACTAGTAGTTTGCACATGGTGAGCGAGAGAATATGAATATCCCTGCTCCAAAGCAATGTTCGCAACATGTCCAGTAGAACCAAATAAAGAAGCGATCGTTCTGTTGTAAGTGCTTGGCGATCTAAGCGCTTTTCTTCTTATCGTTTCATACTAAATCATTGAAAGAGTTGATCATGGCTGACATTTTGGCTGGCACGAGTATACCGTCAGTCCAAAAAGCTTGTAGTCTAGATTAAAAGAAAATAAAGATGCTCTTCTGCATAGTCTGCCCCCGCTTGAGTACAACACACGGAACGTTCGTACAACTATGTGAAAGTGGCAGAAAACTCCTTCTTTGGATTGTTATTTAACTCGCGTGTCACATTCGCACCTTCCTTGGGTTTCGGCGAGCCGCCGAAGAGCCATTATGCTCTTTGTCGTCTTGTGACAGATGTGTTCATAACACCAAGTCTCGTCACCTGTGATGATTTTTCCAGAAAAAAATTGTGCGCATTTTGCATTTCAATCCAGCCGTGGGAGGCACCCATGCTTTGCTTTCATCTGCGATTTAAAGTGTGCAGGACAAATTTTGCACACCGTTTCCTCTTCTTCAAAACATCCTGGCGAATGTCTTCAACACATCACTTACAAATGCTTTTCCATGTCGATTTGTGACACAATAGCGTCACCGCACTACGGTCTCATGTCCACTGCTTAACAATGTCACCTGACAATTATTGACCCATATCATGCGGATCTGTTGTTTATAGATGTTAGCGCAGCTGCCACCATAGTTATTGCAGTGACATCGCTTGTACACGGGGAATAAAATCAGTCTCTCAACTGTTTGCACGATTTGTGTATGCAATAGATTCATCTCCTGTTATGATGTGTAGTAAATGAATTTCCTCGGTCAAATTATTTGATCATTTTCTTACAACAATTGTACACACTCTATTTGGAACAGATATTTATCACGGTTAAGAGCCACGCAAAGCAAATGTACCCCAGTCTCCGGCATGTCAGTGATGACTGCCTCTCATGGTAACTCACATACCAGTCTTCTTCAACATATTACGCCCGAAACATCTTTTAATTGAAACAACAACCGATTTTGGGGGACCTTCACGAAATTCATTGCTGACGGAAGAACGACCATGACGAAGTTCTAACAGGGGCGTTCACAGTTTCTTTCTCTGCCAGTTTCGATTGAAAAAATGCACAATTTGTTGTGAGACATCGTGGAATATTCTCGTCTTGGTCCCTATAGTCTCGAAGTTCAAATGCTTGGCGGCACTATACGTAGGATTCAAAATGGCGTGTGTAGCGGAGGTGCGTTCCAAGCAGAGAGGAATCACTGAGTTTCTTTTGCTAACAAAACAGAACATCGCAGAAATTCACAGGAGCTTGCTGAATATCCACGGAGATCTAGCTGTGAACAAAAGAACGATGAGTCGCGGGGCGAGCCGTCATCATTGCAAAAAGGTCGCACAAACCTGTCCCATCTGCCGTGTGCCGCTGGTCGTACACAGCTGTGACTCCTGAAAGTGTTGAAACGTGAGGACCGTTTCATTCGAAGAACTCGACGAATCACAAACAAACACCTAGTTGCACAACTGGACGTCTCTGTTGGCAGTGCTGACACATTCGTCCACCACTTGGGATTCTCAAAAGTGTGTGCCCCCTGAGTTCAAAATGGTTCAAATGGCTCTGAGCACTATGGGACTTAACATCTGAGGTCATCAGTCCCCTAGACTTAGAACTACTTAAATCTAACTAACATAAGGACATCACACACATCCATGCCCGAGGCAGGGTCCGAACCTGCGACCGTAGCAGCAGCGCGGTTCCGGACTGAAGCGCCTAGAACCGCTCGGCCACAACGGCCGGCTTCCCTGGGTTCCTCACCGTCTAACAGAAGACCATAAAGAGCAACGAAGGACCACCTATGTAGAAATGCTTGCGTGTTACGAGGCTGATCGAGACAATTCATTGTTGAACATTGTGACAGGCGATGAAACATGGAGTCATCACTTCGAACCTGAAACACACGGCAGTCCATGGAGAGGCGCCACACCTCCTCTGCTCCGATGAAAAAATTCATAGCCACACACTCAGCCAGTAAAGTCATGACAAAAGTCTTCTGGGACTCTGAAGGGTTTATTCAATTTGATACCCTCACTCACAGTGCAACTATCAAGAAGTGTACTGTGCTACCCTCGGTAAATTGAAGAAACGACTTCAGGGTGTTCGTCGCCACAAAAATGCCGAAGAACTTCTCCTTCTCCATGATAACTCAAGGCCTCAACCGAGAGGCGCTCACAGAATTTCATTGGACTGTTCTTACTCATGCACCCTACAGCCCGGATCTCGAACTCTCCGACTCTCATCTGTTTCACCTCAATGAAGATGAACACTGCGGGAAGGATTATGTGGATGAAGGGGGGGGGGGGGGAGGAGAGGTTACTGATGAAGCAATGCGTTATCTTCGACGTCGACCGGTAGAGCGGTACCATGTGGATATTCAGGCTCTCCCAGGACGGTAGCGTAAGGCTGTGGCATCGAACGAAGATTGTGTTGAAAAATAGGATTTTGTAGTCAAGAGATCGGGGAATAATACAGAGTATTGGAATCCTGAGTAAAACCAACCTACTATCAGAAAAAAATGATTCACATTACTTATCGAACGCCCCTCTTACAAGCCAATTGTAAATAACTACTTTTTCCTTTTTTCTTTTTTTAACGAATCATTAAATAAGTTGATCTTCCAGTCTACATATCGTACTTGAGAGAGGCGTTTACGAAAATCGTGAAATATCATCCAACGAAAATCTTTATGTATAATTTCGGTTAATGTATAACACTTTTTGTTTAAACTTTCAAAGGAAGAATCTAGTAGGAATAAATAATCAGTCAATAATTGACAGATTCAAGGCAGTTTGGCGTAGAATCACTCACTCACTCACTCACTGGTGTATCCATTATTTCTCTATTAATGTTATTTTGATGGCCTTGAAAATTCAGTCTTGTGTTAAGCCAGTAATGAAATTTCATGCCAATGAAATTTCTAACATACTAACGAGCGGAAACCTGAAAACAGATTTCGAATGCCATCATTTTTAGTCGAGTTCATAATTTATCCACCACGGAGACAACCACTAGAAGCCACTCGACATTTAAGCGATCCATCTTCTTCGCAGTTGTCTAGGCGTAAACAATGGGTCCCAGTCTCGTTGGGACTATGGCTATAAAAAATAAAAATCATCGAATATTTTCACAAATTCGCTGTGTTTATTCAAAATAGCCCCCCACTGAGTCAATACAGAGCTGAAATCGTTTCAAACGTGTTTTGAGTCACTGTAATCAGTTCTTGGAACTGCAGTTAGTACTGCAGTACAATTTTATTGTATATCCGTAATTGTGTCGTAAAGAAGTCCTTTCATTGTCAACTTCAGTTTGGGAAACAACAAGTAGTCGGTTGAGGACAAATCTGGGAATGCGAGGAGTGATCCAGGAATTTGATCAGGTTCCTTATCAATAGCTCGAGCACGACTTTGAGCTTTGCTGGGTGGCGTACGGTTGTGGAGGAGCGACCAGGAACCGCGGTATTAGGTTAGAATGCTACGAATTCTTGCTTCAAGGCGCCTTGTCGCAGCTCGCTAGGCTCCCCCTCCTCGGAGGTTCGAGTACTCGCTCGGGCATGTGTGTGTGTGTGTGTGTGTGTGTGTGTGTGTGTGTTGTCCTTAGCGTAAGTTAGCTTAGGGGCCGATGACCTTAGCAGTTTGGTCCCATAGAACTTACCACAAATTTTCAATTTCCTTGCTTCAAGCTACCTCGCTGCTCCACCGCCGTTTCCCGACGAGTGTGAGACACTTTATGTCACATTCGCATCCAGGACGCCCGCTGCAGCGATGCTCACGCTTTGATCTTCTAGACAGATGTTGTAGAAACGTCTAGGATCGTAACGGCATAACTCGCAACGAGATAGCAATGAAGTCTGTAATTTCACACATACATTCGAAACGGAAATGGGACACAACGTGTGCAGTGAAAACTGCCTTTCCAACGATTGTGACTGAGCCAATATGAGAAACGTGCGTCGGGAAAAAGACGTGGTCACTGCCTATGTCTCAGCAGGTAGGATTTTGTCGCTGCCCTACGACGGAATCGGCACAGGTTATTTTTTGAAATCGGAAACGTATAGGAGTGTGGTGTCAGCTAGATCATAAAGGGTCTGACTGACGTCGCAGACGCATCTTCCTACAACACAGCAATGTCACTCTTGTACGTTAACCGGTTCGTTCGCTTGGCGACCGCAAGTAGCTTGGTTGGTTGATTTCGGAAAGGGAACCAAATAGCGAGGTCATCGGTTCCATCGGATTAGGGAAGGATGGGGAATGGGGTCGGCCGTGCCCCTTCAAAGGAACCGTTCCACATTTGCCTGAAGCGATTTAGGGAAATCACAGAAAACCTAAATTAGGATGCTCGGACGCGGATTTGAACCATCGTCCTGCCGAATGTGAGTGCAGTGTGCTAACCACTGCGCCACCTCGCTCATCACTGATCCATCTACAACTACATGAATACTCTGCAAATCACACTTATGCCCACTGCGTCACCTCGGTCGGTGGTTACTTAAGCCAGTGTAGACATAAACTATTTACCGTATGTGTACCCAACCGCGTTAAAGGAATACGAAGAGGTCCTCTTTCCACGCCGGGGTAGAAGAACATGATACGGAAGTTCGAGTTAACAGGAGATTAGGGAATTGTACCTGGGAGAGGCCACAAATTGTAGAAGTTACTGATGCCATGATTGACAATACTGGACACAATGTGCGATCTTCGAGAACTGCACAACCCATGTAACGACAGGTGAACATTCCATGTCCTGTCGCTCCAAAACTGCTGCGAACAACTGTAAAATGGTATCCGTACAACCTTCCTATTGCTCACGCACTTTCACCACGTGACGCAGGCATTCGAGTAGACTTGCCTCTTACGTTTCTTGCGTTGAAGTTAACAAGTGACGTTGGTACATTTTGCGGAATGATGAAGCACGCTTTACGCTCACTGCGGCTATGAAAACTTACAGTAGTATCATTCGGGAATCCTCATCGCCAGAGAAAGTTCATAAAGTTCCCCTGCGTTCTGAATGCGTCAGTGTGTGGTATGGCTTCACGGTACAACTCCTGACTGATCCATTTTTCTTTGAGAAACTCGGACCCCAAGGACCAAAGACATGTAACGTGAACAGCACATGTTACTGCGATGTGCTTCACCTACATGCCATCCCTGCCCTACAGGAGAGAGGTGCTTTGGCTTCAACTCTTTTGACGCACGCTGGACATCTGCCTCACATTGCCTTAAAGGCCTCTTGGTTACTGCATAACGCATTTGGCGGAACCCTAATCATTGTCCGATCGTTCCAAACTGCATGGCAACCAAGGTCAACATATTTGGACCAGTGTAAAGTCTAACTGTGAGGTTACCTGAAGGACATGGTTTATCAGCGGTCACTAAAACCCGTTGGAGGCTGAACAGCGAGGGAGGGCGCCAACACCCCAACTGAGGTGTTTCAGGCAGCGGTAGAGCCATCTCTAGTGCGGTTACAAGCTGTAGTGGATGCAGATGTTCGTCACATTGAGCAACGTTTGTAACATGGAACGTAAATGTAATATACATTTAACAGATATTACCTTCTCATGTGGACACTAGAAAGTGTTTATTTCAATGGTATATTCGAAATTTCTCTTTCGCGTGTCCTTACTAACGTTTCCACAACGTTTCATTGTCCCACGATCACTCGGTTTTCATGGAGACCATCTCAAGCAGCGAAAGATTAATTATAACCTCTCTGTATTTTGAGATACAGCCACAAACCATCTGCGCCAGTCGTGTGATAAGATTCACCAGAATCTCCCCCATGATCTGATATCGTGGTTGAGTACTCTCTTTCTCTAATTTGATCTCAGTTCTTGGTCCCAGCTACGGTTTCAGTACGTATTCTCTGTATGAGCTATAAATGTATAACATTAGTGGAGGCTGTCCTCATCTAAATATTACGGCCAGCTTGATACTGTTTTGAGAATGAATGGATATTTTTATTACTCCTTATTTCTTCCGTAAGAAAGAAATGGAGGTGTGAAATCCTACCAACTGTTCCAGTACTCATAGGAAACGGGGACCTCCTGGAAACAGGAATGTTGTATACACCTTACACTGTCCTACAGCATAGATAATCTTAATAAATCCTGGCGTCCCGTGCCTGTGATTACATATGGCATGAAAGACTGCGGGATGAAGTAGCTGCAACTATAACAAGCAACTCTGCCAGTTACTAAGCTGGCATTGTTTTAATTACAACCAATAAGAAGTTTCACAACAGCATTAATGTCATAATTCGAGTGCCCCGCCTAGGGGTCGTTTGTAAAAAATTCAAAAGCAAACCTGGTAGTTACTGTTGTCGTACTCCAGGGAAATCTAAAAATACACTACTAGCCCTGTAAATTTCCGCAGCACAAAAGGAGCACGCAAAAAATGTTAAATTGGCGTGAAATGTTCTACGAGATTGAATTTGTGAATTACTTGCATATCGGCGCGACCGATCAAAGTATATAGGATTAACCTATAAAAGTTGTGTACATAAGGAACGGTTAGGCAGCGGATTTGTCATTCTGAAATCTATTTGAAAGTTGTTTGTTTGTGGAAATATCAAGTCATTCACTTTATAAGAAGCATAAGAGTCTACCAACGCGTGATAGGACTCGACAGCGGAATAATCGTAATATTTCGAGACAGTGCTTTATTTTACCACGACATTTCCGGTCGGGTTGGTCGTGATCTCATGCCTGTGATGCAATTAAGGAATCAATGCGTTCACGAGGGTCATAATCGACGGTTTACAGCATTTAAATTGCACGATGCTACTAGTGCCCGAAAGTATAGACGTTTTGTTCGCTCTGACATGCAGGATCATATTTGCATGCCTCGTCCCCTGAGTAAGAAAATATGATTCTTTGTAGCGAGACAAATATCCATACCAGGACATTGCAATGATTTGTGGAACACTCAGCACAGGAAGCACGGCTATCATTGGAACGGTATCCCTTAAAGGAGCACTCTTATCCGAAAATTAAAAAAAAAATATTTCTTGCTTAAAATGTTCACTGGGTCCACTCCATTGTATTGTTCATCGCATGCTCAACAGACACTCCATTATTGAGTTACAAGGTGGTTTGTGAAAAAGTGTCCCCGAAAACCATTCGCAACAGGGGAAAATACACTGAAGCGCCAAAGAAACTAGTATAGGCATGCGTATTCAAATACAGAGATATGTAAACAGGCAGAATATGGCACTGCGGTCGGCAACGCCTACGCAAGACAGCAAGTGTCTGGAGCAGCTGTTAGATCGGTTACTGCTGCTACAGAGGCAGGTTATCAAGATTTAAGTGAGTTTCAACGTGGGACATAGGATCTCGGGGTAGCGATGAAATGGGGTTTTTCCCGCAAGGCCATTTCACGAGTGTACCGTGAACTTCAGGAATTCAGTAAAACATCAAACCTCCAACATCGCTGCGGCCGGAAAGAGATGCTGCATGAACGGGGCAAACAACGACTGGAGGGAAAGGTTCAACGTGACAAAAGTGCAACCCTTCCGGCAAATTGCTGCAGATTTCAATGCTGGGCTATCAAGTATCATCATGTGAACCATTCAACGACACATCATAGATACGGGCTTTCTTAGCCGAAGGCCCACTCGTCTACCCTCGATGACTGCACGACACTGCTTTACGCTCGCCAGGGCCTGTCAACACCGACATTGGACTTTTGATGACTGCATGGAGCGGACGGACCTGTACAGGTACGGAGACAACGTCATGAATCCGTGGACCCTGTAAGTCAGCAGGGGACTGTTCAAGCTGGTGGAGGACCCTGATACGTCTAGATACTACTATGACAGGTGACACGTACGTAAGCATCATGTCTGATCACCTGCATTCATTCATGTCCATTGTGCATTCCGACGGACTTGTACAATTCCAGCAGGACAATGTGACACCTCACACGTCCAGAATTGCCACAGAGTGGCTCCAGGAATGCTCTACTGAGTTCAAACACCTCAGCTGGTCACCAAACTCCACAGACTTGAATATTATTGAACATATCTGGCACCCCATGCAACGTGCTGTTCCGAAGAGATCTCCACCCCCTCGTACTCTTAGGATTTATGGACAGTCCTGCAAGATTCATGGTGCCATTTCCCTCCAGCACTACTTCAGACATTAGTCTGCAGCACTTTTGCGTGCACGCGGGAGCCCTACACGATATTAAGCAAGTGTACCACTTTCTTTGGCTCTTCGGTGAATACTCGACATCGTGGCCAATGTGGCATGGTCAGACAGACATCATGGAAGGTGTTTTAAATTGAGATCAGTCAAGCCTGTTGCAGCATGTTCACAAAAGTGAACGACAAGCGTATCGAGCGAGTAGAGCACCGGATGTCAGATTGCAAAAGAGGCCTGCAGGACAGCCGCGGCCACAAAGGTGATGGTGAAGAACCCCCTTTTGGATATGGAAGGCTTGCTATATAGTCCCGTAGAGGAATGTGTAAGTTAACTACAAAATATGCAACCCAATAGTTTAAATAATTTTTTCTCGAAGCTGTATTTTCAAATTGGCGGAAACATAAATAGAGAGCGGTACATACGATTGTGATCGTAATTTGATTCCAGCGTTCTAAATTAATTTCTCTACTAGCAATCATAGCCATTTTTAGCTATCTTCAAACGTCTGTTTTGGGTGCACGCTTTCATCTCCATTTTTTGGATAAAACCATAACGTTCATTTCAAAATGTCACTATTTTATTATAAATTAATATTTTTCACTTATCTAATGTCTGGTGATAAAATACATTGTCAGAAAACTAACTTATTTTATTACAGGTCCAATAGGACGACTTCGAAAATTCCCTCCGATGACAATGTTCACGCGATGAGTCGTCCTTCCACCTGCTGCAGCGATCTCCAGGGGCATAGGATGTGGACAAAAAACTATTTTTTCGAGACAAAATGGTGACGGAAAAAAACTGCTAGACGTTCCGTGGCTAATTGGAGGTAGTCTCGCTATTGGGCCTCAATGTATCGCTCGCTGCGAGGTGCAGCGCCGAAGCTTGGAGGAAAGCGCGGAACGGTGGAGAAGTTTGCGGAGCGGCAAGCGAATGTGGCGGTTTACTACTGGGCGGACGGCACTGCCTCGTCGAAGCTGACTTTACATCAAGCACGAAGTGGTGTGGTGCCGAGGTACACTTTTAAACTTGTAGTCATGAATGGGAGCCGAGCAATGTTACACCGAGAGACGGCACTCGGCGCGAAGGGATTCGTTGCAGCTGGTTCAGTTTGCGTTGTAGCCGTACTGAGCGGCTGCACTTCTGTAGCTTCCTAAGGTGGAATACCACAAATGCTTAGCACCTTTAATTTCTGTCACTGTGGGAAGGCGTTGTGCGGTAATGGAAATTTTTTCTATGTGGGTGAACAGCTTTGATTCGGCATGAGATGGGTGAGAATCTGGAAATCTGTAAAACTTTGTTCATTGCCTGTGCTTTATTTAGTGTGTTTTGCACTGCTCCTAACAGCACTGAGCGTTATTGGTACATGCGAATTTGGTATGTCGGTGTGCTGGCTGCTTTTCAAAAAAATGGGTGTTTTATTTTCACATGAGCGTTAAATTTGCTTTTAAAACATTTGTGTTATTTCCATTTCATTGAGTTGTATTAAGCGGGCCGACTTCACTGAAACTGACTCTTGTTTGATAACCTTAAATTTGCAATCATTGGCTCATTAGCTTCTCACAACACCCGTTCACTAATTGTTTGTTATTGGGCAGGTACTGCGAGGGTGCCATTTTCAAGTATGGTAACTGCTGAGTAATTTTGCGGTGTTAGTAACCGATGCCGTGTATATTTTATTTACAGTTGGGTTTTAAGGTTTTCTTATTTATGGAACTACGAGTATTTTATCAATTATAGTTGTTGCTATGGTGAGCTCAGTACAGGTTGTGGGCCTGTGAAATCATTGTGTATGTTGTTAATACTTCCACGTCTCTTGTTTTAGAAGTTTCCTCTTCCAACCGGTAATCAGTGTGATCATGATACAGCAGACGGCTGATGTTTTCTCGACGTGGGACCTGGAGGCGTGTTGTTCCCCATTGTAACAGACTTTGTAATTAACAATACTTTTTTGGTTAGAGCTTTTCATTTGATGTGAAATATTGTAATATAGTGTAGTGAATTTAAATTTGTAGTCTCTAGTTAATGTTCCTACGCAGCTCTAAGTCTGAACGTAATTTTATCCTTTCCATTGTTTTCGTTATTATTTTTGGGCTGTATTTAATTCGTTTGAAATTTAGTTCAAATGGTTCAAATGGCAGTAGCACTATGCGACATAACATCTGAGGTCATCAGTCCCCTAGACATAGAAGTACTTAATCCTAACCAACCTAAGGACATCACACACATCCATTTCCAAGGCAGGTTTCGAACCTGCGACTGTAGCAGCAGCGCGGTTCCTGACTGAAGCGCCTAGAACCGCTCGGCCACAGCAGCCGGCTTGAAATTTAGTCCTGATTTGCGTAGTGTTAAGGAAGTTTCACATTTTCATGTACTGCTTTGTTAATGAAAGAGGGGAACAGTTTAAGAATATCATCAGATTTACCATTACATTTTATTTAACTTAAATAAATAATAATTCACAAATATCACGTATTTTTCATACGTTGTAAGAGGGATACTCCTTTCATGCGGCAGCAGAGAAAGGCATGCGAATAATGGCGGGTCCAATGACAGCAGTGTTCACAGGAGTGGCACCACTTTGTGTTTTCAGACAAGCCGTAGAGCTGCATGCAACATTTCAATTGACGTATCAGTTATGAAGACTCCACGCTGAGTGATGTTTTGTCATCAGCATTGTATGGGCCTAGCGGCTTGTGTCTTAGTATGGGGTACCATTGATTATGAAGTATCCTCATACTGAGGAGTGACTGAAGACACTTTAGAAGAAGAACGGTTTATTAACAAAGACGTCACACAATTACAATGTCATCGGATGAATATTCACAACAGAAATAACTGTCGCATGTCGTTATCCGTGATGGACCTACACGGAAGCCCTGGTGTCGTGATAGGCAGTGGCGTGAAGACTTGGAAGGTCAGTGGGCCGATGCGGCCAGTGTGTGGAAGCTGACGAGCTCCTGGTGTTGAGCAGGACGAACTGGGCCGGCTCTGCCGGCGTGGAACGCTCTGATAAAACTGCTGCTACTGCCAGTTGGTAGCGCTGAGACTGAACAGCTGGTATGGCTGGACGGAACTGCTGATGCTGCCGACCTAAGGCTCAGGGCGTAATTGACTTCGTAGGGTCCGACGGTGGCCTGCATAATCGGGAGCGGATGAATACCTGCGTGGCGCTGCGTGGGCACGTCACTTGACGTAGCGAAACAGTCCTCTGAACACAGCGCTCTCCGCTGCGACATGTACTCGTACTCTAAATGTCAGCGAGATTGGCAGCCCTAGAAGGTGCGGAGGCTATAAGTATCTCCGTGGTAAACACCCAGGCCATACAAGAAAAATATCTGTTTTGATTGGAGCCGTTTACGCACATCCCCCTGTCGCACCGAGCGAGGTGGCGCAGTGATTAGCACACTGCACTCGCATTCTGGAGGATGACTGTTCAAGCCCGCGTCCGGCCATCCTGATTTAGGTTTTCCGTGATATCCCTAAATCGCTTCAGGCAAATGCTATGATTGTTCCATTGAAAGGGCACTGTCGATTTCCTTTCATGTCCATCCATAATCCGGTGGGACCGAGGACCTCGCTGTTGCGTCTCCTACCTGAAACAAACCAACCAATCAGGCCTATCGTAGCGGCTGCCCGCACAGTCTGCCAAGTGTGCGGAGGAATCGACTACGGGGAGGATACAATAGGTTACACATAACTATCACCTCTGGTATGCATAGCCACTAAGTTAGACAGCAATCGTTAGCATTTTCGACTTCTCGAGGCGTAATGAACAATTCATTACATTTTGGGCGTACTGTGGCACCAATACTACATCCTCAACTTATATTTCGGCCCTTCACAAAACGTACGTGTCCTTGAGACTTGACGCACTGTATATCCGATAACGATAATTTACGGGAAGAGCTCGCACACCTCAAGACCATTTATGAAGGGAATATTCCTAGCAAACAATTCACAGAACTTTTAATGTGAATTGTAGAATGCAAGTACGCGGTCACGAAGAAGAAAGCAATATTTTGAAATCAAGAGCGTATTTACCTTTCCTGGGTTGACTGTCCTAGACGGCAAGTCGTATTCTCGAGAAAGTCCATGTTAAGGCAATCTTTCTGCCTCCTTTGAAGATTGCATACTTACTCTGTTCTGTGAAGGATAGTTTATTGCTTCGCAAGGCGGGTGTTTATCTGATTTCTTGCGGAAATTGTGATAAATCATTCATAGCTCAGACAATATGCACCTTTTATGGGAGTTGCATAGAATACCGTAGAGAAACTCACGTACAACAGTCAGTCAAGTCAGCTGCGGCCGGCCTAATTGGCCAGCCAGTTCTAGGCGCTACAGTCTGGAACCGCGCGACCGCTACGGTCGCAGGTTCGAATCCTGCCTCGGGCATGGATGTGTGTGATTTAGATTTAAGTAGTTCTAAGTTCCGGGGGACTGATGCCCTCAGATGTCAAGTCCCATAGTGCTCAGAGCCACTTTTAGTCAGCTGTGGCACAAGATCGTAGTAAAAACTGTTTCAAATGGCTCTGAGTACTATAGGACTTAACATCTAAGGTTAGCAGGCGCCTAGACTTAGAACTACTTAAATCTAACTAACCTAAGGACATTACACACAACCATGACCGAGGCAGGATTCGAACCTGCGACCGTAGCATCAGCGCGGGGCCGGACTGAAGCGCCTACAACCGCTCGGCCACAGCGGCCGGTGCAATATCGCATAGACAAAGGTCATTAGATGAACTACAGTGACGTGAAGATTTTAACATCCACCTGTTCGTGTTAGGACTCTATTTTCAAGGAAACCATAAAAATCAGGTTAACTGATAGCTTAATAAATAGAGATAATTGTTTTAATTTTGATAAAGCACGGAATCCGGCTCTTGATGTAATGAAACTACGGAGAGGTCGTGAATGAGTTACCGCCACGGAACACACTTAGATAACCGAAATGAATGTCTGGATGCTTTCACCACAGGTGGCACTTGTGTTATGCGTGTCTCTCTGCCGCCGATTAGACTCTGTGGCACGCATTCGCAATACTGCCACTGTGGAGCATATAATACAACGCATGGCATCTCGGAGTCAGTCTTACGATTCACTCTGAGGATGGCCGGACGATACGCGGCCGAAATATCAGTTGAAGCAGTATTTGCACGGCTGCATGCCCGAAATTTAATGGATTAGCAATCGTTAGAATTTTGAAATATTAGCCTGGGTCACTGTGCCGTATCTCTCGGGTCTGCATGAGATTATCTTTTAATAACATAGCACTATACAGCACACTGACCTACCTCGATACAGGGGATATCCGATTGTTCTCGTGGCCAGCACCATCTCCAGATCTCCCACCAGTCCAACACAAGTAGTCATTGATTGCCGAGAGGTTGATGCGGTGCCAGTCACCAACAAGTACAGTGTATGAACTCTGGAAGGAGTGGAAGCATCTTCCAGTAATGTACCCACATCTGTCATTCAAGCGAGCAAGTTGACCATATTGGATGGTCCTTTATTATTTCCTTCACACATATAGTACCCATGACCAGTGTCCTGACATCAATTCTCTGACGTAGTACGACGCATTTCTCCAAAATACTCGAAAAATTCCCTCTGAAAATTGTTGTGCTGTTGAGGAACAAACAAATGCAGCTTAATAAAATAGTCGGTAGCTCAGTGGCTAGTTATAATCTCGTTTGTGATTTTTTTCATTCTTCTTTTACTCGTATATTATCATATAGAAGCGTTAATTAACAAACACAGAATACTAGGCAATTGAAGAGAATCTGGTGAAGAAAAATTTGGTTTTAGACGGAATACGGACACAAGAGCTGGAACAGAACTTTTGGGAGAGAGTTTTATTGAAAAGGGTAGAGACCTATACATGTGTCCGACAGACCTGGAAAAGACTTCTCATAATGTGGCTTGGAATAAACTTGCAACTATAATGAAGGAAACGCGGGTAGGCAGGAAAACCAGATGATTTATAAACTCATTAGTGAAAATGTGTGGAGAAAGTACCAACTGAACAGAACTAGAAACAGGAGTAAGATCCTTTACGATCTATATTTAGGAAATATGACTGACCATTGCTCACTGCATAAAATCAGTTTTGAAACAGTCCTAATCGCGATGGTTATTTTATTAAAATTTTATGTTACCAAAAATATTGTACTGTCCGCTAAATTACAAGGAGATAAAAATTGGAGGAATAAGAATATGGTGTCTGAGGTTTGCAGACAACATGGTCCTCTTAGCAACAGGTCAAAAAGTATTACAGAATGTAGAGGATATCACTGAAGCTAAAGGAAAGATTTATGGAATAAAAGGAAATAAAAGAAGCAACAAAAGTCATGGCAATCTGAGGAAATAAAAAGGTAGATAATGCTTAATGGAGAAGTATTAGAACATTGCAAAACTTTAAATACCTTAGAAGCAGCACAGAAGGGAGCTTTAAGAGCAGCACAGCAATTAAAACCAGAATAACAATGGCCAAAGAGGAATTTTATAGTAAAAGGAGAATGTCTGCAGAAATATGGACAAAGATGTAAGGAAAACGCTAGTAAAATGTTTTTATGGAGTGTCCTCTTGTATGTTGTTGAAGTGTGAACACTTAGGAAGAAAGGTAGAGCAAGGCTGGCGTCTTTTGAAATATTGACATGGTGAAGGATGGAACTAATAAGTGGGATGGATAGAATGAAAAACGAATATGTACAGTGAGAAGTGGGAGAGCAAAGGCCATAACTGAGTGTAATAAAAAGCCGTAAACGATAATGACTTGTACATATATTAAGAATGAAGGAGGAACTTATAAAAATAGTCTTAGAAGGGTACGTGGAAGGAAAGAGAAGGCGAGGTAGGAAGAGATTTCAGATTATGGATGATGTGATAGACGGCAGCAATATACTGGAATTAAGAAGCAAGCAATGGATCGCATGAAGTGGAGACACAATGGTCCTGCTAATTTAGCAGATAAACTGATGATAGTGATGAGTGAATCGTTTTAATAAAGATACTTTCGTCTCTTAGTTGCTTGTCGTATGAAAAAAATTGAAAATTTTATACACACATGCAAAATGGATTATTGTTAAATAAAAGAATTGTATACATAATATTTGACAACTTTCTTCTATAGACATCTTCCATTACTAGGCTAATATGCATGTCTCAAAGAACATAAAGCCACTCTTCCATCTGGCAGAGAAGTTTCTCCTTTGATTGAGAACATGGATTAGGCACACGACATAAGCTCTGAGATTAACCGGGAAAGAGTATTGTTTGGCACAGAGAATCGGTAATCGGGGCCCCGAATGTGTTGTGGACAGAGGGCACTCTTCTTCGATGCGCTCGCTGCCACGGACACGTTTTGCTTTGCTGCAAGGACGTGCGGAACTATTTAGTACAGATGATTGTCTTGCTACATTAAAATAGACACACTGAAGCCAAGTCATCTGGGATTGTGGCCAGATAGTTGCTTGCTTCATGGCCTTTACATAATTATACCTTAGGTGGTTTTTCAGATTTATTCACGCAAGATACTTTGGAATCGTATTTCACGTGAGCAACGCTAGTTCTTTATTCGGTTACTCAACTTTTTTCAAACACTTTGGAACGAATCTCCATTCTTATTTTCATTCATCTGGCCCCGTAAGTGGTTTATGTCATTGCTTTTCTACTCATTAAATAATTTCATGAGCGTTAGTTTGAATACAGGTTTGTTATTCGGACTTTTATAAAAGTGTGGTCTGTTCAAAGGGCATTTATACGTAAGACACGAGCCTTTATGTTCGTTTTCTGTGTAATGTGCAAAAGTTTATTCGGTGTTCACACAAGTTGAGACTCTTACAGATTAATTAATCCTCTCCTCTGCCATTTGATCCCTTGAGGACCTCGCTCCGAGAGAACTGCATTCAGTTTCATTATACTTCAAGACAAAAACAGTGACCTGCCTTCAGGTAGGAGATTGCTTTATACTCCAATGCAAATTTCAGCTAACACAGTAAATGCTTGCAGTGACGAACGTCAATATTTAGCTAACGTACGAGCTGATTTTAATTAATTTATAGGATACAGGATGCTACTCCATTTGCATCACATGGATCACTCCTACAAGAAGTAATACAACAGCACAAGTAGGGAATAACGACATGAAAGTGTGCTAGAGAAGTAACGGTTTCCCGTAATTTTAGTTTACCTCATGTTAAATCCTCCTTTCGTTTTTGTGTTACGCTAGAAGAGAGTTACTGGGCACTACAATATGAAAGACAAAAATTAGTCAGATCGCATTTTTGATTGCTTATGGGTCGGATTCATTTGAGAAGGAAAACTTTCAGGACATTCAACCTGAGATCATAATATCTTATTAATTAACAGATTAAGGTTTAGTGTAGGACCGGCTTTCACACAGTTCACTCTCTAGAAATACAAATTACTTCAATTTCGTTTTGGTGTTTCCCATTTTGGACCAAATATTAATTTCTTGTGAATATTCAAATTTTCACGTATTTAGTGAAGGATATTTTATAAAAATATTGTTTTGTTAAACAATTATGATTCACTATTTGTTAATTAACACTTCTCCTTCTCCATGTCACACGGGTCCTACAGTTGTAGCCCCATTCCACATCTCTGTCGCCAGTCGTCTTGATCTTGTCGCCGCGTGGGATTAGCCGAGCGGTCTGAGGCACTGCAGTCATGGACTCCGCGGCTGGTCCCGGAGGAGGTTCGAGTCCTCCCTCAGGCATGGGTGTGTGTGTGTTTGTCCCTAGGATAATTTAGGTTAAGTACTGTGTAAGCTTAGGGACTGATGACCTTAGCAGTTAAGTCCCGTAAGATTTCACACACATTTGAACATTTGATCTTGTCACTCTTCCTCATCTTCCTCCATTTCTCTGTTCTCCGTGGCCTCTTCGATACCCCTCAACCAACGTTTCTCGTGGACTTCCTCTTCTTCTCTTTCCAGGAGGTTGGCATAATATACTCTCATTGGCCACCCATCTTATTCCATTCTTTTGACATGCCCTAACTATCTTACCTGTCTTTCTTTATTCTGTCCGTGATACTATATTGGATCTGCGTCCTTTCTCTTATTTCCTCATTTTTTACGCATTTCAGTCGGAAAATTCTGCATACGCTTGTCAAGTGGTCCATTTCAAAAGCTCTTTTTATTTATTTCTGTGGGTTCCCAACATTTACTCCCAGAACTTGTGTTTGGATCCACGATTGATTTCTGTTATAGCATTTTAAACTTTTAATTCATTTTTAGGACCTAAATAGAAAATGTAATTTATAGATATCCGTCGTTCTCCGACCTGTTGGTTCTCTCTTTCACAATTGCATTTGTTACAAAATATGGTATTGAAGTAAAAGTATTAAAAATATTTATAAGCAGCCGGCAGTGATTTTAAGTTTGGTAGCATGGAGTGATCTTGAACTGTGTTTTTGGTTGAAAATAGGCAGTAATATGATAGTAATACACCCAATCACTAATTATTACTGCCCTTTTAACGCATCCACTGATGATGGTGTCGTACACTGTAAGTGCAAAGGACACTCTGTGGTTAATTAAGGCAGGATGAATTTCTGCCCTGAAAACAAATTATTTCTTTAACGCAGCGCTATTGACACGAGCTGCACAATATGGCCTTATGGAGACAAAAACAATGTTTAGCCGCATCTCTTTTATTTCTTTACCCATTGTCTGATACATCGAAAATGACCTAGGATGCTTGAAGTAAAATCATTGAATTGAAACCTTTGGATTTGTTAACAATTAGTTTTACGTGAGGGAAATTTGAACTGCAAATGTTCATTAGAGCTACTGTCCTTTACGAAGTGAAAACAATAACTTAGCAGGCACAGATATCAGCAAAGGAGTAGGGGGTTTGAGGTGCCTCTATGAGAACAAGATATTTATAAGCTTGTGCGTGAGTCAATATGCTGCGACAGCGATAAGCGTTGTAAAGAACAAGAGAGAAAGTTGATGATACTCAGTCACAGAGATTCGCGGTGCTGATAAACCTGCAATTATGTTAGCACAGCGAGGGAAAATTTGATGTTAGTTACGGTTACTGAAGCAAGAGAATGCCTGTTACAGTTTCAAAAAATGGTTCAAATGGCTCTGAGCACTATGGGACTTAACTACTGAGGTCATCAGTCCCCTAGAACTTAGAACTACTTAAACTCAACTAACCTAAGGACATCACACACGTCCATGCCCGATGCAGGATTCGAACCTGCGACCGTAGCGGTCGCGCCGTTCCAGACTGCAGCGCCTAGAACCGCTCGGCCATTCCGGCCGGCGTTACAGTTTTATTACCTCTCACTGTCAATGTCCCGTGGTACAGTTGCTCAGCGTGTCCCCACACCTCCGACACGTCCAGGCTGCACCACCTTTTTCAGCTCCCACCATTCGCTCCTTCAGAACCACGACAGGGAGCACTTTCTTGCGCACTTTCTGGCCAATCACAGGCCTAGCTTTCGGGCGGAACGTCAAAAGAGCGTCCTATGGATCCCTTGTTCACCCGTCTTATCTGACAGATTGTCTCGAAAGATCTCGAAGCTCCTACTGTGAACTTCGGTGAAAGACGTCTACTGGGGCACACTTCTATGTGGCACCAGAATAAGATAAGAACGTTAATAAATTAAAATGAAACTAGTATACTATAAACAATGAATATCTCTGATAGGCTCGATAATGTGAATCACTGACTGTGCGCGACCGCTGAACCAAACATGTTGCACTGCTTTGTTGAAGTAAGAGAGCGATGGGCTCTCAGTCGTGGGTAGGAAGGTGAGAGAAAGACGACGGAGTAGGCAGTTTTTGTGGTGTGCTGTGTGAAGCCACCAAGAGTTAGGTATGTCAGTATTGTTGAACATAGAAGCGGAAGTCTCTTCATGCAAATAAGTTAAAAATTTAAATAATTATGATTTCTGTTTTTGCCAGCACGATAGTATAGATGAGTTGGCTGATAATTTGTAATTGTTGAGTAACCCCAGAATGTACGTAAACTGTTATGAGAAAAAGACTAGTTAAATATTTGTAATGCTTTTAAGATTTGTTAACAGAACTATTTGTAATTTGGTGATATGCATCTATGTTGGATAAATGAAGTTAGATAATACTTGCTGTTTAAATCTCATTGTTTGTGAATCAATTGTGAGTAAAGTTTTAAGGAACCATTTGCACTGGAGCACAGACAATATTTAATTTAGTTAACTTAGATTATATGTATCGATTTTTTAAGACAAGAGAAAGCAAAATAAAGGAAGTAACACCGCTCTCTTGTCACAGCCAGTAGGCATCTACACTCTTGTCATTCGTTGTCCTAGAAGGACGTAATATTTTGTGCGGCTCCACAGTTAGCCATATTGATATTAATTTGCAGAAAAGAGGCGCAGAATTAATAAGTCGCTCTCATTTGTGAATTATCTGCAATTATTTAGATAGAATTTTACGTAAGTGTCACTTATATCATAATGTATATGTTAAAATGAATATATGTTTTATTTAATCGTCTGCTTTTCTTTGTTTTAGTAGTTTTAGTCACTCCATTTTCATGATTGAAGCTGAGGTCATATATCAGACTTTGTCTACAAAAAATATATAATGAGCCCTGGCTGCGTTCCGTACATCTTCGGACGTGCGAAGTTCGATAAATTCACGGCGTAAATTTTATTCTCTCAATTACTTAAACAAACAATAATTATTATTATTTTACAAATTATTATTATATATTATTATATTATTATTTTATTTTTATTTGTTAAACTGGCGACTGTGCCAGGACTCATTATTGTATCTGTACTACAACTAATTGTTCTTTTTCATGTACATCCTGACCGGCAACAACCTACGTGACGAGAATATTGAAGAAAACGAATAAAATCTGGAGACAATTTGGACTGGAAATGCAATCTTCGCATCTAGCCAATATGTACGGTAAGACGCAGCACTCGCGCATCCACAATTGATTCCAAGCACATTTGTCATTCAAAATTATTTTTATCAGCATTAAATTCAATATTCAGTTTCCATTCAGTAATTTTTTCCAAATTCCGCGAAATCTCATTATTCAGACGATTACATTCCGATCCAACAATACGCAGTTACATAGCACAATATGGCAGACATTGTACAAGATTCATGCAACATGGCTAGTCACCATTAACACGTGTGCTACTTTCGATCTTTAAAGTCATTTCTCAATCATTCTCAGTCATTTAAACACACACACATAGGCAGTACACTTCCACAATACGCGTTTAAACAATTTTTTTTCTTGCACGCAATTTATTCACGATATGGTAAAAACTCGACACCAGTACACAATGGAACAACAATCAAGTAATGCAAACATGGATACACAGACACATTCAGACACAGAAATTAATACAGACACGGAAACACATCAAAATAACCCGCTACACACACACACAAACGCCGAAAGGAGCAATTCAGAACCAAACCTGAGAGACTACGTCACGTCTAATGACGCGGCGGGGGCAAGCTCATTTTGCAATCAAAATTTTGCCGCTATACTGAATTCAATTTTGGAAGGCATATCCAATATTAAGCAAGATAATGACGAAAAATTCACACAATTAATGGCAGACAACGTAGCTTTCAGAAATGAGATAAAATCAGACTTCGCCACACTGTCTCAAAAGGTAGATGAAATTAATACACGTCTTTCCAAACAGGTCGACGATCTTACGGAAAAATTTGAAAATTTAGAGTTAGGACGAAACGACAATGCCAATCACATCCATGAATTGACAAAAAACTGTGAAACTATTAATTGCAAGTTAGAATCAAACAGGCACGCAAGTGACGAAATTAATTTAAAGGTGAATATAATAGAAACAAACGCAGCTGACATTCACAGACAGATTCACACAACAATACAGAGAGAGGCTGAACCCCATTTCTCTCGCATTAATTCACAATTTAAAGAAGTGACAGCACACAAAGACCAAATTTTTTAAGAATGTATTTTATATACATATTGTATACATATTCTATACATATTGTGCTCGATTCTGTAGTGGAGTACATGAACAATAGACAAGTAATCGATGGCGATATGCAAACAAACACAAGTCAATGCCAAGCACAACAGAATAGTACACCCACTACACATTTTAACACACACAGAAGAAAATCTCGATTCGGAAATGAACACATGTACTCACACGAATTTCAACAATCAAATACACAATACACTGACACGCATAGCAGCAGATATCCATCACCTGAAATACAATACAATTATCATTTTGATGAAGAACCATGTACACACAGGGAAGAATTCAATAATTACACGGAAAGAAACAGACGAACACGTAACAAAGAAGAGGAAAGTCTATTCAAGCACCGTAAATTCCTACCTTTTATACAAGGCAAAAATACTGTACACCCTGTCATCTTCTTAAAAGCTTTAAGGAACGCATTCCCACGTTCGTGGAGTGACCACAAACGCATTGCACACGTTATGGATTACATTCAAGGAGACCCTGCTGTCTGGGCTTGCCATGAAAGCGACAGATGTGTTACGTACGAGCAGTTTGAACGCGCCTTCTTGAATAAGTTCTGGCCTCCCAGTGTGCAGGAACGTATCCGGAAACAAGTCACTGAACCCGAACACTTCAGTCCTAAAAACGGCAACCTGCGCCGATATTTCGAGAAGTACCTAAACATGATACACTTCCTTAATGAACCAGTGAAACCAAAAGATGCGATCCGATCTCTGAAAGCAAGACTTCCTTTTAACATTAAAGAGAAATTACTGTACTTACCGGACGACGATCCTGGATATTTTTTGGAAAAGTTAGATGCTGTTGACTGACTGTATGAAGAACAAGATTCAACACACAACTCACGCAGTAAGAATCAACATGTCTACATTGCTACATTACCACACACGCAGCAAAATTCACAACACACACTAAACATGCAAAACAATCACCAAAACTCACAGCTGCACACAAACAACAACTGTAACTATACACAGGGAGATAACCCATACAAAAAACGAAGAAACGACAATTTTAATTCAAGAAGGAATAAAGGAAACAACAACAGTTATTATTATCAGAAATTATTATTATATATTATTATTATTATATAATTTTCTTTTTTATTTGTTAAACTAACTTCAATTGCCAGTCGTTTTTGAAAAGCTAAACTTAACTTGCAATACAATTTTGCTAAAAGAACTGAGTGGTAGTAATTCACCTTCATCACCACCGCCTCTCAGTCCAAGCCATATATTTTTTTCTGAAGAAGTTGAATTTTCTTAAATGTTCTCGTTCATCAGCCAAAAGAATTTCATGTGCATTCCAAGTATCGTGGACAGCATTGCACACTGCTGAGCCTGTAGTTAGCATTCATATGTTTTGTGAGAGACCCGAATATATCACGTTCCACCGTTGCTGCTCTAGAGATAAGACGATTTAATTTATTTGTTGTGTGTACAAGGACCAAACTTATTAGTTTTGAACAGGGCCTTAGGATTCAGTGCTTAAGGAGCTGAATGTGTTTTGAAGTTCCTTCGTAAAGTTTTGTTAACAATAAGACAGATAAGCACACCACTGGCACTTAGAACACGCAACACGACGATTCGGGTACTGTATCCATTCCACAGATCAGACTTTATTCAAGATAATCGTGAAGTTTATTATTTCACATAATTTAAAGGAAGTTGCACTTGGTGGCCTTGCCAGGATACGAACATGGTATCTTTCCTGTAACATTTTAATAGCTACTAAGATCAGTATTTATGTATGTAGAAAGGCCACTGTGAGCCTCAAAGAACATTTTTGTCACCTTTTAGATATTAGGGTCAGCAATTACTTCATGTAAAACTAAGCCACTTGGAGCCAAATCATTTTTATATCTACTAAGATCATCATTTATGTATGTAGAAAAGCCACTTGGAGCCTCTGATTCATATTTTTCTATTCAATAGTTTTAGATATTAAGATTTGCATGTATTCTAATTACTGGACCACCTGTACCCATTCAATTATTGATTTTCCTGTTCGTTTTTCTTATGTTATTATAGCACAATATTGCATATACAAGGCCACTGAGAGCCACAGTATAGTATTATGAACGGGTAATGTTCTCTGTCATGTTAGGTTGTTCTATGTCTAATTGGCAGCCTGATGCCACATTTATTAATGTCGTCTTTTTCATACCTCACATTCACTTTTACGTATTCACTCTGGTATAAAGAACTGTTGGTTCATCCAGTCTGTAACTTCATTAGGATGCTGCACTTATTCTGATCAGCTAGATTACTCGATGTTGCATAGGTACAAATGGTCATGTTCCACTGCCTTACCTTTGCTACTTTTTTGCACTTTTCATTATCCAGTCTCCTACCTCTGTTCGTGCTATTGGAGCTATTTACTGCTGGTATTCATACTTCAACATAACTGACTATATATGTTGTTTGGATCTCAGAAGAATCTCTACTATGAAGATCAGTGATGATTATGGTAATCACATTACTAATGTTATGGTAGTCGCCAACTGCGGTTATCGGCCATCTATTGCTGAGTACCTCATGTGTCTCTGACCATGACTGAAGAATATAGTGCGGAGTTCAGGTGTCTTGGTACTCCGAATACAATCCACATGGGTCACTATTAGTTGCTGACCCTGCAAAAAACATAAATAAATGGACTTTATGATGCAGTCACTTCAACATGCTCATAGGCTTCAGCAATGACTCTTCCTTTATCTTGCCCAAACCTATACCATTATCTTGACGATTAGGATTGTATACTGATTCTGCTTTACATGATTTATTTGTCACCAACGCTGTTTACGAGACAATTGACTCATATTATAAACAGATTATGGTATATACTAGGCACCCGAGCACTGTCAATTCTTTCCCATTTAATGGTGCTACAGAGTTAGATAAATTTACCACACGTTTGTTGTACAAGGTACTTCCAAATATGTGCTTAATTTGACAAAACCTGCCCTTGTGAAAGGCGTCTACTGGGGCACACTTGTATGTGCCACCAGAATAAGATAAGAATATTAATAAATTAAAATTAAACTAGTATACTATAAACAATGAATGTCTCTGATAGGCTCGTTAATGTGGATCGCTGACTGTGCGCCACGGCTGAGCCAAAGATACTGCACTGCTTTGTTGAAGTAAGAGAGCGCTGGGTGCTCAGTCGTGGGTAGGAAGGTGAGAGAAAGACGACGGAGTGGGCAGTTCCTGGGGTGTGCTGCGTGAAGCCACCAAGAGTTAGGTATGTCAGTATTGTTGAACATGGAAGCGGAAGTCTCTTCATGCAAATAAGTTAAAAGTTTAAATAATTATGATTTCTGTTTTTGCCAGCACGATAGTATAGATGAGTTGGCTGATAATTTGTAATTGTTGAGTAACCCCAGAATGCGCGTAAACTGTTATGAGAAAAAGACTAGTTAAATATTTCATTTTTGTAATGCTTTTAAGATTTGTTAACAGAGCTACGTGTATTTTTGTGATTTGCATTTATGTTGGATAAATGAAGTTAGATAATACTTGCTGTTTAAATCTCATTGTTTGTGAATCAATTGTGAGTAAAGTAACCTCAATTGCCAGTTGTTTTTAAAAAGCCAAACTTAACTTGCAATACTATTTTGCTAAAAAGACTGAGTGTTAGTAATTCACCATAATCAGTTCCGCCTCCCAATCAGGGTCATATATTTTTTAAACAAGTTGAATTTATTTAAATTTTCTCGTCTATTATACAAAAGAATGTCATGTGCATATCAAGTATTACGGGCAGCATTGCAAATTGCTGAGCCTGTAACTAGCACTTTTTTTTTGTGAGAGACCGAATATATCATGTTCCACGTAGGAGCTCTACAGGTAAGACAGTTTAATTTATTTGTTATGTGCACAGGGACCAAACTTATTAGTTTTGAACAGGGCCTTAGGCTTCAGTGCTTAAGGGGCTGAATATATTTAGCAGTGACTGTATTTGTTATTGGTACTGGGAGTTGCGTTGCCCAATCGATTCGTAAAGTTTTGCTGACAATAAGACAGAGTAAGCACACTTGCACTTAGAACACGTAACACGGCAATTCGAGTACTGTATCCATTTCTCAGATCAGTCTTCACTCAACATTATCGTCAAGTTTATTCTTTCACATGATTTAAAGCAAGTTACACCTGCAACCAATGGAAACACTCGCCCACTAATTCGGCGGGAAATATCGTTCCACCTACGCGCTCAATCATCGCTTAAGCCAAGACCGAGAAGGTACGGGTCCTCTGCCACCATTTCTCTTCTTGCTCTTCGATTCCCCCCACCACTCCACCCTCCCCCTGCTACTGTCTTGTGCATTCCAGCGGCTCAGCCCCTGTTTCTAAGCTTGGGGAGAGCAGAAAATTCGCCTTAGCCCACAGCCAAACTAACAATAGGTTCAATACAAGGTCCGGAGTGTTGATGAAATAGAGGCTGCTAATCATAAAGGGAAAGTTAGGATTAAATAAAAAACATACGCCACAGGTCACTTGCTATATGTACTGGTACGAGTAGAATATGATAAACATGACGTATAAAAACGATAAACTAGGGCACGTAGTTGATAGGATATACTTTAATGAAGGATGTACTCAAATAAACGTACATCTTTCAAGCTATTCCTAGCCAGATTCGAATGAGCATAGTACGAATACAGTACTTTTACTCTGCATATTCAGCTACCGTTGACTACGTCTTAGAACTCCAAGTTGTTTTATACTTGACGTTACTCGGAAATCTTTTAACCTTCAAAGGAGAGTTCTTCGAATATTTCTTGAAAGTTATGTCGTAATATCTGGTTATGGACCCAACAATTGTGTTAGTATGAAGAAATTCGAAGACGGGCAGTATATAAAAAGCTTTGTCAATCCGTGTAGATGCCCAGCCGGCTTAGATCCGTTGTATCTACCGGTGGTGGGAGCTCAGCGCCCTAAATTTCCCATCCAGTTTACCCCTAAATTACCTACAGTTTTGATGATGTATTCGTCCTACTGCACTGTGTACGCACAAGAAGTAAAATATAGTTACTTTTTATCCTACCTGGTGCTGCGAAGTGTATAAGATACTTAGCATCAAAAATGTCGAATATCCGCGCATCTGTTGTCACGTTGTAGAGGAGCAACGTGGTTGGCAGGGCGTCTGGAGACGGGCCATTCCCCGGTGGTGCGGAGGAATGCCTGAGCTGATTGTCTGCCGGCTCGCTCCCTTGATAAGAGGCTTACGTGGCGATGGAGGAGCAAGGGCTTCTGCCCCACTCGGGCCCCAGGTGCTGCCCCCACCACCTGCTTCCTCTGTGCGCTGCTCGGGGGATCTGGACGAATGGAAGCGATGGGAGTCACAAGGGCGATCAGCATGGGCCCTTTTATTTTTTGATTGCTATCCTAAACGTTTGGGAAGTCAATAGACAGTCCCTTCCTTTTACTCTGCTCTGTTAATCAAATTGAAATTGTTAGAATTCGTCATTATTTCCTACAGAAGACGAAGTTCGAAACATAGATGGATTTGGGTTTGAGTAACAAACGCCAGACTCGTCGTCGGTCCCCCCCCCCCCCCCCCCCCCCGCCCTTCCCTCCCCACCCGACGACGTATTTGATGTGTAGCGAGACTCAAGCGACGGACAAGTTGTTGTTAGTAATGATGGACAACGGAGTGGCTATTTACACTTGCAGGAGACATTCAAACTCAAAGCAGAGTATCAGAAAAATTACGAAGATAATCGGAATAAAGGACGTGATATGCATATCTCGCAAAGAAAAACCAAGAATGACTGCCTGTGGTATTGGTGCAGCTTGCTGCTGTGGCTGATTTGACACTTGAGTCATAAAGTATCCAATTTACATTTGAGAGCTTCTAGGCTTTGGGACGTTAAGATCTACAGAACCCATAATTACCTAAACTTTTAGAAAGCTCCGACATGAAACAAGCGTACATTAAAGGATGGCCAAGCTACATGCCAATGAATACCTGAAGTAATGACAAGTTCAAACTGTCCTTAAGAAAGTCAAAATATCCACGGGTGTGCTGCCGGTCTATAGTGTCCAACGGGCACAATATTTCGGCGATCATACATGTCGCCATCATCAGGTGAACTGACGGACTGAGCTCCTGTGAACGTGCCGGCACGGAGATCCGTACGCTATGGCTGCTCAGAGGGAACTGGGTTCGGTCGCGGCGGCGGCCGATTTCAATACCCTCCGCCCGCGGCGCGCTCCCTCCGCCGTCCGCGCCCCGCGCCACGTTCGCGCGGAGGAACAGACTACGACGGCGTCTGAGATGACATCGGTGTGATGGCTCTGTCCGCCGTGGTCGTCACAACTATACGTTTGCTCGATTTACTCTTGATTAACCCAATCGCTGGTTCCCAAGCCTTGTTAAGATTATAGCCACGGTCACGGTTTATGAGGTCGTCATTGGTGCGAATTTCGATGGCCTCTCTAACAACGCTGTCCCAGTATCTCGACGTCTGTACCAGAATCCTCGTGCGGTCATACTCCATGGCGTGATTTTCCGACGATGTTCAGCGACCGCCGACTTGCTCGGATACATCAGTCGAGTGTGCCTCTGGTGTTCACGGCATCGGTCCTCGACGGTACGCATCGTCTGACCAATATACGACTTGCCACATTGACACTGAATCTGGTACACGCCGGCCTTCCTCAAACCGAAGTCATCTTTGGCGCTCCCCACCAGTGCACGAGTTTTATTTGGAGGACAAAACAGTTCCGACCCGGTGTTTCTTCAGAATGCGGGCGATTTTCCCCGAGACTGCGCCTGTGTATGGAATAAATGCAGTGCCTACCTCCTCCCTCGTGACTTCATCCATCTCAACAGGTTGTGCTGCAGTGGTTGGGCGGAGAGCACGTTGAATCTGCCACTCTGAGTACCCATTTTTTCGAAATACTGTTCTCAGATGTTCCAATTCCTGGGGTAGACTCTCTGCGTCAGATAGTGTGCGCCCTATGTACTAGAGTTTTAAGTACCCCATTCCTCTGTGAAGGGTGGTGTCAGCTGTCTGCGTGCAAATACAGATCAGTGTGTGTTGTCTTCCGATGCACCCCATGACCTAGGGTGCCGTCAGCCCTTCTCTTGGCCAAGACATCAAGGAAAGGTAATTTACCATCAGTTCACCTGATGATGGCGACATGTATGATCGCCGAAATATTGTGCCCGTTGGACACTATAGACCGGCAGCACACCCGTGGATATTTTGACTATCAAATACGCCGGGAGAAACTCAAGAATCTCATGTTCTTAAGAAGGTCCTGTCTTTAGGTATAGTACATCTTGAATTACACGCATGGCTCTTCCTATACTCGCAACCATTTTCCCCAAAACAAAACAAAAATTTAGGTGTCAACTCTGTACTAACTCCTAGCAAAGTCTTACTAATTCGATTAACAAGTGTTATTTACTACTGTTCTGACACAAACTAAACGCTGCTGTCAGCTCTTCTTCCTTCTGTTCAAATAATAACTACCTACATTGAAAGAAAAACTTAATACCACTGACTCTCGTCTTCATTATTAATAGGACCAGTATAATTTATATGTTCACATGTTCATACCATACAGATCACCACAGATACAAAATAATAAAACAATAATATTAATTTCTGGTGTAAATGATGTAGTCTGTATTGAGTACACGGCAGACCTGAGCTAAAATTTAAGTAGAACCATGAAACAGCGACATTTCGAATCAAGTACTCTAATGTAAGCGAAAGTTACGAAACATTTTACTGTAGAATCTGAATATTCTCGTATGCAGTATGTGCATTATTAATTGCATTTACACTGAAGTTTATCATAAATAACTGCAAGAAAGTCAATATTAATTTGGTCGCATTTACACGTGTGATGAGTGCTGATAACGTGAATGTATTCCTTCAGTTATTGAAATACAAAAGAGTTTACCTAATAATATTAAATTTCCCAGTTTTAAACACTGCCATACATTGTTCTAATATGTTTTAAATCATTACCGAAATTGAAATACTGAATGCTGCAAATTAGTATGTAATGATAACACGTCTTCCTTTTGACGTTTTCAATGCGAAGTCAAAGATGTGCTTCTGCGATGTTCATCCCTGAGGTAGTCGTAATTGCTGGCAGCGGAAGGTGGGTGCTGTGATACCTGACTGCCAAGATGTTGCTCGATCAGCGTACGATGTTACAGTCCCTGCTCCTTGAAATGCTGTTATCTTTTCACAGAAACCTGCAGTTTTGGGATGTGGTATGTGGGTAGAACACAGCCATTATATAACAAAAATGCACTCGCACAAGTGATTTACTTGATTGCTCACACCTGTACAATGCCCTCGCAATTAAGATGAATCCCGTTCTAAATAGCTTGCTGCCTCAACTGTCAAAACAAAACAAAAAAAACGACAAAAAAGAAATATGTTCAAATCTGTGTGAAATCATCCTAAGGACAAACACAGACACCCGTGCCCGAGGGAGGACTCGAACCCCCGCCGGGACCAGCCGCACAGTCCATGACTGCAGCGCCGCAACTTTGACATTAGCTGATAACAACAGCTCGTAAATTCGCTACCTCGTCTGGACTATAACGTCGCTGTTAGCCTTTTGTCTCACTGTAGAATAAAGTGCACGTTACCACACTCTCAGTACAACACAATTCGCTTCCCTCCTGCTAGACAGGTTCAAGTCTGAGTCTGTTTCTCAGTTCTTCAAAACCGCGCCGCATCTGCCACTCACAATTACCTGATTCTTAATTCTTCCGCTCTTCCGTTCTTCGCCTAAAATCTCCACACCAGAATTAATTAGAGTACAGTGTTAAGTAAAAAAGGGAGAGCTGAGAGGTTGAAGGAGCATGTAGAGAGTGTATACAAGGGAGATGATTTCTAAGTTAATGTTACAGAAATGGAAGAGGACATAAATGAAGATGGATGAGAGATACGATAGTGCAAGAAGAATTTGATAGAACACTAAAAGACCTAAGTTGAAACAAGACTCCTGGAGTAGACGACATTCTGTCAGAACTACTGACAGTTTTGGGAGAGCCATGACAAAACTCTTCCAAATGGTATGCAAAATGTATGAGACTGGCAAAGTGCTCTCAGACTTCAAGATCAATTTAGTAATTACAGTTCCAAAGAAAGAAGGTGCAGACAGCTGTGAGTATTACCAAACAATCAGCTTAACAAGTTGCAAAATACTAACACGAATTCTGTATAAAGAATGGAAAAACCGGTAGAAGTCGATCTCGGGGAGGATCAGTTTGGATTCCGGAAAATGGAGGAACACACGAGGCAGTACTGAGATAGGCTTAGAAAAGGCAAACCTATTTTTACAGACGTAAAGAAGGCTCTTGACAATGTCGACTGGAATATTCTCTTTGATATTCTGAGGTATCAGTGTGTATAAAAAATGAAGCGAAAGGTTATTTACTGCTTGTACAGTAATCGGACGGCGCTTACAAGAGCCGAGGGGCATGAAAGGGAAGCAGTGCTTGAGAAAGGAGTCAGAGTTGTAACCTATTGCCAATGTTATTCAATCTCTACATTGTGCAAGCAATAAATAAAACAAAAGAAAAATTTGGAGGAAGAATTAAAGTTTAGAGAGAAGAAATAAAAACTTTGAGGTTTGTCGATGACATTGTAATTCTGTCAGACTTGAAAGACCAGTTGAACGGAATGGACTGTGTCGTGAAAGGAGAATATAGGATGAACATCAACGACCTCAAAACAAGGATCATTCCATTATCGAATGAAATCAGGCACTATTAATGGAATTTGATTAGGAAACGAAACACTTAAAGTAGAAGGTAAATTTTGTTATTTGGGCGGCAGAATACGTGATGACCGAAGTAGAGAGGATATAAAATATAGACAGCCATTTTTGAATTTGTAGAAAAAATATCAATAAAAACACACTTTTTAATCAACATTATAACCACAGGTAGTAAATAACACAAAGAATATTGTAATCGGTCTTACAGAAGAGAAAATTTCTGTCACTAAGTGTCTAGTCGGTTTCTGTAACATTAGCAGCATCAATGAAAAACACGTTCGTACTTTACTAAATAAAACTCAAGAGAAGCTGGCACGGCCGGAAAAAAGTTAAAGGGAAGACATGAGGCTGTTATAAAAGCTGCTGAATAACGGGTGACAAAGCTAGGTCTTCACATTAAGACGTTACATGTTTTCTCAAACTATTACTGCTGGACAAAAGATCAGTTGAGAAAATACTTTCCTATAGGTGGCAGTCTGAATTGTCTGAAAGTAGTGGCTGACTGGCTATTACGCAATTCTTGGAGCTGTTCCCAAAAATTTATATCACAACGCATTCAATACCGGTTTCAATATTGTCTACTCCATCCAGATTGATACGCGCAGCTTGTGCGATGAAATCGATATTTCCATCTAATTATTAAAGGACAGTGGTTAGCAGAACTCTAAACAAGTGAAGATGTTAGAAGCACATAAGCAAGTAAACAGAACTAAAATCTCATCGTTGTCTGGTCAGTTTTTCATGTGTCCACAACCAACGTAATACCGAATCAGGGATCTACATTTCATGCTGTGGCCACGAATAATTACGATGAACACGATCACGCGCACCTGGGTGACGAATGAACTTTATTTTCACAGTGGCTTTCTTTCTCTATATTCAACGAACCTTATGTACAATAAAATTTTTGGAATGTAAAGAAATAGTGCAAGCATACCCTTAAAACTTCCGGGGTGATAGTTCGTGGTCGGTGTATAAAACTCTCTCCTGACGTTTCGTCTCCGACTGCGGGAGACATCCCCCGAGGTAAAGCGGCAGAGCGAACCTAGGCCCTCAGAGTAGCAGACAGACACACTTACTGCTGTGTTACCGGGGCAGACTCTTAAGAGTGTGAGAGGTGTGGGAATGAACGGTTGGTAGTTATGAACATAAAATAATAACACATTTTATTATACGTGCATCAGGCGGAAGGGAGCTAGGACGGAGTTGTAAAGTGTTGGAGCTCAAATGAAACAATATAGTACGTAATACGAACTTACTAATCAAGTAATCCGTGATTAAACAGTTCTGCATGACACACGACTCGTAGGAAAACAACGCTTAACAGAATGTAACTGTACTTTGAAACTTTACACCAAGACAAGCATCATTTAAATTCAAATAGAATGAGACAGTTTGTCAAATAAATTTAGGAATCATTAAGTGAAATTATACCAAGCTCAGAAAATTTAACGGGATTTATTTTAGACGGCTGCTGCAACATTTACATCACGCTTGTAGTCAAAGAAATTCATAACATAGTAACATATCGAAAGATTTACTAGCTGAATAAACAACAACATCAAAATATCTTAATGAACCATTAGGAGATGCTCTGTACGAGTACGTTTTGGCAGCAACAGCTGCTTCAGGCCTAACAGTTCACAACAAGAGCTTACACTCATTCCGTTTTTCATGTACGATTGCCAAGACAATTACTCAAGGAAGCTGAAATCATTTAAAATTTACAGTGCTCGGTCCATGAGACAATTTCAAGTTACAATTCAGGATCCTAAATCATGACAAGCCACTCAGTTCTAACTGGCGAGTTCACCGCTCAATTTGTTATTTAAATCAGGCACCTGCTTAATCGGTCGAAGGCTCCACCAAAACATATCAATTGGGCACGCCAAAAGGCACCGTGTCTAACAGCATCTTATCTTGGGCCCAAAACACAACGAAAAAGTTTGCTGATACACGGATAGCAATAGTGGACTTGCAAATACACATTTTGTCACACAGGCTAGCTCGTTGTGGAGCTAATTTTTATGTTCTTTCGGATTTGGGACAATAGGTAATCAAACGTCAACCCCAAGATAGTGGTCTACGTTAGTGCATTTAAAACAACTTGCCCACAACTGAAACATATAACAAAGCAACATCAAACGATCCAAAATACAATGGTAAACATTTCTAAAAGTCAAAAGGAACAATTTAAAACCAAATTGTCTAACATCTAAGGCTTTGTTTCAAGTGCAGGAACTTCATACCTCTTTACCGACTACTTTGTTTGATCATGATCCGCACCAAACTGTGGGGCGGTAGGTGGAAATATTTGTTATTAATGAAATGTAATGTAGAAAAGATGCATTTCGCGGCCGATTAGCAACATATGTGGGGAGGCGGGTGGAGTAGTTGTTATATAAAATGTTCCTATTATTTATTTAATGCTGTTGTTTGCCATTCTCATCACTTGCTCTCTAACTACAATATTGGCAACCAGAAAGTGATTAGCAAAACGTGAAGCCTGTAATTAGAATTCCTAGTGCCCATTTCATCTAAGAAATACACTTATAGCTACAGCTAATAGCTCTTAGGAATTAGGAGATTGTCTGGGATTCATAATCAAAAACCATTCTCTCTAAAATATTCACTATATTCTGAAAGTCACAGACCAAAAAGAAAGAATCCACACAATCCAACTACCAGAGCAGTTCAGAGTCTAATGCGCTGATGCAACTATAACTGTTCAAATTAAAGGTTTAAGTGAATGCTCGCCATAATTTGATGATAATGTTCATCAAACGCCACGCTAAATAATGGTAGAATGTCTGTCCCACGGCGGCACGTGAAAATACGACATACGTAAACTGAAGATAGATCATTAAAGTCATCCCAGAATTAAAACTACACTCGAAAACGATTTCATGGTTACGCGTATCCCGAGTAACTTATTACGGCATCCGAGGCTGTTTATAGCAATGATACCGATGCGACGCGACTCCCGGCACAGATGGCGCGTTAATCAGCGTCTGGAGAGAACTGGGGCATTTTTTCTCGCGCAGCGTTCTTATATATAAAGCCGTGGTGCGGACGGCTAAGGGAACACCTGATCGGCTCTCCCGACTAGCCGCTGGGCTAGTACTGCACCACTTTAAGTTATCGAATAAATCATTGCTTCCTTTGCTGATGGCCGATGAAGCTCTCAATTTAAATGTGCAATCAGCACACAGGTAAGTAATCATAATAAAAGTCTGACGTGGCTGAGTCAATTATTTTGGGCGAGAAAAATAATTTAATTACACCACATGCAGTAGAGGAGCTGTGAACTTGCCCTTTGGAGATACGCTATCGCTATAGTTTAATAGTTATTCAGTTGAAACTTCTCATATCTTTATGATTATAGCGGATCTCCCTTCTACTTAAATTTAAACATCCTAGCCTTATTTATTCGCCTACTTAATCTATCTTGCTTCCTTAATTTTTAAGACAAAAACCAGAAAATCATGAATTTCAACTAAAATTATAATTTGTGAGATCAAGGATACTGTTGCTACTAAATTATTATGAAAAAGGAATGTAAACATAAATTTTTAAGTTTCAAACTCTTTTCTGTTGCGCCAATGATTTTTACAGAAAAGCATCCAAATTTCTAAAATGGTTAAAGTTATTGAACTGATATTCAACACATATTGATTTAGTATTACTCCTGACATGCTAGAAACGTTTCAGGTTATTTACTAGATTTTTAAAGTATTGCGCAACATTTATGACGTCAGAGCTAGTTACAGCGGACTGGCTGGCACACAGTGGAAAGACTGATGTGAATTTTGTACGGCGTGAGTAGGCTGCTTTCCTACAAAAACTTTGACTAAAGGGTATAACGCAGATAGCCAGATGCAATGCCGTAACACACACACCGTTACATACTATAATATAGAAACCATAAGAGGCATACAGTCTTCCTACAAAAATATTAAATTTAAATAATGCAGTATTGGAAACCTGATGTACACGGTGAAAAGTTATGTATGAACTGTCACTGACATAAATCATCCCACACAGTAAATAGAATTTTAAGTGTTAACTACTCTCTCCAGTTAACACGAGACTTATGTATTGCAATTATTACGAAATACAAATCCGAACGCTCCTCGAACAGGATTACAACACGTGCAACCTGCCAACGCATTAATTCGGATAACAGTGCATAACAGGTCCGTAGGCTTGCGGTAATGTAACATGTACAGCCAATAGCCCGAATGCATTCAGCCTATTGTATTGTATTGAACTGGGGACCTAGAAACGACGGAGAGACTCCGTCCCCGACGTAGCCCTCAGTGGTTCACAACCCGACAACAGGCTGCAGCAGTCCACCCACTCCACCAACGCCGCCCCACACCGAACCTAGGGGTCTCACACCAGACGAGTGTAACCCCAATGTTTGGATGGTAGAATAATTATGGTGTACGCGTACGTGGAGAAAGTAAAAGTGATTAAGTATGAGTTGTCTTTGTTAAGGAAAATTCTATAGGTCAGTGTTTAATAAAAATAATTATAGAAGTAGTTTCATTCTTTACTAATTATCAGTTGTATCATGGTGTGCAGTTATAAAATGTCTATATACCTTGTTTCACTGTTTTTCTGCAACGTTTCCATTATGTTTTTACGTGTAACCCATTCAGATGCATATCCTTACCTAAAGACTGGAAAATTGCTCAAGTCACACCAATACCCAAAAAGGGAAATAGGAGTAGGCCGTTGAATTACAAGCCCATATCACTAACGTCGATTTGCGGTAGGGTTTTGGAACAAATACTGTATTCCAACATTATGAAGTACCTCGAAGAAAACGATTTATTGACACGTAGTCAGCACGGATTCAGAAAATATCGTTCTTGCGAAACACAACTAGCTCTTTATACTCATGAAGTAATGAGTGCTATCGACAGGGGATGTCAAATTGATTCCATATTTTTAGATTTCCAGAAGACTTTCGACACCGTTCCTCACAAGCGTCTTCTAACGAAACTGCGTGCATATGGAATACCGCCTCAGTTGTCCGACTGGATACATGATTTCCTGTCAGAAAGGTCACAGCTCGTAATAACAGACGGAAAGTCATCGAGTAAAACAGATAAATGGAAATGTCGTGTGGCTAGGGCCTCCCGTTGGGTAGACCGTTCGCCTGGTGCAGGTCTTTCGATTTGACGCCACTTCGGCGACCTGCGCGTCGATGGGGATGAAATGATGATGATTAGGACAACACAACACCCAGTCCCTGAGCGGAGAAAATCTCCGACCCAGCCGGGAATCGAACCCGGGCCCTTAGGATTGACAGTCTGTCACGCTGACCATTCAGCTACCGGGGCGGACTGTAAAACAGATTAAAAGCCAGCTTTCCACAAGGAAGTGTTATAGGCCCTCTGTTGTTCCTGATCTATATTAACAACATAGGAGACAATCTCAGTAGCCGTCTTAGATTGTTTGCAGATGATGCTGTCAATTACCGTCTTGTAGAATCATCAGATGACCAAACCGAATTGAAAAATGATTTACATGAAATGTCTGTATGGTGCGAAAAGTGACAGTTGACCCTGAATAAAGGAAAGTGTGAAATTATTAACATGAGTACTAAAGGAAATTCGCTAAATTTTGATTGCGCGGTAAGTCACACAAATCTGAAGACCATAAATTAAACTAAATAGTTAGGGATTACAATTACAAATACCCTAAATTGGAGCTGTCACATACTGCGATTCGTTGGCAGAAGACTTAGAAGGTGCTATAGGTCTACTAAAGAGACTGCTTACACCACGCTTGTCCGCCCGGTTCTGGAGTATTGCATCAGATGGGACTGACGTATGACATCGAAAAAGTACAAAGAAGGGCGGCTCGTTTTGTATTATTGCGAAGCAGGGGAGATAGTGCCATAGACATGATAAGCGAATTGGAATGGCAATCATTAAAACAAAGGCGTTTTTCGTTGCGACGGGATCTTCTCATGAAATTTCAATCACCAGTTTACTCCTTCGATTGCGGAAACATTCTGTTGGCACCCACCTACATAGGGAGAAATGATCATCATGATAAAATAAGAGAAATCAGGGCTCGCACAGAAAAATTTAAGGGCTCGTTTTCGCTGCGTGCAGTTCGAGAGTGGACCGGTAGAGAGTCAGCTTGAAGGTGGTTCATTGAACCCTCTGCGAGGCACTTTGTTGTGAATAGCAGAGTAATCACGTAGATGTGGATGTAGCTGTTTAGATGTAGATTCCCTGGGAAAAAGATTCCTTACCTAAGAGCCGAACATACTAGACCGGGTAACAAAATTAAAGGATCACCTTTTCAATACAGCGTAATTGTCTGCAGTCACGATGCAGAATTTTGAAATTGGAGTACAACCTTCCTCTGTAATGGTGCAAAAGTGTGGCGCCCAACGATGTCACCGTCGTGCCCGGCGACGCTTCCAGCAGCGAGGTGTCAACAGGGACGAAAAAAGTCCACAGCCCAGAAGTTCATGTGAGCTGCAATATGGGTTAATGACGTCACAGTGGCCCCATATTTCAGCAGAATTTTGCCCAACGTCACCATGAACGCGCATGTTATGAGAAGGTCGTCACAGTCCCTCTTACCCACATTTCACTCCTTTATCTGACGTCTCTGCGATGGAGGTCAGAACTGCGAAACCAGAGCTGAAATCAGACAGGTTTCTTATGAGTGGCCAAGGGAATCATTTCAGACACACCGTCGTTCAGAAACGACACAAAAGGACCTCAGGGGGTGCCATAATGAACGTCAATGTAAACAGTCCTTCCCCGTGGCATACACATTTGGCGATCGAAAACGATAGTTAGCAGTGCATTCAATACAGGAAGATGTACTAGACAACTTTTGACACTGGTGATACCCTCGGCCGTTTCAACCCATGTCTAAGGACATTTTGTGGCTGCATCCCCTTTGAAAGTGGTCGCATCCTTTTGGAATGCAGTACAATCGAAACCTTTGATCTCGTGTACAGAATGGAACAAGTAGGGACTGTTCAAAATCATTCAACGAAATTTGTACGTGATCCTAAGCAGCGAAGGATACTTTGGCTTTTTCAGCCCTCCTATTTTCCACCCTACTGTGGCATGATCACTTGGGAGTGCAACTTTAATATGTTCGTGACTAAAGCAACCCTCTGAGACCCCCAAGTTCGACAATGCCATCGGTTCCACCCACACTACTTTGTTGAGCACCTGTACAAGTGGACCTGTCAGCCTGGCGACTGCTCCAACCCCTGAAGGTAGGCAAACGTAACCCACGTGTGTTTAAGAGATTGCCTAAGCCTCAGGCGTTAAAGCACCAACCAATTCGCTTACGTTTCTTGTTTATATTCACCTGCTACGTCATATTCAACAGTAACCTGTCGTTGAGGAAACAGGTGTTTGTTGCACAGGAACTTATAGTAAGGAGAATATCTTAAAGGCACTTCTTCAAGCATAAGGCCACATTGACAACAACTTCCCAGTACATTTACTCCTTTACAAAGTTTGTTGTCAACAGTCAACCTCTAGTATCGGCCGTCACGGAGGTTGGACGCCAGTGAGAGGAGATGGAATTGGATGGCCATTAGTGCTCACCGCGGAAGCGTGGCTCTGTACTCGCACGGCTAGAGCGCCCCGTCTAGGCCACGTGAGTACAGCGGCCAATCCACGTGAGTAAGGCGGCCAATAGCGTTCCATGCGGCCGCTACATAGGCAGCCGCCCAGCATACAGCCGGTCAGTTCAGTTCTCTCGCTTAATATTGTCGTATCATCTTCGCTGTACTAGAAGTGCTTGATAACTACCTTTCTTGTCACCTTCTTACTCTCCTTGGTCGCATCTTGAATTTGTATGTGCTCTGCTCTTGGCGATGTTGTCACCGCTGTGGCGATGACTTTGTGCAGCACCTTGTTGTCGTCTAGGATGTTTGCCCTTATCCTGAGCTGTTGTCTTGTTCGCAGTCTCTCTGTCTATGGCGTTAAATTCCCCTACTGTTAGCTTGGGTTACTCTTCCGCAGGCTGCTCCCCCTCTTAAGGAGCTCCGACGTGCGCACCAATATCTGGCTACCCGCAGATATAGCACAACCCAGATCAGAAAAATATAACCGCATTTGTAAAAATAATAGTGGATGAAGAAATATCTACTTCTGTCTATCACTCAGACTTAGTATGGCTCAGAAAGGATGAGGTGTTCAGGCATAAAAACCTTTATGTACCTACCCCCTGACACAAAGATCTTAACGGGTAACATGATTAACTTAAACACGAACTTAATATTATCTGCTTAACAGTTCCGTGTACTTAATAGAAGAATTTCTCAATGTGTAGCAATAAACTGTGAGTATGTTAATGAGAGAGTAGGACAGAGAAGAAGAGAGGGAGAAAGAGAGGATAAAGACAGAAACAGCGAGATGGAACATAGTTGTGTTTAAATTACAGTATCCAACAAAAAGAAACCATAGTTTAAGGTAATGATATAACTCGTCGGCATATTCCCGTGTTGTTCTTTGAGAAAGTGTGCTAAAATTGTAATACTGACTCGGCTACATTATAGCGAAACATCGCTGGTACAATATACGGAACGTGCTAATTATTGAACAACTTCCATTAATGATTCTATTATTTTTAAGAAAAATGACAGTCCTTAATTTTCCATGTCTTCTGCATAACCTTTCATTCACAGATGTAGAACTCTTTACCGATTCAGCCCTATGGTGCACATGACTACTGCAGCGGACAGTCGTTAATGTCGCTTCATTGACGTTTTCAATCAGTCCTAAGGTTGCAGATGTACGAAGTCCACTGATTCTGTGCCCTTGTGCATTTTAAGCCTCATCCGTGATTGGAAACGCCAAAGAAGCAACATCAACCACTGTCGACTGCGGTGGTCATGTGCACCGCAAGGTTAGATACTCTGATTAGTTTTATGATGCGAATGACTCATTTATTATGTTTGTGAAGGGAGTTTGTGTACCCTGTGTGCCCTGTTTCAGCACACAGATTGATAGTACATAATGACTCGATAAATTATTATTTTTTTGTTTCTGTAGAGTTTTACTGACTTAATGCTCTGTGCCTGTCATGAAAATCAATGTACTTTTGGCACAATTACTGTTAATTACAGATGTTATATCAGATTTGTGACGTTTCGTTACAAATCCAGTGCGATGCACATTCACTAAGTTTCTTATCTGGTGTGAATAATTTATTATTTTATCCCCGCTCTTTAGCTGAATTTTAGTAAACCTTTTATCGACCCTTACCGTTTGCTCTCCTACACCGTCCCAGATTACTTTGCGTTTAGCTACAGCTAGATCCACATAAACAATCCACATACCACCACACGGTGAGTGGCAGAGCGTATCTTGTGCCACTGGTAGTCTTTCGCAATCCCTCTTGCACTCACAAATGGATCAGTGCGAAAACGATTGTCAATAAGCGGCCCATCGGCGAAATATATGTGAGTGGTAGTGGAATCGTTCTGCAGTCAGTAGGAAATGCAGTTTCTCTGAACATTCTCAGTTGCATTTCGTGAAGTGACCCTCATCCTCCCTCCATTTAATTTCGTACGGGATTTCCATAATCTACCCATAACAAATCTAGCAGCACGTGACTGAATTGAGTCGATGTCTTCCATTGGTCTGACTTTATGGAAATCCTAAAAGCTCCAGCAGTATTCAAGTGTGGGGTCGCAAAAATCTACTACATGTAGTGTCCTTCAAAGATGAGCTTAGCTACCCCCAGAATTCTGCCAGTAACCTGAAGGTGACCATTTGCATTCCCTACAACCGATTACATGAGGGGGACACGCGGTTTTGAGACCAAACATGCACGCCTGACATTCCCAGGTCTTCGGCTGGTGAAGACACGGACTATGGCAGTTGGAGGTCACGGCCGCTTCCTAAGCCACACCCCTTGTACGGCATCATCTGAGGCCTACACCTCCCCACCCTCCCTCTCTCCACTCTCTCCTCTTAGCTCCTCTCCCTTCCTGCAATCAGAGCCCAGTACTTTACCAGCCATTCAAACAAAATTGTAAATCAAGACTCGGTATATTAGTGGACCAATCGTATTTGCAACTCATTCTTAAGCAATGCCACCTCAACCGTTTTCTGTATTATTTCTTGGAAGTTTGTTAATCAGATAATTTCCTTTGTTAGGGCATGATATCATTGTGTTCTAGTGGTGCTGGCAACTGCAGAATGTAATGAATATATTTTCCCGGTCAGCATGCAGCAAAGTAGATAAGTCCTTACTCTGAAAGTAATGACGCCGGGCAACAGTGCTCAATTTATCATCTATAATCTAATCGGCATAAGATCATTGATAGTTGCAGGTGGGTGGATGCCTCAGCTTCCCCTGCCTAACTCAACCAGTGAGGTAACGCTACTCTGTAAGTGTCTCTACGACAACGCGTCAGTGTTATCACACCTCCATAGATGACTGTTGTTTTTGACTGTAGCTGTTTGCGCTTCACAGATGAAAGCTAACAACAGCGCTGCCATCTGCCAGGAATCTGCTTAGGTCGACGGGGCTATTGCATGAAACGCTTGTCACCCTTAGCCAAAACTGCAAATTTACGTTGGCTTATAGTCGAAAGTGTATGTAGCTTAGAACGAGTTACATCCTGCGCTGTCGAATTTTCAATATTATGTATCACACATTTCTGGTAATCACCAATGCTTAGTTCTCTTGCTGACGATTGTTTCACATCTTTCATGTACACATGACACGTTGTGCCTCAGTTTGTAGAGTGTAAATTTTTGCTCTCGCTCCTAAGAATTCTGTAACAAGTTTCCCTGATAAATCAACTGTCATTATATGGACTTCGATATTATTGACAAATGTGTTGTTATAAATGTTGTTATCAGGATAAAATGAAGCGTTAAACCACCTGAGCACATCTCTTTTAATAACATCATAGATAGCTGAGGTAGTTAAATGATATATCTATCTATCTGTGTCTGTGTAACACTTTCTAGCATCTTTTGGTTCAAATTTCTTGAACATATAGCCACAATGGAAATGTACATGCAGCATCTTAACTATATCTGTGATGCCTCCATTTTACAATCTGCTGGTGAACTACAGCTGTTAACTCTCTTCAGTTTCACAGTCTAAGTTTTGAGGAACTTCCAAACAACAGTCTCAATTCCTATTTATTTTTTGTATTAGAGTTTTCAGAGAATCTTCTACTTGTTCTTACAGATTCCAAAAATAATCAGGACACCGTGACATCTACAGTCTACACAGTACTGATGCAGAAGAGGAGCTGTTTCCGATAGCTGGCTGAGTAATCTAAGTAGTGCTGTACATAATTACAAGCAAATGATGAACCATCTATAAAGCATGTCGAGATGCTAGTTTAGAGTCGATTTGTATGGATTCAGCTTTCAGGAATTGGAAAACGTACTGGCATAATGGCGAGTCATGGTGAGTTTAAAGTTCTTAAACAGTTCGTTGCAGCACGTCTCCTAGCTCTCATCATTAGGGTGTGGGATTTAAAGTGGCCACGTAAGATTATTGTTTCACTTGTCTGAAAATCTCTATTGCTGAAGGCAAATGAGCTTATGGAAATATGTATTAACATCTAGAATGCATCTCTACCGCTGACTAATTACGTCAGTGAATGGTATTCAACCAATTTCACAGGCAGACTTTAATAACATCGGAAATTTTCCAAGTTCGTGCTTATGTGTAGTCATTCAAAGAAATACTTTAATCTTGTGTTAACATTAACATAGGTAAAGGATTTTATATCTGAATTCCTAGAAAATTACCAAAAGTTATTGCAAAGAAATATGTCATGAGAAATGTTCAAACAACGGTAATTATTTCCTTCAGATGGACAGCTGTAGACGGTTTTTATCCAAAAAACGACCATGTGAATTTTCTCTTTCATTATACTCCTTATTCATACTGTACAGAAATGTAGAAAGCGGAAAAAATTGAGAGGAACAGCGGAAATGTATATGTTAATGTGTAGGTCATACATTATTAGGCTGAGCACGAGTTCTTGGTTACTGGAGGGACAGAAGAACACGAAGGAAGAATGTTTCAAGTGATTTAATTGCATGTCTTCAAGCATCATGACAACAGTCAGTCTTTTAATGCAACAATCAATCTTTCAATGCAGCATGCCAGAAAGACAGAAGTTAACGATTTCTGCTACGTAAAAAAAACATTCGAGCCTAGCACTTAGTGGTATTACGGGCTATAAACATTTATTTGAGGTTGGTGAGCGTTGTTTGAGCTATTTTCGTGCTAAAGAGAAGTTGGCTGCAGCTTCAGTTCATTGTTTATAACACGAACAAGCTAAAAGTATCATGGTCAGTCATGGAAACGGTTCATAAAATTTGAATATAACAAACAATCAAAACAACCCTTCGTCATTTATGCAGGCATCGTATGATTGCTGCAACCACGTGTTAAGAAGGAAATTAATATGCACGAAACGTATGGTACTGTATGCTATGTGAATCGCAGTTACAGCGAGGAATGACGAGAGATTCAGCTGTACTGAGATGCTAAATGCATAGAATGGTTTATCAGACATCTGTATCAGATTACAGAGTGCATACAAATTGCTTGTTGCAAAACAAGCAAATGATTATTACTACAGAAGAAGAAGAGACTTTTCGAACAGCAGAAATGTGCATCATCTGCAAAGAACGCTCAAAGCAGACGGTTGGGAAACACAGATATCATTGCAACTTTACAAGCAGATTTCGTGGAGCAGCACACGAAAGCTGTGATTTAAATTACAAACCTAATTTTACGGTGCCTGTTGTGTTTCGCAACCTGATGAATTACGATGCGCATTTTATAATTATGAACATATGCGAACGAGTGGAAGAAGCAACTAAGACGAATTCAGCCCATGTGTCGGTGACTGAGGCGCCCTTCGAAAATATAAAACATTCACCACATTTAACACAGTGAGCTATCATAGCGATATAACATTTTGGTTTATAAGTTCCTTCCACGTTCTGGGTTGGTCTACAGAAATATGTGTTTTATATTTAAAGACTCATAACTTGAAAGTAACAAGAGAATGTCACTAAAATGAATAAGATAGGTGTGATTTCTTACAAGTAAGTATCTGACGATTCGGTTTTGTTGGAGGAAGAGTTGTTGCCAACTGAGGCTTTCGAAAGCTTACCAAACAGAATACAAAGAGAGAAGATTACTTGAGTACAAGACATTTGGAGATTACTGCTTCTTACTGTAGATGCTGTAGGTATTGAATGAATGGAAGAGCCAGCTGTAATGTCTGCCACAGTTTCCCCATTGAATTCTTACCTGACAATCTTCTGCCCACTGAGCGTGGAAATATCAGCCCTGTTTACTTAATGCAAGTGTTTCGATTACCATAATTAATAACAAAAAGGTTGAAGGAGTCGGAGGAAAACTACAGAGCAGCAGCAGACAGTAATTTCAAATAAAGCGAAGTATGTATTTCTTCTAAGACATTTTCAATGCAAGGTAGTCTTGTCGCACAGCTGTAACGAAATTAACCCACAGTTGTGTATTACTTGGCACGCCGCTGAAGAAGAAGTAACTAATACATATGACACAAATGATAACTCATCCAGTCCCTACAGAGTAGTACTTTCAAGATTGAGATGAATTATTGGCTTTAAATAACGAGAAAAAAGATGGTAGTCCTTGATGAGCTACGGATACAAACAGGAAGACATCGGCTGCACGACTATATTGTAAGGTGGGCATGTCATTTGATTTTTGGAAGTTATCGATGTGCACGTGAGAGAGAGAGAGAGAGAGAGAGAGAGAGAGTAAATTATGTTACTGGTATACAATCTCTGGTCTTGTTGTGGCACAGTCTTTGCCTCTGCTCAGAGTGACACATTCTGAGTTGAAGTGTAATGGATTATGGACGTGTTAAGTAGTATTGTGTCGACTTGTGCTTGTATCTATTATATGAAGAAGGAGTTACTGTAAAGGATGGCAATGATGAATATGATGCGTATATATTGAAAGGCGAAAAGAATATCTGTCTTGAACAGAGTTATTCTTCTGAAGAGAATAATTTTGAGGTAGGTCGGTAGCACTACGCAGCTAGTTTGTAGGAATGGTTATTATCAGCTAGTCATCTTGCTCAGATCGAGAGAAAGACCACTCCATTTCGCAGAGTCATGTATTAAGATATCAACCGACTAAGCTGTTTGGTTCTTACAGAAGGTCTTTCCTAACATTGTACACTTTTTAAGTCATTGTTCACTTGGTTAAGCATATTATTGTTTAGGCCACGCACAGTTTTACTCTGGCTTTCTGAATACAAACTTCATTCAAAAATCTTTGTCATGGAATATCAGCCGGCCAGAGTGGCCGTGCGGTTCTAGGCGCTACAGTGTGGAACCGAGCGACTGCTACGGTAGCAGGTTCGAGTCCTGCCTCGGGCAGGGTTGTGTGTGATGTCCTTAGGTTAGTTAGGTTTAATTAGTTCTAAGTTATAGGCGACTGATGACCTCAGAAGTTAAGTCGCATAGTGCTCAGAGCCATTTGAACAATTTTTTGGAATATCATTTCATATGAAATGTACAAGGTTTATCATTACGCATTACTACATTGCACCATATGATATGCAACAAGTTGAATATTGCATGGATATTTTATTCAAAACTAGAAATCTAGCTTAGCCGCCGCCTGCTTGCTGTTCGCTTTCGAGAAATATGCAACAATGTCGTCAAGGCTTCAAGTTAGTGGATATTTTCATTAAGGCCATATAATTATTGTACTTCAGTTGCGCATTTGATATAGAGGTAAGTTGTTCTCAAATCAGTTACAGTCAGTTCAAATTAGGTTCTGTTCAGGCAAAAGTTAGTATACAAGTTTAAGTTGGATAACAGTTTATGGGTACATAGCTTTGTTAATACGTGGACTTTTTATGGAGTGGGAGGCAATTTGGGATAAATTTCATACCGAAACATATAGTAGATTCCTTGCAATATGCACCATGTAAACATTCGTAAAATCATGGTACCAGCTGTTTGCAGTGTAAGAGACGTAATCACACAATAAAAAACGATCGAAGTAGCCAGAAACGTTATACTGAAGGGTCGTAACTAAAACTGACTCTGCACAACGCTGTCTCCAAGCTCCTGGAAGCCAGCTCACACACAGCACAATGACCGCAACTGCCGTACCACCGCCAGTAACGACGTGATTTCGAAGATATTCAACCAAGTGGAAGTCAAAGAATCTCTCTTCATGGTTTTCTGAACTCAGACGAGCTACGGTAGTATCCTTCCTCCGAGTGTAAAATGTTCCTAAAGCCAGTTTTGTGGGATGGGGGGAGGGAGGGGGGAGGGAGGAGGGGAGCAGTAGTTAAGATAGTTCCTGATATTCTGAAAGAGTGATCTGACCTCCTGCGTGTTATGGCGCCAGGTCAACGGGCTTGGGAGAAACTAATGTTTCCCCACAACGACGTGTCTGCAGCCGAAATATAAACATAATAGCCCAGAATTTGTACTGTTTTCGCCATCTTGCGTTTTTATAATGTAACTGAGAAGTGAAAATGAAAAATGATTTATCTCCGACATTTGATGGTCATCTGCTTATGGTGGTTTCAGTTCGTGGGGGAAAATTCATATGAATCAATAAATTGTTCGAGTAATTTTATCGACTTTCTAATTAATCAAGCAGTAGCCGCATTATTACTGTCATTGGAATTGTCATTACATGTTAGCATGAATCAGTGACTAGACGCATGATTATTACGTAATTATACTGTTACAGTTTGTATGGGACCACATTGAAGAGCTGATGAGCCTTCTACATTTGGTTAAGTACATCAAAAAAGCTTCCAGGTTATATTATAACTGGAAACTAATGACTTGTTTTTGGCCAGTGTGTTTGAAAACTTCCGTACACAATGACTTAAAACATACATAGCAGATGCAGCCTCTTATCTTACTTTATCTGGATGAACATGGGATGAATTTTTGAAAACTACTAATGTAAAATTGCAACCTCTTGCAGACACAGAAAAATCAATATTTGCTTAGAATGGCATCAGAGGCGGTAGTGTTAACTGCATGCATGCATTTGCAAACAATTATTTCGTAACTGATTACGGTGAAAGAAGGGTCGAGAGTCATATGAAATAAAATTCGTTTCTGTGTGGGTCCACAGCACCTAGACCCTAAATACTTAGGAAAAATAAACGTGATCCCTAGCAGGCTGTAACATAAACGATCTTTATTTAAATAAAGGTCATTTACATTACAGCCTACTATGGACCATGTTTTCTACTGTGTTATTTTTGTTAAAAGTCTGCACAGCTTGACCACAGTACAGTACCAACTAATTACTCTCTGCTTTTGCATGGTAGCCTGTGGACTGGTTTGACGTAACGAGCATACTAGATATACAGAGGTATTTTACATTTTAGAAGTGGATCCTGAGCCTCCAGAAATTTTTTACGATAATCTCTCTGATATATCATTACGTCCAAGAAAAGTCTATCACCACCCAGAATCAACACACCATAGCTCTGAAGACGCTGATTTCCACATTTTACGGAAAGATAAACTTTGCATTCGATATGATTCTAAGAAAAATTCCCTGGTTTAACCTGTACTTCCTCGTGGTCGTGCGGTAGCGTTCTAGCTTCCCGCGCCCGGGTTTCCGGGTTCGATTCCCGCGGGGGTCAGGGATTTTCTCTGCCTCGTGATGACTGGGTGTTGTGTGATGTCCTTGGGTTAGCTAGGTTTAAGTAATTCTAAGTTCTAGGGGACTGATAACCATAGATGTTAAGTCCCATAGTGCTCAGAGCCTTTTGAACCATATTATCCTGTACATCGATATTAATGCTGAGAAAGGCACGAAGGCCAAAAAGAATTTTAAAAAGTACTTTCAACTTATGAATAACAATGCTTTTGGCAAAACTATACAAAATTTACGAAAATTGTGTGATGTGAGGCCAGTAACAACTTGGAAAGTTAGAAATGGAATTCCATCTCTGATTGCAATAGCGAATTTTATGGGCAGTGTTATATTTAATGAAAATCTGGTTGTAATTAAATTAAGTAGACTTAACACTGTTTCTAATAAAATTATAGGAATGACTATTTTAGATATTTATAAGATATTGCTTGTACATTTACATTTTAGCTATGTATTGAAGAAATCTGAACCGAAGAGCGTTAACACGTGTTACAGACACAGACAGGTTGATGTATCACGCAACTGCATCCAATATTTATGATATTATTAAAAGGTATGTGGTCATGTGGTTTGACACTTCAGCTTAGTCTAGTAAAGAACATTTACTCAACACATGTCAATAATAAAAAAAGTGCGTTTAATGAAACATGAGAGATCAAGGGAGATTCTTCTACATCTACATCTACATGATTACTCTGCAATTCACATTTAAGTGCTTGGCAGAGGGTTCATCGAACCACAATCATACTATCTCTCTACCATTCCACTCCCGAACAGCGCGCGGGAAAAACGAACACCTAAACCTTTCTGTTCGAGATCTGATTTCTCTTATTTTATTTTGATGATCATTCCTGCCTATGTAGGTTGGGCTCAACAAAATATTTTCGCTGAGAAAGTTGGTGACTGAAATTTCGTAAGTAGATATCGCCACGAGGAAAAACGTCTTTGCTTTAATGACTTCCATCCCAACTCGCGTACCATATCTGCAGCACTCTCTGCCATATTACGTGAAAATAGAAAACGAGCTGCCCTTTTTTGCACCCTTTCGATGTCCTCCGTCAGTCCCACCTGGTAAGGATCCGTCACCACGCAGCGATATTCTAACAAAGGACGAACGAGTGTAGTGTAAGCTGTCTCTTTAGTGGACTTGTTGCATCTTCTAAGTGTCCTGCCAATGAAACGCAACCTTTGGCTCGCCTTCCCCACAATGTTATCTATGTAATCTTTCCAACTGAAGTTGTTCGTAATTTTAACACCCAGGTACTTTGTTGAATTGACAGCCTTGAGACTTGTACTGTTTATCGAGTAATCGAATTCCAACGGATTTCTTTTGGAACTCATGTGGATCACTTCACACTTTTCGTTATTTAGCGTCAACTGCCACCTGTCACACCATACAGCAATCACTTATAAATCGCTTTGCAACTGATAATGGTCTTCGGATGACCTTACTAGACGGTAAATTACAGCATCATCTGCGAAAAACCTGAGAGAACTGCTCAGATTGTCACCCAGGTTATTTATATAGATCAGGAACAGCAGAGGTCCCAGGACGCTTCCCTGGGGAACAACCGATATCACTTCAGTTTTACTCGATGATTTGCCGTCTATTACTACGAACTGCAACCTTCCTGACAGGAAATCACGAATCCAGTCGCACAACTGAGACGATACCCCATAGGCCCGCAGCTTGATTAGAAGTCGCTTGTGAGGAACGGTCTCAAAAGACTTCCGGAAATCAAGAAACACGGAGTCAACCTGAGATCCCCTGTCGATAGCGGCCATTACTTCGTGCGAATAAAGAGCTAGCTGCAGTGCATAAGAACGATGTTTTCTGAAACCATGCTGATTACGTATCAATAGATCGTTCCCTTCGTGGTGATTCATAATGTTTGAATACAGTATATGCTCCAAAACCCTACTGCAAACTGACGTCAATGATATAGGTCTGTAGTTCGATGGATTACTCCTACTACCCTTCTTAAACACTGGTGCGACCCGCGCAATTTTCCAATCTGTAGATACAGATCTATCGGTGAGCGAGCGGTTGTGTATGATTGCTAAGTAGGGAGCTATTATATCAGCGTAATCTGAAAGGAACCTAATCGTTGTACAACCTAGACCTGAAGACTTGCCCGTATCAAGCGATTTGAGTTGCTTCGCAACCCCTAAGGTATCTGCTTCTTAGAAACTCATGCTAGCAGCTGTTAGTGTTTCAAATTCTGGAATATTCCAGTCGTCTTCCCTGGTGAAGGATTTTAGGAAAACTGCGTTCAATAACTCCGCTTTAGCGGCACAGTCGTCAGTAACAGTACCATCGACACGGCGCAGCGAAGGTATTGACTGCGTCTTGCCGCTCGTGTACTTTACATACGACCAGAATTTCTTCGGATTTTCAACCAAATTTCGTTGTGGAACCTATTAAATGCATCTCGCATTGAAGTCCGTGCCAAATTTCACGCGTCTGTAAATTTTAGCCAATCTTTGGAATTTCGCGTTCTTCTGAACTTCGCAAGCTTTTTCCGTTGCCTCTGCAACAGCGTTCGGACCTGTTTTGTGTACTTTGGGGGATCAGTTCCATCTCTTATCAATTTATGAGGTATGAATCTCTCAATTGCTGTTGCTACTATATCTTTGAATTTGAGCCACATCTCGTCTACATTTGCGTAGTCAGTTAGGAAGGAATGGAGATTGTCTCTTAGGAAGGCTTCTAGTGACACATTATCCGCTGTTTTAAATAAAATTATTTTGCGTTTGTTTCTGGTGGATTAGGAAGAAACGGTATTGAGCCTAGCTACAACGACCTTGTGATCACTAATCCCTGTATCAGTCATGATGCTCTCTATTAGCTCTGGATTGTTTGTGGCTAAGAGGTCAAGTGTGTTTTCGCAACCATTTACAATTCGCGTGGGTTCGTGGACCAACTGCTCGAAATAATTTTCGGAGAAAGCATTTAGGACAATCTCGGAAGATGTTTTCTGCCTAACACCGGTTTTTAACAAGTGTTTTTGCCAACATATCGAGGGAAGGTTGAAGTCCCCAACAACTATAACCGTATGAGTGGGGTATTTATTTGTTAAGAGACTCAAATTTTCTCTGAACTGTTCAGCAACTATATCATCGGAGTCTGGGGGTCGGTAGAAGGAGCCAATTATTAACTTAGTTCAGCTGTTAAGTATAACCTCCACCCATACTAATTCGCACGGAGTATCTACTTTGACTTCACTACAAGATAAACCACTACTGACAGACACACACACTCCACCACCAATTCTGCCTAATCTATCTATCCCGAACACCGTCTGAGACTTCGTAAAAATTTCTGCAGAACTTATTTCAGGCTTTAGCCAGCTTTCTGTACCTATAACGATTTCAGCTTCTGTGCCTTCTATTAGCGCTTCAAGCCCAGGGACTTTCCCAGCACAACTACAACATTTTATAACTACAATTCCGACTGTTCCTTGATCGAAGCACGTCCTGTATTTGCCATGCATCCTTTGAGATTGCAGCCCACCCCGTACTTTCCCGAGGCCTTCTAACCTAAAAAATCGCCCGGTCCACGCCACACAGCCTCCGCTACCCGTGTAGCCGCCAACTGAGTGTAGTGAACTCCTGACCTATTCAGCAGAAGCCGAAACCCCACCACCGTATGGTGCAAGTCAAGGAATCTGCAGCCAACACGGTCGCAAAACCGTCTGAGCCTCCGATTCAGTCCCTCTACCTGGCTCTGCATCAAAGTTCCGCAGTCGGTCCTGTCAACGATGCTGCAGATGGTGAGCTCTGCCATCATCTCGTAAGCAAGACCGGCAGCCTTCACCAAATCAGATAGCCGCTGGAATCCAGAGAGAATTTCCTCAGATCCAAAGCGACACACGTCATTAATGCCGACATGTGCTACCACCTGCAGCTGGCTGCACCCTGTGCTCTTCATGGCATTCGGAAGGACCCTTTCCACATCAGGAATGACTCCACTCGGAATGCACACGGAGTGCACACTGGATTTCTTCTCCTCCTTAGCCGCCATATCCCTAAGGGCCCCCATAACGCCTCTAACATTGGAGCTCCCAACTACCAATAAGCCCACCCTCTGCGATTGCCTGGACCTTGAAGGCTGAGAATCATCCTCTGAAACAGGGCAGGCAGCTGCATCTGGCTCAGCCAGAGACAGTACCTGAAACCTGTTCGTCAGACGCATCAGGGAGGCTTTCTATCAGCCTCCAGGGACGTCTTTCGCTGCCTGCAACGCCTTGGAACTACCTCCCAATCAACCACAGGCAAGGGCTCAGTCCCACTGCGGGCAGCAACCGGGGCAACCACAGCGGCAGACCGATCTGGGGACAGACGGGACGAGGTTGACATACTCGTGATACCCAAGTCCGGTTCCCAACAGTGGTGCCCATTGGCAGCAGCCTCAAGCTGCGCGACCGAAGTCAGCGCTGCCTGCAGCTGTGAGCGAAGGGATGCCAACTCATCCCTCATCCAAACACAGCAATCACGGTCCCTGTCCATTCTAATCGATGTTGAACAACAGTTACTGAAACACGAGTCTGTGTCTAGATAACACAATGGAAACACGCAAAGAATGTATGAACTAACCTGTACAAATGCCTAACGATTGCGCTGCAATCTGCCTGAATTTACGATTACAGTAACTAAAACTCGAAATTACACCTCCTATACGAAACTCACATGCAATGTAAGTAAGAATCTACGAAGTAAACACAGAAAAGAAGCTATATACGTACCTTTCTGCGCTGTCGATGTGCACCAACTGGGAGCTCAGGCCCCCGAATTATTACCGAATTCACAGGGGTGAGAGCAAAAATTTACGCTCTCGAAACTGAGGCACAGACTGTAATGATGTGAAACTCTCATCAGCAAAAGAATTAAGCACTGATGATAAGCAGGAATGAGTGTTAGATACTACTGAAAAATAGACAGTACAGTATATATCTCGTTCTAAGCTGCATGCGGTCTCGACTATAAAGCAAAGCAAATTAGTACTTGCGGCTAAAGAATATAAGCGTTTCATAATAGATGATATAGTGAGCACTGTTTCGTGGGTGATTGCTGTGTGGTATGTGTGTAACAGTTGATTTAGCAGTTACCTACTGTAGTTGTACCCTATGAATTTCAGATATGTAGAAACGAAAAAATAAATGAGGATATAAGATACTTGTTGTGTATACGGAAAGAATGTAAACTTTGAATAATTGTTATATTTTGTAGATATAGGAAAAGATATACACTGATATCATAATCTGCAATTGTATGTATGTTATGTCATTATACTGTTCCAAAATATATTGATCTGCATATCTCAGTGTTGGAACTGCCACAACAGACGAATATTCCCCTCTTTTTTAATTGCATAGTTTATGTCACCTGATAGCTTTCAAAGCAAGGATCTTGTCACTTGGCTGCCTGCAGACAAGGAAAGTATAGGCTTTCATTATAGGGTTACCATTACCAATAGGATGTTAGAGTCTCTTTAATTAGCACATTTCCGAGAAATAACACAAAAAAGCATAACTTAAGAATGAGTTGAAAAGTGATAGCTGGTAAAATACTGGATTCTGACTGGAGGAAGGGAGAAGAATGAGGGGAAGGAGAGCGCAGAGTGTGACGGTGAAGAAAATGTCATAGAAAAGGCTGTTCATAGGTCATAGCCTCAAACCGCTACAGTCGAGGACTTCCCTCCCACAGTCTCAGGAATCGCCGGTGTGCGTATTTGTTCCCGAAACCTTCTTGGCTTCTGCTCGTATGTGCTCGTTCCACTTCATAGCGATCTGCAGTATTACACCTAGATATTTATCCTACATGACTGTGTCAAGCAAGAACACTAGTAATTCAGTAATCGAACATCACTGGAACCTAGACGACACCCTTGTCTCTGACGGACACTCACCATCCAGGACAACTACTGGATTCTATCACGTAAGAAATGTTTGAGCCTCTCACGTATCTGGTATCGTAACCCGTATGTTCGGACCTCCGTTATCAGTTTGCAGTATGGCTGCACGCCAAACCGTTTCATGAAATCTAGGCATATGCAACCCGCCTCTTGCTCTTCGTCTATGGTTCGCAAGATATCATGTGAGAAAAGTGGAAGATTACTAATGCAAGAGCGATGCTTACTACATCCATGCTGATTGGTGGACAGAAGCTTTACTATTTCAACAAAATTTATTATATTCGAATTCAAAATACGACCACGAATTCTGCATCAAACCGATATTAAGGATGCTGGTCTCTAATTTTGCGTGTCCATTCTTTTAGCCTTCTTATGTGCAGGAGTCACCTGCTCGTTTTTCAGTCTGTTGAGACTTTGCTCTAGACGAGAAATTCTCGATATATATAAGCTAAATTAGTGGTCAATGCCGAAGAGTACTTTGTGTAAAACCGAACTGGTATTCCGTTCGGACCTGGCTACTTATCTGCGTTCAACAATTTTAGTTGTTTGTCAACGCCAGGCACGCCTATTTCTATGTTCTACAAGCTGGAGCCTGTGCGGCCGTCGAACGATGGTATGTGTAAGATTCTCTTGAGTGAATTATTTTTGTAGATACGGATTTTAAACTTTAACTCTTGTATTGCTGTCTTCTATTGCCACACTAGGGTGTTCGAGGAGTGACTGAATAGAAACCTTTATTCCGCTTATTGATTTTGCGTAGGATCAGAATCTTCTAGGGTTCCTGGCAAGATCTTTCGCTAAAATAATGAGGTCAAAGTTTCTGTGCACTCCTTGCATCGAATTTTTTTAATTTTCGCTTTCGACTTCTCTTCCTGACCGTAAAATTATCTATTTCCTGAGAATCACCCGCTTTTTGTTAGTAATATATCACACTGGTCTTTACCGTCCTTTTGAAATGTTTCTTCAGAGCGCAATTTACAGTCAGTTTAATCCTTAACCCATAACCCAAAAACGCATCATATTGGAATTAAAGGCTTAAGCAAGAAGCCAACAACTGTTTATCTGCTCTTTCCAGCACGAAAACTCTCCTAGACTTCTTAATGGATTTATTAACTTCAGTAACCGTTTCCCCAAGAGGACGTCTCCTTCACTAATCCCTGTCTCTATACAGACGTTATCCATAGGTTAAGGTCTTTTTGTAACCAAAATTGTAAAATTATTTCCATTGCTTGGTGGCTGGTCGAACTAACTGCCCAAGACATGTTTTAGAGAATGTATTCAGACCTACCTCACAAGACTACCTGTCCGCAACACCTGCCGTGAATCCCAAGACCCCCGGTGTACGATTTGTAAGATAAAGTCGCCTCAAATTAATATTGCATAATCGGGTTACTTCTGTACTAGTGTGTGTAAAAGCTGTTTGAACGAATCTGCAAAATGGTTCAAAAGGCTCTGAGCACTATGGGATCTAACTTCTGTGGTCATCAGACCCCTAGAACTTAGAACCACTTAAACCTAACTAACCTAAGGACATAACACACATCCATGCCCGGAGCAAGATTCGAACGTGCGACCGGGACACATTCAAATTAATCGTCAAATCAAAGAGGAACTTAATGAACTGAATGCTCGCTTGTTTGACAATAAGAACGATACCATTTCTCGGGACTGCTCACATAATTTTACCACGCATAGTATCGATCAGAACACAGAACATACTTTGCAACCTCAACTTACTAAACTGATCAGAGAAAGAGACTTTTTACAATCATGTGACAACTCTTGCACCTTTTTCAACCGACTACATTCTTTTGATAATTTTAGAACCGATGGATTCGATTACAAGCATTTTTTATCTGTGAGAAAATTCAAAGTATTTCGTAATGGTCCTAATTGCCTACATTCTTTGGACTGCAGTCAGCAATTCGTCTTTTCTTTGGCGCAAAACTGAACATACTTTGCAACCTCAACTTACTAAACTGATCAGAGAAAGAGACTTTTTACAATCATGTGACAACTCTTGCACCTTTTTCAACCGACTACATTCTTTTGATAATTTTAGAACCGATGGATTCGATTACAAGCATTTTTTATCTGTGAGAAAATTCAAAGTATTTCGTAATGGTCCTAATTGCCTACATTCTTTGGACTGCAGTCAGCAATTCGTCTTTTCTTTGGCGCAAAACTGGCCTGTCTCTCGCAAATTATAATTTATATGTAGCTTTTTGGAAGAGGAACCGTCGAAGAGAATGCGACCTATTGCGCGCGAATGTTTTTCAGTTGAACAATTGCAAAGTGTTTTTCTCGCAGCGTACTGGTTCAAAAAACGGTTACCGAGCGAGGTGGCGCAGTGGTTAGCACACTGGACTCGCATTCGGGAGGACGACGGTTCAATCCCGTCTCCGGCCGTCCTGATTTAGGTTTACCGTGATTTCCCTAAAATCGTTTCAGGCAAATGCCGGGATGGTTCCTTTGAAAGGGCACGGCCGATTTCCTTCCCAATCCTTCCCTCACCCGAGTTTGCGCTCCGTCTCTAATGACCTCGTTGTCGACGAGACGTTAAACACTAACCACCACCACCAAAAAATGGTTCAAATGGCTCTGAGCACTATTGGACTTAACGTCTGAGGTCATCAGTCCGCTAGAACTTAGAACTACTTAAACCTAACTAACCTAAGGACATCACACACATCCATGCCCGAAGCAGGATTCGAACCTGCGACCGTAGCGGCTGCGCGGTTCCAGACTGTAGCGCCTAGAACCGCTCGGTCACACCGGCTGGCAAGAATCTGCAATTGTTACAGAGGAATTCATGGACAGTGGAAACTTCCGATGATTAAATACTTGAGGCCACTTGGTCAATCTACTTGCGTCCAGAAAATTTACTCAGACTCATTTTCGACCTCGGCAGAGAATATTTTTGTTACCTCTAGCTTTTTTTCGATATACGTTCCATGCTTTGTTCTATGGTGGTTGTCCAAAAAGTAAGTTCTGATCGGTCGCGAAATCCGGTAAAGTTTTGCACTGATGTCTTGGGCAGTGTCTCTAGTATGCCCGTCGATCGTGTCGCGTCGCTCTTTTGAGTTTTGAGTGAACAGTGAGCACGTAAAGATGCGTAGTGAATAGTGTCACCCGCCAAGTATGAGGCCCCGGTTAGAGATTTCGTCTCTGTCATGCAGCCCACATAACACAACTGTCGAGCCGTTCCTTCTTCATGACAATTCTCGACCGCACACTGCAGGGGCTGTGAAGACGCTCCTGCAGCGTTTACGATGAGAAGTGTTTGATACCCACAATACAGTCCATAACTGGCTCCCCATGAGTCTCATCTCTGCTCACAGGAACCGCTGGCTATGATGACAAAAATTTTCCACAGACTACGAGCTGCAGACCAGTGCAGATATCTGTCCGAAAGCACAGGCAGTTGCTTTCTGCGACGAGGATATTGGAAAGTTGATACAACACTACGACAGCACTCGAAGTTGGAGCGGCGACTATGTAGAGATGTAGGTGGAAGGTGTACATAACTGGTGCAAATAAAACGTTTCTGGTTTTCACTGTGGTTTCCATTTAGCCACCGATCGGAACTTACTCTCTGGACAACCCTCGTATATTTCGTAGATTTATACTTCGGGTTTCATCCAGCTCTCGATTCCGAGTATAACTGGGGCGAGAGAGCTTCTCAGGAGGGGTCAAATTCAAGAACTTTTTTGTCAATATCTAGGAAATTTACACTTAAAATCAAGGCATACGAAATGTTTTTACTTTCGACGCGATCTCATTATCAAGAGGAATCATATCATTCTCCAACGCATAACGCCGGTCCAGAAACCTGCATCCGTCATAGAATTGACGATGCCTCAGTTTGAGATAAGGCTCCAGACCCAAGACCCAAAACAGTTATGGATACGATACTGCAAAACGTAAGCTGTACTTGCCCCACGGCAGCAAGGTCAGCAGTCTTCACAACTTCGGGCAGATGACCATACGAACTGAAGATGGCTTCAGAACCCAAGTGAGAGGCATCATTGCGCTGACGTGACCCAAAACTTACAGATGGCTGCACCCTTGATAGTCGCCGGCAAGGTCTCCTCCACATTTAGGTTGAGGCTTCCCATCATACATATAAAGCGCATATTGGACTTCTTCCCAGCCTTGGAGGCTTTTCCCCTAAGGAGTTCCATTATGCGCCGACACTGCAACTCTCGATTCCTAGCAGGCCACTCTGCCTATGTACCCGCTCCGAATGAGCTGAAGGAGCTACCTCTTGCTCATCGTCGGGTGACTGGGCGAAATCAGGCGAGCTCTCCTGATATTACCCCTCTGCCACGAGCAAATGCGAATGGGATGCTACTTGCCTCTCATCCTGCTGTTCCCCCGTGTCTGTAACACTGGAAAGTGCCTCACGTTATAACATTTGCCATTAGTTGACTCTGTTAGCAAACGTCAGTACCTTCCCGTAAATTGAAGTCATATTCATTCTGTTTCACTATGACACAATTTCTTGGAGGTGACGTGTTTAATGGTTTGGAAGGAGTGTCTAATACCTCCTGTTACGTATTGTTGTTGTAAGACAAGGCTATCGATGTGAAGAATTCCTGAAATGGCTTCAATATTGTTGAGATCTTAGATAATTTAGCCTTTACGTTTTTTCTCTGTAGGTTTCATTCTAATTTTGGTTTACTATTTCTCTTGAAAATCCTGACGTTTTGACTTCTTATAAACGTCTTTCATACACCTACCCAATTTTACTGTATCTGAGGATTCAAAACCCTTTTCAGTTATGTACAACCATACTTGTGGGCACATGGCCAATTCCCAGTGCATCCGTTGTGGTTACCATTGTTACGCTGTTGACCAACAGGTTTGTGTCAAATTGTGAAGGATACATATAAGGGCGTATTCTATTACACAGGCCAATGAAAAACTTTTTTGAAAAACTTTTTTACTTTGATAGCTAATCTTTATAAATTTTTATGAGCTGAATCCAAATCTGGCCTTAGTTTTTTTGTATCACCCATAATTTTCGAGCGATATGCTTTTTATTATATAGTAAAAAAATCCTATGCTATATGGTAAACGGGGAAATTAACGAAGTGCTTTGTTACAGCATAAGCATGGTTTGTATTTACAGTAAGCTACTTAAAACAATGACGTCTTAATAGAGGTTTCACTTGTAAGCTGGAATTAGTTTCTATTTTATTTCTCATTTTTCTTTGAAGCTTCTTGTGTAGCTTTTTCTACGATGAGTCGCTTGCTGAACTTTTCGATGAAGTGACCAACGGTAGTCCATCATCATGTTGGTGTTCCAGCAGCCTTGGTAGCGTTTTTCCATCACTTTAATGTCCTAGTGAAAATGCTCTCCTTGCTCCTCACTAACATCTCCCATATTTTCCCAGAAGTAATCAAGATGACTGTTCAAAAATTGAACTCTCAGGCTCATTAAACATCCTAATGTTTTAAACTTCTTTAACATTGTAGCTATAATAGAAACATATTCTGGGTCTTTTCGACGTCCTAAGAACATAGCAACGACTGGCTTGAATGATACCTATGCTTCTTTCTCATTAAAGGTTATTATGGATTCGCAGTTAACATCAAACATCAATTTTCTAATGTCAGATCGGACAAAGACGCCTTCTTTTAGTTCAGCTTCTAAAAAGGTGTGGAAACTTTTGGCAGAGATACTTAAAACATGGTCCATCTTTAGGCAAAGCCTTTACAAACTGATTCATTACGCCTAACTTAATGTGTAGCGGTGGTAAGAGTAAGTTTTTTAGATCTACAAGGGTTTTGCATAGAATGTTCTTCTCGCCAGGTTTTAAAGACTCCCTCACAGGCAAGTTCTTTCTCAACCAGTGTTGATCCCTAGCCTTACTGTCCGATTCACACAAGAAACATGGAAATTTGGTACAGCCACCTTGCCAAGTAGCATGCATGTTAGTTTTAGATCACCACAAATAATCCAATCATGAGCAAAATAGCCCACTTTCTTTAGCACTATTTCTAGGTTTTCATAGCTTTCTTTCATATGTACAGAATGTCCAACAGGTACAGATGGATACATGTTGCCATACTGCAATAAAACAGCTTTAAACTAGTTTTGGATGAATCAATAAGTGACCTCCAGTCTTCCTTTTTGTATTCAATACCAAACTCAAACATCAGACCGAGAGTGCCTGAGCAGTACACTAAATCATTTTCTTGTTGGAAAAGCTTGGAAAATTGCTGCTCTCTCTTTCTGTACACGTATTGTTTAATCCAGAGCCAAGCAATTCACCTTTTTCTTTCGTTAAGCCCAGATCCCTAACTACACTCCTGGAAATGGAAAAAAGAACACATTGACACCGGTGTGTCAGACCCACCATACTTGCTCCGGACACTGCGAGAGGGCTGTACAAGCAATGATCACACGCACAGCACAGCGGACACACCAGGAACCGCGGTGTAGGCCGTCGAATGGCGATAGCTGCACAGCATTTGTGCACCGCCGCCGTCAGTGTCAGCCAGTTTGCCGTGGCATACGGAGCTCCATCGCACTCTTTAACACTGGTAGCATGCCGCGACAGCGTGGACGTGAATCGTATGTGCAGTTGACGGACTTTGAGCGAGGGCGTATAGTGGGCATGCGGGAGGCCGGGTGGACGTACCGCCGAATTGCTCAACACGTGGGGCGTGAGGTACATCGATGTTGTCGCCAGTGGTCGGCGGAAGGTGCACGTACCCGTCGGCCTGGGACCGGACCGCAGCGACGCACGGATGCACGCCAAGACCGTAGGATCCTACGCAGTGCCGTAGGGGACCGCACCGCCACTTCCCAGCAAATTAGGGACACTGTTGCTCCTGGGGTATCGGCGAGGACCATTCGCAACCGTCTCCATGAAGCTGGGCTACGGTCCCGCACACCGTTAGGCCGTCTTCCGCTCACGCCCCAACATCGTGCAGCCCACCTCCAGTGGTGTCGCGACAGGCGTGAATGGAGGGACGAATGGAGACGTGTCGTCTTCAGCGATGAGAGTCGCTTCTGCCTTGGTGCCAATGATGGTCGTATGCGTGTTGGGCGCCGTGCAGGTGAGCGCCACAATCAGGACTGCATACGACCGAGGCACACAGAGCCAACACCCGGCATCATGGTGTGGGGAGCGATCTCCTACACTGGCCGTACACCACTGGTGATCGTCGAGGGGACACTGAATAGTGCACGGTACATCCAAATCGTCATCGAACCCATCGTTCTACCATTCCTAGACCGGCAAGGGAACTTGCTGTTCCAACAGGACAATGCACGTCCGCATGTATCCCGTGCCACCCAACGTGCTCTAGAAGGTGTAAGTCAACTACCCTGGCCAGCAAGATCTCCGGATCTGTCCCTCATTGAGCATGTTTGGGACTGGATGAAGCGTCGTCTCACGCGGTCTGCACGTCCAGCACGAACGCTGGTCCAACTGAGGCGCCAGGTGGAAATGGCATGGCAAGCCGTTCCACAGGACTACATCCAGCATCTCTACGATCGTCTCCATGGGAGAATAGCAGCCTGCATTGCTGCGAAAGGTGGATATACACTGTACTAGTGCCGACATTGTGCGTGCTCTGTTGCCTGTGTCTATGTGCCTGTGGTTCTGTCAGTGTGATCATGTGATGTATCTGACCCCAGGAATGTGTCAATAAAGTTTCCCCTTCCTGGGACAATGAATTCACGGTGTTCTTATTTCAATTTCCAGGAGTGTATATCGTTAATTTCAGTCTGAGTAAACAATATGGGCTCTAGACTTTCTGTATTACAATGGAATCCATCTTCATCTGGCTCATCTACATCAGATTGTATATCAGGAAATACTTCTATTGGAATAGAATTTAAATCATCCGATGGTTCAGGAACCGGCAAATCTACACCATGCCCTACTGGTCGGATGGCAGACGGAAGGTTTCTGTTTTTCGAGTTATGACCAGTAATATCAACACTGCAAAAGTAGCAATCATCAGACTGATTTCTTGGCTCCGTCCACATCATAATAACAGCAAAACTAAAGACTTTTTTCTCCTGTTTGGACCATTTTCATAGATCTTCAACACATGCATAACATACCTTATGTGGTGCCCAAGATTTATCTTGATCACCAAGTTTAGATCCAAAGTACGACAGATAAATCTTTTTCACAAAGTCTGTAATGTTTCGTGATGTTTTTTAATCACAAATTCACTACAAATATAATACAAAACATCCAGCGGAGCTTTTATAAACACGAATAGAGATTGTACTGACCACATGTACAGGAAAAGGGAAACTGAGGTTAAGCTGACAGTAAACAAAACACCATCTGATAACACAAAAATAGAATCGACCTTTTTTTTGCCATAAAATATTTTTGAGCAGTGCTACCAACTTCACTTCCTTTTTAAATTATTCTAACTTTATAAAAACTGTTAAATTCTTTAAAAATCGCTTAATTTAATAAATTTAACTGTAAAATATAAAGAAATGGTGGGTGATACAGGTTTTTAAGTATCATATTTGGATTTCCCACCCCAAAAAACATAAGAATAAGGTATTTTCAGCAAAAAAGTTTTTCCATCTTTTGCCTGTGTTATCTGTGATATTTCTCTTCTAGTTGCCAGACGAAATCACATGGGTTTTTGTGGATGAGACATGAACTAGAACTTCTATGAGTTCATTAGAGGAGGAATCTCCACTATCATTATGTGACCAACAAAAACACAAAATGATTAATTTTTGGATGATATCTTAAAGCATTCTTCTTCATTAAGTGTTCCAAGGTCATATTCCTGTTTAAGGTGTGTTCCTTTTCTTATATAAACGTATGATCCTCTACCCTTTGAAGAAATCCAACAGTAGGAATCGATCCCTTCATGTAACGATAGAGCTACGGACGATAATTTAAAAATAAAAGACAAAACAATGGGTTTCAGAAGAGAGTTGCAATATTGCCAAGCGTGGGCTTCTATACGTTTTCAGGATGGAGTTGTCTCCCAGTGCTAATAAAACATGATTAGCAAATTAATATTTATTCATTCTAATTTATAGTTCTGTGTCTTCTCGTAAGCTTTTGCTGACGCCCCCTAGTGGTTACATGGAGGAATTCCGCTGACTCCTGTTTTCGGCCCAGCTGTGCTGGTAGCCATGCCTGCTACACCAGCAGTTCGGTCGAAATCTTGAGGGCTGACGTCTGGCAAGCGAAGCTGTAGCGTGAGGCTGCGTTAGTGTGTCCTCAATTCCGCTCCATAAAATGACTGTGACTCACGGTGATCCATCGGGTTGCAACGCGCTTTCGAAAAACGTGTAGTAGGCTGATCCTGGCCCCACTGGAAGTGCGTGCAGAAATGACCCTCTCACCCAGCAGTGATTATGATGTTAGTGTGATAAGCCTCAAGCGATGTACTGGTGTTGATGGGCCCTCAGTCTCCTCATCAGCAGTGTGGTAGATACCCGACGTGAAGTCGGCAGTGTGTGCTGGAACATATAATACACGGATATCACCACACCATAATAACCATTGAATCGAGTGCTTTTGTTTGAATGCCATCGATCCTAACGACCAACTGATCGTTATGAGCCCTGCTCCTTTATGAGTGGTCAATGGTCCTCGTTCTTTGGTGTTTGCTTAGCAATTTGTTACAGGCCATTAATTGCACTGTCAAGTCTCTGATAGGTGTTTTTACATCCAAGGTGTAGCTTGTTGCTCCATGTAACAAGCTCAGTGGACGTTCTGCAGACTGTGTAACCTGTATGTAGTGAGTTGTGCTGATATAGCAACGTGTGCATATGTTAGAAACTGACGTAAAGTGTTGATTATCACCATCTCTGCCTGGTATTGCCTGTGGTTGTGGCAATATGAATTTTATTCCCATGTTCTGGTCTGTGACGTAACACACTCCTCGTCTTTAAGAAATTCGTCCCAAATTTTACTTTCTCTATCGACTCCTAGACTAGTCTGTACGTGCTTTGTATTTAGATTTTAATATCATTCCAAGTTTCATCCTTCGTTTAAGATACTTCACATTTACTGTTCAATTTCAGTTCGTTTAGTTTTATGACTTATTACGATTTCTCAGAATCATCTTCAGATATTAAGCAATGTAGAATTAAATATGAACCTTTTAATATTTTACAATAGGTAGACAAACAAGGATGTTGTACACAAATGTAGACTTTACCTAATAATTATGCCAGCAACCTGTTTCCCTCATTCAGAACCTCGTATCAGAGTACTGTGCTTTGCAACAGTGGTCATTGTTTTAAATAGGTATCTACTACAGGTATTGGAGGGGGGAGGGGAACAGCAAGGGGATAAATGAATGGGCTGGATTGGGCCAGGGGAAAGGAAACAAGGTAGCTGTGGAAGGGTTATCATGAGTTTGCAAAAAGTCAGTTATTATTATAATTTTTATCATACTTTCATATTTTAACAAAATCATTAATACAGTTTTATTTTTATATTTTAACAAAAACATTAATACAGTTTTATTTTTATATCTCCAGAGTTGGGCCTTATTAGTTTATACTTTCAACGTTTCACACTTGTAATATCTTAAGTCACTAATTCAGTTTTAGCTACTTTATTTCCACTTTTACACTGTACTACGGCATCCGCTTTTACAGTTTCACACATCCATTGGTCCACTCATCTGAAATTTTGTTAATCCCATAGGTCTCCACCTCTACCTCTTACTCCCTGCTCCCTCGCCTTCTTTTGCTCCACTTCCTGTTCGCTTCGCTCCATTTTATAGTTTTAATATTTTATGCCATTTACATTTAACATACCTATTTCTCTACACTACTAGTATATAAACAACAATTTTTACGTGATTATAGTTTCTACAGTTTTATCAAGACCCCTTTTGTTACACTCATGACATCCTCGCTACTCCCTGCCTTCTTCCCTCCTCTGTTCCAATCACCCTCACTCCATTTAACTCTTCCCCTCCCCCTTCCCCCCCATCTCCTCTACCTCCGACAGAAACAGCGACCACAATTGCGAAATACAGTGTTCTGATAGGACGTTCTTAATTTACAAGATAGGTTGCTTACGTACCTATTTAGATAAATTCTACGATTATGTGTAATCCTTTTTCCTTTGTGTACTTATTGTAAACTATTAGGCAGTACATACTTAGTTCAGTTTTGTTTTAGATCTGATCATCTTGAATGATAAAAATATATCATATAATTAAAAATGTGTAACTGAGTCTGAACAGTAAATGAGAATTATCTTAAATAACAACACAATTACTGATTCTCACGAGACGTATATGTCGACTACAGTTTAGTCTTTTGGTTGATTCTTGATCTGAACCATTAGACTCGTAATCTTACTCCGTGTTAACTTAATTATCTAACTTTACATTGTCTTTCTAATCTGTTTTCCTACGACTCACTCACTTAACAGTTACTATTCTAAATTCATATCACTAGTATACATCCACTCCATGAATATTTGATGGATTGGGGGTTCGTTGAAACGGGATATTTTGCTATTCAAGCTGAAGTGAACTGCACAAAAGAGTAACAGAATCAGGATAACTCTTACTGTGGAAAAATTAACTGTTATCTCTGCTTGCGTTTCATGTGATATTGTTTTACAGGTCGTGGCAGCTGTTCAACTGAAATTCTTCCATTTTCGATATTGTGCAGTCAATTGCTTCATTTGCCCATACACAGATGGATGGAATAGGCTGATACGTAACTTTTTGGTTGGCAGTAAACGGCGTAGCTGTTTCATCACATCAGACACAAACTTAGTCCCTTGATTGTGATTACATTGTCTGGTAGATCAAATTTAAGTAACCAGTAGTTTACCACTACTTATATGACTGTATGAGCTTTCTGATCTGGAACTGGGATAAGTTTCTGACATACTGCTCCACATTGCTACGCCAGGTTTCCCACCAAAATATTTCTGCACATCGTTTATCAGTTGTTCTCCTAACCGCATGACCTGATAATACGTAGTCAGCTATCTGTGTAATGCTTTGGTTCTGAGAATTGCGAGAAAAATGATGCTTTTGTTTGTGGACCCTTGTGCATTATAAATTGAGGTTGCATTTTGAACTGTTGACTTTCGCTGTTAGCTGCTTGTGGCTTTTCCCAGTCTACTTGACTCTTATTACCTAATACCTGTAATACCGTTAAAATTCTTCTTAGGATATCTGTGTTTACATTCTGCACTCTTGGCTGGTGAGCCACATCATTATCAAACGCAATTGAGTGCCGATCTTCTTAACTGATTTCAAGGGTCTTTAGGCCTAACAACCACTTCAAGGATGTACGAGTATAGTTTGTCTTCACTTTAAATTTCTAACAATACGAATAACCAGGAAAAGAAATTCCTTATTTTACTGTCAGCATCTGTTTCTCGGTTGTTGTGTTATTTCGTTCAGCCTTGATTAACTGTCTAGGGGCATATGCAGCAGGGTGCTCTTTGCCATTGAAATTATGACTCAGAATACTGTCTTCTGCACTATTACTTGCAATGGAGAAAAGTATGAATTCCTTCCCAAAATAAGGGAATAGTAACGCAGGATCTGATACCAGTTTTACCTACAGTTTCTGAAAAGCTTCCTGTCACTCTGCTAGTCACTGAAACTTAACTCCCTTGCAAAGTAACTGAATTAATGTTTGTGCAGCTCCAAAAACACCTTCACAAATTCACAATAACAGCTACGAAAGTCAAGAAATAATTTCTACTGTGTTATTGTAAGCCTTGTTACAAAATCACGTACAGCTGATGTGAGACATGGATCCGCACTCATTTCCTCTTGACTGATAATATGCCCGACGTAACTGATTGTTATTTGTGCAAAATAGTACTTCTCTTTTCTGGGTGTAAGACGCGTGGTTTTCAGTCTGCTGAACACTTCATACAAATCTATAAAATGATCTTCTGGATTACTTAAATAAACTTTTATAGCCTCAAATTACACCGTACATACCTTTGATTGCATCCAGCGAAGCGTTTGAACGTAGCAGGAGCATTTTCTAGTGTAAGTGCTATCTTGTGGTATTGATAGTAACCTAAGGTGCTGTGTCTGATGTTTTAGGCCTGCCTGTCCTCTGGGCATACTTCAAGCTGGTGATATCCAATTTAAAGATTCGTTGTTTAAAAATATTTATATTGCTCCAAGTAGGATAATGTTTACATAGTGTTCGTGGTTTCACACACGTCTTTTAGAGTATGTGCGTTTAGAAAACGGCAGTCACAACGCAACCTGTAAGTCTTGGTTCTATCTGACGACTTTTTTTGCTACAATTATGATATTGGCTGACAAGAGTCTGTCACTGCGTTTAATAATACCTTCAGTTACCTCTTGTTCTAGATATTCACCTATCAGCGGTTGTAGGTGCTTTGCTATTCTGTACTGATGAGCTGAAGAAAGGGGTACATCTGCCTAATGTCGTGTAGGGCCCCGTGACCACGCAGAAGTGCCGCAGCACGATGTGGCACGGTGACAACTAATATCTGAAGTACTGCTGGAGGAAACTGACACCATTAAACCCGCATAGCTGTCTATAAATCCGTAAAAGAACGACGGAGTTGAGATGTCTTCAGAACAGCACGTTGCAAGGCATGCTCAATAATGCTCATGTCTGGGAAGTGTTCAAACTCAGAAGAGTGTTTATGGAGACAGTCTGTAGCAATTCTGGACGTGCAGGGTGTCGCATTGTCCTGCTGGAATTGCCCAAGTCTGTCGGAATGCACAATGGATATGAATGGATGCAGGTGATCAGACTGAATGCTTACGTACTTGTCACCTGTCTGAGTCCTATCTAGACATATCAGGGGTCCCATATCACTCCTACCATACACATCTCACACCAATACAGAGCCTCCACCAGCTTGAACAGTCCCTTGCTGACATGCAGACTCCATGGATTCATGAGGTTATCTCCATTCCCGTACATGCCCATCGAGTGGACACAATCTGAAACGAGATTCGTCTGACCAGGCAACATGTTTCCAGTCATCAATAGTCCAGTGCCGGTGTTGACGGGCCAAAACGAAGCGTAAAGCATTGTGTCGTGCAGTGATGAAGCGTACACAGGTGGGCATTCGGTTCCGAAAGCCCATTTTGGTGATGTTCCGTTGAATGGTTCACACGCTGACACTTGTTGATGGCCCAGCGTTGAAACCCGCAGCTATGTGCGGAAGGGTTGCACTTCTGAATTCTGTCGCGTTGGACGATTCCTTTCAGTCGTCGTTGGTACCGTTCTTGCAGGATCTTTTTCCGGCCGCAGCGATGTCAGAGGTTTGACGTTTTAACGGATTCGTGATACTGATGGTGCACTTGTGAAATGGTCGCACGGGAAATTTCCCACTTCATTGCTACCTCGGAAATGCTGTGTTCCAACTCCCTTGAGGCGACTATAATACCATGTTCAAACTCACTTAACTGTTGATAACCTGCCACTTTAGCAGCAGTAACCGATCTAACAACTACACCAGACACTTGTTGTCTCATATAGGCGTTGTCGATCACAGCACCGTATTCTGCCTGTTTACGTATCTCTCTATTTGAATATGCATGCATATAACTGTTTCTTTGGCGCTTCAGTGTATATGGCTTCTTGTAGATTAGGTTTTACACCTGTTAGTATGCGATGTTGTGTCACGGTTCTTGGTGGCATTTCTAAGTTAAACAAGTCTGGGTATTTTAACAATGTTTCCATGGCTTCCCCTTCACCATCTATCAAGTGACGAACGTCGGCACGTAGTACAGCTGCATTGACGGTTTGCTTGTGGCTGCGATCATCTCTTGATCAATCGATATCATCTTCATCGAGTATCTCTAAATTTGCTACTATTAACTGCCTTTAGGAGAGTTATGTCTTCCATCACAAAATTATCCACGCTTACCGGAACCATTAGCATACTGTTTGCATTGCTGACGCTTGCTACACTTCCGTGTATAAAACAAAACCTGTCATCTAATGCTTCATAACTCTGCAGTTGTTCAACTACAAATAATACTAGCCGCGTGGTCTTAGGCGTCCTGCGCGGTTGACGCGGCTCCCCTCGTCGGAGGTTCGAGACCTCCCTCGGGCATGGGTGTGTGTGTTGCCCTAGCGTAAGTTAGTTTAAGTCATATTAAGTGGTGTGTAACTCTAGGGACCGATGACTTCAGCAATTTTGTCCGATAGGAACTTGCCACAAATTTTCAAATTTTTTTACAAATAATATTTGTTGCTGTGCATCGATATTAACAGTTACCCAGATCAACTTCCGAGTACCTGGAGGCATTTTGTCATGAAAACTATCTTTAATGCATGTATTCGGAGTTCAGTTGGTGAGACCTTAGCGATTGGTGTACCTTGTGACATAGGAACATTTGGAAATAAATTGCTGCTAAATTCAGCTGTACACCGCAAATGTCAATTCTGGCATTCTTCCTATTCAGGAAGCCGTATCTGAGAATCGTGGAATATTCCTTTTCACAGTTGGCAATATTTCCATGTGCTGCGAACCTCTTTAGTTCCTATCGTAAAACTGAGATATGTTGCCTCCAATAACTCGACGGCACTATTTCCTACTGCTCGTAATCTATACCTTGGAGTGTTCAGTCTCCTCCTGCCCACGAGGTCCAGACTAACGACCGCCACATGTGCACCACAGTCCACTGGAAATTTATATTCCCGGTACTCTATAAGGCACATAAAATAGTAAACGATCGCTGCATGTGTTTGCAGGAGTGTGGTTTACTGGGAATGTTTTCCGACAGAAGAAACATTCCAGTTTGCGTTTAACGCCTGCTTCTATTTGTTTTGTTAAACCTGATTCTTATTTCTCCTTTCGTTTGATTTGGGACAAAAGCATTCTCAACTACAACACTTTGGTTAGCGCTTTGTGCCTTCAAATGTCCTATCTGTACTCAATATTCTTTTTCGTAAGCTAAGATACGTTGATCATTTTGTAGTTTTGTAGCAAGTCGATTTCCCGCAAGTACACAGCAATGCGAAGCACTGTAGCTAAATCATCCGGTTTTCCCTAGCGGCAATACATGAAAATTCCGTAGAGCCATATTTTATGCTTGTATGAGAATTACCAATTGCGCTTTTATGTCATCTCATTTGTCTGTATGTTCATTTTTCGAATTCTATCAGAAAGGACGTCGACAGTTTCAGTGGTGTTCTGTACTAATCCACTCAACCTCTCTCTAAAAAAAGCTAGTACTGTTCTGGTTATGGTACATATGCCGTAAACTCGCTGCTAATCGTGCTAATCGTTCGAATGTGCGAGATTTGGCAGGCATCTAGTGATATCTCCCGTACGTTTCAGTCTTACCTCTCAGACGTAGTTTGGTCATTGCGCTTTCAAAAGCAATAGCAAAACTGAACAGACGTAATCGGACCCAAAACTGACAGAAAAAATGTTAGCTAATGTTTAAGTAGAGTCATTGCGCAGCGAACTCGGTACAAGTTGTTACGGTGCCAACTACTGGTATCATTCTATTACATGTTACACTAATTCCAGCTGAATTACTGCTCTTACACCTCACGGGTACGAAGTAAGTTTCCTTACAATTGCCTCTAAATTGTGACCGACCTGCCGCCCGGTTCTAGGCGCTACGATCGCAGGTTCGAATCCTGCCTCGGGCATGGATGTGTGTGATGTCCTTAGGTTGGTTAGGTTTACGTAGTTCTAAGTTCTAGGCGACTGATGACCACAGATGTTAAGTCCCATAGTGCTCAGAGCCATTTGAACCATTTTTTTTGTGACCGACATACAGGTTCTCCAGTTTTGACAATAGTCATTTTCCACGTTGAATGCCAATCTTTACATTCAACCTTGGACATAATAAAGTAAGAAAATAAAAAGGCCAATAGAAAATGTTTTTTGGACATTGTGGTCATAGCCGAGGCTTTTGGACGTAGTGACAGACCTCAGAAGGCTGTTGCTGATGCTGTGACGTCCTCTCCTGGTTTGACAATCACATCAGGACATCAGTGGTATTCTGATGTCACTGAAGAACCACTTCTGCCGCCAAATTGTAGGAGAGACACATCTAGATCGCATTATCAGGATGGCGTTGTGGAACCTGTAGAGCAGCTTTCGGTGCCATAAAACATGATTTATTCATTCGGATTTACAGTTTTCATCAGCCTCGGCTGACATGGAGGAATTGCGCTGACCCTGTTGTTGGCTTGGTTCTGCTGGTAGCCAATGCCCGTACACCAGCGGTTCGGCGAAGGCTTGCGGGCTGCCATTTCGAAGGCAAAGCCGTAGCATGAGATTTTAACCCTCACTCTGTATTCGGGCGTTCTCGATCCTGCTCCAGAAGATGACGATGACCTGCGGTGACCCATCGGAATATACTACGCTCTTGGAAGTTATGTATTCAGCTGATCCTCGCCCCACCTGACAGGTAAGCCCTGGCACCCGGACTGACTACAGTGATGATCAGAGCAGAGGCACCGGACGGTCCTCTCACCCAGCAATGACGATGATGTTAGTGCGATAAGCACCACTAGATTTACTGGTGTTGGAAGACCGTCGGCCTCCCCATCAGCCATCTGGTATGTGGCCACTGTGAACTCCCATGGGCGGCAAGACGAGGTTACTTGGATGCTGTCATCTCGGTAGCGGCAAGCACTTGGTGCTGGAACATCTGATACAATGATGTCACTGCTCCATAAGAACCACAGAGTCGAGTGCTTCAGTAAGAACACCATCGAATTCAGAGCAGGAGGACTGCGGTATTTACAGAGACGGACGAGAGGCAATGACAAGAGGCTCTTTTTGATGGCTCTCGATCTTCCGCCATAACCGAGTCCATCAACATGAAGTAGTGAATATAAGGTAGGCATGGAGGTGAAACGTGGGTTCTACTATGCAAAGACTGCTTGGTAGCTACAACAGGAAAACACAATTAACTAGCAGGAGTACAAAATAAGAAAGTATTTATTACTTAACTTTGTTGTAGTCCATGATCTCTTGGTTGACAATTACAGAAGACGCGACTAGGCTAAGCGTCTGTCTCAAATCTTGCAGTGACGAATTAATCTCTCGTAATCTTGAATGTCGAATCCGGTGAATTTGAAGACTAACTTGGAACTGGGCTACAAAGACTTGATGGCAGCAATGACTGAGCTGCAGACGATGACTGACTAACATCGGCGCTGGCTGACCACTGAGCGCGGCTGCGAACTGTAGACTGTCACAACTGCACTACACTCCTGCTACACATGAAGTGGCCTAGCGGCGCCTCGCGGCGAATATAAGTACTGCGACTGGCTGTGTACTCTTTGGCTAGCACAGCCCTTCCACTGTTCCGTTAATCAAGGGAATCGAATTCGGCGGATCGATCTCTTAGGTGGCGGTGTGGTCGTATGACTGCCGACATCACAGTTTTCGTTATGTGGCCCGCTTCTTTACTGGTGGTGAACAGTCCTCGTGTTCTGATTTTGCGTAACAATTTGTTACAGGCTATTAATGGCACTGTCAAGTCTCTGATAGGTGCTATTGCATCTGAGGTGCAGCTTGATGCTGCATGTAACAAGAGCTAACGAATATATCTGTCTCTGTCTCTCTCTCTGTCTCTGTCTGTCTCTCTCTCTCTCTCTCTCTCTCTCTCTCTCTCAGTGGACGTTCTGATGAATGTGTAATTTGAGCATAGCGATTGGTATCGATGTAGCAATGCATGCTCATATACACAACCGGCTACGGTATTGATTGTTTCTTTCTACTGCATAGCTATGTCACCACCTGGACCTGGGGTCGCCTGTCGTTGTGCTAGTGTGAACTTATTAAAATTTTTAATTTCTTCCCCTTTTCTGATGTGTGGCATAACGGCGTCTATTGTCAGAATAAAGATTTGCGGTGATGAGCAGATGAGCAGCATGCAGGAAAGTTGTTACAGTTCAGCTATCCGCACTGTGTCACAGATTACAAAAAGAAAAAAAAGTGATATTAAATTTATAGGTTCTAATATCTGTATGATACAACACATCGATTACCAGTACTTAAGAATGAATGTAAGGAGATCATGGTACAGACCTGATAAGGGCCAATGACAGTGCCTATGTATGTCTGTAAAAGCTGGGTGCTTCCTCAAACGCAATGAAAATAGGATTAATGCGTCAGCTATATTTTACGGGCTTGATCCCAAGGATATCCGTAAATTAGCTCACTAATTGGTGACGATCAACAATATACCGTTCCATTCATTTGGGTAGCTAACCAAACGGACGGTCCAGACCAATTTTTGCATTCCTGGAGAGGAATCCCAAGAAGTCCGTTTGATCGCTTCAGCGCACAAGTCACGGTCGAAGAACGACTTTTATTCTAACATATCCGAATACCTTGTTTACACCCTGGCTGAGGCTATGCACACATACAAGTTCGGGCCCATGGACATTTTGGGAAGAGCGAGATGAGTATCACGACTGCCCAGAAGCCAATGACAATTATCTCCAAACGGGGAACAAAAAAGGTAGAAGTTATCGCTTCGACTGCAAGGGGCACCCTTGTCACAGTTGCTAATGCTATCAAGCGCATTTTGTTCGAGGTGGTATTGTTTGCATTGGAGCAGGAAATATGAGTGGTTGGATACAAGTAGAAGAATTTTTGGCATTCTTGTACGATGCCGAAAAATTTTCTACACCAACGTCTGAGCAAAAGCGTTTGCTGCTTCTTGACAATCGTGAATTTCATATACCGATCAGAAGCCTAATATTTTGCAAAAGCGTGAGGACTTACGCTGTAATTCCAACAACATTGTATGCACAGGATGCAGCTTCTAGATCATTCAGCCGACAACCATAGGAAGAGTCATCCAGGAACGACCATGAGAGCTTGTAACAGTTCTGCAGTTGTAAGGGTTGCATCACACGTTCATTCCACAGGCATAACACCGTTCAATAGGAATATCTTCAGTGAAACCGATTTTGCCGCATCTGTTGCCACTTATCGCCATGCACCACAGGCTTCCAATCGTGACGGGAAAACCTTAGCAGAGCCATTAGCGATTTTGAGCAGACCGCCTGAAGCTGTGAGGATACCTTATGCTGATCAAGTAGCAATATGCGAAGACTCACTTCCACGTATCGGAATAAGCGATATGGGGTCTAGTGGTTTACAATCACCTCCTTCAGTTCGATTACGACTAACCTATTGACTTGAAGCGGACAACCTTAATTTAGAAAGCAGCAGGCCGAGAGTGTAACAGCAGGAATAACTGAAGAAACATCATCGAAAGAAGAAGACCGCTACTGCCGTATATTTCTCGAACCCTACCGCCGCAGTCGTTCCAAAGCAAAATTGGTATAGTGTTGGGATATAATGATTGAGCTAATATTAGTTGTACCAAAGTGTGTCACCATTAGGTGCCACAACTGCGAATCTGAATACGACTTAAGATATCCAGTACTCTTCGGTTTTATTGACTTCCTGATTATTTAATCATGAAAACTGAATTCATTCTGTGTTATTTACTGCTGTTCGGTTAACGTAATAATTCCAAATGTATGTAAAATTAATGTTTTACGGTTTTGCTGGCTGGTGTGGCCGTGCGGTTCTAGGCGCTTCAGTCTGAAACCGCGCGACCACTACGGTCGCAGGTTTGAATCCTGCCTCGGGCATGGATGTGTGTGATGTCCTTAGGTTAGTTAGGTTTAAGTAGTTCCAAGTTCTAGGGGACTGATGACGTCAGATGTTTAGTCTCATAGTGCTCAGGGCCATTTGAACCATTTTTTACGGTTTTCCAGCGTTTATTGGTGATTGTTTAATGCTTTCTAATGTCAGTTTTCTGTAAGTTACTCAATAATACATTTAGATGACAAATTAAAGCTTTATTTATTTAGTTACTTTCGTACTCTATCCATGTTAGTACTGTTCGAGGTAAGGAGGCCAAAAGTGACACACTTACTGACGTAAAAAGACGCAATACCAAAAAACAACGTAGAATAAAGAAATTTCTCGGTATATTTTTCTAGGTAACGTATTTAAGTTAGTAACATCGCAGGATCACAGTTTAATGTAAGCGCGAGATAAGGCACTGTAAATGCGAAATGCTAGTGCATTCATAACCATTGTAACAGCCAGAATGTTGTGTTGTACAGCTGCTGGATGTCAGTTTGTGGGATGGAATTTCATATTGCGTTTGACGAATAAATTTGCCATCAGGGTTCATGAGATAAGCTCCAGAGTTCTCCTGCTGTCATAAGAAATCGTACTCCAGACGATAACTCCAGCTGCATTGTCCAGTGTGGCTAGCACGCAGTCAGGTTGGCTAAAGGCCCACATCTGGCCTTCTTTTAACCAACACACGGCCATCACAGGCTGAGACGCCTGCTAAACCCACTGGGCAGAACAGATGATTAGGATTGTGGAAAGGGCCAAATAAGGTTGGGGTCAGTTTCACCTCAAAATTGTAATTTATTGTAATTTAATAACACATTTACAACCAAAGCGGCACATAGCCGAACTACGAGTTTATAAAATGCAATTCTTTCATGGCTGAAGGCCACCAAACAAGAATTTCAAAAACCAACAAGATAAAAATGCAGTTAAAATAGCAAATAAAATAATTAAAATATATTTTTATTACAGCTAGGCTGAAAGCCTCAAGGCAAAAGTGGATAGACGAACGTAAACAAGATGAAATACAAACGACCAAAGGCCCACAATAAAATTTTGATGATTTTAAAATAAATTAGCATAACCTTTCATATGCAGAAGCCCGCACTATTTTGCTTAAAGGGTAATTTTAAGAGTAATGTTGCAAGCCGCAATGTTTAAGCTTGAAATGTAATTTTAAGAATAAGATTCCAAGGCTGAAGGCCCACAATTAATTTTACAAAATTAAAAAAAAATATAACCATAAGCCTTAAACTTTACGTAACTGAAAACCGAACTAAAAGAAAAAACACAACAGCAACAACCTTTCAGCAAATACCCCATGGCCGGAATTCAAACTTACATAAAACACAGTAAAACCAAGAATTTTTTCATTGGCTATGATAGATTATAAACAGACAAATACACACTGGTGAGAAAGACAATAAAGGCAACAGCACTCAGAAACGTCCAGGGGGTCGGTCTGCCCTAGTTCACTTAGATGAGACAGGTGGTAAAAAATGGCTCTGAGCACTATAGGACAACATCTGAGGTCATTAGTCCCCTAGAACTTAGAACTACTTAAACCTAACTAACCTAAGGACATCACACACATCCATGCTTGAAGCAGGATTCGAACCTGCTACCGTAGCGGTCGCGCGTTTCCAGAGTGAAGCGCCTAGAACCGCTCGGCCACTTCGGCCGGCAGACAGGTGGTGAGCCCAACTACACTTGATCCGTCGGAACCCAACCAAGGGACAACCACGGACCGACAGGCAAACGACTTGCTTGCCACCAATCGGTACATGAGCATCCAAACACAAAATGTTACGGGCGTGATTATCCACAATCCAATATGTATATGTATTAAGCTGTCAAAACTACACACCGTGTTGGACAGCGACAACAGTTGAGGAAAGGACGCTGCCTGAAATTACGTTAGTGGCCCGGGCAGGTAACCGGAACACTAACGGCCACGAGGCAGAAAATTATGCTGGTGCGCTTGAATTGTAGTCAACCAATATAGTTAATACCACAGCATGGCGGCTAAATTTCAGCAATACAAACACTCGGTGTTGCTCACAGGAAAACCTCCCCACAACAAACCACTGAAACGAACCACGCAACATGAATGGACGTGGCTAGGTTACTTGAAACCACTACTCAACTTTGACATCCTGGGTCGGTGAACCACGAAGCTCGTAGTGATCGGACAGCTCCACACACACTCCGACACTGCGCAGGGACCACCAGCGGACCCAGCCGACTGCACCGCGCGGAGATAACTTTCTGGTCCGCAGCAACCGACCGACTGCCCGCAGACCCCCTAGCCGGAAACTATATGCACAAAACCAAAGATGGTAAACGGCGCAAATATCGATACACATCGCTGCTGACACACGTAAAAGGAAGAAGAACCATGGCGTAACTGCAACAAGGGCGGGAAACCAAACACAGGTAGAGAGCCAAGTTCAAGCAGCCGCATAGTTGGGAGTGAACACGGCTCACAGGCATCGAGGCAGCATCAGAAAACACAATAGACCTCCACCATACCATCCAGCGAGCTCTCGCTTGATACCACGGATGGCGCAAGTGCGGTGATTTGGGGTCAGTGGAACACACGATACACAGCATTTAGCTGTCCTTGAAGTAACCGATTTGTAACAGCTCGTCGTGTCACTGTAGTGCCAACTGCTGCTCAAATTGCTGCTGCAGATGCGGTATGATGTGCCAGAACCATACACTGAACTCTATGATCGTCCCTCTCGGTAGTGTCACGTGGACGTGCGGTGTCCGGTTTTCTTGCGACCGTACATTCCCGTCACCCCAGTTCCACCAAACACGTGCAGTGGCTTCGTTGCTGCCAAGTTTCTCGGCAATATCGCCGAAGGAACATCCAACTTCTCGTAGCCCTATTACATGTCCTCGTTCAAGAACAGTGAGATGCTCATAACGGCGTCTTTGTCGCCTTAAAGGCGTTGTTGACTAAGATCAACTCACTACGTCCAATTTCAAAGGTGACTTACGCTCACGACCGTTACAGCGTTTATGTAAAGCAAACCTGATTTGCATCCTCATAATGGCACTATTAGCGAATGGTGCGAAATTTGAACAGACATAGTCTTTCAGGTGTAGAAAGGGCCTACCAACATTCCTTTATGTGACACAGCTGCTTCTTGGTGCTGTAATTTTTTTTCCGTCAGTGGATATTGATGTTTTAAAATAAATTTCGCTACTTGTAGTCATATGTAATTTTAGCGAAACTAAATTCAGTTTTGTTAAGAAAGCCTCGTGCAATGCACGTCATAATACGTTTGTTTCGTACATCTGTTTGGAGCTAATAAAGCAATGCAATATGCGAAATGTTACTTTTCTCTCCGGTCTACCCTATGTGTGAGTTTCAGTTCGATATTTTGTCAGCATTGTAAGCTTTCCTTTCCTTTGTCAATTGAACTTGAGTCTTCATACGGGAATAGGAACCTGGTTTCTGCCTTTATGTGTACCACAATATAGTAAATACAACTCATCAGTAATTCGATATGACTTTAAGTCCAGAGGTAGCAAAACTGAGGCATGGTGCAACGAAAGGAGGGGGAGGGGAGCGGAGACTTACTCCGAAGTAACACAGTGGAGGACAGAACTAAAACGTTAACCGCAAATCTCGTAATTCACAGTCTCACGGTGAATTCAAATCATACTTTACAGGTTCGATTTGCGCAGGATGAATATTTAAATATTTTTGTCAACTGTTATCTAAATATTTTTGTCAACTATTGCCTACACTACCTAAAAGGATAAAAAGAGAGAGATTATGTGGTGAAAGCAATAAATTACGATGACCAATAACTTGAAGAACTGCTTTAGTGACACTTTACCAAGACTGCTAAAACTTTCTTGGAGAAGATAAATACAAGTGTTGCAAGTACATGGAGCCTAGCACCTGACCCACTTTGCATATAAGTATATGAGGCACGTTTGGTATCTAAACACTATTAAGAATTCATATATGGTGGTTAGGTACACGTGAAAGAATTTGTGAACAAAGGAAGCCTCTGTGTTAATGAATTTGCGAAGCCCAAATACAAAACTAAGTGCAGAGACATTAGGACTACACATTATCGCTTTTCCTAATGATGTTGGTAGAGTCCGAAACCTCGCAGTTAGCTGCAATCTTCCTTTTTTTTTTTTGGTCATCAGTCTACTGACTGTTTGATGCGGCCCGCCACGAATTCCTTTCCTGTGCTAACCTCTTCATCTCAGAGTAGCACTTGCAACCTACGTCCTCAATTATTTGCTTGACGTATTCCAATCTCTGTCTTCCTATACAGTTTTTGCCCTCTACAGCTCCCTCTAGTACCATGGAAGTCATTCCCTCATGTCTTAGCAGATGTCGTATCATCCTGTCCCTTCTCCTTATCAGTGTTTTCCACATATTCCTTTCCTCTCCGATTCTGCGTAGAACCTCCTCATTCCTCACCTTATCAGTCCACCTAATTTTCAACATTCGTCTATAGCACCACATCTCAAATGCTTCGATTCTCATCTGTTCCGGTTTTCCCACAGTCCATGTTTCACTACCATACAATGCTGTACTTCAAACGTACATCCTCAGAAATTTCTTCCTCAAATTAAGGCCGGTATTTGATATTAGTAGACTTCTCTTGGCCAGAAATGCCTTTTTTGCCATAGCGAGTCTGCTTTTGATGTCCTCCTTGCTCCGTCCGTCATTGGTTATTTTACTGCCTAGGTAGCAGAATTCCTTAACTTCATTGACTTCGTGACCATCAATCCTGATGTTAAGTTTCTCGCTGTTCTCATTTGTACTACTTCTCATTACCTTTGTCTTTCTCCGATTTACTCTCAAACCATACTGTGTACTCATTAGACTGTTCATTCCGTTCAGCAGATCATTTAATTCTTCTTCACTTTCACTCAGGATAGCAATGTCATCAGCGAATCGTATCATTGATATCCTTTCACCTTGTATTTTAATTCCACTCCTGAACCTTTCTTTTATTTCCGTCATTGCCTCCTCGATGTACAGATTGAAGAGTAGGGGCGAAATGCTACTGCCTTGTCTTACACCCTTCTTAATACGAGCACTTCGTTCTTGATCGTCCACCCTTATTATTCCCTCTCGGTTGTTGTACATATTGTATATGACCCGTCTCTCCCTATAGCTTACCCCTACTTTTTTCAGAATCTCGAGCAGCTTGCACCATTTTATATTGTCGAACGCTTTTTCCAGGTCGACAAATCCTATTAAAGTGTCCTGATTTTTCTTTAGTCTTGCTTCCATTATTAGCGTAACGTCAGAATTGCCTCTCTCGTCCCTTTACTTTTGCTAAAGCCAAACTGATCGTCACCTAGCGCATTCTCAATTTTCTTTTCCATTCTTCTGTATATTATTCTTGTAAGCAGCTTCGATGCATGAGCTGTTAAGCTGATTGTGCGATAATTCTCGCACTTGTCAGCTCTTGCCGTCTTCGGAATTGTGTGGATGATGCTTTTCCGAAAGTCAGATGGTATGTCGCCAGACTCATATATTGTACACACCAACGTGAATAGTCGTTTTGTTGCCACTTCCCCCAATGATTTTAGAAATTCTGATGGAATGTTATCTATCCCTTCTGCCTTATTTGACCGTAAGTCATCCAAAGCTCTTTTAAATTCCGATTCTAATACTGTATCCCCTATCTCTTCTAAATTGACTCCTGTTTCTTCTTCTACCACATCAGATAAATCTTCACCCTCATAGAAGCTTTCAATGTATTCTTTCCACCTATCTGCTCTCTCCTCTGCATTTAACAGTGGAATTCCCGTTGCACTCTTAATGTTACCACCGTTGCTTTTAATGTCACCAAAGGTTGTTTTGACTTTCCTGTATGCTGAGTCTGTCCTTCCGACAATCATATCTTTTTCGATGTATTCACATTTTTCCTGCAGCCATTTCGTCTTAGCTTCCCTGAACTTCCTATTTATTTCATTCCTCAGCGACTTGTATTTCTGTATTCCTGATTTTCCCAGAACATGTTTGTACTTCCTCCTTTCATCAATCAACTGAAGTATTTCTTCTGTTACCCATGGTTTCTTCGCAGCTACCTTCTTTTTACCTATGTTTTCCTTCCCAACTTCTGTGATGGCCCTTTTTAAAGATGTCCATTCCTCTTCAACTGTACTGCCTACTGCGTTATTCCTTATTGCTGTATCTATAGCGTTAGAGAACTTCAAACGTATCTCGTCATTCCTTAGTACTTCCGTATCCCACTTCTTTGTGTATTAATTCTTCCTGACTAATGTCTTGAACTTCAGCCTACTCTTCATCACTACTATATTGTGATCTGAGTCTGTATCTGCTCCTGGGTACGCCTTACAATCCAGTATCTGATTTCGTAATCTCTGTCTGACCATGATGTAATCTAATTGAAATCATCCTGTATCTCCCGGCCTTTTCCAAGTATACCTCCTCGTCTTGTGATTCTTGAACAGGGTATTCGCTATTACTAGCTGAAACTTGTTACAGAACTCAATTAGTCTTTCTCCTCTTTCATTTCTTGTCCCAAGCCCATAGTCTCCTGTAACCTTTTCTTCTACTCCTTCCCCTACAACTGCATTCCAGTCGCCCATGACTATTAGATTTTCGTCCCCCTTTACATACTGCATTACCCTTTCAATATCCTCATACACTTTCTCTATCTGTTCATCTTCGGCTTGCGACTTCGGCATGTATACCTGAACTATCGTTGTCGGTGTTGGTCTGCTGTCGATTCTGATTAGAACAACCCGGTGACTGAACTGTTTACAGTAACACACCCTCTGCCCTACCTTCCTATTCATAACGAATCCTACACCTATTATACCATTTTCTGCTGCTGTTGATATTACCCGATACTCATCTGACCAGAAATCCTTGTCTTCCTTCCACTTTACTGACCCCTACTATATCTAGATTGAGCCTTTGCATTTCCCTTTTCAGATTTTCTAGTTTCCCTACCACGTTCTAGCTTCTGACATTCCACGCCCCGACTCGTTGATTATTCAATCTTTTTCTCATGGTAACCTCCCCCTTGGCAGTCCCCTCCCGGAGATCCGAATGGGGGACTATTCCGGAATCTTTTGCCAATGGAGAGATCATCATGGCACTTCTTCAATTACAGGCCACATGTCCTGTGGATACACGTTACGTGTCTTTGATGCATCCTCATGTCGTTGATCATTACTGATTCTTCCGCCTTTAGGGGCAATTTCCCACCCCTAGGACAAGAGAGTGCCCTGAACCTCTATCCGCTCCTCCACCCTCTTTGACTAGGCCGTTGGCAGAATGAGGCTGACTTCTTATGCCGGAAGTCTTCGGCCGCCAATGCTGATTATTTATCAAAATTTAGGCAGTGGCGGGGATCGAACCTGGGACCGAAGCCGTTTTGATTAACAATCAGAGACGCTACCCCTAGACCACGGGTACAATAAGGAAACTTCTTATTGTGTTGAAAGTTGCAGATCGAATGCGCTCATACTGCATTCTCAAGAATGAACTACATTGCGCAACAAAATCAAAGCATCATATTTTCGAAACCCTGTAATTCCCATCCATTGCGCCCCACTTTTGCACCATTAGCGTGGAAAGTTGTACACACCTTTGAGACAAATTTCAAACATATGTATCGCATTGCGCATGGCGGGGGAATTTATGAAGTGATCTTTTAATTACATTGATCAGTGTACTTCTGCTCATATGTGCTACCCAGGATGAAGCACTAGGAGAAGGACCCTTGTCTTTCAAACTGTACCAGGCGAACAACCGAAAGATGCGCTCCCAGCGCACTGATTGGCTGGCGTCAGTCAGAGCCCTGGCGTTGCCACAACAGATACCTGCTCGGCCGGTGACACATCGTCTGTGAGGAGATCAGCTATTCGCGCACCACGTGGGTGCGTGGTGCATGAAAGGCGATCGCGACAAAACGACCACCTGTGAATACACTGACCCAGAAACGCAAAAAATTTTCTATTTACTGTTTCTTATGGCACATTATATTCATTGAAAATGCGGACTGTACTATATATTTGAGAACACAAAAATGGATGACTCGTGTTTCTTTCTCAAAGTTAAAAGTGCACTCAGTTTTAAAAATGAAGTTAGTAAGATTTACGAAAACACGTTTCTTCACTGTTGATCGTTTTTGGTACAGATAAATAACAATATTTGGTAAGCAATCATTGTCAAATGACGGGGGAGATGTAGCGGGTACTGCTAAAATGCTGAACATACGAAACTAAAAAAATTGAAAAACATTTGTTAGTCTCTGCGGCTTTTAACATAAATAAAATCAACTATAAAAAGTCACCGTAAAGCTTTTAACAGATGCCACAATGGAAGTGATATTTCAAGTGCCTAATACTTTGAAAAGTTTTTAACATCCGGCATATCATTTTTTGTTGAATAGGAAGGCTACTAAACAAATTTTGTACAGAAAAATAACTGACAACATTAATCACAGTTGGAATACCTGAAACCAAAGCATCTGGCCATTAAATAGACGTTAGCACTAGGTGGCTAACCTGAACTTTTACCCAGGGATCATATGAGGGGGTTATTTCAATAGCGGTACAAGTCCATTACCTCCACTTTTCTGCCTATAGTGCTTCTGAAATTAGTGATCCAAACAAAGAGAAAGAAAGGTTCATCTCTAGCGAGAAGCCATATGCTCGATTATTTGTGGTATCTCAACTGCAGACTTTTCGCTGCTCATTTAACTTTACGGCTCTTTATCTCAAAATGAACAATAATGGACTTGTGCCACTATTTCAATAAGCCCTTTATATGCTCCCTTCATTCATCTTTGATTAGCAATTACAGACCACAAACACAAAGCAAAATTTAAAAGCGCATAGTCACATGGCCATAACAACTGAAATAAATTTTATTTCACACGATTAATCTCATAAGGTGCTGTCCATCTCAACTATGACTCAATAACAATGACAGTAATTTGACACACGAGTAAAAGATAAATTCATTCACGAGCTAGCTTTTGTCAATTTTAAAACGTGAAACTTTAACAGGAAGTAACGATTTTAAATATAAAAATGCAAGTGGTTCAAATGACTCTAAGCACTATGGGACTTAACATCTGAGGTCATCAGTCCCCTAGACTTAGAACTACTTAAACCTAACTAACCTAAGGACGTCACACACATCCATGCTCGATGCAGGATTCGAACCTGCGACCGTAGCAGCAGTGCGGTTCCGGACTGAAGCGCCTAGAACCGCTCGGCCACAACGGCCAGCAAAATACATAAAATAAAACATAACATTGTATAAGGCAACCGACACTCACAACAACAGGCCTGGTCATTTTGTGAATCCCTGTCTCACGAATAAATCATCCTTTTTTCTGAAGTTGGAGTCACTTGTCTGTCTGTACACGTACATCACATCCAGTGATTTCCACCCCATTAATATAATGACTTCGTAGTACGTCGTGTTCTTTTTTGTCTTAGAGTGTGTATAGTAGTGTGTTGGATTGTATTAGGTACTGAGCGGATTAGGAGAATTGAGCACTTAGACTGTTTGTATTCTTTATTGTGTATGCGCTAAGAATACTCACTGATAAATTGATTTTAATATTGTTTAGAATTTGCACAAACGTTCAGCCACTTTCCACTCCCACTATTTCCTTCACCACGACACTAAGATCAATCAGGATGACACTTATCGAGTCAAGAAATGGCACAGTTGCAAGCGAGGGAAGTAGACGTTGCGGCAAAGTCGTGGACTAAATTAGGAACTTCCACGCAGTATGTCAGGAAGTGAGTACACGATCAGAACGACGGGGGCTGTTAACCCAGGTTTCACCCTCTCCCTTCTCTAATCATCATATAACGAAAATGTGACGCCACACTATTATAGCACATTTGTGTATGCAGGTATGCAGCAGATCTGCTACGACATCGAGTATATCGTACATGCAGCGTCAGCATTTGAAAATAGATTGTTGTCTGTGCCACACAGTTTTCAGCGTATTCTTAAAAACGAATAAAATATATTAAGTCAGCTGCCAGTATACCTTAATATGAAGCGGGATAGTGTTATAGGCATCTAGTGGAGCCATGCAAGCAATGACGAACCCTCGCGCTGAATTACAGACCATTGATCTGAAAATCGGTCGACGTCAGTGATTTTAGACGATTTTCCAGACTTCGCTAACAATATTCCGCCTCAGAAATGTACTGCAACGTGCGCTTAGCCCATAGTGTTGTTATGGTTTTCAGCAACTCTCGACGCTAATCTGTTATTTGCAAGTTTCTTCATCACCAAATAAGTACTGCAGTCTACATCGTTATGCATGTGGTTACTGAATCCATTCCTTGGCCTCGCTCTACAGTTTTTATTCCCACTCTTTCTCCCATTACCAAATAAATGATTCAGTAGGCCTTACGGTGTGTCCTATCAACCTATCTCTTGTTTTTAGAATTACAGTAATACCTTCAGCTGCTAACGGGCGATGACATTATCAACGGAGGCGGGTGAATATGCGTGCCCCGACAGGAACTCGAACCCGGGATCTCCTGTTTACATGACAGATGTTCTATCCATCTGAGCCACCGAGGGCACAGAGGATAGCGAGACTGCACGGACTGTTTCGCACACGCCTCCCGTGACACCCACATTCTCACCTTGTATGTCCACACATTACATTCGTAGTGTCCCACCCCAACACACTCATTACTCGTGGAAGACATTCTTACCAAATCCCGTGAGAGTTCGGGGAATATGTGTGCATCCGCACAGAAGAAGAAGGTTATGGCCGGTGTTGCCAGAACTATATACTTATCATGGATATGGTGTCTGTTCTTTCGGACGTGGGTCTCGCGGGAGACGCGCACGAGATAGTCCCTGCAGTAGCGCTGTCCTCTGTGCACTCGGTGGCTTCGATGGACAGACCGTCTGCTATATAAGCAGGAGATCCCGGGTTCGAGTGCCGGTTGGGGCAAACATTTTCACCTGCCCCCGTTGATATAAATCAGCGTCCGTTAGCAGCTAAAAGTATTAATGTAATTCTAATTTCGTTCTATACGGCTGCAGGTCATCAATGGTGTCTGTTCTTTCGGACATGTCCGACACCACATCCATATAAGTATATCTCTTGTTTTAGTTAACATGCGACAAAAATTTCGTTTTCTCTTAGTCCTATTCAGTATTGCTTCGTTAGTTATACTACCACCTCATCTAATTTTGAGTATTAAGGACTCTCGCATTTCAATTTACGATGATATGAACAGAACCCTCGTATATCCTCGTAGAATATATCTCAATATTCAGATAATGTGGTGCCTCTCTGTGAATTATTTGAACAGGCACTTATGCAATACTGAGCAGATACTGAAATATATCGACAGATTCAGTGTATCTCTGCTATAAAAAGTGGATGGCTAAGATCACAACCTCAGTACGAAGTCCTATTAGTGCAGCTGATTATTAGCTAAGCTCTATATATTCACAGTCCAATGGTTATGACAATGAAAAGTGGACTGAGGTTCAGATCTCTTCAGGTGACTAAGCCTCAAAAATGTCCATGATCGAATGTATCAACGTCCCTCGACCAATTCTAGTCCTCCGTCTCCCATGGCCCTTCGTACCGACGGCACGGTAAGAGATCTATATTCTCCTCAGTGTGATGATCATTCGCAAAACAATACATTTGCATTAGCCGAGATTGATGACGTAACGTTACAGTACATGTCATTTTTAGTCAAGCATGTTTCCTGTTGGCAAACCTCACGATCTCCAGATTCTAAAAGGGTCGCCATGTGAACCTAGCAGAGATCATCGTTTGTCCGGAGAAACCTGTTGCCGCCTTAGTCCTTCCCCGCTACCTATCCGCCGCAATTTCTGCCGCTCGCCGCTGTCTCATCGAAGATTGCAAATTTCGTCTCCTGCTTACACATTCCATGCATACAAATGATGCACCCTCACACGAATTTCATTTTCTTCTGGTTCTCTTCCCTTCAAGTCTGACTTACTCAATGATTCCTGAAAACTTATTTTGGCGTCCTGGAGCAAGAATTGGCTGGTGATTTTCGAGAAAGCTTATTTACTTCCTGATCTGAAATCGCCACGTGGTTTGCGAGAGAGACAATTTTGGACATAAGGCCAAACGCAGTTAAATGGAGAACACTGAACACCTTTGTTTCTTAAATTCGAGTCGAATGTTAATGTCAGGGTCCACATCATGTTAAATGGTTTCTTTAGAATATCGGAATATTTGTAGAAACATGTGGAATCAGATGCTTCGTATTATTTTGTAACGCATTCACCATAAGAAGGAAATTTCCTTAAGCCTAGTTTAGTAATATTAATATTTCTCTTTTTATATGACTCTACCGAAATACTAAACACAATAACGAGCGTCCTAATACACGTTACTGTTGGACGAGTAGAGTAATTAATTTTGTACAGTGAGTTTTGCTATCTTACCAATCGTGAGAAAGAGTTGTTGCACAATTACAATTTTTCCGTTACAAAATATGTACCAATTTTAAATGAAAGAATTTATATCTATAGCTATTTCTTGTCTAATGAAATATCTTCTATGAGAACCAGTACGAATAGGTTTACATATTTCTTTCTTCATGCGACTTTCTACACCAGAGGAGCATGTAAGATATACAAAATTTTCACTTTCGTTTGTTCTCGAATTCCTTTCTCGCCTTACTATACTTTATTTTTCCACTTTGTTCTCTCCGCTCACCACTTTGTTCTAGAAGCACTCAAAGTTTTCTACCAAATCTTAAAACATTGCCGACATGTCTCTTTATCCCTTGCATCCACCGTTTGCCTTTCCACTGTAATAGATATTACAGAAAATTTGATCAAGCTTTGTACTATTTCATGTGAGTGTTTTTGTACATTACTATTTAGCCGCGCAGTTTTGGGCACCTTGCCACGGTTCGCGCGACTACCCCCCATCGGAGGCATGAGTGTGTGTGTGTTGCTTTAGCGTAAGCTAGTTTAAGTTAGATTAAGTAATATGTAAACCTAGAAACCGATGACCTCTCAGCAGTTTCCTCCCATAAGAACTTTCCACATATCTCCGATTTCTTCCATTACTATTTTTTCACATTCCCATTACTATCGTTGTAGCTAATATTCATTAAAAAACTAAAAATGATCACGAAAGCGCGCGTGCCCACGCACACACACACTGAATCATATACATTACTGGCCACTAAAATTGCTACACCAAGAAGAAATGCAGATGATAAACGGGTATTCACTGGGCAAATATATTACACTAGAACTGGCATGTGATTATATTTTCACGCAATTGGGGTGCATAGATCCTGAGATATCAGTGCCCAGAACAACCACCTCTTCAGGTAATAACGGCGATGATATGTCTGGGCATTGAGTTAAACAGAGCTTGGATGGCGTGTACAGGCACAGCTGCACATGCAGCTTCAACACGATACCACAATTCATCAAGAATAGTGACTGGCGTATGGTGACGAGCCAGTTGCTCGGTCACCATTGAGCAGACGTTTTCAATTGGTGAGAGATCTGGAGAATGTGCTGGCCAGGGCAGCAGTCGAACATTTTCTGTATCCATAAAGGCCCGTACAGGACCTGTAAAATGCGGTTGTGCATTATCCTGCTGAAATGTAGGGTTTCACAGGGATGGAACGAAGGGTAGAGCCACGGGTGGTAACACATCTGAAATGTCCACTGTTCAAAGTGCCGTCAATGCGAACAAGATGTGACCGAGACGTGTAACGAATGGCACCCCATACATCACGCCGGGTGATACGCCAGTATGACGATAACGAATACACGCTTTCAATGTGCGTTCACCGCGATGTCACCATACACGGATGCGACCATGATGATGCTGTAAACAGAACCTGGATTCATTCGAAAAAATGACGTTTTGCCATTCGTGCACCCAGGTTCGCCGTTGAGTACACCATCGGAAGCGCTCCTGTCTGTGATGCAGCGTCAAGGGTAACCGCAGCCATGGTCTCCGAGCTGATAGTCCGTGCTGCTGCAAACTTCGTCGAAATGTTCGTGCAGATGGTTGTTGTCTTGCAAACGTCCCCATCTGTTGACTCAGGGATCGAGAAGTGGCTGCACGATCCGTTACAGCCATGCGAATAAGATGCTTGCCATCTCGACTGCTAGTGGTACGAGGCCGTTGGGATCCAGCACGGCGTTCCGTATTACCCTCCTGAACCCACCGATTCCAATTTCTGCTAACAGTCATTGGATCTCGACCAACGCGAGCAGCAATGTCGCGATAGGGTAATCCGCAACCGCGATATGTTACAATCCTCCCTTGATCAAAGTCTGAAACGTGATGGTACGCATTTCTCCTCCTTACACGAGACATCACAACAGCGTTTCACCAGGCAACACCGGTCAACTGCTGTTTGTGTATGAGAAATCGGTTGGAAAATTTCCTCATGTCAGCACGTTGTAGGTGCCGCCCCCGGCGCCAACCTTGTGTGAATGCTCGGAAGAGCTAATTATTTGCATATCACAGCATCTTCTTCCTGTCGGTTAAATTCCTCTTCTGTAGCACGTCATCTTCGTGGTGTAGCAATTTTAGTGGTTAATAGTGTATACATACATGTCGATGTCACAAACTTTCAAGGATGTTTGAGCAGGGCAAAGGTATCCATTTGATGGAGCGGCTCCGGTCAGGAAATGACCTTGAAAGTTGTATGCGAAATTCGTTCTTATACTTCTGACAGTGGCTTACATGTATTGGTTCTGTTGTTGGTGAGACCGAAGGACGAGCAGCTTTCAGAGGTGGCAGTATGGGTTGAACTTAAAGAACTATGAGCCCTTGTTCATTTTCGGCCTTTACTATGAAATACATCACTTCTATTGCAAGCTCTTTCGTTTCCGTAATTCACGAGAGGGTAGTATGGAGTTAAAACAAGGAAAAAGTTCCAGTAAATATGGATTCCGAAATGCATACCTTAAAAGCAATGGGTCCTTGTTCAGTAGAAGATATGTGCTTCACAGTAGTGTAGATGAACAAGTTTTGCAGTGAACACATAGTGTGTAGTGGGGCGATCAATCTGTTGCAGAAATAATTCAAAAGCGAAGATCGCTTAAATACTGTTTACTGTATAACCGGTTTCAACACACTAAAGGTGCCATCATTAGATCTGAATGTAGATTGACATTTATTAACGATTTGGATATACCGATACATGTGGCACACCATCTGATGTAAAATCACTGTCACAAAAATAAAAATTAAAAACTGCTCTCATCGAGAAGAATGACCATGAGAGCAGTTTTTTTTATTTTTTTTATTGTGACTGTGATTTTACATCAGCTGCTCTGTCTCATGTATCGTTATATCCAAATTGTTTATAAATGCTAATCTACATTCAGATCCAATGATGGCACCTTTAGTGTGTTGAAACCGGTTATCCAGTAAACAATGTTTAAGCGATCTTGTCATTTCAATTATTTTGACAGATGATCAAGTGCTCATAGTTCTCAGGATATGTATTTTAGAGCCAATCTAGAATTTTTCGTATTTTACCGCCTCTGAACGTTATCTACCCTACACTCTTAGCAACAGCAGTATAAACAGATGTATTCAGATGCATGAGAACGATTTTCACTTAAAACTTTCGACTCGGTTGTTTCCGTTCATTATCTGACATTGATACTTTTATCCTTCTCCATTGTGTCTGAAAGTCCAAAGGTGTGAGACAGGGCGATCGCGGTAGCCATAGGACAGGACTTCCCTTTCCAATACATGTGATGAGGGCACGTGTTGTTCAGGTGCTCGCAGACGTTATCATCTAAGTGGGCTGGTGCACCGTCGTGTTGAAATCACATCCTTCCACGGAAAATAAAAAAAAACAAGGTGTAAAGTCTCCAAGAACTGAGGCATCACATTTCGCACGAACACCGAGTACCGTGGACCAATCACACAGGGAGACAGCTAATAAGATCTTGGACAAAGCGCGTCCTTAAGTTGACAGAGAACCTTTGATCTTGGTCACCGATGTGGGTGGTATAGGGACTGTCCTCACTGTAGACATGGCTGTTGTGGCTGTTGCAAACACCATCACAAGTGAATGATGCCCTATCCGTAAAAAATACAAACTGTGCGAAGTTCGGCGTTACAGCACCGCAGTCGATAATCCGCTGTCGGAAGTGAACGCGAGGCTCAAAGTCCTTTGGTCCCAGTGCTCGTACACGTTCTTTCTAATAGGGGTGTAATACCCGTCTTACCAATACTCTCCACACTGCATCCTTTGCCGTGTGCTTGTTGCTGGGTGATCGGCCACACGATCCAACACCATCTCTTCGAAGTCTGGTGTTCAGACATGTCTTTGGCGGGACCCAAGACCGGCTCTCTGTGGCGGGAACAACCCCATCTGTCGTAAGCTGGTATCCATGGAAGTAAGCTTCTAGCAGTTGGGATAATGCATACTGGGAAAGCGTTCTTTGTACATTCGTGTTGCTTTACGGGCACTACTTCATGACACAACATGACTCGTGATGAGTAAATTTCCATCTTTGAGAATTTTTAGCATATTGAAGTCCCGTTAGCAACTGTGATGGACTAATATATTGAAAAATCCGCCTCAGCTGAGAATATTTCCAGGTCGTTACCCAGGTTTCGGTTAGAATAATCTAGCCCTCTTCAGAAGCATAAACTTACACTACTCGCCATTAAAATTGCTACACCAAGAAGAAATGCAGATGATAAACGTGTATACATTGGACAAATATGTTATACTAGAACTGACATGTGGTTACATGTTCACGCAATTTGGGTACATATATCCTGAGAAATCAGTATCCAGAACAACCACCTCTTCAGGTAATAACAGCGTTGATATGTCTGGGCATTGAGTTAAACAGAGCTTGGATGGCGTGTACAGGCACAGCTGCCAATGCAGCGTCAACACGATACCATAGTTCATCAAGTGTAGTGACTGGCCAATTGTGACGAGCCAGTTGCTCGGCCACCATTGACCAGACGTTTTCAATTGGTGAGAGATCTGGAGAATGTGCTGGCCAGGGCAGCAGTCGAACATTTTCTGTATCCAGAAAGACCCGTACAGGACCTTGTAACGGAGCTGAAATGATGGTGGGCTGACAGTAATTTGGAGCCCACGCGTCGGAAACGGGCGCGCTGGTGTGAGACTGCCAGGGAGTGCACCCTGATGCCGTCTATTGGCGAAACTGGGAATTAGCGCTGCCTCTCAGACAATGCACTAAGCTCTCGGAGTCAAATGTACTCTTTTTCTTGGTAATTATAAGTTATTACTGTATGATTTAATGTTATAAAGCGCTAGTAGTAAATTATTATGACTGGTATGAACTCCAGGGTAATAAATATAAATATTCTTAAATACTAAATGATTTCGGTGAAAAGGTGGTAGGGGAACGCCCCCACTCTTGGTGATACGAGCGTAGCTAGAGGTAGCTGGAGACACAGGGACTGAACAATGAAATGGCCTGGGAAGTGTTGACGTGACCGGACGTGCGTAACTCTGCTCACGCAAAAGTGATTGTGCAACAGTGAAGAGGAGAATATCGTCGCCGTTTGTGGAGTGGAACGCGACGAATGGTTGTCGAAGCCGTCTCTATGCCACTGGTGCTGATTGTAAGAGTTCCTGCGCCCAGATTTTATGGCGGACGTGCAGTAGCTTATACGAGTGCTACAGCTCGTAGTTCCAGCCGCCATTAAGGGCATGAGGCGTGAAGAGCTGCGTTAGCCACATGCATCTCACCACCAGCACCGACACGTCTACCCAAGGCAAGACTGCTTGCAATTGTTAAGTCGAACTTTGTATACATGTAAAAGGAGAATACCAGTTTTCTTTTATGCAAGTGCAGAGGACAGAATATAGTAATGAGTAAAATTACGACGCATGTTGTTCATTGTAAAGTGTAGTAACCTCAAATATAGTGTAGTGAAATCAGACTGAGGCCACCATCGCCTCTTTCATTTACAATTCTTTTGGGTGTAGAATACTTTAGCGTATAAGAATGTTGAAAAGAGCAATGGTCACACCAGAATGAGTCGCCTATTTATAGTTACTTAAATTTTTCTGAGTAACCTTTCAAGTAAAGTCACTTAACTAATTCTATATCAATTGTCCAAAGAGTAATATCCAAAATCATTAAATAAGTTGAAGGATAGAATTTTGTTAACCTAAGTTGCATAAGTTGTCTTGGTGGTAATTACCAAGCCAGCTCACAGAAATTGAGAGAGTATTTGCTTTGTAGAATCACCTAGAATGATCAGAAATAGTAATATTCAGAATTAAGTTTAAATTCAACTCAAGCCGTTTCACTTTGAAACGAGCCAAAAAACTGATTTATTCTTTTGCTCCTTCAGAGCTGGCGACCGTAGTTGTAAGTATTTTCAGGAGGATTCGACGGTAAGTCTGCTGCTCTCGTCGTGCTGATAGGATTATCCACTGCTGCTAGCAGTGGTGATTGGATACATAAGCTCACTACCAAGTTAAGTGGGTCAGGTAGGCAGTGTTACCGTGTGAACTGTAGGGCACTGTAGGCCGTGGATCGAACCCGTTCAATCATCACAGCTCTTTGGGAAATAGTCCGGTTAGGAGTGTACTAATCATTAGGTAAATACTGGCGAGTAACGGTCAAAAATGTATACGCAAGTGAATTTAGCGAGGTCCATGTAGCACCTAATTAATGTGGTGCAATGGCGAGGGTAGGAGTGGAGTAAAAGTGAGCTGAGCTTGTGGCAGCTGTGCTGTCTTCAAAGATTAATAACGTGAATTCACTACTACCTCTTACCATTAGGGCTGAGCTATTTACGGTTAAAATACGTAGCAGTAAGCGCAAAGGCGTGACAGCTACAAGTCCGTATTGGCTTTATACATACGGAAGTAGGAAGCGGGTCATTCCGTCAGTGGAGGGGTTAAAACAACCGAGTCAGTTGAGAACATACCCCATTTACTGATGGAAAGATTCGGCGGTTCGGTCGCAACCTGCAACATGCGGTGGTGCATTATCCGGCTGAAATATAGGGTCTTGCAGGGATCAAATGAAGGGTAGAGCCACGGGTCGTAACACACTGAAATGTAACGTCCACTATTCAAAGTACCGTCAATGCGAACAAAGGGTGACCAAGATGTGTAACGAATGGCACCTCATACATCACGCCGGGTGATACGCCAGTATGGTGATGACGAATACTCGCTTCCAATGTGCGTTCACCGGGACGTTGCCAAACACGGATGCGACCATCATGATGCTGTAAACAGAACCTGTATTCATCCGAAAAAATGACGTTTTGCCATTCGTGCACCCAGGTTCGTCGTTGAGTACAGCATCGCAGGCGCTCCTGTCTGTGATGAAGCGTCAAGGATAACCGGAGCCGTGGTCTCCGAACTGATAGTTCATGCTGTTGCAAACGTCGTCGACCTTTACGTGCACATGGTTGTCGTCTTGCAAACGTCCCCATCTGTTGACTCAGGGATCGAGAAGTGGCTGCACGATCCGTTACAGCCATGAAGATAAGATGCCTGTCATCTCTACTGCTCGTGATACGAGGCCGTTGGGATCCAGCACGGCGTTCCGTATTACGCTCCTGAACACACCGATTCCCTATTCTGCCAACAGTCATTAGATTTCAACCAACGCGAGCAGCAATGTCGCGATACGATAAACTGCAGTCGCGATAGGCTACAATCCGACCTTTATCAAAGTCGGAAACGTGATGGTACACATTTCTCCTCCTTACACGAGGCATCATAACAGTGTTTCAGCAGGCAATGCCGGTCAACTGCTGTTTGTGTATGAGAAATCGGTTGGAAACTTTCCTCATGTTATCACGTTGTAGGTGTCGCCACCGGCGCCAACCTTGTGTGAATGCTCAGAAAAGCTAATCATTTGCATATCGCAGCATCTTCTTCCTGTTGGTTAAATTTCGCGTCTGTAGCACGTCATCTTCGTGGTGTAGCAAATTTAATGACCAGCAGTATATTATAACATAGCAGAGTAAGGCATAGTCATCATTAAAAAATAAAACCTATAGTACCGTGGTACCATGTCGAATTAAAACTACTTACCTGAAGTCCAGCCCCGGCATCACTTCACCACGCGGTCGGTTGGCAGCGGCAACTACGTTGGCACTGATCGTTGCGCGCGGAATTGCACTGAGCCTGAGACAACGTAGTTGCCGCTGCCAACCGACCGCGTATGGAAGTGATGCCGGGGCTGGATTTCAGGTAAGTAGTTTTAATTCGACATGGTACCACGGTACCAAAGGTTTTAATTTTTGATGTTGACTGTGCCTTACTCTGGCATGTTATAATAAGTTTATGCTTCTGAAGAGGGCTAGATTATTCTAGCCGAAACCTGGGTAAAGACCAGAAAATTTTCGCAAGTGAGGCGGATTTTTCAATATATTATTCCATCTTTGACTGTGTGTCATGCACTGTACACAGTAAGACACCTCACCAAGGACATATCATAAGTTGTCTGATGCGATGGACAACTGACACCAGGAATAGTGCTGTGGGTCTGGCATAGGATAATGGGCTGTTGCGCCACATGCTGTCATCACATCACACACTTTCTATGAGCTCAGGTGCGTCTGTTTGGTGGTCAGATGTGTACGCTGTTTATCACACTCCGCCCGCTCTAGTGTACAACAGACACCCGGGGTCTTTGGGAGAGTGCGGCAGAACTGCATGTGCTGTTGCACTACAGGCATTGAGACTGGCGGTCATCTCTTTGAACAACTATAATGAGCTACGTTGTTGTTATGCGTGTATGCCCTATACGTCCATAACACGATAAATATTCATTACCGAGCACTTTCCCCTAATATACATGCGAATACATAGAAAGAAGGATCCTTTATTGTATGATTATATGATAGAAGAACAAACACTGGTAGCAGTTACTTCTGTAAAATATCTGGGAGTATGCGTGCGGAACGATTTGAAGTGGAATGATCATATAAAATTAATTGTAGGTAAGGCGGGTACCAGGTTGAGATTCATTGGGAGAGTCCTTAGAAAATGTAGTCCATCAACAAAGGAGGTGGCTTACAAAACACTCGTTCGACCTACACTTGAGTATTGCTCATCAGTGTGGTATCCGTACCAGATCGGGTTGACGGGCGAGATAGAGAAGATCCAAAGAAGAGCGGCGCGTTTCGTCACAGGGTTATTTGGTAACCATGATAGCGTTACGGAGATGTTTAATAAACTCAAGTGGCAGACTCTGCAAGAGAGGCGCTCTGCATCGCGGTGTAGCTTACTCGCCAGGTTTCGAGAGAGCGCATTTCTGGATGAGGTATCGAATATATTGCTTCCCCCTACTTATACCTCCCGAGGAGATCACGAATGTAAAATTAGAGAGATTAGAGCGCGCACGGAGGCTTTCAGACACTCGTTCTTCCCGCGAACCATACGCGAATGGAACAGGAAAGGGAGGTAATGACAGTGGCACGTTGGGTGGCTTGCGGAGTATAAATGTAGATGTAGATGTAGAATATAATCGGTTGTGGACCTGCTATTACCTGTTTCAGTTTAAGACAAAAGACTTGAGACCCCTGTACACATACACTGAGGTCACTATAGTCATAGGATAGCTGTATGTACGTATACAAATGGCTTGCGTACATAAGGTATAAAAGGGCTGTGCACTGACGGAGCTACACTTTGTACTCTGGTGATTCGTGTAAAATGTGATTTTGGCCGCACCACGGGAATTAACAGAATGGTAGATGGAGCTACACGCATGGGACATTCCAGTTCAGAAATCGTTAGGGAATTTAATATTCCGAGATGCGCAGTGTCAAGAGTGTGACGAGAATACCAAATTTCCGGCATTACCTCTCACCAGCTACAACATCGTGGCCGACGGCTTTCACTTAACGACCAAGAGAAACTGCTTTGCGTAGATTTATCAGTGCTGACAGACAAGCGAAATCGTGTGAAAGAACCGTAGAAATCAATATGGAAAATACGACCAACGTTGATAGATGTTATGCATAATTTTGTTATCTGAATCGATTGTGAGCGAGCAGCGATGTTGTAGAGCTGTATCGCAGAAGTTGGGTGTTTATCTCTGATGTGCGCGAGGGCGCAGTGGGACAGGCAATGTTAAGCTGTGTTGGCGTGCGAAAGTAGACAATGTTAAGCTGTGTTTGGGTGAGGAAGGAATGACAATGTTAGTTTCAAATGTAAAGTGTCTATTTATCAACTTGTTCAATCAACATGATAATATCAAGATTGTAACGGAAAATGATTTGTGTATGACGAAGTCTAATGGAATGTCAGAGGTAAATATTATAATGATCCCACTTTTTCCTCTTCATTTTCTACCAACTTTTCTCTTACAATTTCATTATTCGGAATATACTTCTATTTGCAACTAACAGTGAACTCATTGCACCTACCGGGTGTCCCTATGTAGAGTCATTTGCAGCTTAAGCATAGCGGCAGCGGCGCGCAAGACAGAGCAGTACTGCAACGACTTAACCAGATATGCGCAGAAAAGAGGTAAGGACTAAATGTTTTGATGTTTTTATTTATTCAGTCAGGGCCAACTCATGTTATTCAGAGAAAGTTTTGTGATCAGTTTTGCAAAACCAGTTACTGTAGGTTTCATGTCAAAGTTCATTATTCAGGCAGTTTATACTGTTCAAGTCCGCATCTCGTGGTCGTGCGGTAGCGTTCTCGCTTCCCACGCCCGGGTTCCCGGGTTCGATTCCCGGCGAGGTCAGGGATTTTCTCTGCCTCGTGATGACTGGGTGTTGTGTGATGTCGTTAGGTTTAAGTAGTTCTAAGTTCTAGGGGACTGATGACCATAGATGTTAAGTCCCATAGTGCTCAGAGCCATTTTATACTGTTCAAAATTCTCGCAGTCAGCTTGCTAACTTTTACAGTATGAAAGTGTTCCCTTCTCATCACTACAATTAATTATTATTACAATTAAGTTTTGCCTTAACATGGCGATGTTACAAGTTCTGTTACGACACTTCATTTATTGCTACAGTTCTGAGCTTACAATGAGAAACAGAGAACTTCAGTCTCATTTTTATTCATTTTTGAGAATTTTCACTATACAGGGTGATTCAAAAAGAATACCACAACTTTAGGAATTTAAAACTCTGCAACGACAAAAGGCAGAGCTAAGCACTATCTGTCGGCGAATTAAGGGAGCTATAAAGTTTCATTTAGTTGTACATTTGTTCGCCATTTCAGCCAGTAAAGTTTTTGGTCCCTTTTTCTTCGAAGGTGCTACTGTAACTGGACTACAGTACCTGGAGATGTTAGAGAATTGGCTGTTCCCTCAGCTCGAACAAGAAGCACAACAATTCATATTTCAGCAGGATGGAGCGCCACCACATTGGCACTTATCTGTCCGTAACTACCTGAACGTCAACTACCCGAGGCGATGGATCGGCCGCCAGGCAGCCCGTGGCAGAGCACTTCATCACTGGCCTCCAAGAAGCCCTGATCTTACCCCCTGCGATTTTTTCATACGGGGGTATGTTAAGGATATAGTGTTTCGGCCACCTCTCCCAGCCACCATTGATGATTTGAAACGAGAAATAACAGCAGCTATCCAAACTGTTACGCCTGATATGCTACAGAGAGTGTGGAACGAGTTGGAGTAGCGGGTTGATATTGCTCGTGTGTCTGGAGGGGGCCATATTGAACATCTCTGAACTTGTTTTTGAGTGAAAAAAAACCTTTTTAAATACTCTTTGTAATGATGTATAACAGAAGGTTATATTATGTTTCTTTCATTAAAGAAACATTTTTAAAGTTGTGGTATTCTTTTTGAATCACCCTGTATTTTGTTATTTTAAGAGAACTTTCACTATTTTTTTAATTATTTAAAGAGAAATTTCAACGTATACGTTAGGACAGTGTGGCGAAATTTGGCGTTAATGGGCTGTGGCTGCAGACAACCGGCGAGTGCCGTTGCTCATAGCAGACATCTCCTGTAGTGCCTCTTGACAATGCCGGTTGGACCACAGACAGCTGAAAAACCGTGGCCTGGTCAGATGAGTCCCGAGTGTAGTTGCAAAGAGCCGTTGGTAGGGTTCGAATGTGGCGCATGGGCCCAAGTTGTCAACAAGGCTCTGTGCAAGCAGATGGTCGCTCCATAACCGTGTGAGATGTGTTTGCATGGAACAGCCTGAGACATCTGGTCCAACTGAACCGATCATTAACCGGAAATGTTTATTTTCTGATACTTGGAGACCATTTGCAGCCATTCATGCACTAAGTCCACATACAATGGTGTTACGTAACTGGGCCACAAATTTTGAAAATGGTTTGAAGCACATTCAGAACAATCCAGAGTGAATGATTTGCCCACCTAAATCGGCTAACGTGAGTCCCACGGAATATTTATGGGATATAATGGCGGTGTCATTTGGTACACAAAATCCTGAGGCAGCTAACACTTTCGCAGTTATGAATGGCTATTGAGGCAGCATCGCTCAATATTTCTGCAGGAGACTTCCAAAGATTTGTTGAGTCCATACCGTGTTGAGTTACAGAGATACGTCGGGAAAAAGAAGGTCCGAGTGGATATTGGGAGGTATCCTATAACTTTTATCTTTTTACCTCAATGTATAAAGGGTAAATCACCTAAACCTTGCACTTAAAAGTATTGTAGAAATGGAAACTACTGTTGATGTACAGTTTTCACGGAATGGAATGGTGGTCAGAGGCTCACACAGATTGTCAATCAACAGATTGTAATAATACTTAGAAAGCGTATTTCTTGTGTAAACAAAGGCGTTTTGAACGGAATAATGCCCTTGACATTAACAAACTAAAAGTAGGGTAAATTACAATGTCAGTGGTACTTTCGGCAGGATTATAGTTTGAGATGGTAACGAGATATCGTATTTTGAGGAATCTCCACACCGATACTCGCTTGTGTCAATCAACCTGCGTACTTTCTAAGTTCGATGTTGTGTATTGCTTTAGTGCACTGCGACTTGCTACTCAGTTCGTGTATACCAATGCAGAAAGATCCAACTGGAGAATGAACAATTGATGACAAAAGAGGAGGAAATTAATGTTCTTGTTACTGCTGCAGTTGATCCTCACGTCAGCTCCCGCACAATTGCGTGAGGAAGTGGCGTGACTCGTGCAACAGTCCTAGGCATTCCTCCCTCCACCAAGATCTGTCTGGAAACAATTATGGGTATCGCGTTAACTTATGAACATGGGCATTAAGACAGGATACTCCAGCTATATCACGTATTTTGTTTAGTGATGAAGCCACTTATACCAATCATGACCAGGCAAATAGCCGAAACATGCATTACTGGTCCGTTGATAAGCTCCCATGGCTTCGTCAGGCAGAACTGGTACCATTATGATGGCCGTCCAGCCCATAGCGCGACAAGAACTAATGCGTATCTTCGTTGGTTTTGACGCAGAGAACCTGTACCTTAGCCAGCTCGTTCCCCTGAAGGATGTGGTCTACGAGAATATACAAACTACACCCGATGGTATACAACGACTTATTACTGCATACTGCAGTCTCCTTGGACACCACCCTCAAATGCTAGGACGTGTGCAGCAGTCGTTCCATACCGGACTGGCTGGTATGTGCTATCACAGGTATTGTACAATTGTCGGTGTGCGAACTTTCCAAAATACGGTATCTCGTGAACGACTCGCAATACAGCCCTGCAACGAACACCACTGACATTCTAATTTACCCCAGTTTCAGTCTGTTAATGTCAACAGGCATTGTTCTAACTTCAATATGTATGTATGCATGCACGCAAATAGTTTCTACGTATTATTATAATCTGTTTATCGTTTAAAAACACGAGCCCCTGCCAACCAATCCATTCTGTGAAAACCGCACATTAAAAGTGTACACAGGATGCGGAGAAACAATTTGACCAAAGGTGCAGGGCGTAAAGAAAGCATCAAACGAATGAATTTGAGTACAGGAACTAGGGGGCGCGGTTGCATATTTACGGCGCTATGCCAGCGAGATAAAGGTGGTCAGTTTGAACATTTGTTACGACGTACTTACGTTATTTAAACAGTGACAAGTCTGTGTACATGAGCATACACATTTTTCATTTACGTTTACCTTATACTGAAATATGAAACATGAAAATTTGATTGGTTTTTTCTTTCTGGAGAAGTTCTGTACGGTAAGTCAGCTAAGTACGATACACATGTGTGGGATGCTTTAAGATTCTCTTGTTCTCATCGCGACGATTGATTAGTCCAAATATTTCGTTAACTTATACATTTCCTGTGTATTATATGTGAAGATGGTATCTGTTCCCGAAAGAACAGATACCATTGATGACCACTGATGACCATGTCGCCAGCTAAGGGTTTCGATTTAATTATCATTCCTGTGCATTATATTTCATTTTGAGTAAAGAGGGTCATATGTTAGATTTCACCTGCATTTTGTTGCGCCGAAAATATGCAACTACTATAGATTCTATACTCAAATACCTTTGTTTGATGCTGTCTTCCTGCCCTACTCTTTTGGTGAAACTGTTTTTTGGCATCCTGTGTATGCAGTGTGTTTCAAAATTACACCGACAGACTTCGCGAAAATGTAGATGGTGTCTTGAGGAACAAAATGAGGATAGGAATCCTTGCCCGGGAGTGTCATCAAGCGACGCTACAAAGCGTAAAACTGATTGCCACTGGCGCATGTATATGAATGTAAATACAGGGTGATTCCGTGGTGATGTAATATACTTTCTGGGATGATTGAGAAAGATAAACGTATCACTTTGAGCTCATGGATCCTGGAGGACGTGTTTCACACTAACGAAAATGAATAAGTGCTCATAGCTCCTTAGGTATGTAGTTTAGAGCACACGTTTACTGAACATTTTATTTTTGTTTTGGTCAATACTACCACCTCTGGAAGTTGCCTACGCTACAATCTTAGCAGCAGCAGTACTGATACAAGGATTCCTGTGTCGGAAGCAGTTGAACGATTTTCGCTTATAACTTTCGGCTCATAAGTTTCTGGATCAACGTCCTTTAGTTCAGAATGATACGTTTATACTTTTCATACTCGTTGACCATCAATGAAAGTTTGAAACATCATCACAAAATCATCCTCTATATACAGGCGCCGGCGCCTGTAACATCATCACAGGATCACCCTCTATATACAGGCGCCGGCGACTGTAACATCGACGATTTGTATCGTCGTTGAATAAAGTTTTCGGAGGGTTCCTATCCTCATTTATTCTTCAAGAAATATATATATATATATTACTATAGAGTAATGAAATTTCAGGAATACGTTTGTCTAGGTAACATACATCTACATGGATACTTCGCAAATCACATTTAAGTGCCTGGCAGAGGCTTCATCGAACCACCTTCAAAATGCTCTATTATTCCAATTTCGTATAGCGCGCGGAAAGAACGAACACCAAAGATGACGAAATAAATATTCCTGAATTCCAATCAAGAACAACTGCCAAGATGAGAAACATAGAAGTAGATATCCTCGGTGTAACAAAGCAGCTTAAATCACTTAATAAAGACAAGGCTTCCGGTCCAGATTGTATACCAGTCAGGTCCCTCTCAGAGTATGCTGATAAAATAGCTCCATATTTAGAAGTTATATACAACCACTCGCTCACAGAAAGATACGTACCTGAAGACTGGAAAATTGCTCAAGTCACACCAACATCCAAAAAGGGAAGTAGGAGTAATACGCTGAATTACAGGCCTTTATCACTAACGTCGATTTGCAGTAGGGTTTTAGAACATATACTGTATTCGAACATTATGAAGTACCTCGAAGAAAACGATTTATTGACATATAGTTAGCACGGATTCAGAAAATATCGTTCTTGTGAAACACAACTAGCTCTTTATACTCATGAAGTAATAAGTGCTATCGACAGTGGATGTGAAATTGATTTCATATTTTTAGATTTCCAGAAGGCTTTCAACACCGTTCCTCACAAGCGTCTTCTAATCAAACTCCGTGCCTACGGAGTATCGCCTCAGCTGTGCGACTGGATTCGTAATTTCCTGTCAGAAAGGTCACAGTTCGTAGTAATAGACGGAAAGTCATCGAGTAAAACAGATGTAATATCTGGCGTTCCCCAAGGAAGTGTTATAGGCTCTCTATTGTTCCTGATCTATATTATCGACATAGGAGACAATCTGAGTAGCCGTCTTAAATTGTTTGCAGATGATGCTGTCATTTACCGTCTTGTAAAGTCATCAGATGATGAAAACGACTTGCAAAACGATTTAGATAAGATGTCTGTATGATGAGAAAAGTGGAAATTGACCCAGAATAAAGAAAAGTGCGAAGTCATTCATATGAGTACTAAAAGAAATCAGCTAAATTTCGATTACGCGATAAACGACACCAGCCTGAGGGCTGTAAATTTAACTAAATTTTTAGGGATTACAATTACAAATAACCTAAATTGGAACGATCACATAGATAATTTTGTAGGTGGAGCAGACCAAAGACTGCGATTCATTGGCGGAAAACTTAGAAGGTGCACAGGTCTACTAAACAGACTGCTTACACCACGCTTGTCCGCCCTATTCTGGGGTATTGCTGTGCGGTATGTGATCCGCGTCAGGTGGGACTGACGGATGAGATCGACAAAGTACAAAGAAGGGCAGCTCGTTTTGTATTATCGTGAAATAGGGGAGATAGTGTCACAGACATGATACGTGAATTGGAGTGGCAATCATTAGAACAAAGGCGTTTTTCGTTGCGACGGGATCTTCTCATGAAATTTCAATCACCAGTTTTCTCCTCCGATTGTGAAAACATTCTGTTGGCACCCACCTACATTGGGAGAAATGATCATCACGATATAATGAGAGAAATCAGGACTCGCACGGAAAAATTTTAAGTGCTCGTTTTTCCCGCGTGCCGTTCGAGAGTGAAACGGTAGAGAGACAGCATGAAGGTGTTTCATTGAACCCTCTGCCATGCACTTTATTGTGAACAGCAGAGTAATCACGTAGATGGGGATGTAGCTTTCCGAACGAGCTCTGATTTGCCTTATTTTATCGTGGTGATCGTTTCTCCCTGTGTAAGTCGGAGTCAACAAAACATTTTCGCATGCGGAGGAGAAAGTTGGTGATTATAATTTCGTGAGAAGATTCTGCCGCAACGAAAAACCAACAGGTTACTGTAAGCGCGAAATAAGTCATTGCAGATGTGAAATTCTAGTATATTAATAACAGGTTAAACCACCAGAATGTTGAATTCAAGCATGCAAACGTGAATGCATTGTGTTGTACAGGTGTCTATTGCACTTGGTCAATCAATACAGCGGTGGGTGATGCAGTTAATGGACGACGCTGGAGTTGGCGTCCGATGATGTCCCGCATATGCTCGATTGGAGACGGACCTGGTGATCGAGCAGGCCAAGGTAACATGTCGACACTCTGCGGAGTATGTTGGGTTACGACAGCGGTATGTGGGCGACCGTTGGAAAGCATCCTCCGGAATGCTGTTCATGAGTCGCAGCACAAATAGTCGAATCACCAGACTGACGTACGTATTTAGAGTCAGGGTGCGTGTGTTAACCGCGAGAGTGCTCCTGCTGTCATGCGAAATCGTACCCCAGATCGTAACTCCAGCAATGGGGTCCAGTGTGTATAGCATACAGACAGGTTGGTTACCCGTTCTCAGCTGGCCTCCTTCTAACCATCACACGGCTATTACAGGCACGGAGGCAGAAACAGCTTTCATCAGAAAACAAAGCAGCTCTCGCTTGATGCCATTGAAGTCGCAAAGGGTGGTTTGCGGTCAGTGGAAATCACACTACATGGCGTTCGGCTCGCAGCTATCCTTAAAGTAACCGATTTGTAACCGTTCGTTGTGCCACTGTGGTGCCAACTGATACTCAGATTGCTGCTGCAGACGAGCGTCAGTGCCATTCGGCGAACACGACAGTCTTCATTCTCGGGAGTTCCACGTGGTCGTCCGAGCCCACAGTTCTTGCGACCGTACATTCTCGTAACCACCGCTGCCAGCAATCACGTACAGGTAAGTACATTCCTACCAAGTCTTTCTGCAATATCGTAGAAGGAAAAATAGCTTCTCGTAGTGTCTTTATAGCCTTAAAAAGTTTTTCACTAACGTCAACTTGCGACGTCCAATTTCAAAGGTCACTAACGCTCATGACCGTTACAGCGTGTATTTAAAGGAAACCTGATTTGCAACCTGCAATAGTGGTACTACCAGCGCCACTCATATGTAAGTGGCGCGAAAGTAGAGCAGACTTCATCTTTCAGATGTAGAAACACACCCTCCAACTTTCGCTTGTGTCGCACAACTCCTCCTTAGTGTTGTGATTTTTTCTATCAGTGTTTATATAGTCACTCAATATCATGTTTTTCTTAATGCCTTAGCATTCACAATAAGAGTGTATCCACTAAATAAGCTCATATTGCTGTAAACATAATTCAAGTGAATAATGACGACACACCACATAGATTCACTGAAAATCACAGCTTCCTATACAGGGTGAAAAGTATTTAAACCGACAAACTCTGGGAGGTTGTAGGGGACATCAAAACAAATGTCATTTTTTCCTATGAGTAATATTTAAACCGGTGAAGGCCGTATTACGCTCTTCAGTTGTTAGAGGCTGTATTACGATCTTCGGTTGTTATAGGGCGTATTATGCTGTATAGTTGTAGGCAACTGCTGTCCACCAATGTATTAGTGCATTGTCTCTGTTTACTAATGGAGCGATACACCTGGATTGAGTACACTGATATGGTTGGTGCGTACTACGTAGCGCACCACAATGGACGAGCTGCACAGCGGGTTTATCAACAACAATATCCTAATCGCCGTTTCCCGCATCATACGTCCATTGCTGCCGTGTATCAACGTCTGCATGAGACCGGGTCATTTAGCAGATTACCTGGACAAGGACGCCGTGGCACGGTAAGAACGCTGCAATTTGAGCAAGCTGTCTTGCAGCATGTGGAGCGGGCTCAATCCTTCAATCAGCACTCGTGCAATTGCACGTAACATGGAGACAAATCAGACGAATGTAAGAACAGTCCTTCGAGAGCAATTGTTAAGTCACTTTCACTTACAGCGTGTCCACAACATGGAACCAGTTGATTATGCATCCAGAGCACAGTTTTCGCAGTGGTGCCTGGAACAGTGTGAAATGTATCCTACATTTCCATTCTCTGTGTTGTTTACCTATAAGCAACGTTCGGGCGTGATGGAGTCATCAACATGCACAATTTGCATGTTTGGAGTCTGGCTAATCCGCATGCCACTAGCGCTCCTCAAGTGCGGTTCTTCGATAATGTGTGGGTCGGTGTTGTTGGGGACTGTTTAATTGGGCCGTATCCGCTACTAGGCCATTAAATGGCAGGCACTATTACCATTTTCTCTCCAGAGCATAGCCAGAATTGCTGGAAGACATGCCGCTCCGTACAAGAAAACGCATGTGGTTCCAACATGACTGGGCGCCGGCACGTTTCAGTCGTCGTGTGCGTCGATTCCTGGGCCGACGGTTCCTAGAAACGTGGATTGTCAGAGGTGGTCCTGTACCATGGCCTGCTCGATCACCAAATATGTCCCCTCTGGACTCTTTTGTGTGGGGAGAGATGTGCAACCTTGTTGACGCAACTCCTATTGCATCAAAAGAGGATCCGGTTGCCCGTATATCAGCACCAGCAGGAGGAACATTCAGGATACTCCTGGGGTTTTGCCCGTGTCGGACAGAGCGTGATCCGACGGTGTAACCTTTGTTTACGTCGAGGCATTTTTGAAAATCTACTGTAATTGAAATTGAGTTGTGTTAATGTGTTGTCTCTTGGTCATAAAAAAATGGAAAAGTGTTTGTTGTTTTAACTAATTTGCCGCTAGAGAAATCTTCCTCTACCGGTTTAAATACTCCTCATAGGAAAAAAAGACATTAGGGAAAAATATTTGTTTCGATGTCCCCTACAACCTCCCAGAGTTTGTCGGTTTAAATACTTTTCACCCTTTATACTGAGTGTCTCTCCTACGAGAAGACAGGCGAATTTTCTCTTGACTTTTGGTAGAAATTTGCGATGTCGGTGTTGTATTGTGTAGTCAGTCGAAACGATTACTGCTTCTCCCGTCTTTCACGCGACGCCTAGTGTCAACAGAAAGGGTACTTCTGTTTACCATTACAAATGAATTTATTTTTGAGTCGGAATTTTACGGTCCTATTTTGTAGTAGTCCCAAGTTAGGCCGTTCCGACATTCGTTTTATCCATATTTATTAACAGCGAGAATAAAACACGAAGAATTGACAGCAACTCAGCACGAGTAGCGCCGCATGCATGGCGGCCGCACTCAGCTGGGGTCCCGGCAGTGCTGTCGCCAGTCTTCCAGTTTTACTGTCACCGTCAATACATACTGATAAAACAAATATCGCACAAGACTAATCTGGGACCGCCAAATGGAATGGTAACGTAATATTTCCCTTTAAAAAACCGTTTTCTTTGTAACGGACAACAAACCGTTGCTTTCCATCGGCACTGGTCGTCACATGGAAGATTTGATGAGCAGTGTTTGTTTGCGTTGACTTCAGCTACACAACGTAAACACAAAATTGCAAGTATATGCAAGGAGATGCTGTGTCCCATCGCTCGTACGACGGCCATAGTACCACGTCTAAACTCACTTAAATCTTGATAACCTGTTATTGTAACAGAAGTAATTGATCTAATAACTACGCCAGACACTTGTATTATATAGGTGTTGCCGACCACAGCGTCGTATTCTGCCTGTTCACATATGACTGTATTTGAATACGCATGCCTATAACACTTTGGCGCTTAAATGTGTTAAGGAAATGTTATTTTCGTCCTGTAGCTTTTCATAATAGTGTGTTTCTCTGACGATCATGTGGCAGGTATTCTTAAGCAACGCTGTTATCTGGTCACAAGTTGTAATGATCACTGACTTTCTGATGGGCAGGTGGAAGTATAGACAATGTGATGTAATCTTGCGCTTGGACAATGACACAGCTTTTGTTCTGCTTGCAACTTCAACACTACTTTTCCCGAAGTCTGATATACCGCCATGAGTGTAAAATGAGGCTAACTACTTATTTTTATTAACACAGTTTTCAGTATCTTTGTATCCGTAGATTTATTTAATGACCGTTCTAACAGGAATCTAGAACTCTACGCTTTTCCTCGTAATGTTATATGTTCGTGCCTATAACCTAGGTTTGTTTGTAAACTTTTGTTTATTGGGTTAAGTGACTACAGAAAACTTTCCATCTTAAATTAACCAAATTATTTGTTTGAAAAGTTCATTACAGTCTTAAAAATTTTATGATCCACAGTCGTAACTGATTTTTCTTGTTAATAACGAATACTGAATAACCATAAGTTACACCACATTTTAGCTTAACCTCTATATTTGTGAAATTAATAAGCTATCGCGAGCCAAACATTCCCGTGCTCCTTGTAAATAAACTATGCCTGTTTCAACATGATAAATGGTAATCTAAATTATATCCCATTTCAGTGCAAGCGGTATGTGAAAAGCAGATTCAACTTTCTTTTAAAAAAAAGCTGTCGAAACTTGCACACTGGCTTCCGCTTTGCACTCTCCCAGTATTTGGAGAGACAACCAGGAGTTTATAACACACCCTAGATAGGCTTATAGCACAGGAAGGCATAATAGAAGTGGACTGATAGCACTGAATTTAAAGAAAGAACAGGATTCAATGTTTGAACATAGACAGGTGGTTAGCTATAAATTTATGTCTAGTAGTATAATTGTATGTTTATAGCAATTTCAACCTGACAATACATTTTACAATGTTAGCCCTAAAATGTGTGTATGAAGATAGTAAAATGGTACTTTGATATATTTTGTACATCCCTTTAAATTGTGGTGGTTAAAAAGAAAGTATACTAGAAGCCAAAAGTAAATAATTATTTGAAAAATCTTCACTGCTGCATGTCTGTAAACTCGAGTGCATCTGTCTGCTGTTAATAAAGTTTCCCTACATAAGCTGAAACCTTACATATCTTTAATGGCGAATTCTTGTAGGCACGACAAGTTCATGTTGATATACCGTGCCTCTGAAATCCCCGTGTCATCAACGGTCAACATAGTATTTTTTAACAAAAAGCTGATCTTTTAATGTGTATTTACTATTGTCTAAGAAGGAAGAGAGAAAGAAGTTTAGTGCTTCATTCAAATGGAGGTCATTAATGTCGCAGCACGGTATCATCTACAGCGAAAAAGAGCGGCCGTTACGTATACAGAAAGAGTTGGGACTTGCAGTCATCTAGACGTACCACTAACTGATCGTAACAGAGGCCTGTCTTCGGTTTGTCAACACAATGGTGCAAGAAGTGCATCTAGAAGTAAAAGAATGTAAATGATCGAATAGCCTCTAAAGCAAAACATCGGCTACTTATATTTATTTTTCCTTTCTTTTTTTAATGAAGTTCAAAATATTATATACATGCACGGCAGAACCAGTTCAGCGATTTTTTTTTCCGATGGAAGACTGGTCAGACGTAGCTCTCCGCGTTAGTCTACCGTGAGCAGGCCACAGAATCCCTGTGTGTCACTACTGAATACTACATCCACTTGAATTACCTTACCGAACTCAAGACTTAGTCTCCCTTTGTAATTTTCTCACTTTCTCCTCATCGCACACATTTCCTTCCATTACCAAACTTTCACTTGATGCATGAGGATGTGTTATATCAGCCGATTACTTCTTTTAGTAAAATTGTGCCATAAATTTCTTCTCATTTGTCATCCAATCTACCAATGTAATCTCCTTTAGCACCATGTTTCAAAACCTCCTATTCTCTTCTGCTTCTTTGAACTGTTTATCGTCCACGTTTCACTCCAACTGGATATATATCCAGAAAAGACATTGTAAAATTCTTTTTTTCAGAAGAGCTTTTCTTGCTACTGCCAATGCTCATTTTTTACCCTCTTTATTTGGCCATAAACGGTTACTTTCGTATCTAAGTAGCAAAACTCATTTAGCACTTTCAGTGTTCATTTCCTGATCTAATTCCCTCAGACTGACCTGACTTAATTCGAATAAACTGAATTACAGTTGTTCTAATTTCGATGTGGTCATACCTCTTGTAGAGATAATGTCCATTGTGTTCAAGGCTCTCCCTTGTTCTTTGTCGTCTCTGACACAGTGTCATCGGTCATTCACAAATTTGTATTTCTTCTCGTTGAACTTTAATTTTCTTTCCCTGGTTTCCTTCAAAGTTTAACACACAGATTACAAAACATCGTAGGTCTGTGGTAGACCGTACGACACATCTCTCCAATAGCCCACAGAAAATCTCACGCCTATTTCCTCGTGTCAGTTGTGATATTATTGCACAGTTTGTTAGAAACCTTGCCGGAAAGATGTAACAAGAAAATGTTTTGCGTCTCCCTGCTCGGGGTAGCATACCGCTTCGCTCCCCCTCATTAGTGGACTGTCCGGAGGAATTCATTTCTCTGTCCCAGCAGCTGCTGCAGGAAACTTTTCTTCGACTGCAGGTCACGTAGCATGCTACAGCTGTCGCCCTCGTGGCGCAGCTGAGAAGTAACCACCCCCTCCCCTTGCACTCCCATCTAGGCCACACATCCACACAACACAGTATGCAGTTTCAACTGCACGATGTTTCCAGAATTCTGTACTCTAAAACTGTTTCTGTTGTAATGTTTAACGGCAGTTCTCACTGGTCGTGTGTGGATGTAATTCAAAGGAAGGGGAGTAACATTTTAACATCGGTTCGAGGGTGGAGTGATTAATGATTAATTAAAATCACCTCAGTTGTGTAATTACTCAATTAAGCTGCTGTGTATTGTGTAGCACAAATTATAATTTATACAGCTGAGATGGTTTTCGTTAACCATTAAAATTTGTCAGCTGTCTTGCTCGACACTATCAGTATTATTTGAAATCATTAATAGGTAATTGTTGCCGGTTAACCTCCTGTATGAATAAAAAAAAAGAGAGCGCGGGTAAGCTACTACGAACAGTATAGTGAACGGATTATTGTAGCCAAGATAGACATTCTGGCGTTAAAAGTAAAAAGAACAGATTAATTTTTGTCAAGTCCCTGTTCGGGCGCCACATCTGGCGTTAGGAACTTGCCGTATTCTGTATAAGAAACAGTAGTAACTAATAATAGTGATGCTGTAACTGTTGGTTGGTAATATTTACTGACAAAATGCTACCTAACTCTAGATTGCGTACTTACGGCTGTCCTGTGTGGCCCCTTTTTAGTACGACTTAAAAAGAGAGAGAGATTATTAATTGATCAGCGATGCATCGATTCTCGATTGTGTTCACAAATACGTACGGATTGATTACGTGAAGGGGTTTTCTTAATTCACCTTTTGACCCGGATTGCCTTCACACAATCAAAATCTTCGATGAAAACACCTAAGGGACCTATCTGAAATTAAAAACGGAAATGAAAGCAAATTACTGGAATTTCGTGAGAGAAAGATTAACAGATCGGAAGTTAAACACATTAGTGGTCTCCCAAATACAGTCGAGACACCACGATAAAGAGCGAACCTGTACCAAAGCTCATATACAATTTGAACATCATTTTTGGTTAGTGAAAGTAAAGAATAAGAAGAAAATTGCTGCATCGTAAAATATTAATATATTTTGAACAAATTGGCTTTAAACTTCGAGACATTGACAAATACACAATAAATGTATGACTTACATCTGATATTTCTTTTGTACATGGCGCACTCCAATAATCGCTGCTTTGTCAGTCCGTTCCTTCTTAAAATTAAATGTCCTTGCGTGTGCGTAAGTACATTGTATCCTCACCCGAGTTACCGAAATGGTTGTTCGTCGTTTCACATACTTTTTACGCAAAATAAAAATACAACTTGTAGCAATGCTATGTAGTACGTCTTAACATTTCGGCGACCTAAAGTACAAGCGATAATGAAGTCTCTAGAATATTTCTTAACAAGTGATAGATTTTTCTTTCTTGTGTTTCGCAGCTTCTTGCTATCAAGCGCTGAGACAATGATTTTAAATATCTGCGCCCAGCAGGTCGTAGTGTTTATTTAGAGTATTTAAACGCTGGGCGCGCGTCTTGGTATATGCGTGCATTACAAAAAAATTTTCGTATCCTTACTCTCGCGCTGTGATGCTTAGCATAGTTAAGAAATACAGCTCGTTGGCTGTCCTTTTATTTTATGCCATATACCTCATATACAAAGTATGTGAAATCCAATAATATTACATTGCTTCCCGCGTAGGGAGCGATGACTCCGTTAGGATCATCGCGACTCACGCGTAGTCGTAATATTATTGCATTTGTGAATCAAGTTAGTATTACTTGCTAAAATTCTTTACAATAGATTTCATATATGACAGTAGACGAAATGGTTGACATAAAGAATAACAGGGAAATATATTCGTACGACTGATACAACACAAAGCGCACGCCTACCACACAACTACCAGCTTATATGTGAACTAGCTCCTCGGATGATGAAGATACTGAAGAAAGGTATGATGATATAAAAGAAATTATTCAGGAAGTGAAGGCAGGCGAAAATTTTTATAGTCGGTGGGGGGGGGGGGGGGGGGGGACTGCAGTTCGGTAGTAGGAAGAGGAAGAGAAGGAAAAGTAGTAGATGGATACGGAATGGGGGTAAGGAGAGAAAGAGGAAGCCGACTGGTAGAATTTTGCACAGAGCATAACTTCATCATAACTAACACTTGGTTGAAGAATCATGAAAGAAGGTTGTGTACATGGAAGAGGCCTGGAGACACTGGGAGGTTTCACATAGATAATATAATGGTAAGACAGGGATTTAGGAAGCAGGTTTGAAATTGTAAGAGATTTTCTGGGGCAGATGTGGACTCTGGCCACAATTTATTGGTCATGAACTGTAGACTAAAACTGAAGAAACCGCAAAAAGGTGGAAATTTGAGGAGATGGGACCTGGATAAACTGAAAGTACCAGAGTTTGTAGAGAGTTTCAAAGAGAGAATTAGAGGACGACTGACAAGAATGGGGGAAAGAAATACAGTAAACGAAGAATGGGTAGCTTTGAGAAATGAAATAGTGAAGAGAGCAGCGGATGAAGTAGGTAAAAAGACGAGGGTTAGTAGAAAACCTTGGGTAACAGAAGAGATATTGAATTTTATTGATGAAAGGAGTAAATATAAAAACGCAGCAAATGAAGCAGGCATAAAGGAATACAAACATCTAAAAATGAGATCGACAGGAAGTGCAAAATGGCTAAGCAGGGATGGCTAGAGGACAAATTTGAGGATGTAGAGGCCTATATCACTAGGGGTAAGACAGATACCGCCTAAAGGAGACATTTGGAGAAAAGAGAAACGCCTGTATGAATATCAAGATCTCAGATGGAAAACCAGGTCCAAGCAAAGAAGGAAAAGCATGAAGGTGGAAGGATTTTATGGGCGGTCTATATAAGGGCGATGTACTTGAGGACAATATTACGGAAATGTTAGGGGAAGTAGATGATGAAATGGAGGATATGATACTGAGTGAAGAATTTGACAGAGGCACTGAAAGAAGGCCCCGGGAGTAGACAACATTCCATTAGAACTACTAATAGCCTTGATAGAGCCAGCACTGACAAAACTCTACCATTTGGTGAGCTAGATGTATGAGACAGGCGAAATACCCTCAGACTTCAAGAAGAATATAATAATTCCAATCCCAAAGAAAGCAAGTGTTGCCAGGTCTGAAAATTACCGAACTATCATTTTAATAACTCATGGCTGCAAAATAATAATGAGAATTCTTTACAGACGAATGGAAAGAACTTGTGGAAGCAGACCTTAGGGAAGATCAGTTTGGATTCCGTAGAAATGTTGGAACACGCGAGGCAGTTCTCACCCTACGACTTATGCAAACCCTCATTTCTAGTATTTGTAGACTTAGAGGAAGCTTTTTACAGTGTTGACTGGCATAATCTCTTCCAAATTATGAAGGTGGCTAAGGTCAAATACAGGGAACGAAAAGCTATTTACGATTTGTACAGAAACCAGATGGCAGTTATAAGAGTCGAGGGGCATGAATGGGAAGCAGTGGTTGGGAAGGAAGTGAAACAGTGTTGTAGCCTCTCCCCAATGTTATTGAATCTGTATATCGAGCAAGCAGTAAAGGAAAACAAATAAAAGTTTGTAGTAGGAATTAAAATCCATGGTGAAGGTATAAAAACTTTGAGATTTGCCGATGACGTTGTAATGCTGTCAGAGAATCAAAGGACCTGGAAGAGCAGTTGAATGGAATGGACAGTGTCTTGAAAGGAGGATATACGAGGAACATAAACAAAAGCAAAACGAGATTAATGGAATGTAGTCGAAATGTTGATGCTCAGGGAATTAAATTAGCAAATGAGACACCTAAAGTATTAAATGAGTTTTGCTATTTGGGGAGCAAATTAACAGATGATGGCCTAAGAGGGAGGATATAAAATGCAGACTAGCTATGGCAAGGAAAGCGCTTCTGAAGAAGAGACATTTGTTAACATCGAGTATAGATTTAGGTCTCAGGAAGTCTTGGAAGTATTTGTATGGAGCGTAGCGATGTATGGAAGTGAAACATGGACGATAAATAGTTTAGACAAGAAGAGAAAAGAAGCTTTCGAAATGCAGTGCTACAGAAGAATGCTGAAGATTAGATGGGTCGACCACGTAACTAATGAAGAGGTACTGAACAGAATTGGGGAGAAGAGGAATTTATGGCACAGATTGAGTAACAGAAGGGATCGGTTGGTAGGAAACGTTCTGAGACACCAAGGGATCACCAGTTTAGTACTGTAGGGAAGCGTGGAGGGTAAAAATCGTAGAGGGAGACCAAGGGGTGAATATACTAAGCAGATTCAGAAGGATGTAGGTTGCAGTAGCTACTCGGAGATAAAGAAGCTTGCAGAAGACAGAGTAGCATGGAGAGCTACAACAAACTAGTCTCTGGACTGAGGACGACAACAACAACACAATGAGGCTGTGCTGAAAAGTAATGTGCCCTAACTTTTTATTCTGTTTTCATTGTCGGTTAAGATGTTATATGACAGGCATATCATTCAGTCAAGATTCCCACATCGCTAACGTAGGTTGTCACCCTCTGCCACTAAAGGATTTCAAATTATACTATGTAATGTGGCAGTGTGTAGTTTAACTATATCAGTACATAAAAAAAACAAATTCGACGAGTTTGTCCACACGTAGAGCACAATCTCCTTTAGCATGACACTGACAGATCTCACATTTGAGCTGCAACATCTGGAGAGATCTGAAATCTGACACCTCTGCTCACTGTCATCGATCATCCTCCATACACTTCCAACTTGGCTCCATACTATTTTATCTGTTTCCAGAACTTAAAGAACACCTTTGAGCACTTCACTTTGATAATGGTGATGTGGTGCAAGCTGAGGTGTGGTTGTAGCTCCAGCAACGAAATCAGTGATTCTACAGTGACAGCATCAAGAAACTGGTGTCTCATTGGAGGAAATGTGTTCGCCACCATGGTGACTATATTGAGAAATAAATATCTACACATGAAGAATAAAGATGTAAAACGTGAATACAGTTTGCTTTACATAAAAAGCTTTAAGGCTTTTAAAATTCGGAGCCATTACTTTCCAACAGTTCCTCATAAAAAAATGAATATTTGGAATTTATTGAGAAAATTGCCCCAAAATTATATCAAACCGTCCCATATCTGTAACTATAGAAATAGAATGTGGTTGTAGATTGGAGTACCAATGTCAACGAGCCTCTTTATTGGGTTATCAGTTGTAGTAATTAATGTAAGAGTGATGTAAATAAAGAGGTAGCTATATATCGACAGTGGCCATAAATTACATTAGATAATAGAAGTGGAATAATATACTGGGTCATAAATTTATAGTAACTATGATAATGGTGACAAATTACAGCAAAAACCTAGTTTGGTAATAAATCATAAATGATGTACACTACTATACCTCAGTCCTCAAGATAGGCCCCCTTTGAATTTACCGCCATTTTTAAGTCACACAAATGATCTAGAGTAGTTGGGGAGGGGGGGGGGGGAGGTGGTTGGGGAGAGGGTACATGCCACCATGAGAGGGGTTAGGCAGAAGGACTTAAATAAATAAACGAAACGGTAACAAATAGTGGGTTTGTTTACAATAGGGTCTTAAAATAACATACCGTGATCTTGTTATTTATATTAGGAAGAGCACACTTGCATTATTTGTTTACATAACGCTCTAGGCCAAGTGACACGACTGTTTACATAAGGAGAATAATAGACACTTTGTTCTGTAACTGGTACAGCCACTTACTATTGGCGACTTTGGTAGGAACACCCACTTTTTCTGCTAGTTTTTCTCTTTAATACAAATATTCAGTTTTACTAGAGGAAAATATTTCTTGCCCACTCTAAACATAGTTTTCAGTAGCTTCCACATGAACGTTCCCATGGTCACAGTCTCCATTTCTTATAAATCCGTAAGAGTGCATGCTTGGTAATAAATCATAAATGATCTATCCTACCATACCTCAGGCATTAAGAAAACGCCCCTTTGAATTTACCGCCATTTTTACTTCGCGCAAATGATGCAGAGTAGTGAAGGAAGAGGGGGAAGCACGTTGGAAGGCGTCTCAGATATGCTCTATGATCTTCATGTCTGGGGCGTTTGGTGGCCAGCTTAAGGGTTTTAACTCAGAAGAGCCACTCTATAGCAATTCTGGGCAAGTGGTGTGTTGCAGTGTTCTGCTGGAATTACCCAAGTCCGTCGGAATGCACAATGCACATGAATGGATTCAGGTGATCAAGCAGGATGCTTACGTACGTTGCATCAGTCAGAGTCGTATCTAGACGAATCAGGGGTCTCATATCACCTAAACCGCACTCACCCCACACCATTACACATCCTCCCTTGACGTGCATCGTCCATTGATTCGTCTCGAAACCCGTAGACGTCCATCCGCTGTATACAATCAGAAATGAGACCCGTCCGACCAGGCAACATGTTTCCAGTCATCAACAGTTCAATGGCGGTGTTGACGGGCCCAGACGAGGCGTAAAGCTTTGCATTGCGGAGTCATCAAGGGTACATGCGTGGGCTTCGGCTGCACACGCCCATACCGATGATGTTTCGTTGAAGGGTTCGCACGCTGACACTTGTTGATGGCCCAGCGTTGAAATCTGCAGCAATTTGTGGAAGGGCTGCACTTCTATCACGTTGAAGGATTTTTTTCAGTCCTCGTTGGTCCCATTCTTGGAGGATATTTTTCCGGTGCAGCGATGTCAAAGATTTGATTTACCGGATTCATGATATTCACGGTACACTTATGAAATATTCGTATGGGAAAATCTCCACTTAATCGCTACCTCGGAGATGCTGTGTTCCATCGCTCGTGCGGCGACTGTAACACCACGTTCAAAGTCACTTAAATCTTACTTGTAGCAGCTGTAACCGATCTAACAACTGCGCCAGACACGTGTTTAATTATACCGGCGTTGCCGACCGCAGCGCTGTATTCTGCCAGTTTACATATGTCTGTATTTGAAAATGCATGCCTATACCAGGTTTTTTGTTACTTCAGCGTATTTCTAACATCCTCGCGATTCGTTTCTTATAGTCAGATCCAAAGTCTGTCACTATGACTCTGCAGCTAAGCCTCATTTTAGCCAGAAGCTTTTTGTTTCTTCAGGAGACCTAAGTATTGGAGTTAACTCCAACAGCTTCACTTACGGCCTGAAGATTGTGCACTACAGCACCGAAACTGGTAGCCATATAATAAATAACATACTAAGGACGGCTGTATGTGTTCCATTTCATTACCTATTCAGTCGAGCAGGCAAGAAGAACTATATGGTCGATGGAATAACTCACCACCAAAAGTATTCGCGAGAAGCAAATAAGTGTATGATTAACTACCTGGGATGGTAGATCCGTGGCCAGAAAGTTAATTGCGGGTGACTCCACCTACATCTAGTTCATGAGAGCCGAGTTACTTGTCAACTGACCCACTGCCATTACTCGTCACTTGTATGTTATTTCATTCACAGTCTACCACCTGTATGCTTAGTTTCTTTAGAAGGTCGTTTGTGGATTAATGATGCATCTAATTTAGGCTGAATTTAGTGTCACTCGGAGAACATGTACCGAGTGTACAAGCATTTATGAATGAATTTTTTGCCACTGATTCTATACTATGTATTTCTAAATATACCGACTAGGGTACGAACGTGTTGCTAGAAGAATAGACGTTTGATCGGTGAAGAAGGTTCCAAGAAACAAGAAAAGAAGGTGTTGAAGGTGCGGTATGAAGTAGTTGGTCGATATTAAAGAAATTGAAAGAGCAACATGGATGCGTATATTTGAAGCTAATTAATGAATAAAATGTCTAGCGTAGGCCTTACTACAAATGGCTATGAAATAATCACTGATGTGATGAGTAGAGACGGGATGATATGCACCATAAGAACCTTAAAATGTGCTTGCTAATATGCTTGCAAATATGCTTGAAAAATGCATGAAAATTGTCGAAATACGCAAGTTCAAATAATAAAAAAACATGGTAGGTACTGCGTACATAATATCTCAAAGTCGAACCAGTGCATATCAATTACGAGGAAGAGCGGCAGCCACGCGGAAAATCGATTCAATTAGAACACTTTCTGGTAGGGGCTAGGAAGACGGCCTTTCTGGGATTATTTTCTAAAAATTTGCAAAATGAGCACGTATGCCGTATTTCAAGAATTCTTCCTTCTTTGCGATTGTTGTCGGTAACAAAATGATGCGATGCGAGTTAGTCGCAGCGAAACTATCGATATGTACAAGACCAACTTCAAGATATATCGCACGCAGAGAGGCATGCTCAAAAATTCCGTAAAATTTTATTTAGAAAAAAACATACAATCACGAATTTTTTGAAGAGGATTAACTTTTAATTTATACTATTGGACCAAAGCATCATTTACAATTTATTATACATTTTCTACTATTGTAAACGTAAACGACCAAGTACTGTTCCAAATGTTCGGTAGAGAGATTGTGTCTTCGATCACTGAAAACATTTTTATAAGCAGAAAGGACCGTTCTACATCAACAGAGGTACTGCGCAGCATTTGAATTTGCGTGTTATGTTGGCACTTACTGTTTCTGGTAAAAGTGCTCCTGTCCCATTAATAAAACTATCGATTTGGCACAAGGATTCAAAGCTTGGGTTATTGTTTAAAATGTTATCAAACTTTTCTTTCGGTTTTCTTGGGTATACCTCCGGCAGTGAGGAGTTCACTAAAATAATTTTATTCATTAACTGAATAGATTCATTCAACGCCAATCCTTGAGTTTCAAGCTTTTTAATACTTGCAGGTAGATGGAAAAAATGAAGGCTAATCACTGCAATGACTTTTATAATAACGGAATCATTAAAAGCTTCCTTGAACTGGAAAACTGCACTATCGAAGTCATTTGCCAGCCCTCTAGTGGTCTCTAAATGTTCATTGCAAAACAACACAGCTTCCAACCCATGTACGCCAACGAGGTACCAATGATTCGGGAGGTAGAGTCACAATTGGTAGTTTTTCTTTGTAGCTCGAGCAGGAGCCTTTAGAAACACTTTCTTTGTGGATCAGCTTATTTACATTCACAAAAGTGGAACGTACTTCTTCAGCAAGGCGATGTACTTCATGACAATTAAAGTGGGATAAAATACTTTTCCTGCTTTGATCACACAGTGGGCAGCATCTGAAAAAAACGAAAACACCCTCTCATCTGCAGAAGATTCTGGAAATATTTTTCTAATACTCTCATTCACAAATCTGGCGATCGTAGAATTATTTACTTTTTCAAGTTCTTTGCAGGCTGCTAAATAGAAAGAAGAAGGCTCTTCTTTTAAAATACCAACAATTAAATTTTCAATGTAACGGCCACAAGTGTCTGTAGTTTCGTCAACTGAAATCCAGATAACGCTGTCTTTGAGTACACTGAGTATTTATTCCAGAACATTTACGTAAATATTCGGTGTGTAATTTTTACGCAATGTTGATTCATCTGGTGTATTTGTATTTAAGCAATATTTACACAGAAAGCCTTTGAGGATAGCGTTTGTAAGTTTGTGAAAAAGAATATTGCTTGCAAAGAATGCTTCACATAGATCCATGTTAAACCGATTTTTTTTCGTTACCTTTGGACAAATTCCCTGCTACTGCAACTTGTTGTTGTTAGAAGTTGTTGTCGTGGCCCTTTCTTCTGTATTCCTGTCATATGAAGATTTGTCTCGACATGCTGGTCTGTTTGAAACTTTTATTTGTACCAAATGTTTTTCTCCAAAACTCGACAATGTAAATCAATTCCGTCATATCTAAATGTTTCAGGATGGTGAGCTATCCACGAAACGATGCTTTTTTTTCGGGCGGCATGGCGCACAACACGTTATACACTACACGTCGTAAACACGTTCAACTGTGTACAAGTTAATATAAAGCTAAACTGAAACAATGGACGTGCAACTAAAGGCTTGCGTAGTTTAAGTGTTGCCGACACTTATGGTATGACAGCTGAGGGAATTAACCGGGGGCGCGGGCGCAGGAGCATTGACTCTGTCTGCCTACTCCTGCTCCTCATCTGTAATGATTTCGCTAGGCAGTGGCCTCTCTGTTACCTATTGCACGCAGTTCTAGGTCACGGTAAATCTGTGAGACATCAAAATTATATCGAGCTAGAGACGGCTCGTCAAAATTTTCAAAATATTGTAAACATAGAGCGAAAATATGCATCATCACTAGTTATTAGTTAAAATATGCAATAACCCGTGAAAAGGAGTCAAATATGCAAACGCATGTGGAACATGCAAATGCATATAATCCGGTCTCCTATGATGATTTATACGCTGCACTTTCGCTGCTTCAGTTTAGTACAAATGACTTAGTCATTCTTAAACACAAATTTCACTAATACATTCTATTATTTGTAGGCTTCATACTTTTAAATTGATCAGCATCCTAATCATTACCTGGTAGTGTATTAATATATCATAGGCCCCTCCTGCCGGAGGTTCGAGTCCTCCCTCGGGTAAGGGTGTGTGTGTTGTTCTTAGCATAAGTTAGTTTAAGTAGTGTGTATGTCTAGGGAGCGATGACCTCAGCAGTTGGGAATTCACACATATTTGAACAAAAGCACTCTGTCTTCAGGCCACGAGTGGCCTACCGGGACCATCCGACCGCCGCGTCATCCTCAGTGGAGGATGCGGATAGGAGAGGCTTGGGGACAGCACACCGCTATCCCGGTCGTTATGATGGTATTCTTGACCGAAGCCGCTACTATTCGGTCGAGTAGCTCCTCAATTGGCATCACGAGGCTGAGTGCACCCCGAAAAATGGCAACAGCGCATGTTGGCCTGGATGGTCACCCGTCCAAGTGCCGTCCACGCCCGACAGCGCTTAACTTCAGTTATTTCACGGGAACCGGTGTATCCACTGCGGCAAGGCCATTGCCGGTACACATACTTGAACACATTTTAATATATCACAAGTTTATCAGCCTTACAATTACGATCCGATTTAAGATAGTGGTGTAAAATCCCACCGAGAACTAACGAGTATTGATACGTATCCATCCTCAGGACGTTTCAGGATGTTTATGCAGCCATAGACTGTCCGATACAGTGGATGTTGGATACTATAATCTCGTAAAAGAACTACAGTGAGCGTCTTGCGAGAAGCAACCGAAGCAGCACCTGTGCTTGTGATATATCGTAAAAGTGAAGCAGGCGCTCATCATCAGGTTTTTCTGTTTATAGCGAAACTGCAAGACATTGAGGATGCACTGCCTTTGTGGGATAAACCTGCGCCACATACAGTGAATGCAGCGAGTGTTTTCAATAATAAAGCAGGCTTTTATGGTTACCAAAAGTATTCAGTGGGCCTACTACTTAGTATGTGGACTAGAAGGCTGGGATCTGTTGTGACGAGGAGCACTTCGTCAACCATTACACAACTTTATTATCAAGACATACCACACAAACAGAACTTTATACACTACTGGCCATTAAAATTGCCACACCAAGAAGAAATGCAGATGATAAACGGGTATTCATTGTACAAATATATTATACTAGAACCGACATGTGATTACATTTTCACGCAGTTTGGGTACATAGATCCTGAGAAATCAGTACCCAGAACAACCACATCTGGCCGTAATAACGGCCTTGATAATTCAGGGCATTGAGTCAAACAGAGCTTGGATAGCGTGAACAGGTACAGCTGCCCATGCAGCTTCAACACGATACCACAGTTCGTCAAGAGTAGTGACTGGGGTACAGTGACGAGCCAATTGCTCGGCCACCATTGGCCAGACGTTTTCAATTGATGAGAGATCTGGAGAATGTGCTGGCCAGGGCAGCAGTCGAACATTTTCTGTATCCAGAAAGGACCTGCAACATGCGGTCGTGCATTATCCTGCTCAAATGTTCGAAGTGCCGTCAATGCGAACAAGAGGTGACGGAGACGTGTAACCAATGGCACCCCATACCATCAAGCCGTGTGATACGCCAGTATGGCGATGACGAATACACGCTTCCAACGTGCGTTCACCGCGATGTCGCCAAACACGGCTGCGACCATCATGATGCTGTATATAGAACGTGGATTCATCCGAAAAAAATGATGTTTTGCCATTCGTGCACCCAGGTTCATCGCTGAGTATACCATCGCAGGCGCTCCTGTCTGTGATGCAGCGTCAAGGGTAACCGCAGCCATGATCCCCGAGCTGATAGTCCATGCTGCTACAAACACCGTCGAACTGTTCGTGCAGCTGGTTGTTGTCTTGCAAACGTCCCCATCTGTCGACTCAGGGATCGAGACGTGGCTGCACGATCCGTTACAGCCTTGTGGATAAGATGGCTGTCATCTCGACTGCTAGTGATACGAGGCCGTTTGGATCCAGCACGGCGTTCCGTATTACCCTCCTGAACCCACCGATTCCATATTCCGCTAACAGTGATTGGATCTCGACCAACGCGAGCAGCAATGTCGCGATACGATAAACCGCAATTGCGATAGACTACATTCCGACCTTTATCAAAGTCGTAAACGTGCTGGTACGCATTTCTCCTCCTTACACGAGGCATCGCAACAACGTTTCACCAGGCATCGCCGGTCAACTGCTGTTTTGTGTATGATAAATTGGTTGGAAAGTTTCCTCATGTCAGCACGTTGTAGGTGTCGCCACCGGCGCCAACGTTGTGTGAATGCTCTGAAAACCTATTATTTTGCATATCACAGCATCTTCTTCCTGTCGGTTAAATTTCGCGTCTGTAGCACGTCATCTTCGTGGTGTAGCAATTTTAATGACCAGCAGTGTAGAACTCGAGGAAGGAGGAAGCAGATGGTGGAGACAGAAAAACGGTCTGCCTCAGGGCAGCAATCAAATCCTAATATTTTACAACATTTAAGTTAATGACTAAGCAACCGGGGCAGCGCGTCTCTACAAAGGCCTAATATACCGAAGGAACTTGATCCCACAAAAACAATTTTTACCTTTTACGTGGTCACCGTCGTCTAAAAACGGTCCTCTAGGGATAGTGTATGCTTCTAGTAAACATGACGTCCGGGCTCCTGTGCTTGTCTCCATTCACGGCTTGAATTTTGGAAAAACAAAAAGAATCACAAAAGGTGACAAAGGTTGGTGACACCGTTTTGCTCTTGGGGTGGCATGCTGCTCTTTAAAGGCGGAGGAATGTGCAATGATCAACGGTATGAGGATACAGAATGCAGTAGAAACCACTGCATTAAAGACGCGTAGTGTTTATCTACAGAATGTATATCCTGATGAAAAAATCCCACTACGTCTCTCCACTGGCAAGGGGAAGGAGACCACGTGAAAATGATGCAAAAACCAACAAAAGTATAACATTCTACGAGTCGGTGGAGAATGACAGAAATGTGTAATGCTTCGGTCGTGTGTCAACAATCAAATCCTAACATACGGTGGAATCTCTCTACACCTGAGACTCTTAAATATGTTCAGTATGCGTTGGAAAAGAGCGTGGCAACAAGGGAAGGTTATACAGTTCTTTAATAAAGAAGACGAACTGACAAATTTGTGAAAGAGTTAGCTTACAAGGTTACTCCAGGTTCTTAAATAGCAAATTAAAAGTAATGCTTATTAAGTTATAAACAAATGGATTTCCGCAGAGGAAGATCGGCAGCGGATGCAGCGTTTATAGTGAAACAGGTCACTGAAAAGAAATGCGGAATTTAATGGAAAGAGCTACTTTGAATTTTTTGATCTGGGAAAGGCCTGTCATAAATTATGGAGCTCAATGAACACAAGGGGGTACCACTCCATTTAATAAATGTCTTAAGAATCCTATACGCAAACACAAATCATGTTTGGTTTTAATGAACAATTGGCAGCATTTTTCATCATTAGCAGGTGGACGGACTAGAGATTTTCACCCACACAATGTAGGGCAGATAGTAATTTACTGTGACGAGTGCAGTGAATGGATTACTCTCATCAGAGTCAACAACAAAAAAACGCCGGTAACAATATTTAAGTTTTAGGAGCCAATGTCACAAACAAAAGACGAAGAGATAGCAAAAGTCTGTGAGAATATTGGAAGTCTAATAATGTAAAGGGATATAAAAATGTAATGATTATGCGTGTTAGAGGGAGGAACAGCAGACAGAGATGCGGGACACTATCAACTCGGTAATATGAGCGAGAGAGGAGAAAGACTGAGTTCAGTAATAGATTTCAGTTAGGTGGAGGACGAACTGTTCAGAAATGGCAAGTGACACATTTACAGCTGGATTAAATCATGGTAAGACAGAGGTTCCGGGATCAGATTTGGATATGAACTGTGTCCAGGAGCAGGTATAGGCTACCACTGTAAAATGGGGAAACGGGTGTAGCTGGGTAGAAAGAGCATACATACTGAAGGTCTCTACGAGACTGCTGTACTGTGACGTGATATAAGGTGAAATGGAAGTCGACGTGGAAAAGTATAACACAGGCTTGGAAGACTAGCAGAAATCAAACAGAATTTGTAGATAAAATTACTTCGGAGTTTCTACAATGATTAAGGGGGTGGGGGAGTGGGGGCGGGCGGGTGACAATCACATGATTATTCGAAGTTAAATTGTAGAATCTATGAGCCTGGAGGCATACCTGCAGACATTCGGTAAAAATATTATACAGACAATTCTGAAGACAGCAAGGACAGATAAGTTTGAGTATTATCGCACAGACAGCTTAAGGATCATGCTCCCTGTTTAAAGACAAGAACAGTGGCAGCTTGTGGAAACCATACCAATGTGCTAAAAATTAGTGGCCTAGTGCCTTTTGATGGTAGTAATCGTCAGTTAATCGAATATGTTAATTTTACGGATATAAATTGAACTGTTGAAATATACACACATAAAAAAGTTTTGCGTCACCTCGGTTCCGAGAGTTCCGAAAACTGTACAGAAAATTGGAATACTGATCAATATAAACATCATTTCCCCCTTCTTATTGCTCTTGAAAATCACACATTGCATGTTGTATCACCATACAGCGAGACCTTCAGAGGTGGTGGTCCAGATGGCTGTACACACCGGTACCTGTAATACTCAGTAGCGCGTCCTCTTGCATTGATGCATACCTGTATTCGTCGTGTCATACTATCTTCAAGTTCATCAAGGCACTGTTGGTACAGATTGTCCCACTCCTCAACTCCGGTTCGGCATAGATCACTCAGAGTGGTTGGTGGGTCACGTCGTCCATAAACAGCCTTTTCAATCTATCCCAGGCATGTTCGACAGGGTTCATGTATGCAGAACATGCTGATCACTCTAGTCGAGCGATGTTGTTATCCTGAAGGAAGTCATTGACAAGATGTGCACGATGGGGGCGCGAATTGTTGTCCATGAAGACGAATGCCTCGCCAGTATGCTGCCCATATGGTTGCACAATCGATCGGAGGGTGGTATTCACGAATCGCCGTCGAGCAGGTGCGGAAAGCTATAGACCTATATCTCTGACGTCGAACTGTTGTAGAATTTTAGAACGTGTTTTTTGCTCGAGTATCATGTCGTTTTTGGAAACCCAGAATCTACTCTGTAGGAACCAACATGGAATCCGGAAACAGCGACCGTGTGAGACCCAACTCGCTTTATTTGTTCATGAGACCTAGAAAATATTAAATACTGGCTCCCAGGTAGATGCCATTCTGCTTTACTTCCGGAAGGCGTTCGATACAGTTCCGCGCTGTCGCCTGATAAACAAAATAAGAGCCTACGGAATATCAGACCAGCTGTGTGGCTGGAATGAAGAGTTTTTAGCAAACAGAACACAGCATGTTGTTATCAATGGAGAGACGTCTACAGACATTAAAGTAACCTCTGGCGTGCCACAGGGGAGTGTTAAGGGACCATTGCTTTTCACAATATATATAAATGACCTAGTAGATAGTGTCGGAAGTTCCATGCGGCTTTTCGCGGATGATGCTGTAGTATACAGAGAAGTTGCAGCATTAGAAAATTGTAGCGAAATGCAGGAAGATCTGCAGCGGATAGGCACTTGGTGCAGGGTGTGGCAACTGACCCTTAACATAGACAAATGTATTGCGAATACATAGAAAGAAGGATCCTTTACTGTATGATTATATGATAGCGGAACAAACACTGGTAGCAGTTACTTCTGTAAAATATCTGGGAGTATGCGTGCTGAACGATTTGAAGTGGAATGATCATATAAAATTAATTGTTGGTAAGGCGGGTACCAGCTTGAGATTCACTGGGAGAGTCCTTAGAAAATGTAGTCCATCAACAAAGGAGGTGGCTTACAAAACACTCGTTCGAGCTATACTTAAGTATTGCTCATCAGTGTGGGATCCGTACCAAATCGGGTGGACGGAGGAGATAGAGAAGATCCAAAGAAGAGCGGCGCGTTTCGTCACAGGGTTATTTAGTAACCGTGATAGCGTTACGGAGATGTTTAGCAAACTCAAGTGGCAGACTCTGCAAGAGAGGCGCTCTGCATCGCGGTGTAGCTTGCTCGCCAGGTTTCGAGAGGGTGCGTTTCTGGATGAGGTATCGAATAGATTGCTTCCCCGTATTTATACCTCCCGAGGAGATCATGAATGTAAAATTAGAGAGATTCGAGCGCGCACGGAGGCTTTCAGACAGTCGTTCTTCCCGCGAACCATACGCCACTGGAACAGAAAAGGGAGGTAATGAAAGCGGCACGTAAAGTGCCCTCCGCCACTCCGTTGGGTGGCTTGCGGAGTATAAATGTAGATGTAGAAGCAGATGTAGATCGTACAGCCGTTACGGCGCCTTCCATGACCACCAGCGGCGTACATCGGCCCCACATAATGCAACCTCAAAACAGCAGGGAACATCCACCTTGCTGCACTTTCTGCACTCGCAGGATAGTGTGCCTATGGCGTTCAGCCTGACCGGGTTGCCTCCAAACACCTCCGACGATTGTGTGGTTGATACGCCACCCGTCGGTGAAAAGAAAGTGATGCCAATCCTGAGCGGTCCATTCGACATGTTGTTGGGCCCATCTGTACCGCACCGCATGGTGTTGTGGTTGCAAAGATGGACCTCGCCATGGACGTCGGGAGTGAAGTTGCGCGTCATGCAGCCTATGGCGCACAGTTTGAGTCCTAACACGACGTCCTATGGCTGCATGAAAAGCGTTATTACTGTCAGGGTTCCTCCGAGCCATAATCCATAGGTAGCGGTCATCCACTGCAGTAGTAACCCTTGGGCGGCCTCGGCGAGGCATGTCATCGACAGTTCCTGTCTCTCTGCATCTCCTCCATGTCCGATCAACATCGCTTTGGTTCACTCCGAGACGCCTGGACACTTCACTTGTTGAGAGACCTTCCTGGCATAAAGCAACAATGCGGACGCGATCGAACCGCGATATTGACCGTCTAGGTATGGTTGAGCTACAGACAACACGAGCCGTATACCTCCTTCCTGGTGGAATGACTGGAGCTGATCGGCTGTCGAACCCCCTCCGCCTAATAGGCGCTGCTCATCCATGGTTGTTTATATCTTTGCGCGGGCTTAGTGGCGTCTCTGAACAGTCAAAGTGTTTGTGTCTGTTATACAATATCCACAGTCAACGTCTATCTTCAGGTGTTCTGGAAACCGGGGTGATGCAAAACTTTTTTTTATGAGTGTGTTTAAATTTCATAATTGATAGTTTAACTTTGGAAGGAACATAATAAAATGAAAAAATGTTGGTTTCTTCATGAATCGAACTAGAATCCGCAAATTACTAGTCTGTGCTTTAGGACACTCATTCACAGTCATGTCAATGGCGTTTCAAAAACTCTTCACACTCTGCGCTTTCACAGTATGCTACATGCAATTTCAAAAAGAAAAATACTGACTTTTTGAATTCATTATCGTATGGCAATGATTCGCTTCAGATTAAATATTTGTTCAGAACCTGTCCGGTCCTTCTTGAATATCACTCTCCAGCGTTGTTTACACTGTGTTTAGTATAGTTTTGGAATATATGTTTTATGCAATGGGTAGCAAAGAAATTCCTCTGTTGTTGTTATCATCTTGTTTGTTTACTTTCGTATGTTCAAATGGTTCAAATGGCTCTGAGCACTATGGGCCTTAGCATCTGCGGTCATCAGTCCCCTAGAACTTAGAACTACTTAAACCTAACTAACCTAAGGACATCACACACATCCATGCCCAAGGCAGGATTCGAACCTGCGACCGTAGCGGTCACGCGGTTCCAGACTCAAGCGCCTAGAACCGCGTGGCCACACCGGCCGGCTTGCTTTATTATGCACTAGATGTACCAAGGCCACCTTCCACTCTCCTGGGAGTATTTGAGTTTTCCAAGCTTTTTAATATTTAATGGAGACTATTTCATAAGTTCTACTGTAACAGTCTCCTCCAACAGCTTAATAAGGTTTTAATAACTTCATTCTCTTTGATAGTTGGTGGTACAGTAAATTTTCTTCCAGATTTTCGTGAGTGTTTGACTATTCGAGCTTATAGAATGGTTCTGGACAATTAAGAAGCTGATCAAAATATTTTGCAAGTATTTCGAAATTTTCCATGTTAGGTTAGCCAAATCGGTGAGCCTTGTCTCGTGCCCGCCCCCCCCCCCCCCCCCCCTTTCGTTAGAAGTGTATCTACCTAACTGTTTAAATTTCACTTCCTCCTCACAAACCCGGGTCCCCAAATTACCAGAGTATGCGTTAGATAACAAAGTCACAGCATCGTCACAATAATTGTTCTTTAAAAGTCCTGTTACTCTACGCTTACACAATACACTAGATGAAATTTCAGAGAAAACACTGACTCTGTGCTGTGAGCAACGTAACACAGGTAACGCTGGAAGGGATGACATCACATCAGAAAACAGACAGCTGCTTCGCTTCTCTGAATCAACTGTACCACGGCTGAATGACATTTCACAGCTAAACACTTGTTTCCAGTTATTGTGGAGGCAGCGCTGCATAGCAGATTTTTGTGTATTTTATTTGCATATCATTTATTTGCATATCAGCACTCATTCCAAGAGAAGTGGCACAATTTTAGTGCAATTCCTGACTTGGATTGGAAGCGAAATGTCATAATCTTAGTGCGATTTCTGGATCGCAGTCGAAGCGTAAAGGCATAATTTTAGTGTAATAATTACAGCGTGCTACATGACATTAGCATACGATTACCGAATATACAGAATAATTGAAAAGAAAATCAATGATATTTCAGATGACGATCAGTTTGACTTACGGAGGGCGGTTGCAACTTTGCATTTGATAATGGAAGCAACACTTTAAAAATGGTTCAAATGGCTCTAAGCACTATGGGACTTAACACTCGTCCACACCGGCCGGCCAAGAGTTTAAGTTCAGAGGCTTTTCAGCTCATAAAAGCATTCGATAGTGTAAACTGGTGCAAGATGTTTCAAACTTTCCAGTAAATAAGTGCAAGCTGTAGTGAAAGATGGATATTATATGATATGTAGAAGATCAAAGAGGGAACAATAAGCTTGGAGACAGAAAGCCGTGACTAAAAGGTTATAAGATTGGGATGTAGTTATTCGACACTACAGTCAAGTCTCTGTATCAAAGAACCAATGATGGAAACAGAAGAAAGGTTCAGGAGTGCAATTAAAATTCAGGGTGAAAGTATATAAATGCCAAGACTCACTAATAACATTGCCATCGTCATTGGAAATGTGGAAGAACCGCAGGACATGTTGAATAGTCTCCTGGGCACTCAATGTGGATTGAAAGCAGGCTAAAGAAAGACAAAAGTAATGAGGAGTAACAGAAATGAGAGAAATGAGCTTAATATCAAAACGTGCTCGATTCCAGTCCGATAAACGCAAAAATGTAAAAGAACAAACAGCATTGTTATTGCACACAAAGAAATATTTTTCATGAAAGATATGAAGGCTACAAGATACCTTGAGTACAAAAAGAAGTGGAGGACATTTGCTGCCCTGTAAGAAAATTGCACGAAATACACGAAGCAAGGAGGACATAAAACGGATTCACACAACCAAGGAGAGAAATATCCCATCTCTTAACAACTGTAAACTGGAACAACAAGATCGACTATTAGTGCATGAATTTCTACTTTGTGCTAGAAGCTTCAAAATGTTGACCATTTCAAAATCTAAGCAAGTCAACGTTTTCTATAATTGGGAAGCCTCCATTCCTCCATATAAATCCGGCAGCAATGGGATGATAAGTAATAGACATCGATGTTCAGTAGTGGTCAAAAGCATCTATCTTATATTTGAGCTGAAATTCACCTAAAAACACACAAGCTTTTTACTTTTTAACCCTTTAATATTTTGTTGCCTATAGCGTATTTTTATTTTTCTCCATGTGATTTGGGCTACAAATATTGAGTTCTCCTAATTACATGGTCCAGCCACATTAGCTTGGCCACAGGCTATGTTCGACGTCAACGTGCAATAACCAGTCACAGATGGCAGGTGGCAGCACTAGCAATGGAGGGTACATAAATCTTGCCAAGGGGACACGGAAAACACTGCAGTCGTTGTCGTAATGCGGGAACGGAAAGATTTATCTGACGTCCAAAAGGGCTTGTTCGTTGGTTTTTGGGACGAAGGGGCAACCACCAGTGTCTCCTCAACGACGGTTCAGCGTACGTTGTTGTGCATGGGCGTTTGCAGCAGGCACCTGGCTCATGGAACTGTGCTGACTACTGTTCATTGGTGGCAAAAGCAGGGATTTGGCACGGCAATACCGCAACTGGACGTTCAGTGAGTGGCGACGTGAGACCTTTCTGATTAATCACGTTCTATGCTCCATCGGGCAGTTGGCTTTTGACGTATATAGTACTGCATCAATCTCCGTAAGTGTTCAGGCCGGAGTAAGGAGCGTTATGATCCATGAAACGTATTCGTGACATTCTCTGGGTTATCTCGTCTTTCTGGAGGGCACAACACTAGCATGGATCTATTCTTGTGGACCATGTTGAACCACGTGTGCAATTTGTTTCTTCTCAGTACGGTGGCATATACCAGCAGTACAACGTGTCAGACAGGTCACAGTGGACGTGCCTGAATAGAAGAGCATCACTATGAGTTTATTGTACTCTGCTGCCCACCAAAGCCCCCCGGATTCAAACCCAGTCGAGAACATGGGCGACTACCTTGATCGGTCTGATTGCGCTATGGCTCCTCAACTGTGAAGCCTATCGAAGCTGGTGGCAGCCTTGGAGTTGGCATGGCTTCACATTCATGTCGGTTCCTCCCAGAACCTCACTGGCTCTCTTCCTGCATGTATTGCACCTCTCCGCGCTTTTGCTATTGCTTTTGACAGTCACATTAATGTGACAGGCGGTGTGTTTCAGTGGTGATGTATTGAACTGAGTTACATTAGATCAGGCTTCATGTGTCAATAGTAGAGGTATATAATAAAGACAATCAGACATCTTCAAAAAGGTACCTCATTACTAAGTCTATTTAGAGTGCCTGCACTTAATAACTGAGATATACATAACTTTGAATGCTGTAGGTTCTTCAGGGATGCTAAGTTGTATAGAACGAGATTAATGTTCTCGAGAGAAAAAAAATAGTTCTGGATAATGCTGATACACTTAGATAGTGCCCTATGCTTAGTAGCGTCAAACCTCATTTGTTTATGTTCATGTGTTTATGTCTTCCGTACCAATGTTGATAGGTTTAAAAGACGCGCCGTCCAGTCAAAAATCTCAAGCAGTAAACTCATGTCAATTCCGAGTCCTCTTGTGGTCTGTATGTGTGGCACCACCTTACGGAGAACAGCGAGGCTGGAAGTACGAACTCACAGGGCGGCGCGCTGACGTGAGGTTTGAAAGAGATCTCTCTCGTTTGGTTTTGAGCTGTGTGCGACGCTCTGGCTACGGTCAATAGCGTAACGCTTGTAGTATTAAAACAAGTAAATATAACTGCAAATGTTTAGTGATAGGAAAGGCTATTGATTCTCAAGCCTCGAATTGCATTGTATAAACAATATACATCAATTTTTTCTCCCAAACGGATAAAGGTATTTGTGAGCACTATTCTTACAAGTAGCGACTTAAGAGATATTGTTTCAAGAAGGGTACTTCGAGAACCAAAGGACTCAAAGACTTCAAGATTTTATCATTTTAATGGATAACTTGATCTTTACGAGTGTGCTGTGAATTGCCTAATCATCAGTTCAAATGGTTCAAATATCTCTGAGCACTATGGGACTTAACATCTGAGGTCATCAATCCCCTAGAACTTAGAACTACTTCAACCTAACTAACCTAAGGACATCATACGCATCCATGCCCGAGGCAGCATTCGAACCTGCGACCGTAGCGGTCGCGCGGTACCACACTGAAGCACCTACAACCGCTCGGCCACACTGGCCAGCGCCTAACCATCAGTGTTGTTTGTGAGAGTTAAATGCACGTAAATGATGACACACATTTATGTGTAATATTGAAAACATAATCTTGAATTTACGTAATAACAACAATATTTAGAAACCTTCTTTTTTATCAGAAAGTAGATTTATTATTAACCTAATGGTGACTAGTTTCTCATCCAGAATTGGTCAGGGACACAGAATGGCAAGGAGTATCCGTACTGAAACAAGAAAATATTCAGTGCTCGTCGAGGGACAATTGTACAAAACAATGACGAAATTAATTCAGAGTGGACTGCAGTTCACACTAGTCATTTCCAGTTGTAGAAATGTTTTCTGAATAGTAAACTAGCTAAAAATTACAGCAGTCAGGTATAAAAGAACCAACTATCTGACCATTTACACGGCTGTTATTCTGTATCACATCTCATTCTTACTGCAGGTTGAACAAAATACAGCTCTTCAAATTCATTAACGGTGTAGAGTGATGGGGCAATAAAACTATATCATTTAACAGTATTATCAGGCTGTTGAGTTTATCCCCTTGGTAGCATTAAATGAATAGTGAATTTAATTTTATTACATTATGCTGAGTGTAGAGGGCGTGGGTAGCTGAAACACGAGGTAACAGCTCAGGGGAGGAAAGAAACCACAATGTATAAACACTGACAAGAATATACTTGTATAACATCACTGAACGACTGTATGTTTCCAATTTACAAAACCTGTAACCTTGCAGAAATTATGATTGTCGACGGCACGTTTAACTCTAGTTTTCTGTCTTTCTGATAGATAATGGATAAATTATTGGGGGAGAGAGGTATGCTGTTAATTATCTATTGACTTTATATACTATTGTATTATATCTATATGTTACTTGTTGAAGACTTTGCATGATAAGACACATCTGCATTTCTGGTACCGCGCGCCGCGGTATTTGAATCCTTGCCAGACGTCACGGACGTCGAAAACGCCTAGAGGTCTCTGCACCACCGCACCGTAAGCCGTGGCGGCGCGCGCCTCCTGGCCCGCTTTTAGTGTGAGGGCGCCACAGTGAAACACGTGGTCCCAGCGGCCAATAGTGGCGCCTCGATAGCGTATTTAAGCGCCTGCCTCTCGCTCAGCCAGACCCCTCTACCATCCTCCATCCACACCTAAAAATCCTTAATCCGTCCCATCCTCTGTTATGCCAGTCCTGCCTGGATATCTGCCCCCCCCCCCCCAAATTCTATAAGTCCCTCCAGATCCTTGAGCGTCATGCTTTCCGCCTCGCCTTCAGTATACGCCTCCCGTCCCCCAGGCGGATCCTCTATGATCTCATTCCTTTCCCCCCATCTGCTCCTATTCCTTGAACACATCTACATCCTCTACACCTCCCACCGCCTTGCTCCCCCTCACCCCCTGGTCGCTCCTCTCCTCTCCCATCCCCGCCCCCTGCCCCGTCTTCACTGTTGTATCCCCCCTACCCTCCATCTCTACATCCTTCATCTGCTCCTATTCCTCGAACATATCTGCACCCTCCACACCTCCCACCGCATTGATCCCCCTCACCCCCTGGTTGCTCCTCTCCTCTCCCATCCCCGCCCCCTGCCCCGTCTTTGCTGTTGTATCCCCCCTACCCTCCATCTCTACACCCTTCATCTCCTTTCCCAAGGTGGCTTCCATCAACTCCCCCTCCCGGATGATGCCCTCTCTCCCTCCATTTATCCCTCCTATCAACTCTGATCCTCACTCCCCCTCCTTTCCTCTGTCCTTTTCCCAGGCTCCCCCTCCCCCCCTTCCAACCTCTTTTTTCCCCACCTCCCCTCTCTCTGCCCCCTTCTCTCCCCCGAGTCCTTTTGCATTTCCCTCCTCTGCCTCTTCTCATTCCCTCTCGCGTCTGCCCTGCCCCTCTCCCCCTTTATGAGTCCTCTCCCTCCTTGGTTCCCCCCTTTTCGTTTTTTCCTCCCTCCCTCCCTCCTTGTTCTTCCCCCTCCTCCAGGTCCCCCCCCCCCTCGATCTGCCTTTGGCTCGGGAGTGTCATCTTTCTGCCGCTATTTTCGTGCAGTGTTTTACAGTGAGTGTTTTACAGTGAGTGTTCCGTGTTGTGTTTTTTGCGAAGTGTTGCAAACGGCCATCATGCTGTCGCTGGGTGTGCTTTTTATCTCTTGCGAACAGAAACCAGACTGTCGCCATGTTTTTTAATTGTGTGTGTACTATGTTACTTGTCTGATTCCTGTGTCTTTTATTAACATTGCCAACCCCTTTTGCTTTCTGTTTTAACTTTCCACATTTTTCCGCCATTTTACACTTTATGTCACCTTTTTATCGCCTGTTTTTCTTGTTTCTTTTCTTCTTCCATTTTTTTAAAAATAAAAGTCTGTAGGCTGTAGAGCAGCGTACTAAGCTGCTGCCAGCCCACCCCTTTCGAGGGGAATTGAAAATCAATAAAGAAAAAAAAACGGCTCAGCCAGTCAGACTAATCTTGCGTACGTCTGTGGGCCTATCGTCTTGCCTTAGACAGCGTATTTACTTTCTTGTTCTGTGTACGAGTGGACGTGGTTGTCTAGTTGGGTTTTCTTGTGACTGTTGTTTCGATCTTGTTGTTGTTCGTCAGGTCCTTCGTTGGTCGTGTCCGTCCTCTCCCGTTTGTGTTGTTGTTCGCGGGCCGCTCCGTGGGTCCCGCCGCGCTTTCCGTCACATCAATCCCGCGACTGTTCCGGTCGCAGTTACAACGCCATTGTTATCAGTTATTTCTGTTTTCTATTGTAATCATGTGAGTTGAATTTCTAGTGGTATTATCAACACAATTTCGTTATTTATATTACACACTGTCTTGTTTTAAGTTTAATCTGTTGATTTATTCTAAACTGATTTTTGACTGGTTTGATGCCACAAATTACAGCCACATTTCTGACGGTACACGAAAGGTATCTTTCCATTTTCTTATCCTCCCTCATGCAGTTGATCATTTCTTTAGGGGCAGTTTTCCACCCTGTGGGAAAGAGGGTGCGCTGAGCCTCTGTCCAGTCCTCCGTCCTCCCCTTCCACAAGAAGGCTTCGATCATCAGTGCTGATTATTTTTATTCAGAATACAATCAGTGAAAGGGAACTATCCCAGGACATAGGTTTCTATCCATAGACGAACATCTCTGTTTAGCTACACAAATATTCAGAGAAGACATGAAATGCTTTTCTTACGTTAGTGTTGTTTGATACTTACACCGTCTGCAATCTAAATTGCTGATATGTTTGTAACTTCCTCTTCCTAATCGGCCTAATGGATTTCGATATAACTGACCGTGATCGTGTATGCCTAATGAAATATTACGGTGAATAAGGCTATCGTTACCGAAGGAAAACAACATTGTTTAGTTGGAGGAAAGTGTACAACAGACTCTTCTGAAGGAAGAATCTAGTCTAAATTTAAGCTAAATTTAGATAATTTTGAAATGGGTGGAATATAGTGCAATCGCTCACGAATCGCACAGGGGGGAAGAGAGTAAACGTAATATCTACTAAAAAAATCATTGATAACACAAAGAAAACACTGATTAGTTAAAACGAGGTAAAATTAAACCTTCGCCAGCCCTCTAGGGCAAAGAATCTCCAAAATCATGAGAAATGTAATGGCAAAGAAATTTAAGCAAATAATCACTAGCGTGGCAGCTGAAGGTTGTCGCGCTTTTTCATAGCAGAACAGTTCACGAGAAAATCAACGAATCAGAACGTAGTGAGTTTCCACTTACTTGTTCTGAAATACAAAAATTTGAAAGTAACTTTACATGAAATTACTTGTTAAATAAATGACTGGCTTAACTTGAACTTTGTTAAGTAAAAAATACCTTTCAGCAACCTCAGTGTAACGTATTGCAAAATTAGAGAAAGGCAAGCAATTTACTTTTCATTATTGAAAGATTGAACTGAATTTACTTTAAGCAAATGAGCAAATAGTTTTACTTTTAAATAACAACAGTAAAATACATACCAAACCAGCAGAAGTCACTCGCAAAGCTAAATACAGAGTAAAAGAATTTGCGTACTCTTAATTTGCGTTTTATCTTTAGTTAGTAGTTTTGTCTATGAAATTTTACTTTACTTTATCTAGCCTCTGTCATGCAATACAAGAATGAACAGTTACTGAGGCAGATAATTTATACTGAACTGGTCAGTAGCAAATACACAAAACTGGCAGTAAATATTTAATCTACTTTCATATTCTTACGACACTCGTTGATTGCACAGAAAGAAAAGAGACACTGCTTGGTAATAATGTCTGAGGACAATAAGAACACAGGTACCCTATAAGTTTTAACTAGTGCAAGTTATTATTCCAGCTATTCATACTTTGTGAAATAAATGTTGCTGGGCAGAGCCTCTACATTACTATGTTTATCAGGTAAGAGTCTTACGATGATGTAGGTGTAATGACGACGGAGAATGTTGCCGACGACAATGCTGAGCTGTTGTTGTTGTTGAGAAGAACCCGGAGTCGTCTCCAGAGACACGGATAAATGTGGGACAGGCAGAAGTTGGAATTGCAGCTTCCTCCACCTCTCCACTCCTATTGTGCTCCAAATACTCGCGGGTTAACGAATCAGGCGCGTCTGCACTGGTGCGAGCATAGCTGCACACCGCATCTGCGGGAGCACCCGACGAACAATTCCGCACTCTTTCATGACTCAAGCTGCCCAGCTTCCTTCCTGCTCGCAACGCGACAGAGACTCTCCGTACACAGCTACTACCATTTTGTCGTTACTATCGACACGTTTCAGTAAAGTTCCCTTGGATATTACCCAGCAATTTACAGTATTTTCGTTATAACTACGAGTAGAATGAGTTATATACAGTCAAAGATAAATACGCTAGTACAGCGATTACTGTTAAATAAAGTTTCTGTAGCACAGCCTACAGCTTCATAATCAAATGTACAGTGCAAGTTATGAATGGATATTAAGCGGCGAAAATTTAGGATGGTACAAAATGTATTTTATCTGCATTTCGGTGTTTCATGATGTGCGTACACAACATGAGTTTCTGCTTTGTTTTAGTCATACTCTCGTTATTTTCTGAAGTTTTCTCATACTATATTTTCATTGTATCTTCTCACAACCTCTCTCATTTATTTAGGAGTGGATTGTTTTGTTTGTTAATATTCTGTAGTCTGTCTGTAATCTGAAGTGCGAGCAGGCGAGTCGCACTCTTACTATCCAGCTACGTCACAGTCAGAGTCTACGTGCTGTTCTACAAACTTGCACCGTTCTTCTGCAGCACATCTTTTAAATCAGTGGCTACACAGTGCACCGTGGAGCACGCAAGATATTTGGTTTTCACTAAATTCTTAACACTATACGTAATACAGGACTTCGTAATTAATACAAGAAGCGCACATGAATAGATCCCCGTAAAACACCATACGCTGCGCTGTAATGTCAGATGGACAGCTGATTCCTGGTATTCCTGTACGAAAATTGTGGCTTTTATCAGGGAAAAGCCATATCCTTCTCCACCAGTGCTTCTCGCTCCACACTTTACAGACGTACCATCTGGCTATTACCTTTCATTTTGAACTCTCGCCTTCTGATAAAAAGCCGCCTCGTTCGATCTCGGAAGTCCTTCTTTTTTGCTCTCTCCACATCTCCAATCGTACATAAATAACTTTTCCCTTGATATGGTCATAAATACAGATATATTTTCTCTGCTTGATGTTCCAAATTTTCAGCTGTGGTACACGATGGAATCTCCACGAGCACGTTGCCAACCGGCAGTATCGTATGCAGCAAGTGACAACTTCCGTTGTTTCTACCCCACAGCCAAGAGCAGAAGAGCGCAGATTCCGTTTCTCCGCAGCTGAGACACACTTTAAAAGCTTTGCAGAGTTTGTCTGGAGCGCTTTCTTATAAGACGCCCCTGCTCTCAAGGCAACACCGCCTCTCTCCTTGTTAGGTGGGTCTCTATATTTCAGCCAATTCATGTTTACTGTGCAACGTTTTCATCTCAAACTGACTTTGGTGTTAATTCCATTCTTCGTTGCACATCACGCAGTTCTGCTCCCAAAACAATCGTGTTTATAGAAAGTCCAAATTAAGTTTATCGCAATAAGAAATTTATAGTTCTTGGAAGTTACCATATTCTTAGATTTTCAGATAGAGTCTGACACAGTGCCCTACTGCAGAATGTTTACGAATATCCGAACATACGGAATGGGTTCTCGGATTTGTGAGTGGCTCGAAACTTTTTAAGCAACGTGAACCAGTATACCTCTTCAATGGCGAGTGGTGATCAGAGACAAGGATATCTCCGGCAGTCCCTGGGAGAAGTGCAATAAGACCACTCTTGTTCTCAGTATACGAGGTGCATTCAAGTTCTAAGGCCTCCGATTTTTTTTCTAATTAACTACTCACCCGAAATCGATGAAACTGGAGTTACTTCTCAACGTAATCACCCTGCAGACGTACACATTTTTCACAATGCTGACGCCATGATTCCATGGCAGCGGCGAAGGCTTCTTTGGGAGTCTGATTTGACCACTGGAAAATCGCTGAGGCAATAGCAGCACGGCTGGTGAATGTGCGGCCATGGAGAGTGTCTTTCATTGTTGGAAAAAGCCAAAAGTCACTAGGAGCCAGGTCAGGTGAGTAGGGAGCATGAGGAATCACTTCAAAGTTGTTATCACGAAGAAACTGTTGCGTAACGTTAGCTCGATGTGCGGGTGCGTTGTCTTGGTGAAACAGCACATGCGCAGCCCTTCCCGGACGTTTTTGTTGCAGTGCAGGAAGCAATATGCTCTTCAAAACATTTTCATAGGATGCACCTGTTACCGTAGTGCCCTTTGGAACGCAATTGGTAAGGATTACGCCCTCGCTGTCCCAGATCATGGACACCATCATTTTTTCAGGACTGGCGGTTACCCGAAATTTTTTTGGTGGCGGTGAATCTGTGTGCTTCCATTGAGCTGACTGGCGCTTTGTTTCTGGATTGAAAAATGGCATCCACGTCTCATCCATTGTCACAACCGACGAAAAGAAAGTCCCATTCATGCTGTCGTTGCGCGTCAACATTGCTTCGCAACATGCCACACGGGCAGCCGTGTGGTCGTCCGTGAGCATTCGTGGCACGCACCTGGATGACACTTCTCGCATTTTCAGGTCGTCATGCAGGATTGTGTGCACAGAACCCACAGAAATGCCAACTCTGGAGGCGATCTGTTCAACAGTGATTCGGCGATCCCCCAACACAGTTTTCTCCACTTTCTCGATCATGTCGCCAAACCAGCTTGTGCGAGCCCGAGGTTGTTTCGGTTTGTTGTCACATGATGTTCTGCCTTCATTAAACTGTCGCACTCACGAACGCACTTTCGACACATCCATAACTCCATCACCACATGTCTCCTTCAACTGTCGATGAATTTCAATTGGTTTCACACCACGAAAATTCAGAAAACGAAAGATTGCACGCTGTTCAAGTAAGGAAAACGTCGCCATTTTAAGTATTTAAAACAGTTCTCATTCTCGCCGCTGGCGGTAAAATTCCATCTGCCGTACGGTGCTGCCATCTCTGGGACGTATTGACAATGAACGCAGCCTCATTTTAAAACAATGTGCATGTTTCTATCTCTTTCCGGTCCGGAGAAAAAAATCGGAGGCCTTAGAACTTGAATGCACCTCGTACATACACGATCAGACTGTTTGAGCAGGAATCTGTGACTATTTGATGTTAAACGGCAAGTTATGTAATCTTGCATTGTAGGAGGAACAGGAATTCAATACATTGTGAGGCCTTGACGTTCTTCAATCATAGTAACTTTGCTGGCGTAAGCTGTCGCCAGCACACTGTTCGACAAAGATCTAATGCGAAGATTGATAGTTAGCACTGGATAGAGGGCGCCTCTTACGAGAGATGCCAGAGACACACTGACAAGCAACAAGCCGCCGACGCCTTCTCAACAACAGGTATTTAGGCCGGAGGGTCTCACTGACTCACAATCCAGTTTGGCGTCTGTCAGTTAGCTGCAGTGCAGGCTCAGTTCACGTCACCGGCTACATAGTGACCAACTCAGCAAAATTAAAGATTGTCACAGCCAGGTTACCGATATTATCTGCGAGAGGACTATAGGACTATTACTGAGGAGCTTACACCACAACTCATGGACTTTTTTCAACTTAAGTAGTAGCTATCTGTTCATGTAAATAAAGAACCGTGTTAATTCAGGTGTGCATTTGTGTTGTACAAAGAGAGTACCAGCCACCAATGATAACATCCTCTCCCTTGCTTCCTTGATTCAAGACTCTACAATAACGAAACATCTTGGGCTTGTTATCAGAGAGCGTGTAGATACTCGCACTTTTTCCTGGGAAGTATATCTCCTTATGGGTCGTACACGAGTCTACCAAGCATCAGCACCATTTGATATTACCGACCAACATAACTCCAGGAATTTTCGATGGGCGAAATCGCAGAAGAACTTGAAGGACGCATAAACACTAGTTCCAATCGTTCCTAGGAGAAGCTTTGGATGTTCAGTGTCTGATCAAACGTTGTACATGAAACAGCTAGCTGGTCTGTTTAGACTTGAGGCTATGTGTTGATCGCTTCTCCAATCTTCATCTGACAATGATTCTGTGCCCAAGCACACTTACTGAAATGGAATTAGATGCTGTCTAGACAGAAATTTCTATAAATAATAATAACATCCAGATCAATTCATATAGTGTATTTATTCACGTTACTGGCGAAAATTTCTTTCTTATGTTTATTATAACTTTAGAAACCACACGTGTTTTCTCTTTTCACAATCTGTAGACAGGTTATGGATGTGTGTGCCTATTGAGTGGCTGCGTCACTACTCGTATATTTCATTTATTTTTGTGAATGGCCTATAAATAGGCCGAATTCACATAAAACTGATAAGCCCCACTTACAAGATTGTCTGACACGCATTGGATCATGGTTTCAGAATGAGTTAGTCTATCTTGCATATCACGTGAGGACGCTACTCATCTTCAAATGCCAAATAATTTTTTCTGTTACTATTATCATTATTAACGAAATACTTTAATTAAGGTGTGCATATCACCTTGGGATTTGATGACTTTGACAGTTGTTTCAGTGGAAACTTCCGAATTGTGAGGCAGTGGTCGATGTGAAGGGTGTAGCTAAATTCACTTTACAGACTTCGAGGGCTGGTTCCTTATAACAAAACAAGAAAAAATGTTCAGTAAACATGTACTCTAAAAAGAATACCTCAACAACTTGTTTTGGTGTAATGAACCTGTCCTCAAAGTCCGCAAAGGGAATTTGGTTGCAACCTGTGTAAGACTATTCCCTAACGTTTTGTCTCCGACTGTGGCAGACATGTTTGGTGGTAAAGCTGCAGCTCCATACAGGTCTCGAGGAACTCCAGCATTTATTGAGAAGTATAGAAAGCATCACAATTCGTCACACGATACGGAATACATGAGTAGCTCTGGCTCCCGAGAGAATAGCGCTTTCGGCATCATGTGGCAAATGGTGGTGCCTCCTAAGCATCTCTATAAATAATGTGAATAAGCAAGATTGCTGCGACTGTTACAGCTCTTTACTGGACAACACGATCGCTTTCGCAAATTCAATTTGCATCTTCAGGTGCTTCATTGTATATGGAGGGATAAAAGAACTTATTAGAAATTTAGTCATGGAAAGAAACGGAAAAATAAAAGCGATAAGATCTATATCTACTTACTCTTTATAAATTCTGGGGCACTTCTAGCCCCGATGCAGTTGCCACTTTACTTCAGAAGGTGTCTCACGCAGTCCGAGACGAGACGTCAGGGGCAATTTTATATGTCAACAACAAATTCTCAGCCTAGAAGTTTCATTTGAAGTAAACACCAGCTATTAAAGCCTGTATAGTATGTTCTTACTCTTATAACACTTTTAACGAACATTATTATGATTTAACTCTTCAGGCTTTGCCGGCGAGATCTTGACATGTGGAATAATTGGGTCTACTGCCGGACTTTTGTGTCGCTCTGGCACAATATTTCAGCCACGTAATTCGTTGCCTTCTTCAGGTGCTACCTGAGACTGCCGTATTGGAGGATCTTGTCCAGTATTTATGGCCAGAGGGCGCTGGGTGCTCTCTTTGCCGTCCGCGCCCGCCTGGCGTTACTTCCCCGTGACCCCCTGAAACGGAGTTAGTGTACCTTAACAGTCTGTGTCTAGTGCAATCCATGGAATAGTGCGAATGTGTTCAGATGTCTGCGAGCCTTGTAACTGAAGCGGGACGTGGGGACCAGCCCGTTATTCACCTAGGGATGTGGAAAACCGCCTAAAAACCACATCCAAGCTGGCCAGCACACTGACCCTCGTCGTTAAGCCGCCGGGCGGATTCGATCCGGGGCCGGCGCACCTACCCGAGACCAGGAAGCAGCGCATTAGCGCTCTCGGCTAACCTGACGGGTTCAGCGCCTCTGCGGATGACAATCAAAAATAATTGACATGGAGACTTCTTTGCATCTACACTTGGTAAATCTTCTTTTTTGCATAATTCACTCTGGAGACATCACTGCTGTAACCAGAATACATCATTTTCGAGAACTCGATGAATTGGGCTTGGACAGATACTAGAGGTCTTCGCAAAGACAAGACTTCTTATCACGGTAAAAGCGTGACGAAATTCAAAAGTTCTAACGTTCTCCCGGTTAATTTTTTTAGACTGTGAGGATGGGTGGTGGTTGTTGTGTGACTGTATGATAAACTAAAAATAATCGATCCTTGAAATGTACATCTGCGAGTAGCTAACTACTGCCTTCCAAACTCAATGAAGCCCTTTACACTATGACTTCTAAAGGTAACCCGAAAACCAAACATAGACCCTGGTCACGTCATTCTTCGCTACGCCCTTTCTCTCAGGAGCGTTCGACCTGTAAGATACGCCGGAGGAATTCAGGGCGGGGTCGAATGGTAGGGAGGATTGATTGATCTAACTCGGTTTACGTTTATTTTTTATAAAGGCATTCGATGGAATATCATGCCTGTTTCAGAACTCTTCAGTTTTTCGTACTCGTCTCAAAGAACAACTATGGTAACGAAACATCGTTATAAATTAAACCCGAATCAAACCAACATCTATGTTGCAGCTGTTGTCCGTTGAGATAAATACGAAAAACTGAAGAGTTTTGAAAACAGGCATATGAGAGGCTTTCTCTATGACACCATATTGTGTACACGGTAATGCTTTCCCATCGTCTTTACTCTTTCGGTCAACAGTCGAACGTCTTCATAAAATGTCAGCCAAGAGTTAGATAACAGCTCTGTGACGTATGTGGCTGAAAATGAGTTGAATCTCGGTTCTTTGAAAGAGTTAAGCGTACAAACCCGAAGCCACAGAAAAACCGCTCCAAAATGGTAATTAGAGTATACGTTCTACACGGAAACGTGAGCAAGTACATTGGAAGCAGAAATGGAGTCCTGAGACCGTAAAAATGTTTGTAGGTACGTGAGACAGAAAGAATGATTCTTTACCAGTGCCTCTTTGATTTGACGATTTGGATTGTTTGCTCATCAAACGACATACATACAGGTGAGCAAAGTATACAGAGGACGCTGCAGTGTGACTGAAAAGGAAAGCGACAGAGTGTAGACACGACTTCGACGTGAGTTCACCCGTTGCTTTCGAGATGTAGCACATAATCGGTGTCGGCTAGGACTACCCGCCCTGAAGGAAGGAAGGAACGGCAGCGTTTAACGTCGTGTCGAATGCGCGGTGATTAGGAACCGTCCCGGCATCTGCCTGGAGGGATTTACGGAAATCACGAATAATCAACATCTGGAGCTCCGAACGAAGCTTTGAGTTCTCGTCCTCCTGCATTACAGTCTATTGTGATAAACACTGCCCTAGCTAGCTCAGTCTACTTGGAATATCTGTTACAACTGTCTGCGATGTGCAATGGCACCCCTGAAATCAGCGGATCTAACTTCCTGATTTATCTCTCATTTCAGAGCGTATTAGCAAGATCAAAGGTGAATGAAACAAACCCTCTGTTCTGCCCCACGGGGTCCGCAAAAGCATAAACTTCGAAAAAGAGTACTATAACATATGAAATCGAATACAGTTCCTTCTAAGCACACTATAGACCCACTGTCTGGCCTTTATATCTTGCTCGAACCATAAACAATTAAAAAAAATCTTCCTTTTACCGGCTTAGGTTCATACGTTAGAACTGTAATCAACAGTCATCTTCAGATGTGTGAATCTGTACTTCTATAGCTCTGAAAATAATTGTAGATCTCAGCTGAAAGTGGTGATTCTCATAGGTAAAACCTGTGGTGCCGTGTGGCTAAAACAAAAAAAACGCATTAGCCATAGCAAGGTACAAAACGACAATAAGTCGTAATTTGCACAAAGTGTGGTGATGGTTCCTAACTTTTTGGAATCATCGAATATTAGTGATAGAACTGCGGACTATCACACGTATACAGAAAAGCAGCTTCTATGTTATTTCAAAGAAATTTTTGCGGAGCACACAGATGTGATGATGAAAACGTGACTTGCAAACAGTCGTCAGTGGTAGGTGCAATCATTCACTTAAATTCTATGGATTCTCTCAAATTACTTAAAAAAATTCCCTAGGTTACGTAGCCAATGGCGACACTGAAATAAATTATTAGAAGTACGTGACAAAGCACTGTGATTAAAAATAAATTCATCATCTCTTTTTTCCATTTAATGTCAATAGTTTCCAGCATTATTCTGATGTATGTAAACATGTATTGTGAACCACAATTAGACGAGTATTCGTCATTGTTCCATAAGTGTCGCTATGAGTACGCCGTACATAATTCGTGCACCGTTCACCGATATTAGAGCCAATGTAAATATTAATTTCGGTAGATGAGATACTGCTGTTAAAATATAAATGGACAATAAAAATGTGGTTTTAGATCAAACAGATGAGACACCGTTCAAATATTTTTCATTAGGGAAGTATAAATGCTTCGAATAAACCACCTACTTACGTTGATTTTGAACCGGCCTGTTAAAAGGAATGCACTGTATAACGCATTGAAGGCACCACACATTTGTCGTACGTTAGAAAGACCAGCTGCGCTGAGAGCGCGTAATACAAAGGACGATAATTACTGACGCTGCTGCCTCGCTGTTGTTGCTAATTGGTCAGAGGGCGTTTGTATAAACGAAATCTATCACGAAATGAAAATAAATCAAAATTCAGAGCGTTTTAAGATCATTCACCGCATCACTGCTTAGACGATATATAAGAGACTAGATGGAGGAAATGTAGTCTGAAAAATGCTGAGGAACTGTCCACTTAGAATAATAAAGAAGTTCGGTTGCCCAAACAGGTGTCATGTGGATCTACAGCCACAGCGCAGAATGTAAAACGCTGAGCTGAGTAACTCAAAAAATACTGGAAAGGTAGAAAATTTGTGAGAGAAATTACGAAGAAAGTCTCACAGGGTTCAATTTTTGCCCCACTCCTATTCCTTATACATGTGAATGACCTTCCACTCAACATTTAATACGCAGAATTCGTACTTCTTGCCGACAATATTACTGTCGTAAGGAATCGCATTAGAGAAAAACCAACAGGAGAGGTTGGTGATGATGTTATTCAAAAGAACATTTAGTGGTCTTCTGAGAATGGACTGTCCCTAAATTTTCAAAAAAACACGCTGCATTCAGTTCTGTATAACAAATAGCGTCATACCAACAATTAACGTAGCACATCTACAGAAATTAGGAAGTAGTGTAGAAGGCTTCACATTTTTGGGCCGGCCGGCGTGGCCGAGCGGTTCTAGGCGCTTCAGTCTGAATCCGCGCGACCGCTACGGTCGCAGGTTCGAATCCTGCCTCAGGCACGGATGTGTGTGATGTCTGTAGGTTAGTTAGGTTTACGTAGTTCTAAGTTCTAGGGGAGTGATGACCTCAGCTGTTAAGTCCCATAGTGCTCAGAGCCATGTGAACCATTTTTCACATTTTTGGGCGTGCATACTGATGGAAACTTGAACTGGAGGAAGGACGTTACTGAGACCCTAAAAAAAATCTTGTTTTTTAGTGTAGTTGCATGAATAGGATTAAAAAATAATGGGTTCATTGAAGTTAGCACCAGTCATTTATGCACATCCTGTGAATTGACTCGTACCACGTAATTTCATAATTTCGATAACAGAATCGTTGGTGTGATCTATGGAACTTGTAACTAACTAACAAGAACATATGACAGATACCAGAAGGAATTTTTTTCTCCACATGATAACCGTTCCGCTCTCGGACTGGTACCTCTTTCCAAAGTTTAAGCAGTAAAGATACGCACAGCTAGATGAGGTAAGCAGCTTATCCCTTCCTTCAGTAACGAATTTCTTTTCAACTGCGACAAGTCGGGATTTGAAGAGGAAATGCATATGAAAGGAATCGTGGGAACTAAAGGTAGAAGGGAGTTGTATCAAAATCAACTAATAACAATACCGAGACGCTTTAGTATACAATTATGGCAACGGCCTTGCCGCAGTAGTAACAACGGTTCCCGCCAGATCACCGAAGTTAAGCGCTGTCGGGCGTGGCCGGCACTTGGATGGGTGAACATCCGAGCCACCATGCGCCGTTGCCGTTTTTCGGGGTGCACTCGGCCTCGTGATGCCAATTGAGGAGCTAGTCGACCGAATCGTAGTGGCTCTGGTCAAAGTAAACCATCATAACGACCGGGAGAGTGATAAGCTGACCACACGCCCCTCCTATCCGCATCCTCATCTGAGGATGACACGGCGGTCGGATGGTCTCGATGGGCCACTTGTGGCCTGATGTCAGAGTGCTGCTTTTAGTATACAATTATGCCGACTGTTATATCTGGATGGTAAATTGGTTTAAGAGTTAAATATTTTCTTACGAGCTGCTGGAAATTCTCCGCCCCCTATGATTCTTTCCTTGTGCGCATGACCTTGCAGAGGCAGTAGCTAATATTTAGGACACGGTAAGCGAGAGTGGGAACATGGACAGAGCGCTGCTTTTGGCGAGTAGGTCGTAAAAATTATCATTTGCTTTATTCCTGGTGTGCGTGTAAGAAACATATTCCCTTAGTGCAAACTATCTCTCTTGAAAAGTGTGTGACACTGCAGTTCATAGCACCTAGAACCACTTGACAACCCCGGCCGCACCCATGTTTGAGCTTTTCGCGCCTATAAGACGTATTATCGCACTGTCTGAAGCTATGCCTTTAAAGTATAACCTGTTTCACGAAAAGCGCCACGACAGACTATTCAGCATTTGTTTGCTTGCCGCCACATGCCATCAGTTCTCATCACCCCTTACAACAATATGATTCTATATGCGTTCTTTAAGAGTTGGTACGTAGCTGAAAGTCCCTGCACGGTTTGTAACTCCCAAGGAGTTCGCCTTAGGTATGAATATGGTGAGTCTTTAGCAGCTAATATTCCTCTTGCCATAATTGTTAACACAGTGCTCTCAAATAAGTCATACTGTACACTGAAGTTGTGACCTCGCACTCAAATTATTACTTGTCAGTCATTCAGCATGATGGCGACCACAGGCGAACTCAGTCGGTTCTTCCTGGTTACACAAATATATCTTAAATGTTGATAATAAACTGATATTTTGAGTATGTAGTGATAGCTTAGTATTAAGAGGTTACTCCTATTACTGTAAATAAATTATGAACGATTAGGGACAATTAATCAACAAAAAATGTGACCTTTCATGTGCAGGACCGATGGCAATATCAGTCGATAAGAGCCCAAAACTATTCATTATGCACAACTGCTGATTATATGTGTTATTAGTAGTACCATTTGTTGTTCGTAACTCACTCCATTTTATCGCTTCATGCACCAGCTACTGCTTCTTCATTCAGTTGAAGTGTGTCTCGTGGGAATCAAACTTATGGCTCAAAGCATTAGAGATGGTGCAATACGTGATCATTTCTGCACCTATTCCTCAGTTGTTAATTGACATTGCCGTGCGTGTTTAGCGCTCGGCCTAAGGCGCTGCGGTCACGGACTGTGCGGCAGGTTCCGGTGGAGGTTCGAGTCCTCCCTCGGGCATGGGTGTGTGTGTTTGTCATTAGGATAATTTAGGTTAAGTAATGTGTAAGCTTAGGAATTGATGACCTTAGCAGTTAAGTCCCATAAGATTTCACACACATTTTTTAATTGACATTCATATTTTTTTCTCTACATTTCTCAAAAAAATGGCTCTGAGCACTATGGGACTTAACATCTGTGGTCATCAGTCCCCTAGAACTTAGAACTACTTAAACCTAACTAGCCTAAGGACATCACACACATCCATGCCCGAGGCAGGATTCGAACCTGCGACCGTAGCAGTCGCGCGGTTCCGGACTGAGCGCCTTAACCGCGAGACCACCGCGGCCGGCTCTACATTTCTCAGAGAAATAAGCTTCAGACACGTCTTTTATAGGATGTTAAATCCCAATCATTCTATTGCAATTTACGTCCCGCCATACGTTTTGCAGTTCCGTTCTTCATCAGCAATAAATCAGGCAAACATCTGTGGTGGTAAAATAAGCCCCTCCTGCATAGCTACTCGAAGGTAAAATGCTGTTGTTTTTTTTAGTGGAAATGTCTTTATTTCTGTCTGGAAGCTCAAGCAGTAAAACTGCTCACGCGGCAAATTTTACAGCGTTGGTGTACAGACTCTATGCAGATCACGTATGAACTTACGATGCGACACGCTAGAGGTGCAACTTTCCTCCCAGCTGTTGAGAAGGTATAGCGCAATGACCTGAAGAGACTACAGTTATTAACTGCCGTAGAATAAGCCGTAGCTGGTTTACTTCTCCAACGCGAGATTGCGCAAGACGTGATGGAGGGTGTAACCTGATCTGCACTGCGTCGCTGTACATCTTTGTGTGACATTTCTGCGCTGTACTTTAGCGGTCCCGAAGGTGCTGTTGACTTTTACGACATCCAGCTATTCCCTGACGTGAATCATTGTAATGGCTGTTGGTGCTATAAACGTAGCATTCTGGCAGTAACCGCGGGCAATACTCTTACACTGCTGAAAGTCGGCCACTGTTCGTACTGCTTGTCGCGTCCGTCTCTACAAACGTTTCAGCCAACCTCCGTGGCTTCGGGCTGCCTCATGTAGCTAAGGTGGCGGGTTCGAATCCTGTTCTAGTTTTGGTGTGGTTTGTAACTACGTCGTTTGAATACCTGTCCTCACTATTTTTTTGAAACAATGAATTAAACGTTCGTGTTGAAGTCAAAAAAAAGCTGAGTAAACGTACAACAACGATTTTTAAAAACATCCGACTATTTCATTCAGTTTACAAAAATGTGACCGGTAACACTAGGAGTAAGCAAGGTTCGAAATGAAATTCCTGCTCTATTCTTCTTTATTGTTGGTGCTGTGATATAACCAAACCTAATACATACGATAGTCATTCAATAATTAAATGGACAAATTGGTCTGTGGAAAAAACTGTTTGCAGGGCAAGTTTGGTACTTTTATGGCTTTAAGTTGGCATCTCTGTGGTGAGCCTTGATCAGCTGATGTATCAACACTGTTTTGTTTATAACCTCAAAAACACATTTCAAAATGGCGAGTGTGCTCGAAACGTCCATATTAGTTGAACAACGTTCTGTCATTCGTTTTTTACTTGCCGAAGACGAGAAACCAGTGAATATATACTGTAGAATGTCTAAAGCTTATAGTGAATGTTGTAAGTATCGTAAAAAATTTTACAAGTGGGTAGAGCAGTTCAAAAACAGTCGCAACTCAGTGGCTGACGAACACCGTTCTGGACGACTAGTTGCAGTTTTATCTCCCTCACTTGAAAGTCGAATTGATGACATTATTGGTGCCGTCCGCTGTGTGACTGTGGGAATGACAGTTGGTAAGGTTCAAGTTAGTAATGTTATAGTTCGTAACATTATCTGCATTAAGCTGAAGTACCACAAAACATGGGCAAGGTGGGTCCCAAAGGAGTTGACGAGGCTGCACTAGGAAACAATCCTCAGAGTGGACACACAGGTAAAGGAACGTTATGAAAGAGAGGGTAAGCACTTCCTCAACAAAATTGTAACTAGTGATGAAACTTAGGTTCACTATTATGAGCCGTAATCAAAAAGACAAAGCATGGAGTGTAAACACACCAACTCACCTGTCAATAAAAAATTCAAAAGCCAAACATCAGCAGGAAAAGTCATGTTGTATGTGATTCGGGATGCTAAATCCCCAGTTTTTGTGATTATCTCGAAGAGCAGCGTAAAATGAGCAGCCAATGCTACTCGGATTTGATTTTAAACAAGGTGAAGCTAGCTATGAGAGAGAGGTGTTATGGATCTCAGAGGAGAAGTGTGATTCTCCAGCAAGACAACGCACGTCTTCATATTGCTCAACTAACCCGTGAAACCATCGACAAAATGAGCTGGGAAGTACTGCCTCATTCCCCTTACAGTCCTGATTTAGCACCTTGTGATTTCCATTTGTTTCTTGCACCGATCGAAGCATTACGTGGAAGGCGTTCCAGGACAACGAGGACGTGAAAAAGTTTGTGGGAAATTGGTTCAAACATCAAGATAAAGAATTCTTTGCAGCCGGAATAAAAACGCTTTTAGTCCGTTGGAACAAGTGCATAGATTTTCAAGCGGATTATGTTGAAAAGTAGAAAAAGCATTGTTTTGTAAAGATAATCGCTGTTGTCTCCAGACCAGTTTGTCTCTATAATTATTGAGTGACCCTCGTATTACGAAATCATGATACCATGGCTATCGATATCTTCAAATAAACCTAAATAACAAATTTGTACAAATCTGTTCTTTATGGAACTTGTGAAGTATTATTTCATTAAATACATATTTTACATTTGTTTGATTAACATAAAATACCAATTTTCTAAAGTCATTTACTAAATATTTACGGAAACGTTCATAATAATTAAATGGAATTTATTTGAAAACAGTTTCAGGCGTTTCTATTGACTGTCCGTGGCAATTTCTAAGATCTTTAAGTTATATATATATAATGGGATCCTTGTCGTTCATGTTGTTCACACGTGGTAGGAACAGTAGTATGATGGAGTGTGGGAAAATCTGTTTGAAAGAGTACTCATGTTTAGCTGTTGAAAGAAAGGTCTTGTGTAACCTTTAGTGAGGCATATTTCTTTAAAATTCATCTACGAATCAATGAATACAGAAGATTCCATGGAAAAGCTATCTTTTTTTGTAGTTACTAAACCATCAACCCAGCAAACGCGGAAAGAATATATTTCTTTGTACAGTCAAATCCGGAGACGGAATTCACATCCGTGTAAAGAAAGCAACGGAGCCAGTAACAGAATCAGCTAAGTAACAAAACTTCAACTAACAGTAATGGCCATACCTTTCGACAGTGCTTAAAAATATTGAAAATCTGTGCAGTGGATATGTCATGATAGTTATCCATTGTTGTAAAGACGTACTACAATGCCCACAAAGACAGGAGGCAATTACGATACATGAAACGCATGAATACATGTCACACCTCTCATTACTTACGTTTCCAGTTGCTACCATTTCTCACCCGTCAGTTAGAGAACCTTAAAAGGTGTTACTTTTTACGTCTATTGCGCACAGATTTAAAGGATTTATTATAAAAAATTAAAATTTGCTCCACATCCCATTCGTTACTCATTGTTGCTTAGATGCAGTCACATTGGCTTTCGTTGTTACTCTTCAGTTATTCCAAGATGAGAGTGACAGACACAAAACTAACATCATTATGTTTAGGTAACCATTGATTCAGAAGTTAATACTAAGCACAGTAGTGTTTTTAACTTTTCTCATTAGTCATGCTTGCCTGTCCACAACAAACCTTAAACTAAGATCCTGTAGTTTCCATAACTGTTGGATATCTGTAGTAGTAGTAGTAGTAGTAGTAGTCGTCTTTATTTGTCAGTTATACAGAAATAATAAGTATATCAAAAGCACAATTACACTGAAGATATTTTGCAAAATTAAACTCGTTTACTCTACAAAATTACGTACATTCATATTTATACTCTATCACAGATTCTGCTTCTTCGATTGAACTGTCTTCTTCATCAGACCATTCCATAGTTCAAACCAATTGAAAGACAGATAACGGACAGCAGAAATATTCCTTTATAAAAACACATCACGTACTCAATATACAGTTGGCCTATAGATGCATTTTCTTTATTGGAGGTCACTTGTTGAGAAAATGTCCTTGTATAAATTAATTCGTAAAAATATGGTTTCTCACCAAGATTCATACTATTAGACGAGACTTTATCCCATAAATGAGAGAAGGCAGATACTCGAGGTGAATTTTAAGTTCCGCATCGAAACTAAAAGTTTTCCTAGGAAGTTACCGTCCAAATGGATACCGGTAGGGATCTCATGGGGTAGCTAACTCGCTGGCTTGCTCACTCCATTGTTCGTGAAGCAATGCAAGAGGAGACCATGTGACAAGGGGAAACTGCGTTCCCAGCTGTGTGACGTGACTACAAACACCCATTACCCTCATTCTTGCGCTGACAGTGTCTCAGGGATCGAATACATTTTCTACCATAGGCGCCACTGGAGCTTTTCTTCACAACCGCAACTGATAGATTAATGACGGAAGGGGACACCACACCTCTACTTAAATAGGAGCCGATCATGGACTCAATTAAATTCGATTATAACATTAAACAGCAAACAGTTCTTACTGTTAGGCTCAATTATATTTATTTGGCTATAAACCAGTCAAGTGGTAACTCAGTGTGGCAAACGCAGATAAAATGAGGAGCCATTTAGACAGACATTATTTATACAGAAGATACAAAAGATACAAGAAGAACTACATGTAGAATTTTGACATATCAGAGTAGTACATGTTTTTCGTATGACACAGAAGTAGTTACATTAATTTAAACTTGACAAATGCGAGTGGGACGCATGCTCTCAGGGTTCCACACAAACTTAATTACGTGTATAGACAATAAATATAAATTCATGTGCCTCAATCACCGATTGCAAATCTTTTAATTGGAGACCAGTTTTGTGACTTGCGTATCCCTAGATAGATCTAAGGGATCTTCAATTTAACATGGAATCCGAACCAAGTGTGGTTCCTGGTGACGCCTCACATCGTGGAGATTAAAACGAAGGCCGAGGACTCTGCGGTCCGACCGAGATTCGATCCGGCTGCCTCTCGATTTCCATGCAAGTGCCTTATTGCTAGAACACCAGGCCCAACATGCGTATAGGTTTCGCTGAGTGAGTTTTAGAACATGAAAATATGTGACATAATAGCCCTATCTCTTGATTGCATTGATTTAGAAGCTTCAATTATTTACACCGCCAAGAGCCAAATTTCAACTTGATATTTTAATCGTTTCTTGAGAAAAATGGATTTTAACTGTTGGACAGACAGTAGTGATCCTATAAGGATTTCGTTTTTACCGATTGAGGTACGGAGCCCTAAACAGAAAAGCATATTGGCAAAGCATTCTCATAAGGAAATGAATTTAACAAACGATGGACAATAAAGTAAAGTTTACAATTTTAATAGAATATTTGTAACTGAACGTAATTTAACAGAAGGGTAAAAGGAAACTGAGTTTCGAAACTTTTCTCTAGTGACTATATACGACTGTTAAGACTTTTGAAAAAAGTACTCTATTTACGCCATCAGATGTATTATTGTATTTTCTAGTAGTTCCAATTATAATAACCATCTGTACCGCAGACAACTGTAAGGTACAAAAGATGAACGAATATAAAATATATTCAGGCAAGAAAGAGAGTGAGAGGATATTCAAAAAGTTTTTTAAAACTGTCGTAATGACACAGTATACAGAAATGGATCAAAAGTACATTTTAGGCAAATACGACCCAAATAAATATATGAATAGAACATACACACTGGCCTAAGAGTCTGTCTGAAAGGAACCCATATAAATGAGCTGTATTTTAGCACAGATACAGTAATGTGTGCTTGGTGAGAACTTCACCCCTAATAACTGACGCATTATAATTTTCAGAGGTGGAAATGTTGTATGACTGCCAAAGAAATCGTTCTAAGCAAAGACTAAGTGTGAATACCTAAAGTTTATAAATGTTCTTTGGTGTATTCAAAGATTGCAGTAACAAAAATATAGTAATGACATGTTTTCCATTCGCCTGAAAAACAACATGGATACATAATCCGACAATGTGGCATATCGACATTTGTGTTACAGCAGGTACTTACGTGCATTAAACACCGTAGAACTCGTTAATCTAGAGAAACGTAGTCAACCTTAGTTACCAATAGCCCTTCTCGTATCTCTGTTAGTAGAAAAAAATTGTAACGGCCCATCTGTTTCATAGTAACGTTGATTTAAAAAATATGGAGGTAACTTTACTTTATACAATTTAAAAGCAGAGTTGTAGCAAGTTTGACCTTATAATAATTAGCTATAAACACTATATGTCAATATTTTATGAAACCTAATAAACATGTTTTGAAATTCACACATTGAGTAGTGGACTAGGACTGTGGAAACATTATGCTACGTGATAAATTGTAAAAGAGGTTACTAGTGTATGTAGAGTAACAGAAGCAGGAGAAACGCTAAAAATATACTTAGAAAATATCTGTTTGTAATAAACAATTAGTGCTCTTCAGCCTTAAAATCATGTTAAAGAGAGTAGCAATCAGTATTGATGTAATATCTTCCTCACGTAGGAATTAACGGCCAACAATAGGAGACATACAGCAAGGTCTTTGTTAAGCACACATGCAACAGGGTGGTAATTCTACTGAATGCGTATATCTAGCTGTTAAAGGTATTGGTTTACTGACATTAAGGCAGCATGGGAAGTTAATTTATTCGTTAGCAGAAGGTTTCAGCAAAGACAAAAAATAAATCTAATTAGAAAGAATATGACTCTTTGATCTAGTAATATAACGTCAGACGCAACTTTCTTAAATCCCAATAATCAGATGACATAAACGTGAGACTTAGACATCAGGTGACAGATGCCATGAAACCTAAACCTCGAGTAATGGGTGATATAACTCATAAGTCAAGTTCGAGTGTAATCTGTATCTTTAATATTCTGTATGCCTGTTTACATGGAACGTAGACCACAGGTAATGGGTAATATCATCTCAGTTACTGCTGACTAAAGCAATGTGTTAAATATGTTGTACTTAGACCTCATAGCAGATGACCAGTAACTTCAGTATGGACGTCTAAAAATATGGGCTATACTTACAAGTGTCGTCAGACTATATGCTGAGAATTAAAGTCTGTAAGTTGTGCAGTAACATGTATTTTTACAGTTTTACTTTGAGAAGACAGGACTTTCAACAACACATCTGAAGCTTGCACCTTAAATAAGAGATGACATAAGTTTAGGGAAACTGGTAATATAAGCTGTGAGTTGACGTTCATGCAACCTTGGACTCAAAGGCTCATATTCTTAAATACTAAAGTGCGAACTATACTGTTAGGCAAACATAGGATATGTCACATCATGTAAAACCCCATCATGGGTTACAAAAAATATACAGCTCTAAGTGCTTTGTCAATTTATATTAGGTGAGGAATGTGAGAATTCCAACTGACATATATACAACGATTATAAAGGTATAATAAGAAGAGAAAGTACTGAGGATATATCGTTATCATTAATCAAATCCATTGTCTGATGTTTGATGAGTATTTTAAAGTATGTGTATAATAAATTCATATTATACTAACATATTAAGAAAATACCAATTCTCAATTGTAACATGAGATGGTAACTGTGTCAACACTTTTTATATTCAGATTAAAGTAAACTATTATTGGAACTAGTATCACTCACTGTAGTAGAACTGACATAAAAGGCAATAAGCATACCAGGTTATATGTACTATATGCACTGTAGCTGTATACCAGTCATACAGGTAGATAAGTGAATTTGAACAAAAGCTATTACTGGTAAAAGGTACTGAAATGTGTTAGGGGCAGTAAAAGATTTAAGAAATATACTTTATGAAAAACTTTTATCTAACAGGTGAAAAATATTTTTGGAAGCATATGAAACATAACCATATAGCATCAGAATCTGCATCTGGATGCAATGAATATAATATTTCTCATATATATTTGCACAAACAGTAATAACATAAAGTCAGTCTTATGTAAAAACAAGGGAACAATGAAACTCATGAGTGGTACATGCATCTGCATAACTGACTAAGTCTTGAAGCGAGGGTGTTCATCTAACATGTAAGTAAAATTCATTACATGTGAAGTGAAATGGTTAATGACTATTAAATACAGACATATATGAAGAAAGAACTTGAAGCTGCTATAGGTCATCATGAAAAATTTATGGAAAGGTAATGAAAGATTGCAATCTTCTGCTAATAATAACAAACATGTCAGTAACCCTTGTACTACGGTGTAAACATCATCTTGCATTACGAAGTGATTGGTAATTGGAAGTTCTATACAAACATGCATTCAGAACTCAAATAGTATGCACTGGAACATGTGTTATCTAATCGAACCTAAAAAAAATATTCTCACACCAAAACCAATAAGTTTTTATGTGCAGACGGTGTAAACCAGTGTATCTTAAAACTATGTCATACCACCAGAAGCTGACGATGTGTATGTGTAGTTTGCCACCTGCTGAATCTTTAATAGTAATCTACACACATCAAAAAAAGTTTTACATCACCTAGGTTCCGAGAGTTCTTGAACCTGTACCGAAAATTGGAATAGAGATCAACATAAACATCATTTTCACCCTTTTTATTGCTCATGAAAACCACACTTTGCATGTTTTACCACCATACAGCGAGACTTTCAGAGGTGGTAGTCTAGACTGCTGTACACACAGGTACCTCGTATAACCAGTAGCATGTCTTCTTGCATTCCTGCATTCCTGTATCTATACTATCCACAACTTCATCAAGGCAGTGTTGGTCCACATTGTTCCACTCCTCAATGGCAATTTGGCTTATATCCCTCAGAGTGAGTGGTGGGTCTCGGCGTCCATAAACAGCCCTTTTCAATCTGTCCCAGACATTTTCGGTAGGGTTCATGTCTGGAGAACACGCTGGCCACTCTAGTCGAGCGATGTCGTTATCCTGAAGGAAGTCATTCACAAGATATGCACGACAGTGGCGGGGCGGGGGGAGGGTGGCTAAATGTTGTCCATGAAGACGAATTCCTCGCCAATATGCTGCTAATATGGCTGCACTATCAGTTAGAGGATGGCATTCATGTATCATACAGCCGTTATGGCGCCTTCCATGACCACTAGCGACGTACGTCGGCCCCACATAATGCCACTCCAAAACATCAGGCAACCTCCACCTTTCTGCACTCGCTGTAGTGTGTGTCTAAGGCGTTCGACCTGACTGTGTTGCCTCCAAACACGTTTCTGACGATTGTCTGGTTGAAGGCATATGTAACATTCATCAATGAAGAGAAAGTGATGCCAATCCTGAGCGGTCCATTTGTCATGTTATTGTGCACATCTGTATCGTCCTGCATGGTGTCGTGATTGCAAAGATTTAACTAGCAATGGACGTTGGGAGTAAAGTTACGCATCATGCAGCCTATTGCGCACAGTTCGAGTCGTAACACGACGTCCTGTGGCTGCACGAAAAGCATTATTTAACATTGTGGCGTTGCTATCACGGTTCCTCCGAGCCATAAGTCGTAGGTAGCGGTCATCCACCGCAGTATTAGCCCTTGGGCGGCCTGAGCGAGGCATGTCATCGACAGTTCCTGTCTCTCTGTATCTCCTCCATGTCCGAACATCATCGCTTTGGTTCACTCCGAGACACTGGGACACTTCACTTGTTGAGAGCTCTTCTTGGCACAGAGTAATATTGCGGACGCGATCTAACCGTGGTATTCACCGTCTAGGCATGGTTGACCTACAGACAACACAAGTCGTGTACCTCCGTCCTGATGGAATCACAGGAACTGATTGGCTGTCAGACGCCCTCTGTCCAATAGGGGCTGCTCATGCATGGTTGTTTGTAGCTTTGGGTAATTTAGTGACGTCTCTGAACAGTCAAAGGGACTGTGTCTGTGATACTATACCCACAGTCAACGACTATCTTCAGGAGTTCTGGGAACCAGGGTGATGCTAAACTTTTTTTTATGTGTGTATATGTCCAGTGGATATTAGACACTAGGGGTGTGTTTCAGGGGACATATGCAGATACCATCATGTCTCATCAGACATCACATAAGCGAACTGCAACTGCTTTCAACAAGCAAAAGTGATTAATCAGTAAGCTTATCGAGCCAAGACTTGTTCCCACCAGATGGTGGCAGTGCTTATACACACTGGGTGTCAGCGACTAGGGGAGGGGGGTAGTGGAGAGGGGTGTCTTCGCATGAGGATGTGGGTGTGTCAGCTGCTTCATAAGCTATTGGGGCTGTCACTTACTGGGAGTACTTTGTCAGGTTGTTGTGTTTTAGCTATGTTGTTTGTGTATGAGCGTGTATCTGGACTAGATTTTTGGTAAGAGTCCGCAGCTTCTGACAGTCAACTTCACGTTGAAATGATTCACAGGTAAACAACCGATCGTCGAAATTCTCTGGGCACAAAATTTCGACAAGCAATCAATTTTATTACCATCACCTGATAATGGCAATATTGTTACTTGCCAAAACATTGTGCCTATTGGGCACTGGCATGGCCACTTACATGTGTCTTATTTCGTCAGATGTACGGTAATATTTAGCAGCTGACTATGGGAAGCTGAGTTTTAGAGAGCTTTAACACCATAGTGCCGATCGGTGAATATTGCAACTTCCCTCGAAGCTTCCCAAGTAAATGTAATTCAAATGCAAATAAAAACGATATTAGCCCACAAATATCATCGATTTCATTTTTCTAATGTAGAATATGACGCCTTATCTTCTTCTTCCTTAAACTGGCGCTAGCTGAAGTGAAACATTGCAGTGCAACCTGCAAAAACGTCGTGCGATGACGGCTGTGTCGTCTAATAGCAGAAACTTCAAACGTGGCCTGAAAGCCCCATAGTTACGTATGCTACTGCCGGAATGCCATAACTCAAGGAATTGTTGAAATAGAGAAAACCGTGATCCACCAGTTTTCCACAGCAACCCAACACTTTTAACATGACAAAGTTCACCCAATTGGTCACACTGACATTTAAGGAAAAAAATTTTGCAGCTGTGTCAGACCAATCCACATTAGTTCTTCAGTCACCTAATCATCATGGACGAGGGTTGAAAGTATCACTAAGACTCTGAGGCAGAGGAACAAACTTACCAGTGAAAAGATGAAGATTCCTCACTGCCAAAAAATGTGAAGTTGAAACAGAGGTTTTTGGGCCTGCCATGGTATGACCCTAACAGATTTTGCTCATAAGATGCAAATAGTCACTGGAACATGCTACTGAAATCTCCTGAAGAAGGTACAGTATTATCGCAAGATTAAGGATTGTGGAAAGCTATTACAGGCAGTATTATATATCCTTGAGAACACCTCAGCTCATTATGATTAGGACAGAGCCACATATGCTGCTTCTCTGGAGTATTAAGTTTTGAATCATACTCCCTGTCCCTTGTATTCTCTCGACATGGCACTCCAGAAGAAAATACCATCGCATGGCAGACCTGTACAAAACCATTAGGTGATATTAGAGGTTGAACGTTTCATGAAAAGCAAAGAAGCAGGCTTCTACAATCAAAGAAGTTGTATATCTAAGACATTCCAGGGGAACTTATTTATATGGATCTTATAATTAGTCTTATCAGTTATGTCACAATTTCTATCAGTAAAATCATCATCCTTATCAATCATGTCATCCATCTTTGTCCATATTACCCCTCCCCAAACACCTACCTCCAGTAAATAAAAATCCAATATGGTGTAATAAGCCCAGTTATGCGAGTGGAAAATTTTTTGAAAAAAGGAACTGAAGATGGCAGAAGTAGACCAGTCCTAATTTGTACCCCGTCCTCCCTCTTGCTCCCACTCTCCAACCATTCTCAGTGGAGTATTAAAATGAGACAGTCATTTGCATAAAAGTGGCGACAAGTTAATTTGTATGAAGTAAAATGTTAGACAACATTTACTTGAATATGTCAAAGATACATATTATATCTGTGAAAGTCAAGGATATTTATGTAAAATAACATACAATGCACGACTCTGTATTTAAGAAACGTCATATTAGACTGGTACACAACAATGTCGAAAAGTTCAAAGATAGATTCTGTTTCCATAACCTTCACTAGAAAATCAGAGATACTTGCATAAGTTATTAGCTTCTGTAATTCACAAACACAAACAAGCACAAATCTGCTCGTGATTAACGAAGTGAACTGTCAAGTATCGACCAGTGTGACATTGCAGAAAAATGTATCAAACTGCCGTGCAAGTTACAATAAAAATATCTCAGCCAGCCTCCAAACTAAATCAGCTTCCCCTAAATCTGCATGAACTTGCCTCAGCAATGATTCAGCCCCCCCTACCTCCCCCCCTCCCGCCCAACTTGCTCCCAAAGCTGTATCAAGAAAGCCCTCCCCAATCCTGTAAAAGACTGTGCCAACGTCCCTGCAGACTATACCAACTTGCTCCAGAAAATATACAAACTGTCACTGAAACTGTGTCATATTTCTCCCAAAACTGTATCAACTAGTTTTACTGTCTCAGCTTCCACAAAATGAATTAAACCGGCCGCAAAAATATGTCAACTGTCGCTAAAATCGGATCAACTTACCACAAAACTGTTGTAACTTGCTCCAAAAGTGTAACAAACTGGCCTCCATGTTACATCAAAACTGTAACAAATTGTCCATGTTCTAATAAAATGTATAAAATTCCCCGTCGTATAGCAAAAGTACAAAAAGACTGGCTTCCATATACAGCTCATTGCTCGCACCTGCACTGTCTTACAAAATAATATAGAAATTGTGAGATTCATCAAAACCAGCCATTTTATGAAAACTTTGTTTCATTTCTTTCATATATCTTTTTTCAATTACAGATGTGGATGGATATCTGTTTTCTGTAGTCCTCTGCTGCAGAAACCTCCTGGTACATGCCATGGCAGGTAATGTTACAAACGTACATGTACTTGGGTTTGTCTCCTGAACTGCTCAAATTAGGCATATCGAGATAAACAGTTTTGGGTTGTATCCGTTCTTTAAAAATGATTTGTATTCACTAATTCCAACAATATCGCCGTCTTCTAATTTAGTTATTGTGGATCTATCATCTTGAATGTATTATACACAGTAGACAAAATGCTGTTATCTTTTGCACTGATAAGTCTCCTATTACTTGCAGCTGTTCTACGTTTGCGTGATTGTACTGACATTCTGGTTTATCTACTATAACAGTCCATATGAAAGAAAGCTGAGCAACGAAATATTTAATGATGTTTCTTTCAATGGCTCTATTGGATCACTCCATAACTGAGGATTTAAAGTTGGAGAACGGTTAATAGTGGTTAGTCTTATATTTTTTCATTAGGTTCTTGAAATGCGTAATGTAAAATTTCTTACCTAACGCTGTTGATGCATTTTTCGGAATCCTGTTACTTTTTCCGTATATTTTTCTAAATACGCCTACGTTCTCAGTACAGGTCTTCGTCAGAGCAGCAGCCCATACATACTTAGAGTACACATCACTTACTGTTAGCAAATATTTAGAAGCTGAATTGTATTTGGAATGTACAGATCACCTTGATGAAGGTCATCAACTCCTTTGATGGTAACCACTCTCTTCAGCTCTACTTTACACACTGAATGATGCAGTTCTTAAGCTGTTCCTGCTTTCACACTAATTACAGTGAAATCAGTAATGAGAGCTATATCTCGTCAATATGAGAGATCAACAATGAACTATCTCTTTGTCTAATACGTTGAAGGGTGGGAACAAGCAACAAATTAACGAAATATACTGCAAATATAAATTTTATTACGAAGAAGTACTTAATTTCTTTCATTGTTGAATAACGAGGTTCATTCTGCTAATTAATTTCAGTTACAAATTTTATTATAAAACCATTCTATTCCTTTTATTGTCCAATAGGGTTACATTTATATCATTATTAAACAACATGGGCAGTTCCACTCACTGGCACCACATAGCAAAACAACTGTGGCCTAGGGGCAATTCTGCCTCATGTCCTACACAGGAGGATTGTTAGTTTTCTGCATCGTAGCAGTGTTGCACGTGCCTAGAAAGCTCTTCCTCCGTATTATTTGTGTCTCCGTGTGTGTCACGTAGTAGTTTGGCCGTAGTGTCAGTTGTTGTGTGTATCTGCTGATAGCAGGGTAGTCTGCTCCATTGTGTTGAGCACGTTTCCAAGTGTGTTCTGAGAAAAGTGCAGCCAGGATCTTTGTAGATTCATGACTGTTAGCCAATACCACTCCTGTAACTTCTGATCAGATGCATACTACCAGTTTTGACTCTGATAACTATGTCTTTTTCCTTATGTTCTTGATTCCATTTCAAGATGATAGGCTGCTTTTCCGTAATGGTTCCAAGTCCCATTTTGGCATAATGACGGTTCCATATGTATGGTACTTCTTGCTAACGCAGAACTGTATAACATAAATGTCCAAGGGTTCGATCCCCTGCCGCATGTTGACAACAACTTACATGAGGCGGTTTTGCTCCCTTATTGTGATGTGAGGACTATACGACCCAAGTACTGGTCCATTCAATACAGTTTGCAGTATTTTATCAGTATCGGTTTAGTGGAGATGTTAGCCAAACATAACATTACTTCCCATCTACACGTCTGAGGTTACTGCATTCATGTGACATATAGCAGACAAGTAGATTCGTGCTTTCTCAGTAATGGAAGTGGACATCTAAAGTGTAACTGTCTTCAGTGGTTATTTTTATTCAATCACTCATCTGAACAGCAACGAAAGTCGGCGTTAGCTATCTCGCTTCCACTGCTCAAGAGGTTGGTTCCCCGGATGTAATGGAACCACAGATGGACGTACAACTTACGGCTCCAGACTTACTGAGTCTACCCTTGCAGCAGAGTCCCGAAATTATTGTTGCCAAGCCTGCAGTGATCTGTGCAATTCAAAATAAGGAACATTTTACACTATACGGTGAGGAGTCGGATACGTCTGTTACTCACCCACGCCTCCCTGGAGTAAGTTTGTCAGTTGTTGTGTCTTGTACTGCTGAGTCCTGCACTCGTGATGGGGTCAGTAGGGCCAAAACAGCGGCTGACACCTCTAGTGTTTCTCCTTGTGTTCGACTTATAGTAAGGGAACTTCTCCAGAACCACCCAAGGGTAGGGAAGTCGATGCGTCTTCTTGTGTATCAATTAATCAACAGCAACACTCTCAGTTGCCCCTAAACCCAAATGTCCCTTGATGTCAGTCATTCGAGTAAGATCGGGGAGACCTACTGTTGTTAGTGCTGTGCGGGCGATTAGTACCCAGGAATTACTACCTGATGACCCAGATGCTGTGTTGGCTTACCCCTATCTTATGTGTCGATGTGATTAACAAAGATCCAATTTTACAGTGCGGGCCCCTGAGGTTCCTTTTTCTGACCTACTTTGGATAACGTTCAAGACCCGCTTACGTCCCTAAATGCAGGTACTGTATTGCCTTGTAGTCACTGTAAACAACATGCTCATCCTGAGCGCGTAGCTCCTCGTAAAAGAAAAGGCGGGGTGCAAGACCCCCACCCACTGTAGAAGTGAGAAATAGATCCTGACATACGCTGTTGCTCAGTAGCTCGGATTTTGTTTCTAGTTGTTGAAGCCTGTAGGCTTATCCTTTTCTTTCCTTGAATGTTAATCGGATGGGTTCGGAACTGCGGCTCACTTCATTTCATGAATTTATCTGTGATTCCTGTGGGTCGTCGTATTCGCAAATGAAGTTCAATTCGTTGTTTTTGTAGGGACACGCCGCCATGTGACCATATATTCCCAGAGCGCAGTTCAGGTTTCGGCTTTCACGCCGTTATCGAGTCCAGCGCAAAAACCAAAAATAGGCAAACGTTGGACGTCAAGTAAAAAACTGAAAAATTAGGATAATATTAGATGCTAGCTGATGCACTTACATCTTAGACCATTAATGTATTTTGCTGCGTAATGTGCAGGGTGACATATTATTTCACGCTTTGATCGAGTTCAGTGCTGAAAGTAATATGTCTTAATAGGCCATAAAGTAAAAATTTTAGTTATACGATGGTTAGTTAATTATTACTGGCAATTTATTTATATTTCTGTTTATTTAGGTAGTACTGTCGTTTTACGTTGATCACGCATTGCTTTGTTTATTTGTTGTTATATCTTTGCAATTTTCAAGCTGCTAGGTTAGTTTCGTTATCGCTACCGTGCTGTTAATCATGGCTGCTCCGCTATCTACTTGCACCAAAGGAGAGCAACTTCCAGTGATCCGGTTTTTTTTTGTGTACGGAAGGCGTATCAGGGGCTGGAGTTCATCGAATACTTTCGGTACAGTATGGGAACAGTTTTTTGCCACAAAGAAGTGTCTACGAATGGACTGAAAAACTCCGAAATGGTCGCGCAAGTGTTACGCACGATGAAGGAGCCGGACGACCGTTTACCGCTACAAATGAAGAAACCATTGTGCGTTCACGTGAAACGATTCTCTTTGACAGACGATTAACTTCTGACGAAGTGGCACATAGTCCGCAAATTAGTCACGGTTCTTCCTACGAAATCATCCACAACAAACTTGGGTTTCATAATGTTTGTGAAATATGGGTCCCAAAACACCACACAGTTGCATGAACAAACGCGCTTGGACATCTGCAAAAAACATTTGGATCGCCATGGTAACGAAGGGGACCACTTCTTAGACAGGATCATTACTGGTGACAAAACATGGATCCATGATTACGAGCCGGAGTGTAAACGGCAGAGTATGAAATGGAAACATCCAAATTCGCCGTGCAAGAAAAAGTTCAAGACCTAACCGTCCGAATGAAAACTGATGCTTACGGTTTTTTGGGACGCACAAGGTTCAGTACTGGAACATTGTGGGGAAAGGGGCACAACAATAAACAGTGTGCGTTACGGTGAGATGCTTACTGCCAGGCTGAAGCCTGCAATTCGAAGCAAATGCCGAGGGTGGCTGTCAAAAGGTGTTGTGTTGTTGCACGACAATGCCCGTACGCATAATGTTGCCCACACTGCTGAAGCGCTCCAGAAACTCAAATTTGAAGTACTGGATCATCCTCAATATAGTCCCGACCTTGACCCTCCCGACTATCACTTGTTTCGTCCACTCTGGTAGGCAGTAAGGGCCCGTCGATTTGCCTCAGACGAATTCCTGGCTCGTATCTCAGCGGAGAACCTTATTTTATGAGGGCATCAGGAAGGTTGTACAACGATGGACCTAGTGCGTTGAGACACAATGAGACTTTATCGAAAAACGATGTTCCGTATGCTTCCTATTTGAGTACAATAAAATTTTATACCTACTTTGCGGATAATAATTGACTTACCCTTGTAAGTTGATGTACAGTTACGAGAGATGCATTTATTTCTTAGACCACTCAAATCATTTTGCTATGTACTGTGCGGAATGAAATACACACAGTTCAACACGTTTGCTCCGCGTAATATAAATGGTACAAAATTAATGTCTTGTAGGAATGCAGCTCAATTTCGTACAACCGCATCATATCTGGGAAAATCAGTACAAAGTAAAGCAACATAACAGTAGTACATGCTTTTGAGACGTAATTATGAAAGCGATGTCAAAGAATGTAGACTCTGGAATGTCTTGCACATTAAAATGTAGAACTATCACAGATGTATGTTTACTGCTGTTAGGTGTCATCGGACCGTATGTGATCACCATTGGAGGCGGCAGTGTGAGTCATCATCTTTGCATTTACATGTAAACATGAGGTCGTTAATAATATAAAGTGAACATATTTTATGTAGTATGGAGAAACCAATGTCTGTAACGAACAGACGAAACAAAATGCAAAATCCAATGAACCACACATAACCGTATAGCAAGTGCCATCAATAATTTAAAAAAATGTAAGAATTGGATTGTCAGACGCGGTGAAGGGGGAAGGGGAGGGAGAGGAGGGAAGGGAAGCTAGGGACAAAGCAGTGGGGAAAAGAACGAAGGAATATATTGTTATGTGAACGTCGTATAACGTGTAGAAAAGGAAGGAGGTGAAGAATGTGACTGGAAGGATGAGAGGGGTGAAGGGGTTTGGGAAGGGGAAGAGGCCGAAACTGTAGAGATCCTTGTTCTCCCCACCCCCCGTAAGTCTTCTCCCACCCCTTCACCTCCATTCTGATCTATCCAGTTTCAACACTAAAATAAATATCCACTCATGTTCTTTTTGCTGCCTACCCTGCTCCAAATCCCCTCCACCCTCTCCCTTCTACCCTCCTCTCCTGCATATATCTGCTTCTAAAATACATTTCCTACTTACTCATCTCACTGACTGCCATCTGCCGTTCGGTCTCGCTCGCCATTCCAAAACCTTCTAACCCTTCAGTCACACTCTTCAGTTTCTTTTTATTAATCTTATAAGACTTTCGCGTAACAGTATCAGCTCCCACTCTTTTCCCCACTACCTTTGCCACAGTCTCGCTTCGCGCCCCCCCCCCCTTTCCCTGTTTCTCGTTCCAATTCTTATAGTTAATATTTTTTATGTTATTCCTGGTGCTTACTACATCGTTACGTGTTGATTCATTGGCTATCGTATTTTGTTTCGTCTGTTACTTACGGACTTTGGTTTCTTCATACTACATGACGTACATTCACTTCATATTATTAGCTATATTATATTTATGGGTAAATTCGAAGATGATGATTCACAATGCCGCCTAAGAAATATGGTCCGATGACACCTAACGTTAGTAAGCGTACATCTGTGATACTCCTACATTTTTATGTGCAATGGATTCCATAGTCTACATTCTTTGACATCACTTTCAAAGTTACGTCTCAATGGTCTTGTGTTTGCCTGATTTGTAGTGATTTTCCCAGATATGCTGGGGTTGTACGATAATGCCTTGCATTCTTCAAAGACGTTAATTTTGTACGATTTGTATCATGTTAAGCAAATATGTTGAAATGAATTTATGTTACCGGGCACAGTACACAGAAAAATGAGGTTCGTCTAAGAAGTAACTGCATCTCTGGTAACTCTACATCTGCTTACATTTAATGTTTTCATATTAAGGCCCATTATTTACACATTTAGCTTTTAGCCTTGTATCCGATAAAAGCGTGAAATAATATGTCATACTGCTCAATACACAGAAAAGTACATTAATGGTCTAAGATATAAGTGCACCAACTTACATCTAATATTTTTAAAATATTTCAGTTTTTCAGTTTATGTTATATGTTGCGTATTCTTGCTTTTAGCACTGAAGTCGATAATGGCGTGAAAGTCGAAATCTAGTTTGTACATTGGAAATCTGTGGAAGTATACTGACAAATGACGGTGTCTTCTTTCAAACAGTACTGTATGACTGTGCCTCAACACCATCGAAGGCAGTTTAAGTTCAGGTCACTCGTTTTTTCGTCCCCCTTTTGCAATGTGTTTAATGTAGCTCCCGAATGTTCGATGGGGACAATATTGTTTTTTAGGGAGGACATTCCCATCGAAGGGGCTGCATTTCTTGACAATGGTGGAGCAATAGACCGTACTTTTCTTCATCTGAACTTGATTCACCTTTATGCACCGTTCGGTTCCGGATACACTTTGGACCATACCCGATTTTGTAAGGAAGAAATAGTTTGTTACGGAAACGTCCTTAGAGTGATTTTAACTGCATATTGCGTCCCTGCGTTTCCTGTCGGAAACTGCAGAATTTAGTTCGTTCCTTGAAACTGCAATGGTTTGGGTCTATAAATATCGCATTCTTGTCAAATTTATCTATTTTACTGCTGCTTCTAACGGTAGGCTTGATAGATTTCATTATCTGATTGGTTGCGTGATAATGCTTTCGCCGTTGATTGATCCCTGTTGATTGATTCCCGCCAGTTTCACTGATGAATTCGTAGTGACTGTTGCTTTAAATCACGCGCGAAAGTCAATTGAATTGTTTCGATCGCCTTGTACGCTGGATATGATGCACTTGGAGGATCCCTCACGAGATGAGGTGATCCGGGAAGAACGGGACCATAGTACCCGTACAACTGCGTGATGAACTTTCATTTTGCAATCGCGGATTCATCTGGCAAAGCAAAAACTCTGATATACGTTGATACGATTCTGTGCTGATATAGAGCGAGAATTTCGGAGAACGAAAGAGTTGTACTATCACTCTTCCGTAACATTTATGATAGCGTATATCAAGCTCCCATATAGCTTTCGGACGTCAGGGATGTAAAGACGCAATTGTTGCAGTTGAAACAGCTCCAAATATAAGGGTCAAGAATGCGATCCCAACACGTTCCTTGGTAGCGCATGAACTGAGTTCTCTATATCGTATGATTCTACACCAGACTCGTCGTAGACGTGCTTGTATTACATTTCTCAAGATGGAAATTGGAAATTTGTGGTCAGTTCCTATGGGACCTAACTGCTGAGGTCATCGGCCCCTAGGCTTACACACTACTTAATCTAACTTAAACTAACTTACGCTAAGGACAACACACACCTATGCTCGAGGGAGGACTCGAACCCCGACAAGGGGAGTCGCACGAACCGTGGCAAGGCGCCCTACACCGCACGGCTACCCCGCACTAGTCTCTTAAGATGGAGGACGGCAATGTTGTGACGCCACAGAAGGACATTATGCATGGCTTCCATCTATTTCATGTTGTGCTGTATGAGGTACCCTTTCCTGTAATATGTCATCCGATTTGCTAGTTCGAACTCTGGTTCACAGACTTATGCCTGGACCCAATGCTGCACGTTTAAATTTCTTCACTGTGAAGATGTTTATGACCTTATTGTCAGATCACCTTGTTGTAATTCACCAGTCCTGGATGATGTGGCCTGCGTTAGGTACTACTTTTACATTGCCTTTGAACAAAATGTTGGAAAGGTGGAGAGGGTTGGCCGACTCTTTTAAGGTAGGCAAAATTTTGTTAATTGCTAAAAGTTCTGGCCAGGCAGCAACTGATAAATTTCGTCCGATTCTGCACAGAAATCACTGATAAATTGGTACAAAGACGTGATCCGCAGTTCAGCTTTCACCTGATTATCGGTCAAAGAAATAAATGTATAAGCCAGCACTCTTTAATACCTAGCAACAAAATTCGAGTTGCTAACCTGCTTAATTACTTTATCAATGAGTGTCAAGATTCACTGCTGAGGCCACTGAGGAACCCGCCTTTGGAGTGGGGGGGGGGGCAGAGGGAGGGGGCGATGGAAAAAATTCTTGCTGATCATCAAAGTTGTATTCCTGATCGAACTGTTCTGATGAAAGAGGCTGAATCTTGTGACATCGTATCGGTGGCCGCTGTTACTTCTGTTCCCCTGTGCTCTGGCGCTTTTGGATTCTGACAAGGCATTCGACGGGGTTAGCCATGGCTTCGTGTTGCAGGTACTGGAACCCTATAGGGTCTTGTCCAGTGTGTTAACGTTTCTACAAACTTCTGTGGCTGTTCCGTGGGCAGCTGACATCCCCGACTACCATCTGTAGCATTTTTCCTCGGGGAAGTCCACTATAGATATCGTATTTTGTTCTAGCACCAGAGCTCCTTCTTCGAAGGTTGGCTGTTCATTTCAAGGATGTACACTCTGGGGAACAACGATCTCGGATCGCGCATACACGGACGACGTAATGGTGGCACTAAATTCTGCTTCTGTGATTCTGTTGCTCAAGGCTACTGTGGATGCCTTTTGCCTTGTATCCGGCGCCTGCATCAACGAAGCAAATATCTGTTAATGATTTTAAAGCGTTTTGATCATGCTGTCATTTCCTGGGTAGCGGTCGGCGATCACCATAAGTCTTTGGGAGTGAAAATTGATCGTTCTCCAATTACTATGGCTACACTTGATTGGAACTCGGTTACAGGGAAATGTAACATGAACAGCATTCCCTTGACTTACTTCAGAAAATTCGGGTCCTGAATAGCTGTGTCTTCTGCAACACATACTACGTCGCTCAGGTCTTTTCCCTTCCCACAATGGTGGCTAATGAAGTGAAACACTTGTCTAGTCGTTTTTTATGGAAGCATTTCTTTTTTCGATTACGATACTGGGTGACAGCATGTTCGAGTCCCTTTGGGGTTCGGGATTTTCCGATATTCAAAGGAAAGCGTCTGTGTTATTTGTTCGGCGCATTGTGTTCATTACCTCTCACGCAATGTACACATTCACGTCTAGATTATTTTACTTTCTGCGGCCGTGCAGTCTTGAGCCATTTGTCGAATTTTCAGTTAAAATATGTCCATGAATTTTATAATGCTGTCAGTTACTAGGGGCTTATGTTCTACAGAGACAGCATCTCACAAAGGGATGAGGTATAGTTGGAAGAGACCAGCAGGAAACCCGTGAAGATTCCAGCTGGATTACATCATCGTCAGTTAGTGATTTCGTAATCAGATACTGGACAGCAAGGCGTACCCAAAAGCACACATAGATTCAGATCACAATTTGGTAATGATGAAGAGTAGACTGAAGGTCCAGAAGAATCTTAAGGAAGAACCAATGTTGAAGGAAGTGAGATGCTGAGGTAGTGAGGCATGATGAGACGGATTGGAAGTTCGCTAAGGAAGTGGATGCTGCGATGGCGACATTGCAAATGGAAGATGAAGAGATACAGGAAGTGTATGAAAGTCTAGAATAGGTAATTCAAATCTAATAATCATGGGAACGTGGTGGTAAGAGGAGGGAATAGAATAAAGGGTAATGAGAGAATTGGGCTTGGGTAGGAATGATAGGGGAGAAAGACAAATTGAGTTCTGCAACAAGTTTCAGATGGTACCAGTGAATATTCTGATTTCTCGAACCAAACGGAGGGAAACTGAACATTTCAGTCTTTTCATGCGAGCTCTGATTTCTGTTATTGTATTATGATGATCATTTCTCCCTGTGTAGGTAGGCAGCAACAAAATATTTTCGTGCTTGGAAGAGAAAGTTGGCGACAGGAATTCGCGAAAAGATCCTGCCTCAAAGAAAAACGCCTTTGTTTCAATGATTGCCACACAAATCCGCGTATCATATTCATGGCGCTCTTTCCCCTATTTCACAAAAATACAAAACGAGATGCACTTCTTTGAACTTTATTGATGTCCTCCGTAAGTCTCATCTGGTACGGATCCCACACTGCACAGCAGTGCACCAGAAGAGGGCGGACAAGCAAAGAGCAGTCTCCTTACTAGACTGTTTTACTTTCTATTTATTGTGCCAATAAATCACAATCTTTGCCTTGCTTTACCCACAACATTATCTATGTGATCTTTCCAGATTAAGATATTCGTAGCTGCAATCCCTTAAGTGAATTTACTGCCTTTAGATTCATGTGATTTACCGTGTAACCGAAATTAGGGGATTTCTTTTAGTACTCATAGGTATGACTTTACGCTTTTCTTTATTTAGAGTGAATTGCCACTTTTCTAACCATACAGATATTTTCTCTGAATCATTTTCCAATTGGTTTGGTCATGTGATGACTTTAAAAGACGGTAGATGACACTATCTGCAAACAATCTAAGAAGGCTCCTCGGCTTGTCACCTAAAACGTTCTTTATAGATCAGGAGCAGCAGAGGGCGTAGAGCACTTCCTTTGGGAACGCCACATATTACTTCCGTTTTTCTCGATAGTTTTCCATCAATTACTATGAACTGTGACCTTTCCTTAAGATTATCCCTGTGACTCCCAGTCTCGCATCTGCTTTTTTTATGTGGTCATTCCATGAAGGTCACTCTGGATAGATACTCCTAGGTATTTTACGGTGTTTACTGTTTTCAACAACTTGTCATCAATAGGGGAGTTCGACAGTAGTGGATTTATTTTATTTATAAGTGTTAAATTTATTTATGTTGAAGGTCAACTGCCAATCCCTTCGCCATTCTCCAGTCCTCTGTAAGTCTTTCTGCAAATCGTTACTGTCTTCTTCTAGACAAGCGTATCATCTGCGAAGAGCCTCCAAGAGCTCCCGACGCATTCTAATAGATCACTTTGTACATTGCAAACGGTAACGGCCCTATCATACTTCCTCTGGGTACCCTCGAAATTACCTTTACATCTGTCCACCTTTTTGCCTGAAGAACGACGTGTTCAATGGTGTCAGCAAGGATGTATTGAACCCTGTCGCAAATCTCGTTCGACATACGATAAGCTTTTACTGTTTTCACTAAACAGCAGTGAGGGACTGCCTCAAACGCCGTCCTAAGCGCCGATGTCTAAAGCGATGTGGGTGTCTACCTCCTTCCATAATCACTCATAGCTTATGGGCAGCTTCGACATTCTTCCACTGCTGAGAAGTGTCATAGCAGCGTAGTCCTCGGCAAACAATGACATTAGCTGGAAAAAACGAAAACATGGCAGTCACACTTTTTTCTTAAGCTTGAGATAAGTGTTTATTTCTGCTCCTTGAGTGAGTTGTCGGACAGGTTAATTATCTGTTATAGCTGTCATGATTCCGGCACTTCAGATCACGTGATCATGACGTCATATTCGTCCGAGAAATTGTGAGTTTCGTTTCAGATGTACAGCGTTAAATCTCCCATTTATATGTATACCTTGTTATCCAGTTGGGTGAAAGTGAGATAGCAGGAAGAGAGTCGTGACTAACCAGGCAGTATGCTGACGTATTTTTTGGGAACAGTGTTTTGTTTGAATTTCAGTTCTTGTGCCATTGACACACGATTTCACTGTTTCTTCACCTTCGCGTGAACAATCGACGAAATGTATGAGGCACTTCTGGAACACGCTACAACTTGTGAGTGAGTTTCTCTTTATTCTTCTCTCTTAGTAATAAGGCCGGTATATTTCATACGCATGCTCGATATTCTTTAAACTAAAATCGACTGAATAGTTCTCTTCGGGATATTTAGATGAATTCACACATGTTTTCTACACAGTTGTGTCTGTTGCATCGAACATGCTGCAATCACTGGCAATCGGACTCTTGTTGTTCTGAGAGTCTAAAATTATATAGGTAGATTTTTCGAGCGCTGTATTTAATTTAACCCACCACGTCCATTTACTAAATCCTAGTACAACACTTTTAGTTCAATCACAGGTCTGGAAAGCTTAGATCTCTTAACATGTTCCATATTTGCTCTTTCTTGGCCACTCGTATCTCTGCCGTTTCCCATTATATTTTTTCGATCACAATTTTCGACTTGGTGTCTGCATTATTTGACGTAATAAATTTAGCGTCTTCTCTGCTGCTATTCAGTAATAGTTCATGGTTAACCTATAAGTTAATCTTCCTACAATCCTCTGTCAACACACGTACCGCACTGAAACGTCCATCATCAGCAAAAAACTTCGCCGGCTGTTGGTGGCCGATCGGTTCTAGGTGCTTCAGTCTGGAACCGAGCGACCTTTACGGTCGCAGGTTCAAATCCTGCCTCGGGCATGGGTGTGTGTGATGTCCTTAGGTTAGTTAGGTTTAAGTAGTTCTAAGTTCTATGGGACAGATGACCTCAGAAGTTAAGTCCCATAGTGCTCAGAGCCATTTGAACCATTTTTTGAGCAAAAAACTTCTTTAGTTCATTAATCGTTCCCAAACCAGCATTCTGGAATGCGATTGCGTCATTTGGCATAGAAGATGCGTTACGTTGCAAACTTTGGATTGCACAGATTAAAAATAATTTGGTTATTCAAACGATACTGAATTTCGAAACACAAGTGATGATCACAATTTTCATTCAACTTGATCTTACTACCTTTCCGCAGTCCTCATTAATTGACAGTCTTTCTATAATGTACGCAACACCCTCGCATGGTAGTAAGTAAGTGCTTTTATTTTGTGTCGCCCTCAGTAAAGAATCAATGTGGGCTAAAGTGGTTGACCAAACGGTTTATACTTATGATACTCTAAGTGAATAACAGGCCCATCAACGAGAAGTTTTACACACTTTCAGCACGGATACCGTCATCGTCGTCATCATCATCATCTTCCTCTTCTTCTTCTCCTTCTACTTCTTCAGTCATAACAATGTTGAATGTGGGCTGACGGAGGATGATGGTAGTATTTATACTACTGTGTATTTTAGTGATGATAGTATTATATTTGTCAATTGTGTGGAGTCAAGACATTTTTCACTTCCTTACACTTCTTCTTCTTCGTGTCTGTTTTCTTCTCTTCAGACACAATATGCAACCTGAAGACGTACACATTACGTTTCTTAAGTGCAGACTAACAATTATTTCTTCAGCATTGAAATCCACAAGTTTGTTTCCTTGATCTACTTAACACTGAAACGTATGTTATCAGGACTGGCATACGAATGTGTGGAATAACGGGACTAGCTGGCCAGAACTAAATCTAACATATGTATAAAAGCAACACCGTGCAATGACCTCACAGATATGATACAGTAAATGCATAGGCTGTTAACGTTCCGAATATTTACTGGGTGATCTCATGCGTTTAAGGTTTCTTTTCCAATTAAATTTCTCTCAAAACTTAAGCACTCAGCACTCCGTATTCAGGCCACGAGTGGCCCATCGGGACCATCCGAACGCCGAGTCGTCCTCAGCTGAGTATGCGGATAGGAGGGGCATGTGGTCAGTACACCGCTCTCCCGGTCGTTATGATGGTTTTGTTTGAGCAGAGGCGCTACTAGTCGGTCGAGTAGCTCCTCAACTGGCATCACGAGGCTGAGTGCACCCAGAAAAATGGCAACAGCACATGGTGGCCCAGATGGTCACCCATCCAAGTGCCGGCCACACCCGGCAGTGCTTAACTTCCGTGATCTGACAAGAATCGGTGTATCCACTGCGGCAAGGCCGACTCTACGTTTCTTGTCAAAAAAAAAAAAAAAAAAAAAAAAAAATATGGCTCTGAGCACTATGGGACTTAACATCTGTGGTCATCAGTCCCCTAGAACTCAGAACTACTTAAACCTAACTAACGTAAGGACATCACACAACACCCAGTCATCAGTAGGCAGAGAAAATCTCTTATCCCGCCGTGAATCGAACGCGGGTGTGGGAAGCGAGAACGCTACCGCACGACCACGAGCTGCGGACTAGTATCGTCGTGCCTAAAATCAATATATACGTCAGTGTACATCTCTAATCGTTAGAGAGTTTTGTATTAACTGGCGCTCAGTCTGAAACTGATTTTTTCTTTTCTCCACATCACATTATCTGTCATTTTGGATGTTGTATGAGGATATCTCCCTCAGAAACGCAGAAATAAGTTCATCGACCTCACAAGTTCCACATTTTAAAGTAACTATGTGCAGAATTTCTTGATCACCTATCTGATTATAAAAGCAGAAGTTTTTTTTTGTAGATTTTATATTTGGAATGGATTTGTGGTTATGTATAAAGGGTAAGGCAATTTCGTTAGCACAATCAGATAAAGTTAGGTTAGAGTTAAAGACAGCAGTTGTATCTGAGTTTTTACTATATAGTCTAAACGTTACACTATGTTCAATGGCATTTGTAGTAATATTGTCAGATGGTGCTAAAAGAGTTGCAATTTTATCTAGAGTTTCGAAACTCTTAACAAAGGCAATCATACCTGGCTTTTAGGCGATTTAAAAGTTTTGGATTACTCTTTATTGTATAGTTTTTGAAATACCTCACTATATCCGGAGGAGGCAGTAAATTGCCGAACCTGCCGAAGTAATGTAGAACATCACCCTTTTTCTTATAAGATAACCAATGTGAACCAAGTTTACATTCCATCTGTACATTACCAGCTGTAGGCTCACATATTTTAGGTATTTTGGGTAAATTATCTTTAATAAACACATCTCGGAATTGTTGCGTTTTTCGTTTTTTAAACATAATATTGTAAGTATATAGTAAAAAGCGCTCTTGTTCGAAGAGTGCTAACGTATTTTTTTCATCAAATACAAAGTCCTAAATACTGGCTATCCCCTTCACTAAGTGCTATTGAATCCACTGTATGAATATGATTTCAAATTTGTTGTGAGCATCGTTTTTAAGTAACTTATGCAGTATGAAATGCCTTAGCAGTGCCTGCAACTCCATCACGTTATCTTCGAGGAAGTGAGAGTGCAGCAGTGTTGGAACGAGTGGTAATAGTTCACCTGTTTTGGTTATGGCTATTAATCGCTATCTGAAGAGCGATTTCGCTTCGAACTGTTTTTATTTTCAGTTCATCTAATTATGTACATTCTTCTTTCTGTTTTTCTTTTTAATGGCCTTGATAGTGTTAACTTTCTCTTTCATTGCGCCAGTCTCTGCTAAAGCTCCTTTCTTTTCACTGACCTCAGTGTCTTTTGCTTTCACACTACGCCATACACTTTCAACTAGAATCTGCTCTGATTGGTGCCTATCTGACAAATTTTCTACATGCACTGCATAAGTGATGTCATTCTCCTTGCACGATACGTATGATGGACTAATTCTGGCGTCGTCTCTACTTAGCCGTTCCACTAGCTTCGTTTCCAGCCCACTGTACGTCTAACCAGGAATAAAGTTCTACGGGTAAGTTGTTAATAACACAATTAAGGGGAAATCCACCTTTCTTCGTCTTCTTCTTCCTGTTCATTGCTCAGATTCCACATCATGAGTGAAGTACTACAATCTATACAATGCTCTTATATGTAGTTGCTGCAAAGCGAAAGAGATCTCAGTGTGCTAGAAAATGCAATTGAAGAATCATGCAGTTCAGCTCTCCCCTGTTCCTATTACTGATGAACGTTGTTGAACACCACAAAATGTCCAATATGGTATCAATTTGCCACGTCAGATTAATGTGAGCACATGTCAAAAGCCTGAATTACCACCTTTTGCAATGTGGACCACTGCAACACACGCAGGAAGAGAGTAATTGAGGTTCTAGAAGGTATCGACAGGTATGTGCTGCCATGCCGACTCCATTGCAGTGGCCAGCTGCGCTAGGTTTCTTGGTCGAGAATCCATGTCGTGAACAGCCCAATCGATGTGAACCCATAGATTATATATTACGTTTCAATCTGGGGACTTTGATGGCAAGGGAATGACGGTAAATTCATTGGGGTGCTCTTCGAACCATGCACATACGCGAAGGACTCAAGAGAAACCGGACTGTGAGGGAGCTGCCCTTCGTAACGCAGTACGGAATTTTCCCACTGGAAGGATTAGTAGAGATCTTCATGAAATAACTGTGCAGACAATATCAGTGTGTTGGTCAACGTGTGAGCGTAGTGTAGTGTTTCTTTGACTTTTGATGTGTTCTGCATGCGAAGTCGATATGGCAACGAAGGGTGTTGTGGAATTTTTGCTTCCTGCTTAAAAATTCGGCAGCAGAGACTTCTGAATGCTTTACAGGAGGATGCTGTGAGCCGCACACATGTTTTCGACTGGTTTGGGCGCTTTCAACGTGGTGATATAACTGTAGAAGACCAACATTATTCTGGACACCCTGCAATATGCGGCATCTCATGGATGGTCAGGCGTTTCCCACCCTCCGTATCCGTTGGACCTAGACCCGTATGACTTTTTCCTATTCCCACGAATGAAAAAAATGACAGAAGAGAGGCGTCATGATGACGTGCAGGAGGGAACACAGCTTCGAAAAGAACAATGGATGAAATCAGTATTGATGTATTCCAGGCATGCTTCAAACAATGGGAAAAAAGATTTGACAAGTTGCATCGCGTCTAACGGAGAGTACTTCGAAGGTGACTGAAGGATTATTGTAAAAAGGTTAATGAATAAACCTGTTACAACAAAATGAATGCAGCCCACCTAACACAACTGCCACGCACTTCCTTCTTCATGGCAATTCTCAGCCGCACTCTGCAGGGGCAGTGAAGGCGCTCCTGCAGCCTTTCCGATAGGAAGTGTTCGATCACCCACAACAGAGCCCTAATTGGCTCGTCCTGAGTATCATCTCTGTTCACATGGAACGCTGGGTACGAAGACAACACTGGGGCGCAGGCTACGTGCTATAGAGCAGCGTAGAAAATTATCGAAAAGCACAGGCAGCTGCCTTCTAAGACGGTGGTGTTGGAAATTTGGTATAACGCTCCGACAAATGTCTAAGTCGGAGCGGCGACTATGTAGAGAAGTACCTGGAAAGTGTAGCTAACTACCGCATATAAACTGTTTCGGTTTTCACTGTGGTTTCCATTTAGCGACCGATCGGAACTTACTTCCTGGACAACCCTCGTATATTGGATTCTCCTGCCGGTAGATGCCTTGTACCGAGGAAAAAGGAACTGCATGGAGGGGTGGATGTGGTCCCCAGGTATAGATGCTGACTTGTGTCGAACCTTTGTGCCTTCCAGAATGACAGTTTCACCCACATAATGCCAAGAAAACATTCCCCAAACCATAGTGCGCCCTCGCCCGAAATGATCTCATTGCCTTCACACAATTCTCATCGTAAACACCAATGGTCATCTATCTGACAGAGCGCAATACGTGATTCATCTGAAAAGGCCACCTCAGTGGGCGTCCAGTTTCGGTAGTAGAGTGCAAATTCCACACTTCGTCACCGATAGATAAGTCAGCGTGTGCGCATGAACCAGGTGACTGCTGCAGATGCCCACTTAGCTATGTTTGCAGAACAGTCATCTAGGAGACACTGTTGGCAGCCGCTTGATTCATCAAGGTGGTTAGCGGCTCAACAGTTGCACTTCTATGCGCCCACATATATCTCCGTAGCCATTGTTCACTGCTGTCATCTATGGCTCGTGCTGCACTACAGTTGCCTCGGAGCCAGTTTTGCATGGCACCGCTTTCATGTGCACGATATACTTTCAGATATTCAGAATTACAATTTTCTGTACATGTATTGTCGTAACGATGTTGTATTAATAAGTAAATAAATTTTTTAAAAAAAAGCATGTCTCTAGGGCGCACAATTTTTGGAAGTCGGGATTGCGTTCGCGATGACCTGACGAAAAAAAAAAAAACGCGGCGGCATGCGAACAGTTTAGAGACTTATCCGTTCCAGAAATACGTGCAGCCTTGTCTAGAAAACGAATGACCATATCCTTTTGGACGCCTGACAAATCTCACCGGTTCAGCATTATGACGACTGCACTGTTATCCGCGTCCCGTGATGCACTTTATATCCTTCGCAGTCAGTGCTGACACCTTCACCTGTGAGTGGTGATTGCGCGTTGACACTGAACATAGGTGGTGGTCACATTAATGTGACTAGATCAAGTATCTCTTGGTTGCAGCTGTGGAAAGACGAATGTGATTATCAACCTCTTCCTCAAGTCTAAAATTTAAGAATACGTACACTATTTCTAAATCGCTTCAGCCATACAAGTATAAATTTCTAGCACAAGTGTTTGAAAACAGGAATGACATTGGATATTTCGTATTTTCAAGCACGAAGAACGTAATGTAGCAAAATTAAGCACTATCGCTGTCGAGTTTTGTTTTTGGCAGTATCGATTCTGATAGCAAGATGTTATGAGGGCGCAATTTTGTGTTGGTCGCCATTGTGGCATAGAAAGTTTCGTATAAATCAAACCTATAGCTCGATTCTGAAATGCAATTAATTTGAGGCAATTATGATGTAATTATTCTTTCCAAACAAGACGAACGTGATTTGAGACATTATTTGGCGGTTATTGTTACCAAGACATGAATTTTAATGCATTTTTTGAATGTGTAGACTACCATGGAATGAAGATGCATACAAATTTCTGGTTACAAGCACAGATAATGATTTAAATAACGAGTGTTGTCATATTAATTTCAGTACCTATTTTTGTGTGCATCACCCGCTACACATGAGCAGTGGTAAACATTAAGAACTTCACTTCTAATCGCTTCAATTGAAGTTATCACCATATCTTTTAACTACCTTGGACGAAAGATTGGTATTAGAAGTCAGGTGTGGAAATTTCGACTAAATATCCACAGGGAACCGGCTTTGCTTCAAGGAAGGGAAGCCTTGCTGATTCTGCTCTGTAAAAAACATTTAGCCCTGTTTCTTAACCGCTAGAGAGACTGGGGAACCTATTTCGAAAGGAGAATAAGACAGTCCAAGATGAAGGAAATGAAGCCAAATACAACAGAGTATTAATGAAAGCAGAAGCTGGAAAAGAAGAAGAAGGAAAAAATAATGATGATGATGAATATGACGAAGAAGAGGCTGTTGGAAAAGAAGAAGAGTCACGAAAGGAAATTACGTTGGAGACAGGAGGTACACTGGTAGCATAATCGTTTTAGTAAACCAGTTGGCAGAAAGCATGGCTATTTATACAGCATCAGATTTGATCTAGTTGCAAAAGTGGATAACTGATAATTTTCAAGTAACATTCAAAGGAGATTATTTAGATACTTTCAATGTAAGATAACCTAAGTGAGAAGTTTATATAATTTGTTGTTTAAAATTATACCTTCTCAAATGCGTTACACAACATGAGATACTTGTAAAGGTGATTAAATTATCAAGAGTACTAACACTCAAAAGCAAAGCTATCTCTCTCACGAGTCATTAAATTCGAACTAAGGCTGTACGTACGCTCAAATCATTGAGACTGCTTTAAACAAAACTTGTGGATCAATAGTGAAAGATGATGGGATTGATATCGGTATAGAACGGCAATATGTTTGAAGTTTGTAACTTGGAGACCATCTCCTAAGGCAGCGCCAGCACAAACTGATTTTGTTCACTGGAATAATCCAAATGAATTGGCGGAGCGCTTTCTTGCTAGCTTCGAAATCAGTAGACACTAGCTCACATGATAATGAAGTGATACGATATTGAAGAGGAAGTATCGTTTAATGCTTGAAACTTAAGATGATTGTTGAAAATAAAGTTAAAGCCTTACCTGTAGAATGGGAATTTGCACATCAGAACACTCCATCGGTTGAAAGACGTAAGCAAGCATTGCATTTCAGTGATTTAGAAACAGTTCACTTACCTGTAGTGTGGGATTTAGCATATCAAACAGCATGCAGTGGATATTGAGAGCAAATTGCTCGGTATTATATTTCCTTCAGCATAATAATGGAATATATAGGCCGAACTACAGAGCAAGTATTATGTTTGCGGAGTGCAGCAAGCAGCTCCCAGGTGGATACTGTTACAGAAGATGCGAGCCATTGCTGATTAGTCTAGCAGTGTCTTCACACGCACACCACCTTGCATTATTACACGCACCATAAACAGCGGAAAATATTTTTACCACAAAATTTTGGTAGAGATGGGAGATCATCTTATCTGTTTCCTTTTCCGGAGACAGCGTTCCCGGGTGTCTCGAAGCTTTGATTTCTCAATGGGAGTGTTTCTTGCAAATGTGACAAATCCTGAAATATGGTGCTGCATAAACAACTTACTTACTAATGCTTAGTAATTTCATTTAGCTTCGTGACGCAGCATGGTGGCGTGTTATAAAATCAGTAACTTGCAGCATTTTCTGGGTATATTTGAACTCTGTCCATTTTTAAACAACTGACTGCCTCATTTTCATACTTCACTGAGACCGGGTGGAGAACGGGAGAGGGAAGGAGTGCAAACCACAACTGATTCAGTTCTGCCATTTTGGATTCATTTTCTTTCTTTTTTTTCTTATTTCCCGTTAGCACAACTTAGCTTGTATTTCGATCGGACGTATAGGGAGGAGGACGAGGGGGAAGGAAGGGGCGTAGCATGATGACGATACTGATTTTGATGGTGACACCACGGATAAAACGGATGACGTAGCGGATAACAGTGATGGCACCAGTGATGAAGAGGTTGGGACTGGCGATATCATGGGCAGGTCAATGATATGCGTCACGTGACGTCGCAAATGTAAACAAGTTGGGCTGTTCATATATACAGGGTGTATCATAATTAATGGCGTAAACGCATACAGTTGAAAGTACACTATACTAGAAGCAAAAAAGTCTCACTAGACATAGGGTCGAAAATTCATACCTGAAGAGCTACGAGCAATTTTTCATCTTCGGTACTGTGAAGAAAATCTCTTCTACTGCAAGTTCTTTGCTTTCCATATTTTGGGAAGTAGTATGGACCAAAATAAGAAAAAAAGTCCAGCAAACATGTACTCTAAAACGTATACCTCAAAATTAACGAGCACTTGGACATTAGAAGAGTTATTTGAAAGTAGTAACGATGAACAAGTGTTCAAAGCTCTTAAGGAATGCATTTTAGAGCACATCTTTACTCGACTTTTTTTCCTTGTTTTAGTCCATACTACCAGTTCCCAAAATACGGAAATCAAAGAACTTTCAGAAAAAAATTTGTTTCACTGTGTCGAAGATGAAACGTTGCTCGTAGCGCTTAAGGTATGCATTTTCGACCCTATGTTTACTGATACTTTTTGGCTTCTAGTATTATGTACTTTATGCGTTTACTCCATTAATTATGTTACACCCTGTATACATTTACAGCCAGTATCTCCTTCAAGCCATCCATCGTTGAGAAAAATCTGTTGTATTGAGGAGTGAATGCGGAAAAGCAGGACAACCACACACCTTATTTTCAGGGTCGCAGCTTGACCTTTTTTTTTCGAGGTGATATTTAATACTTTTTTACTATTCCACGTACATCGCAGAATTAGACAATTACGCGACCGAGAGAATACAACGTTTCATGCCTGTGTAGATCGAAGCTCGTAATCTGTGCCGGCAGCGATACACCGGAGAGCCCTAGGGGCGCTACATGTTAACTGATAGCACTGCCGTGGAAAATTGTGGGCGGGGAATAGCGTAATTTACGTAATGGACTTGCTAACTGCCAGCCGCAGGTATTCATCGAGTGGTCACGATGGCTTTCCGATATCTCATTAACAGCAACGCTGTACAACAGCAGCAGCAGCAGCAGCAGCAGCATCGTCGGCAGAGCTCCTGTTCCCTCTAGCCTTCACAGTAGACTCCTGTCAGTCTTCCACAAAGGCTGGAGATGGCAGAGAACCCTTGTTGCTTTGATTTTTTGATTTTATCCATATTGGATGAGAGGTCGTGGTTATGAATGTCAATGTTAAAAAATATATCTGCTCAACCACTTGTTTATAGTGTAAAACACTATGATTGACGCATTTCGGAAGTCAAGCGTCCATCATCAGAATAATAAAAAGTAAAAGAACCTGTTAAAACTCGCTAAAATGGAACATGCACCAGGCACAATAAAATTGATAATAAAATTAAAACATCGTGGCTACTTCTCTTGTTGCAGCCGTATCTTCCAAGGTTGCAGCTTTTCTTCGTCATTTTCATATAAATAATTACACGTGTTTTCTCTGTTAACTACCCTTATTCAAGTATCAAGTAAAGAAGTCGCCAGTTTTACGAGCCACACAACTGTTATAGCGTTGTCAGCTTTGTAGAGAGAGATTGTTCCATTGTGTAGAAAATGTAGGGACTGATCGATGAGTGGCCTCGGAGCAAAAAGGGTCTAATGAACGTATGTCCAGAAATTGATGGTTTTCATGCTACACACGTTTTATTCAGTCAAATGTTGTTACAGAAGTTTCTGTCTAATTCGCGCTGTATTATGCAGCCGTAGTTACAATAAGTGCTGAAAATTGTTTGCATATTACTCAACGCATGAGTGTACGAGCCGGACAATGTTCTGTCTCAGACGCTCACATCGGCCAGCGTCAAAGGCAACATGGATATGCTGCTCCAGTGTCTCCACATCTGGAATGGGCTCTGCATACACGATACATTTGAGATGGCCTCATAACCATAAATCGCACGGGTTGAGAGGCGATGAACGATCAGGCCATGCAACTCATCGACCAGGGAAGACACGATCGAGATGAGTTCGGATGTTAACGGCGAAATGGCCTGGAGCACCATCGTGTAGCAGCCACATAACCCTTGTATTCATCAATGGTACTTCTCCCAGCAGGGGAGGCAAAGTCACCCGCAAGAAAGGACGGTAGTTTCGGCCTCTTAGGCGACGTGGAAAGAAGACTGGTCCCAAAATATGGCCGCCAGTCATACTGGGCCACACAATCCGGCTACATCGATGCTAATGATTCGGTGTCACGATACCATGGGAGTTCTCCGTACTATTCCACAGATGACTGTTACGAAAGCTAAAGATACCACTCTGCGTAAAGGGGACCTAATCTGTGAATAGGATGGATGACAAATCCCGGAATCGTAGTTGCCTGGTGAAGAGACCAGTGACAAAACTGCTCCCGATGTGGAAAGTCTGTCGCAGGTATCCCCTGCACACGCTGTAAGGGTAGTAACAATTGTTATGGTGAATGTTCCAACAGTCGTCTGGCTTACTCTATACTTGTGGGCCAGCTGCATGGTACTGGTACGGTGGTCGCCTTCCACAGTGTTAAACACAATTTCCTCCGTGTCTGGTGTCCGAACATTTCGGGTACGTCCTTCATGATGTCCTGCTTCCTGGAACGATCCTGTCTCAGAAAAACGGCGAAACGCTGTCGCAAACGTAGAATGCCGTGGTTGTTGTCGGCGGCCATAGGTCTCCTGATACAACCTTGCTGCCCGCCGCCCGTTGCCATTTGCCTTTCCGCAAGTAAACACCATGTCGACAAGCTCTCGATTTAAATATGAAACCATTGTGCACAACGCTGTATCACATCAACTACAAGGTGTGTCAGCAAGAGACGTGAATCGGACTCTACATTACCAATTACTATGGCAGGAGAGGGTGCTAGGGCATGGCGTCTGAGGAACAGTACCACCCTTTAGGAGGGAACCCTGCATACTGTAACTGTGGCTGCATGATACAGCAAGTGTTGGACCGCAGCCTCTGTAACGGAAACCATGCATTTCCGCACAGGGGTTCATTATACCTTTTTTGTTCCGTACCCTCTCATCGATCAATCCCTAGAGCTTGTACACTGTTGAAAAAAATCACCCTATATTACGATCGTCGCTTGGCAATGACGTCACAGTACGGTTTTTTGGCCTTGTCTATAGATGGTGTGGTATGACCGAGCGGCTCTAGGCGCTTCAGCCCGGAACAGCGCGACTGCTACAGTCGGAGGTTCGAATCCTGCCTCGGGCATGGATGTGTGTGATGTCCTTAGGTTAGTTAGGTTTAAGTGGTTCTAAGTTCTAGGGGACTGATGACCTCAGAAGTTAAGTCCCATATTGCTCAGAGCCATTTGAACCATTTGTTTGATGGTGTTGATCGAACTCGCTATAAAAAGCGGCATGAGACCAATAATAGTTCGTTGTCTGCTTTGAGCCCAGGCAGCGAGTATATGTAACAGCAAACCTCGCAGCGCCTGAAGAAGACGGCTGCGTCGATCGCTGAAATATTGTGCATAAAATGAAAGCAATAACTCGGCACAGCAGCCGGAAGCAAAGTATAAATTTGGTCATAATACAGGGTGATTCAAAAAGAATACCACAACTTTAGGAATTTAAAACTCTGCAACGACAAAAGGCAGAGCTAAGCACTATCTGTCGGCGAATTAAGGGAGCTATAAAGCTTCATTTAGTTGTACATTTGTTCGCTTGAGGCGCTGTTGACTAGGCGTCAGCGTCAGTTGATGCTAAGATGGCGACCGCTCAACAGAAAGCTTTTTGTGTTATTGAGTACAGCAGAAGTGAATCGACGACAGTTGTTCAGCGTGCATTTCGAACGAAGTATGGTGTTAAACCTCCTGATAGGTGGTGTATTAAACGTTGGTATAAACAGTTTACAGAGAATGGGTGTTTGTGCAAAGGAAAAAGTTCTGGACGGCCGAGAACGAGTGATGAAAATGTAGCAAGCATTTGTTCGCAGCCCAGGAAAATCGACTCGCAGAGCTAGCAGAGAGCTGCAAATTCCACAATCAACTGTATGGAGAGTCCTACGAAAAAGGTTAGTTATGAAACCTTACCGTCTGAAATTGGTTCAAGTACTGTCTGCAGCTGATAAGATTAAAAGAATCGATTTCTGTGATTTTATCCTTGCTCAAATGGAAACAGATGAATCTTTCGTTTCAAAGATTGTGTTTAGTGATGAAGCAACTTCCCACACTAACGGGAAAGTCAACCGTCACAATGTCTGTATATGGGGCACTGAGAATCCGCGGGAAACAACTCAGTATGAACGTGACTCGCCTAAGGTGAACGTTTTCTGTGCCATTTCAGCCAATAAAGTTTTTGGTCCCTTTTTCTTCGAAGGTGCTACTGTAACTGGACTACAGTATCTGGAGATGTTAGAGAATTGGCTGTTCCCTCAGCTCGAACAAGAAGCACAACAATTTATATTTCAGCAGGATGGAGCGCCACCACATTGGCACTTATCTGTCCGTAACCACCCGAACGTCAACTACCCGAGGCGATGGATCGGCCGCCAGGCAGCCCGTGACAGAGCACTTCATCACTGGCCTCCAAGAAGCCCTGATTTTACCCCCTGCGATTTTTTCTTATGGGGCTATGTTAAGGATATGGTGTTTCGGCCACCTCTCCCAGCCACCATTGATGATTTGAAACGAGAAATAACAGCAGCTATCCAAACTGTTACGCCTGATATGCTACAGAGAGTGTGGAACGAGTTGGAGTATCGGGCTGATATTGCTCGAGTGTCTGGAGGGGGCCATATTGAACATCTTTGAACTTGTTTTTGAGTGAAAAAAAAACCTTTTTAAATACTCTTTGTAATGATGTATAACAGAAGGTTATATTATGTTTCTTTCATTAAATACACATTTTTAAAGTTGTGGTATTCTTTTTGAATCACCCTGTATTATTACTGTACCCACATTACTACTATAGTGCGCGTCATTTACGACGGCGGCTGAGTTTAGGTTCGTTCTGCGCATCTGACGTCACAAAACACAGTCATCCAATGAACAGAGAACGACGTTGCCAGAGCTCGACTGCAGTGCAGAGCACGAGCAGTTTTAGAAACGTTCAGTCATAAATAAAGTAATTGCACAAAAGCAATGTGTTGGTAGCAGACTTTCTTTTATAGAAAGTTTGGAAAAAGCATTCTGTATACCAATTGCTTCATATTCTGTTAATTAATTAAACCAAATAAGCAATAAGCCTCCTAAATCAGGCGATAGCAAGGAAAGGTGTTTCTATCATTCGCACGAACAACTTTTTCGCAATAAAGAACAGCGGTAATTGTTTATTTCGTATTGTACTTCGACGAAACGTGAGTAATTCATAGTCATACCAGCAGTGTTTGTCGGTATTTTGCGTGATATCTTATAGTTCTCCTGGACTTCTCTTGAACGACAAGCTGCTTTAGCATTGTGTTTAATGCCGCCATGGTAACTCAGCGTGCTCGTTCGGAGGGTTAGCTGCCCTCTCTAATAAAAAAAAAAACGGAGTTAATGAATCAACGACGAACTGAAACGGGCGTCTTGCGACGTCCGCACCGAGCAGATAAAACGAACGAAAACGAACAAAATGAGATTTAAAAAAGGAGTTTCGGCTGCGAAGCGGAAGTACTCGGTTCAAACCTTGCTCGATGCTTTATATTTTCCTTATTTAAAAACAATATCGAAGTGTCTTACTTCATGAATTTTATTCGTTTGAATACAATTTTTTGAAATTTCTAGTGCTTTCTCTCTTCATTATAGTCATAATAAGTCTTCGGTTTTTCTAATTTTGTCCTCGAATATTTCCTTTCACAGCAATTAAAAACCATGAAAAGGCACACGTACAATATTCATGTTATCTGTTTTTTTTGTATATGTTCTCTTCCGGAATCGCTGTTTTACTATTCATATTGAGGTATATTCCTTTGCGACAGTATTAAAAGTATTATTTAGAGCAAAATTTCACCTCGTACGTTGCCGAGCTACTTGATTGTCTAACGTAATTCTTTGCTTCGCTGCTTTGGCAACATCATCTTCAATGTTTTCGTCGACTGATCTATGTTTTAGCAAGTATTTTCTGTCCGTTGTAACAAACCCAAATCGTTTGCGCACCGCGCCTCACTAACAATTTATTTTAGTTTCTATGTTTTATTACGTCCACAATTCAGTTTTGTGTACTTCGCCAACTTTGTTTTAATCAGAACGTTTCTAAAAAAAGCGAAATGACTGGTATAAGTAAAAGTTTTATGACAGTCGCGAAAGACGGAGTATTTCTGAGTATTACATACGACACCTATCTGGTTGGCTCTGAGCACTATGGGACTTAACTTCTCAGGTCATCAGTCCCCTAGATCTTAGAACTACTTAAACCTAACTAACCTAAGGACATCACACACATCCATGCCCGAGGCAGGATTCGAACCTGCGACCGTAGCGATCACGCGGTTAAAGAATGTAGCACCTAGAACCGCTTGGCCACTCCGGCCGGTGACACCTATCTGGTTCTTAAATTAAATGAGATATTGTTATACAGTAAATTTTATATGAAATTTAGGTATCTTGTCCACATTTCATTCTCAACATTGTGGCAACTAAAATCGACCATACGGAAAGTATACGCTATGGACTTTTACCTCTGCAAACTCCTCAAAATTTCGTGCAGTGGTTTACTACATTTAATGCTGCACAATAACTGCGTTAAACATGGAAACAAAATTAAGTCATTTGTGGGGGGAAGGTATCAGTCAAGAAGATGTGTAAAAATCAAATTTCTGGGCCAAATAGTTTTTGTGAAATCGAATGATAAGTGTGTCAAAGCAGTCGGAACACTATGTGTCTGCACAGGTGAGCAGTGCAGTGATGACAAAATCGCGCACAACGCGGAATGCGGGAAGCACGTCTCCGTAGCAGCGAAGGGGTTAATGCGGCCGTGGTGGCATTACTTCATAAACTGCACGCTCCCCCCTAAACCTAAGTTTGCGAACTATACTATACTATGTCGCTGCTTCTCTTGGCGCGTGCGTCGTTTGCAACAAGCAACGCAGCTGTTTCCCGCGTCTGGGCGGGCATGCGCGAGCCGCCAAGATAAAGGAATTGAACTATAAGCACCGAGTATTGAGATCTGCTTTTCTTGTCTCCAAGTTTGCTCGCCACCTTGAAATTTCTTTCCGGAGCATCCAAGTTATTTAGGGTCCCGGCGCAGTCCCGGGCCTGAGACAGGCGTGATGTGCGGCCAATCCCCGACGCGCCGATAATTAAAAGTTACGGCGAGGTGACGGCGGCGCGGCGGCGGAGCGTCGCAGCCAATCTGCCGCGCAGGCGCAGTCGCCGCCCGGTCTCGTCTCGTCTGCTCTCAGACGTCACTCCCCGGAGCTCGTCTGGCAATGGAATTAGAGCGGAGGCGCGCGCGGGTAATGGAAGAACAGCCGACAATCTTCCGGCCGACGTCAGACTGCAAACAGCACGCGCCCGCGACCGCCCAGCTGCCGAACCGCCGTCGCCGTTTGCTGGAACCTCAACACAAGGCCGCTGCAATGAAACGGAGACACTTTAAGACTATTGTTAGTAACCGCTATAAACAGAACCAAACCATTACCCGAAAATAATGGTAAATCATAAAACTAAAGCCCTCATCGTGCTGACTACTGGATTCTTCTAGAATTAGACAGCGTTTACTCATATTTTTACATCAACGTATCTACATCAATACTCTGCAAGACACTTTGCTGTAGATGGCGGAGGGTACATCGTACCAACATTACCAATTTTATTTCCTATTCAATTCGCGTATAGAGCGAGGGGGAAAAGCAACTCTCTAAATATCTGTGCAACAGTTAACACAGAACTGGGAATCAGCGATCATAAAGCGGTTACTGCACCGATGATTTCAGCCGTAAATAGAAATATTAAAAAAGGTAGGAAGATTTTTCTGTTTAGCAAAAGTGCCAAAAAGTAGATTTCAGAGCACTTGACGGCTCAACACAAAAGTTTTATCGCAAGTACAGATAGTGAAGGTGGATCAGTGGACAAAGTTCTGAACCATCGTACAATATGCTTTAGATGAGTATGTGCCAAGCAAGATCGGAAGAGATGGAAAAGAGCCACCGTGGTACAACAACCCAGTTAGAAAACTGCTGCGGAAGCAAAGGGAACTTCACAGTAGACATAAATATAGCAAAAGCCTTGCAGACCAACAAAAATTACGCGAAGCGAAATGTAGTGTGAGGAGGACTATGCGGGAGGCGTTCAATGAATTCGAAAGTAAAGTTGTATGTACTGACATGGCAGAAAATTCTAAGAAATTTTGGTCTTATGTCAAAGCGGTAGGTGGATCAAGACAAAATGTCCAGACACTCTATGACCAAAATCATACTGAAACAGAGGGTGACAACTAAAGGCCGAAATACGAAATGTCTTTTTCCAAAGCTGTTTCACAGAGGAAGACTGCACTGTAGTTCCCTCTCTAGATTGGCGCACAGATGACAAAATGGTAGATATCGAAATAGATGACAGAGGGATAGAGAAACAATTAAAATCGCTCAAAAGAGGAAAGGCCGCTTGGACCTGATGGGATACCAGTTCGATTTTACACAGAGTACGCGAAGGAATTTGCCCCACATCTTACAGCGGTGTACCGTAGGTCTCTAGAAGAGCGTAGCGTTCCAAAGGATTGGAAAAGGGCACAGGTCATCCGACGTCGAACAGATGTGCAGAACTATATAGGCCTAAATCTCTAACGTCGATCAGTTGTAGAATTTTGGAACACGCATTATGTTCGAGTATAATGACTTTTCTGGAGACTAGAAACCTACTTTGTAGGAATCAACATGGGTTTCGAAAAAGGCGATCGTGTGAAACCCAGCTCGCGCTATTCGTCCACGAGACTCAGAGGGCCATAGACACGGGTTCCCAGGTAGATGCCGTGTTTCTTGACTTCCGCAAGGCGTTCGATACAGTTCCCCACAGTCGTTTAATGAACAAAGTAAGAGCATATGGACTATCAGACCAATTGTGTGATTGGATTGAAGAGTTGCTAGATAACAGAACGCAGCATGTCATTCTCAATGGAGAGAAGTCTTCCGAAGTAAGAGTGATTTCAGGTATGCCGCGGGGGAGTGTCGCAGGACCGTTGCTTTTCACAATATACATAAAGAACCTTGTGGATATCACTGGAAGTTCACTGAGGCTTTTTGCGGATGATACTGTAGTATATCGAGAGGTTGTAACAATGGAAGATTGTACTGAAATGCAGGAGGATCTGCAACGAATTGACGTATGGTGCAGGGAATGGCAATTGAATCTCAATGCAGACAAGTGTAATGTGCTGCGAATACACAGAAAGAAATATCCTTTATCATTTAGCTACAATATAGCAGGTCAGCAACTGGAAGCAGTTAGTTCCATAAATTATCTGGGAGTACGCATTAGGAGTGATTTAAAATGGAATGATCGTCGGTAAAGCAAATGCCAGACTGAGATTCATTGGAAGAATCGTAAGGAGATGCAGTCCGAAAACAAAGCAGGTATGTTACGGTACGCTTGTTCGCCCATTGCTTGAATATTGCTCACCAGTGTGGGATTCGTACCAGATAGTGTTGATAGAAGAGATAGAGAAGATCCAAGGGAGAGCAGCGCGCTTCGTTACAGGATCATTTAGTAATTGCGAAAGCGTTACCGAGATGATAGATAAACTCCAGCGGAAGACTCTGCAAGAGAGACGCTCAGTAGCTTGGTACGGGCTTTTGTTGAAGTTTGGAGGACATACCTTCACCGAGAGTCAAGCAGTATTTTGTTCCCTCCTACTTATATCTCGCCAAGAGACCATGAGGATAAAATCAAAGAGATTAGAGCCCACACAGAGGCATACCGACAATCTTTGTTTCTACGAACAATACGAGACTGGACTAGAAGGGAGAGCCGATAGAGGTAGTCAAAGCACCCTCCGCCTCACACTGTCAGGTGGTTTGCGGAGTATGGATGTAGATGTAGATGCGCACTAATCTTTGTAATCTTTTTCTCATATAACAGATACAATACACACTGTAAGAAAAAATAAAGGAAGCACCACAGGAGAATTATCAGAATGGGACAGAAAGAAATAGATTTGATGTACATGTACAGGCAAACAAATGATTACAATTTTTGAAAAACTCGATTTTTTATTCAAGACTAAGAGTTTCCCAAAACGAGCTGGTCAATAACGTCTGGGTCCTCCTCTGGCTCTTATGCAAGCAGTTATTCGGCTTGGCATTGATTGATAGAGTTGTTGCATGTCCTCCTGAGGGATATATACACCTACATCTACATCGACATGATTACACTGCAATTCAGAATTAAGTGCGTGGCAGAGGGTTCATCGAACCAACTTCGGGCTAATTCTCTACAGTAACACTCACAAACGACCTGCGGAAAAACGAGTAGGTTTCTGTGTGCACTCTGGTTTCTCTTATTTGATCATGACGATCATTCCTCCCTACGGAGGTGGGTGCCAACATAATGTTTTCACAACTTAAATTTAACGAGAAGATCTTCCTGTAACGAAGAATGCATTTGTTTCATTGATTGGCATCCCAGTTCACGTATCACCTTCGTGGCATTCGTTCCCTATTTCGCGATAATACGAAACGAGCTGCCATTGGTTGAACATTTTCGATGTCCTCCATAAGTCCCAGCTAATGCGGATCCAACACCGCAGTGCAGTACACCAGAAGAGAGCGGACAAGCGTAGTGTAAGCAGTTTCCTTAACAAACCCGTTGTACATTCTATTTATTCTGCCAATAAATCACCATCTTTGCCTTGCTTTACCCACAACATTATCTACATGATGTTTCCAGATTAAGATATTCATAGCTGTAATTCCTAAGTACTTAATTGAATTTACAGCCTCTAGATTTATCTGATTTATCACGTAACCGAAATTAGTGAATTTCTTTCAGTACTCATCTGTATGATTTCACGCTTTTCATTACTTAGAGTCAACTGTCACCTTTCACACCATACAGATACCTTGCCTAAATCATTTTGCAATCGCTTTTGATCATATCATGACTATACAAGAGGGTAAATGACAGCATCGTCTGCACACAGTCTAAGAAGACTGCTCAGATTCTCTCCTATGTTACTTATGTGGATGAGGAACAGCGGAGCACCTACAACACTTCCTGGGCGAACGCCAGATATTAGGTCTGTTTTACGCCATGACCTTCCATCAGTTACTACGAACTGTGACCTTTCCGAAAAGGAACTCATGAACCCAATCGGACAGCTGAGGCGGTACTCCACAGGCACGCAACTAGATTGTGAGGAACGGTGTCAAAAGCCTTCTGGAAATTTAAAAATATGGAATAAATTTTATACCCTTTGTTGATAGCACTCATTGCTCCATGAGAATAAAGAGCTTGTTGTATGTCACAAGAAAGATACCTTGTGAATTCAGCCTGCCTATTGGTCAATAAATAGTTTCCTCGAAGTAACTCATGATGTTCGAACACAATACATGTTCCAAAATCCTGCAAATCCACGTTAGTAAAGTGGGTCTGTAACTCAGAGGATTACTCCTATTTCCTTTCTTCGGTATTAGTGTGACTTACGCAACTTTCCAATCTTTAGATACGGTACGTAACTTTCGATGAGCGAGCGGTTGTGTAAGATTTTTGAGTGTGGATCTATTCTATCATCATACTCTGAAAGGAACCGGACGGGTACACAGTCTGGACCGGAGGCATTGCCTTTGTTAAGGTATATATGCTTCTTCACTTCTCCGACGTTATCTATTTCTAAGTTACTCATGGTGTCAATTGTTTTAGATTCAAATTCTGGAACATTTGCGTCGTCTTCTTCGCTGAAGGAGTTTTGAAAAATCGTGTTAACAACTCTTCTTTAGTGGCACTGTCGTCAGTGGTATTTCCATTTTTATCGCGGAATGAAGGTACTGATGTGTCTTGCCGCTGGCATACTTTACATATGACCAGAATGTCTTATGGTTTTCTGCAAGTTTCGAGGCAGAATTTCGTAATGGAAACTTTTAAAAGCATCTCGTACGGAAGTTCGCGCCTGATTTCGAGATTCTGTAAAAATTCGCCAATCATGGGCGCTTTGCTTTCTTTTAAATTTAGCATTCTTTTCCTGACGCTCCCGCATCAGTGTTCTGGCCCGTTTTCTGTAGCAAGGTGGATCAGTACCAACGTTTATTAATTTGTGTGTTACATACACTGAAGTGCTAAAGAAACGGGTTCAGGCATGCGTATTCAAACACGGAGACATGTAACAGGCAGAATACAGAGCTGCGGTCGGCACCTACATGACAAAAACTGTCTGGCGTAATTGTTAAGTCGGTTACTGTTGTTACCATGGCAGTTTATCAAGATTTAACTGTGTTTGAACGTGGTGTTATAGTCGGCGCACGAGCGATGGGACACAGCGTCTTCGAGGTAGCGACGAAGTGGAGATTTTCCCGTATGACCATTTGACGAGTGTACCTTGAATGTCAGGAATCCGATAAAACATCAAATCTCCAACATCGCTGCTGCCGGAAAAGATCCTGCAAGAATGGGACCAACGACGACTGAAGATAATCGTTCAACATGACAGGCGTGCAGCTCCTTCGCAAACTGCTGGAGATTAAAATGCTGGGCCATCAACAAATGTCAGCGTGCGAAACATTCGACGAAACATCATCGATATAGGCTTTCGCAGCCGAAGACTCACTGGTGGAACCTAGATGACTGCACAACACAAACGCCTCGCCCGGATCCGTCACCACCGACATTGGACTGTTGGTGACTGGAAACATGTTGCCTGGTCGGACGAGTCTCGTTTCAGGTTGTATCGAGCGGATGGACGTATAAGGGTATGGAGCCAACCTCATGAATCCAAAGACTCTCCATATCGACAAGGTACTGTTCAATCTGGTGGAGGCTCTTTATTAGAGTGGGGCGTGTGCAGTTGCAGTGATATGGGACCCCTGATACGTCTAGATATGACTCTTGCAGGTGACACGTACGTAAGCATTCTGTCTGATCACCAGCATCCTTTCATATCCATTGTGCATCCCGACGGACTTGGGCAGATACAGCAGGACAATGCGACACGCCACACGTCCTGAATTGCTACATAGTGGCTGCAGAAACACTCTTCTGAGTTTAAACTCTTTCACTGGCTTCCAAACTCCCCACACATGAACATTACTGAACATATCTGGGATTCCTTGCAATCTCCACCCCACGTACTCTTACGAATTTATGGACAGCCCTGAAAGATTCATGGTATCGGTTCCTTCCAGCACTACATCAGACATTAGTCGAGGCCATGCAATGTCGTTTTGCGGCACTTCTGCGTGCTCGTGGGGCCTCACACGGTATTGTACCAGTGTATCAGTTTCTTTGGGCTCTTCAGTGTGTAAGTAGGTTGTTTAGGTTTTTATGTTGGTAACGCCACGCAGCGCTCTGTATGAAATTCACTGACTGTGCTGTGTGCAGTCTGTGGCTGGTTTGCATTGTTGGAATATTCGCCATTGTAGTGTTGGGCAGTTGGATGTGAACAGCACGTAGCGTTGCGCAGTTGGAGGTGAGCCGCCAGCAATGGTGGATGTGGGGAGAGAGATGGCGGAGTTTTGAGAGCGGATATATATATATATATATATATATATATATCAGTTCATGACATCCAGTCTTACAAATTTACTGTTTCTGATGGACACACGTCCAGATCATCCGCTCTCAAAACTCCGCCATCTCTCTCCCCACATCCACCACTGGCGGCTCACCTCCAACTGCGCAACGCTACGCGCTGTTCACATCCAACTGCCCAACACTACAATGGTGAATATTCCAACAATGCAAACCAGTCACAGACTGCACACAGCACAGTCAGTGATTTTCATACAGAGCGCTGCGTGCCGTTACCAACATAAAAACCTAAACAGCCAACTTACAAGTGTATCTCTCAGTTGCCGCCAACACTATTTCGTTGAATTCAAACCACATCAGCTTTACAATAAGGTTGCAAAGGTTATGGGATATTGATATGCAGATATACAGATTGTTGTAACATTGCGTGCACAAGGTATACTAGGCCAGCGCGTTAGCGTAACTGTCACTTGTACTCAAGTGACTCATGTGAAATGGCTTGCGATGTGATTACGTGAAGTAACTGAATGATAGTCGGAGCTAGGCACATGGGAGATTCCATTTTGGAAATCGATGGGGAATTCAATATTCCGTGATCCATAGTGTCAAGAGTTTACCGAGAATACCAATTTCCAGTTATTACTTCTCACCACGGACAACCCAGTGGCCGGCGGCCTTCACTTAACTACCGAGAGCAGTGGCATTTGTGTAGAGATGCCAGTGACAACAGACAAGCAACGCTGCGTCAAATAACCGCAGAAATCAACATGGGACGTACAACGAACGTACCTGCTAGGACAGTGTGGCGAAATGTTGCGTTAATGGGCTATGGCAGCAGAGGACCGACGCGAAAGCCTTCGCTGACAGTATAACGTCGTCTGCAACGCTTCTGCTGGACTCGTGATCATATCGGTTGGTCCCTAGATGACTAGAAAATCATGGTCTGTTCGGAAAAGTCTCGACTGAGTTGTTAAGAGCTGATGGAAGTGTTCCACTGTGGCACAGACCCCGCGAAACCATGGACCGAAGTTGTCGACAAGGCACCGTGCAAGCTGTAGCGGCTCCATAATGATGTGGGCTATGGACTTCATGTTCTCAAACAACGACGGAATCTTTATGGATTGCGATGTGCCACATCACTGGGCACAAGTGTTCGAGATTGGTTTACAGCTTTGTTTACAAACAACCCAGTCTCCTCCACACAGGCCCTGCTGCCCGTTTAGCCGCTCTCTTAAGCGGAATACGTAAACCTACCACCCGACGGCGCACGTCGCTGATTCTGAAACCCACACGGTTGCAGAACTGCGTATTCAGTAAAATAATTCAGATTTATAATACAAAGAAGCAATAGTATTCAGAGCAAAAGATGTTTCTTGTTTGCAATGTCAGTAATAAAACATAGGCTGGACAGTGAAAAATTAATGTGGTGAGGGGGCGGGGGGGGGGGGGGGGGGGCAGGGGGTGAGGACATTTAAATTCACTTGTTGAGCATACCATCCTGTAATGGTCGGTAGTACTTCTCGTTTATTCTTTGATCGGTGTCATATGGTTGCTGTGTATTGTTTTCGCTTACGGTTTAATGATATGACTTGCCTACTCAGACTGCGTTGCTGTGCAGCGTGTGTGCAATCGCTAGTACATGCCAAAACTTTGCTATTGACGGTTCATTTTTCTATGATATATTGAACTCTCTGACGTTGTACGGTTAGTTTTCTTGACCAAATGCGTTAGGTAATGCACTTAATGTAGTGCGGCGATGGATTCTCTCACCCTGTGATCTTGTACTGTAGGTCACTTATATTGCAGCGACCACTGTAAAAAAAAATGTTTTGTTCTTATTTACTGTTAGTACTTCTGTATTATTATTTATAAGTAAGTCTTTGCCGGGCTTGATGGCGCGGTAATATCCTATAGCCATTCACGAAACGTAATCCAGTGTTAAAATTTATTTACCTTGTACACAGATCATGATTCTTTTCAATCTGTTCATGTTGGTTGCGTTAATATCATGTAACTCTAGGGACTACTGGCCACCATCAGCACCAGGATATGTGCTTTATGTTTACACTTATAAGGAATTGTGCTTAGTGTTTTGTAACTTTCATGTAATGTTCTATTTCTGACAGGTTATCTGATGATAGCATAGGTCGAAAAGTGTCATTCTGGATCAGTTACGTCATTTTGTATTCATTTATGAGTTATTACGTTGCGACCACCTCACTTTTCCACAGACTACATATATGGTTTAACATGGACGCTTTCCTTCTGCGTGACTTTATGTTACGATTAAATCGAGCTATATCTTACGCGAGTGGTTTCTTTAGAATCTGTGCTGGTTCTTTCAAGGAGACTTGTTTTCCCCGAGGAAATTTATAATTTTGAACTTAGAATATCCTGCAGCTGTGCAGCTGACGGGCGTTTGTGTGTGTGTGTGTGTGTGTGTGTGTGTGTGTGTGTGTGTGTGTGTGTTATATATGTACTATGTATGTATATTTCACTTCTTATTCTAAATCACTGGACCGATATCCACCAAACTTGATCCACGTTTCATTTACTGTCTGGAATTAATCACTGTAAGGATAAGAACAGCTGACCTAACAAAGGGGTGGGCATGGGAATGAAAAAGCAGTGTAGCCCATACACTGATAGTACCAATAATTTAGTTATCCAGTATACGAGAGTGAGAATACTTAGGGACTTGCAACAAACATTAGACATAATTTCAAATCTTTACAAAACTTCTTCTTTCTGAAGACCCCACAAAATATTTTCAATGTTCACGCAGTGAAACAGCCACATGAATCATGACGTTTTAATTTGTTACTTCACTGCTAATTCTGTTAGCAATACGTATTTATCGCAGACAGTACCCAAATACGCCACTGCATGGGCCCGAAAAAATGTATCATTGTACCACACATCAAGATCCATGAGAATCTGCAGCGTCACGCCTGACATTTTGATGTATTATGTCTTTACTATCGATTCTACTCACAGCATATTTTTCAGACAGTAGGTTCGTATACCACTGGACGCACCTGCTAAATTGTATCATTATACAGCTAATAGCTCAGTAGATAGGACCTCATAAACTTTGAGATGCGTCAAAACGAAACTGTAGAGTGAAATTCGCTTCACGCAGGAGTGTAATAGGTGTACAAATACATGTGAACTATGTTACATATGTGTGAAATATATTTGAAATGTGCGTAAGCGAGCAAAGACACGGATAGAAAAAGCTTTTAAGCTCATATGAAAGCCCCGGAACGATTACAGTCAACTTTGGTACACATTTTGGTTTCAAACTGGAAAGAAATACTGTAGAGATAAGAAACACTGCATGCAATTGAGATGAGTGTGATAACGTGAAGAGGGAAGGGAGGACGAGGAGATGTACAGTGATAAGGGAGTGGTAAATAGAGAGAGGGAGAAATAAACAGTGAAAGAGGTGGGGATGAGTGGAGAAGGCAGAGAGGAGGAGGTGGTTAGATGCAGGGGAGGAAGAGACAGAAAGAGAGGTGAGAGAGGAGAAGATGAGCAGACACAGGACGAGAAAGAAATGAAGAGAGGAAGGGAAAAGGAGGGAATGGACAGAGAGCCGTTAGAGGAGGAGAAGGACACAGTAGGTCAAGGGGAGGAGATGAGCAAGGAGAGGAGGAGATGGACAGAGGAAGAAGCAGTAGATGGACAGAGGAAGAAAAGAGCAGACTGACACAGAAGGTGGGAAGGGGAGATGAACAAAGGGCAGAAGGAGATAGACAGACAGTGGGGAGGGAAAGATGTGGACAGAGCCTGAGGGGAGGAGAAGAAAATGAACTAACGGGAGACAGGAATAAACAAACACCCAGGCAACGCCAGGTGCTCACGCTAGTTTGCCTATAAATCTGTACATACGATCCTTTACCATTTTTATAAAGAGGAGTGGCTTGTGTTCTTGAACAGTCGAACTGGAGTAATCGGTGTATAATAGAAACTCGGCAAGTCTGAGCTAATTATGTGCCGTATTCAGTGTAAAATCCAACCCGAATTCCGTCATGGGCTGTTACCTTGTTCTCTGTTATTAGTTTTAACTGCATGTTTCGTTTTTCGTTTTGTCTGTTGTTAGGTTCTCTGGCCACAGGTGAAATATTTTTATAAGCTGTGTACTGTTGCAATAATCACGAAATAAATAACGGTGATGGATGCTAGTTAGCATAAGCGGTAATTCGGCACACTATGTTTTTCTTCCAATGCTATAATCATTGATTTATACTATCTTCACAGTCTATTACCATTGCAGCTTCAGTTTGAACAGAATACAAGAGACTACGGACTGCACGTTTCATGACTTCCAGCCGCCCTATTTGGACGGTTGTGAGAGGTAGAAGTGTTAATGTTAATTGTATTCAACTCTTAACTGTTCATAAAACTTCTGTGCAACACCGAGGCAGTCTTCTTGTCTAAAAAGTCCTTTCGAAGCAAGTCGGCATTTTAACACAGTGGTATGATGATCCGAAGCATTTGTCGTATACCAGCTTATCTCTCAATAGTTTTTTTTGTCGTAGGTATCTAATAATTGATTTTTAATTCTTTTCCCTTATTTTACTTGAGCAGTTAAAAGTAAAGTCCGAAAGAGAGAACCATTCTTTTCAGACTTTGTAAATGATATGCTTCTTCGCTACTGACCTTCCATCATAGCTCCTCGTCATGTACCTATTCCAAGAAAATGACAGTTAGTACTATTTTAGCCAAGGAGAACGTTCCTATTACACGTCAAAATAAGAAGGAGAGTACATAATCGCAGGGAAATGATTCTGAAACAAAATCTGAAAATGAGAAAATAGATTACGAGGATAGTCTTGGATTCCACTTAGGTATGAACAGCCAAGCAAGCTTTCGGGACGAAAGAGGACATTGTAAACGTAATTTGTGGAGATAATTTGGCGCAGCAACCCAAGGATGATTTCCTAATGGTGGGTTGTAAGGCTCGGATATATTCTGGGAAGATAGTGGGCATCGATGGTGATGAATTACTTGTTCCCACTAAAGAAAATTATGTAGATGGCGAGACATTCCTGACGTTTTCCTAGACCTGCCACAAACTTGTGGATTAATTAAAAGCAGTTAAAACGAGCGATCGAGCTAATTTCTTGATGGCCATGGGGCTTCGACTGATGACTTCCTTGCTCATTTTGATTTTATACAACTTTCCCTTGGCATATTTTTATCTTAATTTTAAATTCAAATTGACAATTAACGTGCAAAACACGTTACCCACTATTCTGTATTGCAATAAAAGTTTTGTAGTTACTAACAAACGTTTATTTCTCAGATTAGATTGTCATTCTTACTTTCGTGAATAATGTATTCTGTGGCAACACTGACAGTTGGATAACGCAAGATGAATGAAAATTACGTTTGTAGTTATTTGATTTGAAGAAGAAGCGAGTCCTTAATTTCATTTATAGTGTACACTGATTTTAAGTAATGTGAGGTTATAATGAGAAATAGGTGGACTGCCACCAATTCCGGCTGAGACGCTATACGGCAAAAATCTAACAGATATCCACAATGCTTTACGTGAAATTCCTCGCAGTAGTTGTATTTTATTGAAGTAATCGGCACATAAGTTGACAAATACTATGACTTATTCTCAGTACAGCAAGTGAAATAGTTTGACTAGAACGTTCAGGGATCCGAAGATGTGTCCTTGCATGCAACGGCGAAAACCTCCAAAGTGGTAATCCGTTACGACATCAAATACACAGCCAACGGAGATTTTCTCGGTCAGTTTCAGCAGTGTCGCTAGCTACTTGATGATCTGAGGAGGTCTAGCGTGGCCGGCGCTGGTTCATATACTGTGTACTGGCACACCACACCACTTGCTGTGTCATGAGCTCGTCTCAGCGCGGGCGACAGCTATGCCATCGATTGTGCTATGTCAACATCGATGTCTGTGTTGGAGTTTGAGATCTCGTTAGGCGAAAACACAAGAATCGTAGTATAGTTTTCTGCTGGTATCATCATATATCCATGGTGTTCGTTAGAGCACAGATGGTGACAGAAACACATTCATAAAATATGAATCTTTAAACATAAAAGACAGATGTTGGTATATAGTTTTGGTTACGTTTTATTTATTGTCGGCCGAGTCGCCGCGTAAAAGTGTTGGAGGAATTTAAATTGGATAAAAGCTGGCTCAAAACTTGAATTAATCAAACGTGGAAGGTCAAATTGACTCATTGGTACAATTACTTAATTTATCTTTAGCATCAATAGAAAGTTTCTCCTGACACTTGACTTCCATACTTTAACAAATAACGATAAAAAACCAACGAGCAGAGAATAAGGCACTGTAAGCAAAAGATAGTGCACATTCGAAATGACTGTTTCTTTTGGGCGTATGGAATGCTGAAAGAAGGTGACTAACAGCTTGAGCACATTACTTTTTCAGATAATCAGTCTCCCTGTAGGATCAGTATAAAAAATTAACTAAGGAAAATGAATGGATCTCTATTCCTTTATGCTATGGAAAACGGCGTGTGAGGCACCATACGCAACAGAGATCGGCATGGGAAGGATAATTTACCAGCTATGAGAGTGGAACTCAATTAAAATTGCAGTGAACATTTATTCATTCCAGATGTGAAGCACGAAACGTTGACATTAGAACATAACGGGTTTCGGGCGCCCGATTTACTAAGCAAGTGGATGAAAAAATTAACAAGTACTTTGCCTCCTGGGCTCATGAATAACTGATAACTTGTAAAATAAGGATAGTTTGATGCACAGGTATCAAACATGCACTTCCTCGTTCACACTAGTAACATACAGTGACAAGAAAAGAAACAAGAATATCTGAAACCTACATCATAATGACATATAATCTCCAAAAAGTCATGTTCCCACCGGCGTACGTAACAGTAAGGAACAGAAGCAAGGATTTATCTAAATGTCCACTAAAGAAACAACTGACCGAACAGGTTAACATGCAGAGCAAACTGCTGAAACTCCACAATTTCGAAAGTAATAAAATAAAAGAAAGAAAACTACAAACGTAAATGAACACTGAAATGTTGAAATAACCACAACCTCAGACATGGACGAGTCACATCCGGTGGTACAATAACACACAGCGCCAACACGAGGGAAAGTTACAAACGGTGAGAAATAAAGGAAATAACATATATGCGAATGGAATTTAATGTAAGATTTATCTGTAAAGAAAGAAACTGAAAGAACGAGGATCTGGAGGCCCATTCGCTTTATAAGCACTTCGTCAAAGTTACACAAAGCAAGATCATGAGGAAGCATGAAATTTCTGTAAAACTGGCTATTCCGCAGAAAGATATATCCACATACCGCAAGGTAATTACAAAGAAAGCAGAGTCAGTGAAGTCAAGGCTCTTGAAACCATATACGAACACATGAAATCTAACCGACGAAGGCTCACGTGCGAAACATAATTTGCAGAATGAAATGAAAATGTCGAAAAAGGAAGGATTATAATGGAAGAAACTCAAACATACACACATTCACACTGAGAAAACAAGAGTACTAGCTGAAACCAGCGACCATTCGTCCACCACGCCTCCACATTCCTACGATGCCTAAACAAAGCACTGACATATAAAAACCTAATAATAACAGCATTCCCAAAGCCGTAAAGGAAACTGATTGATACCTCAGTCAGACTGAAACTTACCAAACTCAGTTATTGTAGCAAAGCTACGGTAGGCGAGTTTTCGGGAGCAGTCTATCTCACCGACTTCCCTGGGATGAGTACCCAGCATGCTAACAAAATCGGGCTCTACTCACGTAGCGGAAGTAGCCAGAGAAACCCTTCCCGCTCAGTGCAAAGTTCAAATGGATTCTAAATCGTTTTCTGGAGAAGTAGATGCCGAGTAAGTGGATTAAGGACAGAAAAGACCCACCGTGATTTGACAACGAAATTCGAAAAATGCTGGGCAAGCAAAGGCCTTTACACTCTCAATTCAAATGAGAACGCGCAAGTGATGGCAGACTAACGTTAACAGAGATTCGTGCGTGTTTAAAACGTTCGATGCGCGCAGCGTACAACTATACGGTCATAGCTTAGGAAAATATCTTCCCGAGAAATCGAGAAAATTCTGGTCCGGCGTAAAATCGCACTCGTTGATCAGTCTCGTATGGCAATAAGAGGTAGCGAAAGGAAAGCCAAAGTTTTAAATTTCGCCTTCAAGAAATCGTCCACGAAAAAGAATCGTACAAACATAACGTCATTTGACCATTGCACACACTCCATAATAGCGGATATAGTAACAGGTATCCCCGTCTTAGAGAAACAAATGAAAGAATTGAAACAAGCAAGTTGCAAGGTCCGTATGGTATCCAAATTCGGTATCATAAAGAGTACTCTACGACACTGGCCGTACTGGCCACTTACATAGCTTGCATTTCTCGAGAGTATCTTGAACAGCGCAAAGTCCTCAGTGATTGGAACAAAGTGCAGGTGACTACTATACAAAAGGAGGGTAAAAGAACGGACCGGCAAAATACAGACCAGTGTCCTTAACATCGGTTTGCTGAAGAATTCTAGAACATATTCTGAGTTCGAATACAGTAAATAACCTCGGAACGGAAAAGCTTCTGTCCTCGAATAAACACGGTTTTAGGAAACATGGATCTTGCGAAAGTTAGCTTCGACTTTACTCATTTCGTATCCTCCGAATTATGAATTAAGGGCAGCAGGAAAATTCCATATTCCCAGATATCCGAAATGCATCTGACTCGGTACCACACCGAAGGTTGTATACAAAGGTACGAACATATGGAATAGGTTCCCAGATATGTAATAAAAGCAGTATGCTTCTCCTCGACGGCATGTGTTCAGTCGAGACAAGGGTATTGTTAGGAGTGACCCAGGAAAGTCTTATAGGACCGCTATTATGTTCTATACACGTAAATGGTATTGCGGACAGGGTGAGTGGCAATGTGAGGCTGTTTGCTGATGATGCTGTGGAGTACGAAAAGGTTGAGTGGCTGTAGGAGGATACAAAATTTGTAGTTGGTGTGCTGAATGTTAGGTACCTCTAAAAGTAGAAAAATATAAGTTAAAGCAAATGGATAGGAGAAACAAACTCGTAATGCTGGTGTACAGCATTACTAGTGCGCTGTGTGACAGAGTCACATCGATTAAATACCTAGGTGTTGCATTGGAAGGCGATATGAAATCGAATAAGCATGTCTGGATTGTAGTAGGCGAATAGTTGCTTCGGTTTATTGGAAGAATTTTTGAAAAGTGTTGCTCATCTGTAAAGGAGAGGGCATGTAGGACAGTAGTACGACTCATTCTTGATTCCTGCTCGAATGTTTGGGATCCGCACCACGTAAGAATAAATGAAAATATCAAGCATGTCAGAGGCGGCTGGTGGATTTGTTACAGGCAGATTCGAACAACACGTTACAATTACAGAGGCGCTTGAGAAATTCACATCAGAGTCCCTGGACCGAAGGCGACGTTCTTTGCGAGGAACACTACTGAGGAAATTACTGAGGACCGGCGTTTCAAGATGACTACAGAACAGCTGTGTTACAGTAACGTAGTCGTGACATGAAGTCACGATGGAGGTATGCGACCATATTGAAAAACATGAGTAATCTGCAACTTGCTGAACAGATCGCTAAGGGAAACGTCATTGACTAAATGCAAAATGAACTTATTAATCCAGTATTACGAATTTCAGCGTTTTTCATCATCAGATATCCTCGAACTAGAAATCTGCTCAAGTCTGTTACCTTTCCAAAATGTAACTATTATGTCCACTGGTACATGTAAATACTACATCTGCTGATTGCTTGCAGTTCCAGGATATTTGATGACAGCAAACGCTGAAACGTGTAATACTGTCTTAATAAAATCATTTTCCATTCAGTCAGTGACTTTTTCATTAGCGACCTATTCTGCAGTTTGCAGGGTAGACATTTAGTTCTACTGTTGCCAACATAAGGACGGAAAAGAAAAGATGAGAGAAATTGGGGCTCACACGGAAGCAGATAGACTATTGTGCTCCTCTCGCTCTATTTTGATGCAGAACAGAAAAGGATATGAGCAGTAGGGGTACAGTTAACCCTCTACCAGGCACCGTACGGTGGCTTGCGGAGTATGTGTAGTGGTGCAGATGCCAACTTAAGCACAATAGGACTTCGACCAGAGCGGCCAAGGCCCTCCTGCCGGAGGTTCGAGTCCTCCCTCGGGCTTAGCATAAGTTAGTTTAGTAGTGTGTAAGTCTAGGGACCGATGACCTCTGCACTTTGGTCCCAGGAATTCACACACATCTGAACATTTTGAAGAGCGGGTAAAACCCACACTCACCAACACTTTGCAAAAGCTCACTCTCTCATTCAAAGAGCGGTGGAATAGAAAAGAAACATAGGCATACAACATTAAAACATGGTAAACAGGGGTGTGGAAGGTAGTGGAAACTGACAGTTGATGGATCTACTTGTAAATCAGTAACAGAACAAAGACAGTTGCAGAAAATCTGTGAAACAGTGACTTATAAAGACACACTTATCTGCTTACATTTTATCCAGACATCATTTACAAAATGCACAGAATGTGGGAGCTGCTACTGATGTGGAAAATAGAGTTAACCTGAGTGAAACATAACGAAACGGTTCATATAGAGACCTATCAAACAGACACACATAAATCAGACTATCTTTTAACATTAGTGGGAGCAACTGCCAACACATGAGTTCCACCAAATTCACTGACCTCTATTCATCAGTCTATTAAAACAAAACAAAAATTTCTTTGTAGGATTCTTTCCCAACAGTCTAACTGATAAACAGAAGTAGACAAAAACATCAGCATTATTAGGGGGGAAAATCGACGTTTAACACTATAAATGTTTATGACACTGGTGAGAAAAAATATCTGCGTCTAGAATACATGTGCTTGCACATGCTAAGACACTTTGCGAGCTAACAGAAAAAAATTGTTGGGTTGTTTATTCAAAAATTAGACTGGGTTAGCGCACTGCTAAAAACATAAGTAATGTTAAGTTATAAGCTTTTATGTAAGTAAACACATGATTTATTGGTGTCATTACGTTTCTAGCGATGCAGACATAACATAAATGATAACGTACTCCTCATGAAAGTACCTATATGACAGTTTCCTCTCATTGCGTGGCGATCACTGCGTACTGCACACTCAAAAAAGTTGCGCTACTAAGGAATTACTCTAATATGATGAATATGCGCAGACAAACAAATCATTATAGTTTCAGAAAAAATGATGATTTATTCTAGAGAAAGAGTTTAACAAATTGAGCAAGTCAGTAATGCGTTGATCCACCTCCGTCCTTTATGCAGTCAGTTATTCGACTTGGCTTTGATTGCCAGAATTGTTAGCTGTCCTCCTGAGGGATATCGTGTCAAATTTTATCCAACTGACTCGTTATCTCGTCAAAATGCCGAGATATTTGGAGGGCCCTGCTCATAATGCTCCAAACGTTCTTTAACTGGTGAGAGATAACGCGACCTTACCAGCTAAGGTACAGTTTTTTCAAACACGACGACAAGCTGTAGAAACCCTCGCCGTGTGCGGCCGGGCACTATCTTGCTGGAATGGAAGCCCAGGATGGCTCGCCGTGAAGGCCAACAAAACGGGGCTTACAATGTCGTCGATGTAACGCTGTGCTCTAAGGGTGCCGCGGTTGACAACCAAAGGGGCCCTATCATTCGCTTGCCATCGACGCTCAGTTCGAAACGGGACACATCACTGAAGGCAGTTCTACCCCAGTCAATAAGATTCCAGGCCGAAGACGAGCCCAGAGCTGCTCCGAAGAGCGTTGGAATACCAATATGATTGAGGTCCACCATATGGCCTGACAATCAGGAGTGACGATCTGGGATGCCATTTCATTTCACAGCTGGAATCATTTGGCTGTCATCCACGGCAGTCTCAAAAATGGTTCAAATGGCTCTGAGCACTATGCGACTTAACTTCTGAGGTCATCAGTCGCCTAGAACTTAGAACTAATTAAACCTAACTAACTTAGAACTAATTAAACCTAACTAACCTAAGGACAACACACACATCCATGCCGGAGGCAGGATTCGAACCGGCGACCGGAGCGGTCGCTCCGCTCCAGACTGTAGCGCCTAGAACCGCACGGCCACTCCGGCAGTCTCACAGCACACTGATACATCTACGATATTCTACTCTCCGTTTTGTTGCCCTTCATGACGAGCCACTCTGGACTTTCATTTGAGCACGATAGTGCCCGCCTACACGTGGCGAGAGTTTCTATTCCTTGTCTTCGGGTTTCCCAAACTCTTAGTCAGCGAGGCCGCCAGGTCTCTCCTCAATTGAGAAAGTTTGGAGCATTATGGACAGCGTAGTCCAACAACCTAGTGATTCTGACGATCTAACGCGCCCATTGGACATAATTTAGCACGATATCGCTCAAGAGGACATCCAACAGTCCTATTAATCAGTGCAGTAACTATTTGCTTAAGAAAGAGAGGTGGATCAGAGAGTTCTTCACTTGCGCGGTTTCTGAAGCTCTTTCTATTGAATAAATCATCCAACTTTTCTGAAATTGTATTCATTTGTATGTCTGCATATGTACACCAAATTTACCGATAATTCCTTCGTGGTGCGACGATTTGCTTTTGTCTTTTTCGTTTTTTGTCTTGGAGTGTATTTGGTTTGGCTCATGTACGCTATGATCGCCACGCAAGGAGAGGAAACTATCAAATACGTTTACACATGACAAATGCATTAATATTCGTAGTACTGGTGGGTCGCGGCGGAGGTAACACTCCAATAAATCATGTGTTTCTTTACATTAAAGCTTATAACTTCACATTACTAATGATTTTCGCAGAACGTCAGGAGCCTAATACGTTACTGATAACACCATGCACCCGAACTTTGCATCTGAAGCAGAAATATTAATGTGGCTTGAACTTTGCAGGCTGAAATGATTTCTAACACGGCTACCAGTTACCAAGACGGCATACTACGGTACCTATTTCTCTCATCTGCAGTCCACTAATCCCTACTGAGATGTGTCACGCAGTCTCCGTTTGAAGTGGGTACTGCTAACTTAATGGCTGGACTCTGTGCGACTAGTGGAAATATAAGGAAGGCTCTTCATTTGACTCTTATTAAGGACTGTGGGCTCATGGTCCTCTAAGCCGTAGAAGCTGTTGGTCTCTCTAATTTTTAGTTTGGGAGTTCTAGCGTTGCAATACGACCCACCCTCTGTACTCAACATGTCGTGACGCGGGACGCAAGGCTTCAATTTTGTACGAAAGTTTATACGTAACTTGGCTAATGCATTCCCGAATCATGAGTTGATTAAGCTTCTGATGTGTGTTCTGGGTACGCGCTCACATGGGGATTCCAACGACCAGAAGTAAGCACCTGTTTTCAGAAGCTGTATCAGTTTCATGCTAGAGATGCTAGTAGTTCCCCATTTAGAAGTAGCGTATAGGATAGTCGGAAGGACCGTTGATCTGCATAATTTTACTTTCGTTCGTACGTGCATGTGGAAGCTTGCCAATAGAGGATACAGCTGTGCGATAGGGTGAAGGATTTTCACACCCCATTTAGAAGTAGCGTATAGGATAGCCGGGAGGACCGTTGATCTGCATAATTTTACTTTCGTTCGTACGTGCATGTGGAAGCTTGCCAATAGAGGATACAGCTGTGCGATAGGGTGAAGGATTTTCACACTTGTGTCCCGTATGGGCCACTTGAACAAGAGTTTATACCCAGAATGACTCCAAGAAACTTAACGTAGTCGCTCCAAGTAATTGCCGCGTCGTGAAGGATCAGTCGGTCACGCAGAACAGGGCGTCGGAGAGTAAAAATAACCGCATGTTTTTCGTCAGGGTTAATGGCAGTCAAGTTGTTCTTTGCCCACTGCTCAATCACCGCAATTTGGCATTCTAATCTAGACGCACGATCACGACTTTCATCTTCCGGCTGTTAGCTAAGGGAGCGGTGTTATCCGCGAATTGAGCCAGGACGACACGTGGAAGTACTGGAAGACCTTTCACGTATATGACAAACAATGTGGGCGACCAATATGTACCTTTCAGGAATATCGTCGGTGAGTGATTTAGTGCCGGGGCATTTTTCCTGTGTCTTCACTACTAGTCGTTTGTCCTGTAACAAGCTGGCGATGATCTTGATGCAATAGTCCGGGAGTGTCCTTAAGTCTTGCAGTTTAATGTGGGGCTTATCTCTGCACAGCTAGTCATAAGTTTTGTTAACATCTAAGGAAACTGCAGCAATATACTTCGAGACATTTAAGTTGTGTGTGATATATTCTAATACGCGCAGTAGTTGCAGTTCCGCTGACAGTTTGAGTTGGAAAGCCAACTGGTCTCGTCTGATTTCCTGCTTCAAGATCGTATCAAGACGATGCCCACGATGATGTTGGACAGGGTAGATAGCAGGAAAATTGGCCTGTAATTTGTTGGCATACTCAAGTCCTTGCCAGGTTTCGGTAGTGGCACAACCTGGACAATCTTCCACGCAGTCGGGAAGTAGCCTACTCAGATTCAGTTATTAAATATCTGCGTTAAGATTACTAGTAGCTTTCTCAGAAGATGCTTGAGTCGTTTTTTAAGGATGCCGTCTGGGACTGGAGCTGAGGGGTTTCCGAGGCAGCTAATAATCTCATTTATTTCTGCAGGCGATGTAAGGTCAAGTACCATTGGTCTTGCTACTTTGCGTGTTTCCAGTGCCCGTTGTTGAGACCACAATACCTCTAGGTCATTTTTGTCCAGGTCCAAAGAATTCTGTTCTTAGTTTGTGCTGGAGTACAGCTCCGTCGTTCCCAGTGGGCCGTAAAGTTGACCAACATGACCCTTGACGGCTAGCTTAAGTGGCTTCGGGTTTCTCAAGTATCTGAGGAGGCTCCATTCGTTCCTTGATTATAGGACCAAAGTTGCTATCTCATCCTCCCAGACTTCAACGCACTGTTCTATGGGACGGACTTGAAGTTCTCTAGCCAGCCGTTCTATTTCCCTGCGGTCTGCTGCGTTCCTGAATTCTTGCCATCCTATACAGTTCCTATTGTTAAGTATTTTCAGATCTCGCAAGAGTGACGAGAATGTTTCATGATATCTCCCTTGTTACACGGTCTTGACGACTCTTGTCAGAATGCCCGTTTTATTTTCGCTGTTGAGGTTACAATGGTATCGTCGATCTCGGCTGTGGTGGAAAGATCCACCTGCTGAATTAATCCCAGATGGTGGTCGTGGTAGTTGGGTGGCGTATAGAGTCCATTGCTTCTCTGATGGCGCCAGTGACAGTATGATGATCGAAAATTAAGTTGATGACGGTAGTACCTTGGAGGTCAAAGTGTAAGTTCTTCGACATGGTTATATCTAAGACGTCAGGCCTGTGGTGTGAGTTGGTTGTGGCTTTTAGACGTTTTCCAATGCATGTAGTCGTACCCCCAGAGGATTTGTTCGTCGGGAATTCCAGCCATGTTTCTTAGCACTTGGGTAGCAATGCTCGAGTATTTTATCAGAGTGGTCTAAGATGGTGATGAGGTTCGCTTCATCAAACTGCATGAAAGCTTATGTATGCTGAAAGCATCGTACCGTAATGTACCCATTTGCATTTGCTACATTTACTGCCGTAGCCTCTAGAGATGTGAATGGCAGCAGGGAAACTGCAACGTGCGTGGCCGACCTCTTCAGAAAAATTGCAGTGCCATCCCCGTGGCCATTCTCTCGGTCGATCAGGTATCGAATCATATTTTCAAGTTTAAATGAGTATGTTGGTTGCAGATGCGTCTATATAGAAAACAGGATGTCGGCATTATGATAGACAAGGAAGTTCTCTGATTTATCTGGTGCATGCGCCGTTAGCTTTAAACATACACATTGTGAGATCTGATTTTCGTGAAGATCTACGGGCTGGATGCGATCTTCGTGGCGCTTTCAATTGAATCTACAGTATGGAAAACATGTCCGGTGCACCACTCAAGTTCTGTAAGGCGTCTTTTAGGATTTGACGATGTCCTTGTGTCTCAGCGCTGACAGAAATTCTGTAATGAAGGAGAAAATTTTTGTGAGATGAGAATATGCGAATATCCGGAGGTGCCAGGTATATCTGGTTGACGTCCTCTAGCTCTGTTGCTGGGACCGTGTAGTAACTGAAGGCGCTATCGTCCTGTTAGACTGGCACGGAAATTCCAGCTTCATGTCGATAGTGGGAGGTGCAGGAGCTACAGTCGGCAGCTGCTGTCTAGCCGTCACGGCCTCCTAGGCAAGCGTTCCTTAATAAATATCAGCCAAGTACAGGGCTGCCACCCCTCCATGCTGCCTACGTTTGCTATTGCGTTTTACTATTTAGTTACATTACATTTTCGTCTCGACGTATCAGTCAGTCTTGTCTTGATCTCAGACTACGATTTATCTCTTACAATTTTTATTATTGGTTTCATACTCTATATTCTCATTTGCTGATACAGAATTTGGCGAGCAGTCATTGCTAGCCATCCCTTGAAGCATTATTAGGGGTAGCTGCTACTCGCGGAAGCCCATATATGCCACTGTCCTGGGCTTCTGGGTGGTGACTTCAGGGAATCAGCGGCGTCTTCTACCTATAAAATGCTGCAGTTCACTTGAGACATGCGCCTGCCCTGCACAGTGATCCCCAAAATCAGAATTTAAATATGTAACATCTGTAGTTTATTTTTAGCAGCTGATCGGGAGTATCATGTAGCCTATAACTTTTATATGTTTTTAAACATGGTTTTAAGAAGTATTTCTGTGTGACGAGTACATTTTGCTCTTAAATCTGTTTTCATTTGTCACTACATGGAATTGCATTGATTTCTGTGACGAAGACACCCATATTCAGTGTCGAAACCGAGTCAAGTTAAATTATTGTAGTAACAAATTGCCTGTGTTATATAAATTGTTTATGATAACGATGCGCCTAGAAACCTATGTATTGTATTGTAGGAATTTTCACGTATTTGTGAATCCACTTTAGGGGAGAAAAGATTATGAGAGCTAGATGGTAATGCTGGCTTCAGCAGTTTATCGTCTTAGGATGCTCGAATCGATTGTAAACAATCTGAGAGACGTCTATCCACGATTACGTTACACGGCCTTGCCAGTCATGTCAGTAACAGGACTGAAGGGAGAGCTAGCGCATGTTTTTCGTGTTTCTGTTCAAATGAAAATTAAATTCTCACTTCATTCTTCTTATTTTATTGCGATTTTTATTAATTTATTACTTCATTTCGTGAATGCGTGGATGTGAGTGTAAGGATAGTAGTAACAACAATCATTCTTCCGTAACTCTTACAAACCCTTATTGTTATCGTTTAGGGCCAGCATGAGTCTCATTACCACTATATGGCTACAATTATCCCTCTCAGGACTGGTTTTTTGACACAAACACAATTCCCGTATCCCCATTTTCCGTCGTAAACTTTCTCCCGTGTTAGATATTGCCGGTAATTGTGATACGTTCTGAATACAAATCTACAGTTGGGCCTGCCTGACACCCTTCTATGTTTAGCGCCACAAGCGAAGGTTAGTGTCACTGGGGTCTCAAATCAGACCTGGCCCTGCTATGCCTTTCATTACCCATTCGTGAATTTCAGTATTATTATTCATGAACCATGGACCTTGCCGTTGGTGGGGAGGCTTGCGTGCCTCAGCGATACAGATAGCCGCACCGTAGGTGCAACCACAACGGAGGGGTATCTGTTGAGAGGCCAGACAAACGTGTGGTTCCTGAAGAGGGGCAGCAGCCTTTTCAGTAGTTGCAAGGGCAACAGTCTGGATGATTGACTGATCTGGCCTTGTAACAATAACCAAAACGGCCTTGCTGTGCTGGTACAGCGAACGGCTGAAAGCAAGGGGAAACTACAGCCGTAATTTTTCCCGAGGGCATGCAGCTTTACTGTATGATTACATGATGATGGCGTCCTCTTGGGTAAAATATTCCGGAGGTAAAATAGTCCCCCATTCGGATCTCCGGGCGGGGACTACTCAAGAGGATGTCGTTATCAGGAGAAAGAAAACTGGCGTTCTACGGATCGGAGCGTGGAATGTCAGATCCCTTAATCGGGCAGGTAGGTTAGAAAATTTAAAAAGGGAAATGGATAGGTTGAAGTTAGATATAGTGGGAATTAGTGAAGTTCGGTGGCAGGAGGAACAAGACTTCTGGTCAGGCGACTACAGGGTTATAAACACAAAATCAAATAGGGGTAATGCAGGAGTAGGTTTAGTAATGAATAGGAAAATAGGAATGCGGGTAAGCTACTACAAACAGCATAGTGAACGCATTATTGTGGCCAAGATAGATACGAAGCCCACGCCTACTACAGTAGTACAAGTTTATATGCCAACTAGCTCTGCAGATGACGAAGAAATTGAAGAAATGTATGATGAAATAAAAGAAATTATTCAGATTGTGAAGGGAGACGAAAATTTAATAGTCATGGGTGACTGGAATTCGAGTGTAGGAAAAGGGAGAGAAGGAAACATAGTAGGTGAATGTGGATTGGGGGACAGAAATGAAAGAGGAAGCCGCCTGGTCGAATTTTGCACAGAGCACAACATAATCATAACTAACACTTGGTTTAAGAATCATGAAAGAAGGTTGTATACATGGAAGAACCCTGGAGATACTAAAAGGTATCAGATAGATTATATAATGGTAAGACAGAGATTTAGGAACCAGGTTTTAAATTGTAAGACATTTCCAGGGGCAGATGTGGACTCTGACCACAATCTATTGGTTATGACCTGTAGATTAAAACTGAAGAAACTGCAAAAAGGTGGGAATTTAAGGAGATGGGACCTGGATAAACTAAAAGAAACAGAGGTTGTACAGAGATTCAGGGAGAGCATAAGGGAGCAATTGACAGGAATGGGGGAAATAAATACAGTAGAAGAAGAATGGGTAGCTTTGAGGGATGAAGTAGTGAAGGCAGCAGAGGATCAAGTAGGTAAAAAGACGAGGGCTAGTAGAAATCCTTGGGTAACAGAAGAAATATTGAATTTAATTGATGAAAGGAGAAAATATAAAAATGCAGTAAGTGAAACAGGCAAAAAGGAATACAAACGTCTCAAAAATGAGATCGACAGGAAGTGCAAAATGGCTAAGCAGGGATGGCTAGAGGACAAATGTAAGGATGTAGAGGCCTATCTCACTAGGGGTAAGATAGATACCGCCTACAGGAAAATTAAAGAGACCTTTGGAGAGAAGAGAACCACTTGTATGAATATCAAGAGCTCAGATGGAAACCCAGTTCTAAGCAAAGAAGGGAAAGCAGAAAGGTGGAAGGAGTATATAGAGGGTCTATACAAGGGCGATGTACTTGAGGATAATATTATGGAAATGGAAGAGGATGTAGATGAAGATGAAATGGGAGATATGATACTGCGTGAAGAGTTTGACAGAGCACTGAAAGACCTGAGTCGAAACAAGGCCCCCGGAGTAGACAATATTCCATTGGAACTACTGACGGCCGTGGGAGAGCCGGTCCTGACAAAACTCTACCATCTGGTGAGAAAGATGTATGAAACAGGCGAAATACCCTCAGACTTCAAAAAGAATATAATAATTCCAATCCCAAAGAAAGCAGGTGTTGACAGATGTGAAAATTACCGAACTATCAGCTTAATAAGTCACAGCTGCAAAATACTAACACGAATTCTTTACAGACGAATGGAAAAACTAGTAGAAGCCAACCTCGGGGAAGATCAGTTTGGATTCCGTAGAAACACTGGAACACGTGAGGCAATACTGACCTTACGACTTATCTTAGAAGAAAGATTAAGGAAAGGCAAACCTACGTTTCTAGCATTTGTAGACTTAGAGAAAGCTTTTGACAATGTTGACTGGAATACTCTCTTTCAAATTCTAAAGGTGGCAGGGGTAAAATACAGGGAGCGAAAGGCTATTTACAATTTGTACAGAAACCAGATGGCAGTTATAAGAGTCGAGGGACATGAAAGGGAAGCAGTGGTTGGGAAGGGAGTAAGACAGGTTTGTAGCCTCTCCCCGATGTTGTTCAATCTGTATATTCAGCAAGCAGTAAAGGAAACAAAAGAAAAATTCGGAGTAGGTATTAAAATTCATGGAGAAGAAATAAAAACTTTGAGGTTCGCCGATGACATTGTAATTCTGTCAGAGACAGCAAAGGACTTGCAAGAGCAGTTGAACGGAATGGATGGTGTCTTGAAGGGAGGATATAAGATGAACATCAACAAAAGCAAAACGAGGATAATGGAATGTAGTCGAGTTAAGTCGGGTGACGCTGAGGGCATTAGATTAGGAAATGAGACACTTAAAGTAGGAAAGGAGTTTTGCTATTTGGGGAGCAAAATAACTGATGATGGACGCAGTAGAGAGGATATAAAATGTAGACTGGCAATGGCAAGGAAAGCGTTTCTGAAGAAGAGAAATTTGTTAACATCGAGTATAGATTTAAGTGTCAGGAAGTTATTTCTGAAAGCATTTGTGTGGAGTGTAGCCATGTATGGAAGTGAAACATGGACGGTAAATAGTTTGGACAAGAAGAGAATAGAAGCTTTTGAAATGTGGTGCTGCAGAAGAATGCTGAAGATTAGATGGGTAGATCACATAACTAATGAGGAAGTATTGAATAGGATTGCGGAGAAGAGAAGTTTGTGGCACAACTTGACCAGAAGAAGGGATCGGTTGGTAGGACATGTTCTGAGGCATCAAGGGATCACCAATTTAGTATTGGAGGGCAGTGTGGAGGGTAAAAATCATAGGGGGAGACCAAGAGATGAATACACTAAGCAGATTCAGAAGGATGTAGGTTGCAGTAGGTACTGGGAGATGAAAAAGCTTGCACAGGATAGAGTAGCATGGAGAGCTGCATCAAACGAGTCTCAGGACTGAAGACCACAACAACAACAACATTCAGAACTAACATAATTCGCTTTTTGAATGCCAAGAATTAGGAACGAATGACATCGAATGCTGGTCGAAAGTACAGTCTTAACCCTCCTAGTAAGGTACCACTGGCGTCAATATGACCCCATAAACATATTAGAAATATACGTCTCCTATGTTTTCAAAATTATTATTTTCAAAGTATACGACTTTCTCGCTCTGAGTTAGTTGCATCCAGTGATACTTGGTTCATTTTTATATTTACTATACATTAATATTTGTTCGTGGTTTACGCAATAAGTACCACTGGGGTAATTATAAACCCAACTTAACCCTCAAGAGGGCACGCCGTTTTTCATAACACTAGCGGGCGCGTGGTGCAGTTTGTAAGACCACCGCAAACATGTATTAACAAATTTTCTGTTTCATCTAACACTATATGAGTTAAATCACTGTTTAATTGAACAGTAATAGCAGAAAACTTTAACTCTATCACTCTGTTGCCGCACGCAAATGTTACCCTACAGTAATTGACCCACTCGAGGTATTAAATAGCACAATTGCATCAGATCCCTGCCAATTGCTTTTCTGATTAGTAATTACCTCGTAGATAACTGTCTCATTGTGGGATCATGCTACTAGCTCGGAATTTGGCTCATGTTCTTGCACTGATCGTAAACTTTCTTCAGCTGTTCATTTCATATTACTGCTACTCATTTGAACGTACGACAACACTACTTATTACAATGTTAGCTTAAGCAATTATGGAGGTATAGGTACAGGCTCACAGTTGAAAAATAGCAATGGAATGGTACAAAACAATGTTCCTTGTGATTAACACACTTTACACAGAGGTTCGACCGCTCGAGGGTTAAATTATTTTGTTTTTTGAACGTAATATTAATGAAAATAGAATGATGAATATAATGTTGAACAGCTGTTAGACAAAACGTAGGTATAAGTTGGGAATATAAATAAAGAATTTCGTAAGACATTAGTTAGTATAAGCAGATTGTATTTTGGCGTGAAACCACTGAAACATTAGATTAATTATGCAATTCAGTTGTCTTGCCGAGAAGACAGCACCTTTTTTGTTCTTGTACCGGTCCAGATAGGACGCATATCTGCCATCGCTGTAGAAAATTATTTGGCACACCGTCATTATTCTATTTTATTGAGACACAATCTCACTAGACGTACTCATAGTTACACACAGCAACAGAATTAGTATAAGCGTCTATGTAATTTAATTTAGTATAATATTTTGTAAGTACAGTGATATTATTTAATCTTGTGTTTCATTTATGTTGCAAGCTATTGTTCCAATTAAACGGCGTCTTGGCATGGCTGAAGGTTCCGTGTTACAAATTTTATGAACGGTCCAGCACGAGCCAATGCTTTGGAATTATTCAATCTACGAAGTCAGATAAATAAATATTTTCAGGAGAGTCACTCACGCTCAAACTTAAAACGACTGACCTTCCGCAAAAAGCCACTGTCAAGCGCCCAAAGTTTGTATTAAGCACCATAGAAAGTTATACATTGATCACACACTATTATCATTATCTATTATTATTTGTCTGCTGGCTGATATACTCAAACCAGAATGGAAAAATCGGTAAACCAAATACACAATGATGTTTTCTTCAGCATACAACATGTTAAAATTTGCTCATGGATTTTAGAGCTGAGTACCACTAGGGTCAATATGACCCCAGTCCGTTTTATTTCTTGAACGTAATATTTATTAATATAGAATCATCATTGTTACACTGAACCCCTGCAATGTATGTTTCTATGTTAATTCATTAAAATACTGGCAATATATAAGATGTGAATTACTTTGGGTCTATATGACCCCAGTGGTACTCTGTGAGACAAAAAATACTGATATAGGAAGGGTAAGTAGAAATAGCATACAGTGCTTCAAAAATGAGGGAAAATCAGTACACTAAGAGTTACGAGAGTTGATCACATCCTATAGCACGTTGAAGAAACTTTACAGGTCAACGATTTCTAGTGTTGGTACATACAACCGTCCCCAAATGTTTGACAGAAATCATATATTCACTAATGAATAAGAATAGATACTTGTTAGCCATCTTCCAGAGACGTTCACTGTGTTTTACATTTCAAATAGCAACCAGTTGTGTAAGATACGTAATAAGGAACCTGACGAATTCTATGTCATCGATGATTACAGTGTCTGTGATTATCCAGTGTCTGTGTCTTTACAGTAAAATGTTCTTCAAACATGCGTGGGAGTCGGAAGGTCGTGGTAACGGAAAGATACTGACACTGTATAAACACAAACAGTTATACGAGGTTAAGAAGAATTCGCTCACTCGGACTTCGCAACGTGATTCCACACATACTAACAATACAAAAATGTCTCCCACAAAATTTCAACCTGCGCATATTTCCACCATTGGTGGATGTAAAATATTGGCGATCTAGCAACATTGTCGTAATATGCACGGTAAGTACCTCTGTTAACGTATAGAAATAGGGTTGTGCAGTTGGTGCTGTAGATAGCGTTTTCGGTTAGCATGCAGGCGGTCGAGTCTTCGATTCTGGGTCGAGGAGTATTTGTTTCTATCTGCTAATTTAGTTCTGTCGAATAATAGTGAAGTATACTGCGTTCCTTCAGCTACATGTATCCGGGATTTACGTAGTACAGTGTTCTGTAACGGTGAACATAACAAAAACGTGGTCAGACACGTCAGAAATAGATGAAACAAATGCCCTGTCATAGGACAGAGTAACCACAAAAACAATATTAATTTCTGGATGCTAAAGATGACTGCACTGTTAAATAGCCTCAAAATCTGCTAGTAATTTATACTACATGCAGTACGTCCGCTCAGATGTAACACATCAGCAGCCAGTGACAGTAATAATTTTCATATTCGTGACCGCATGACGTTTACAAAAGAGTACGTCGTCCTCAGAGCAGATGTTCAATGCGACCCTCCTGCACTTCCAAACATTGCGCGAATCGCTAGATCGTACAGCTTTGGACTCCTCGCAACATTGATGCATCTACAGTTACGAGACCAGCATGAACGCTTGGTATGACTTCTTCCACGTGTGCCGTTGGGTTAGAATACACGTTCTCCGTCAAGCGTCTCCACACAGAGAAATCCAGGTGATTCAGGTCAGGTGGACGTGGAGGCTATGCGGCTGGATCTCCCCGTCCGAGTCGTTTCCCTGGAAAGGTTCCATCTAAATACTGTCGCACATTAATCCCAAAGTGTGGAGCTTCACCCTCATGATGGAGCCATAAACTCTGCCGAACGTTAAGTATAACATCTGCCAGTGCGTCTAGCAAACACTTTGAGAGAAATGCATGATACCTTCATGCAGTCAACCGGTCAGGCAAAAAGTGGGGACGACAAACTACTTTCTCCCAATAGTCAGGCCCAGACATTGATGCCAAAGCGAACTTGATATCCACGGTCGCGTATGACGTGCAGATTTACTTCACACCAACGGTGGACAATATGCATATTGAAGACACACTCAAACGTGAACGTAGCTTCATCCGGCCATATTACAGTGTATATGAAGTAGTCGTTGCCTTCCTGTTGTTGGAACCATTCACAGAACTGCAACCGTCAACGGCGGTCTGCAGGATGCAGTGTTGCGTTGAAGAAAAGTGACAAGAGTGCACCCTATGATTCCGCATCATGTCAAAGACCCGTTTTGAGAGACACACAGCTGCCTTGCTACGCTAAGTGTACTTCGCTGGGGTCCTTGGTTTATGACTTCCAGAATATCTTCCTCTGTAGCTGGAGTACGGCGAGTCCGTAGACGACCTCTATCACTAGATATTGGCAGGAGAGACCCTGTCTCCTCAAGGCGAAGCTCCAGACGACGAAACACGTTTTTATTTGGGTGACGTCAACCAGCGGCGCGAGTCCGATTATCAGATGCAGCAAGCAAGCATACCATATATTCATCTTTAGTGTGTGCCACACGTCTGCTACACTGTTTTAGAATAACAACAGAAGAATATACATGGAGTCTGTCACGGGCGCGTTACGCTACTGGTAGACTTGCATCTGTTTGGTGAACAGCGCATAGAGTACAATCAAGTCATTAGTCGGAGCAAGCTGTTCCACCTCTTACAGCCTTTGTTCTGCATGATTCGTCCCGATACAGCTAACTGTGAAATGTTCGTTTTCGAGTTACACTGTTTCCCTAACGATAATGGACATCGTGTTCCTACATTTCCATCGATGACAAAAATAGGTTCGGAATCTAGTAGATGCAGCGACACGGAACAATTTGCGTCTACGACGTGCAAAAGGCTTCCTTGAAAGCTGACCAGTGAAAACGAATGTACTTCCATTCCTGTGTTCGTAGCATGTAAGAGAAAATGTTTTGTACAAGACCCACAGTAATCGCTGTATGACGATTAAGGCTCCATATACTGTAACATGCAGACTACATTTACCAAATAAAACAAATACGCTTCAATGCAGAATCGAACCCTCGACTTCAGCTACGCTATTCAAAACCGATATTGCTAATATGTGGAAATATCAGAGGAAATTCTCCTGACGACCCGTAGGAGAAAAATCCTGTATATATGCCCCGAAGGGCTAAAATGACAAAAGTAAAATATTTATTTATTAGAAAAGCGAAAGTAACTTGTGTGGGTAGAGATATTAGCCTTATCGAGACCATGCTGACTCGCTTCTTTAATAATCCTCAGCCAGTTATGACACAAATTAAGTTAAAACGTCAGCATATTGAATACACGAACGAAGTAGGATTCTGCTTGTAAACTTACTGGTCTTTTGGCCTGAGAAACCGGTATTGGTAGTAATGGTCGAAAAGAACAGTCGTGGCACACTACACGCACACGAGAGGACCAGTACGAATAATACATCCATATTGATTGTTCCTCTACACTCACCACCTCCTTTGCAACCTCTGGATGAGACTTTCCTTAGGCCTCAAAACAGCATGTAAAATAGAGTGTGACACGTATCTGAAATCCATAAAATTTATTGAAGTAATTGCTTGTGGAATCGCTGGACTGTTGTACAAACCCTTGTAATCTCCCCACAGATAAATTGCGTAATAATCTCCCAACAGTAAAAAATATAATTATATAATTCACATTCAGTGTAACTGCCCAACAGATAATTTCCGTAACCTACCAACAATACACTCCTGGAAATTGAAATAAGAACACCGTGAATTCATTGTCCCAGGAAGGGGAAACTTTATTGACACATTCCTGGGGTCAGATACATCACATGATCACACTGACAGAACCACAGGCACATAGACACAGGCAACAGAGCATGCACAATGTCGGCACTAGTACAGTGTATGTCCACCTTTCGCAGCAATGCAGGCTGCTATTCTCCCATGGAGACGATCGTAGAGATGCTGGATGTAGTCCTGTGGAACGGCTTGCCATGCCATTTCCACCTGGCGCCTCAGTTGGACCAGCGTTCGTGCTGGACGTGCAGACCGCGTGAGACGACGCTTCATCCAGTCCCAAACATGCTCAATGGGGGACAGATCCGGAGATCTTGCTGGCCAGAGTAGTTGACTTACACCTTCTAGAGCACGTTGGGTGGCACGGGATACATGCGGACGTGCATTGTCCTGTTGGAACAGCAAGTTCCCTTGCCGGTCTAGGAATGGTAGAACGATGGGTTCGATGACGGTTTGGATGTACCGTGCACTATTCAGTGTCCCCTCGACGATCACCTGTGGTGTACGGCCAGTGTAGGAGATCGCTCCGCACACCATGATGCCTGGTGTTGGCCCTGTGTGCCTCGGTCGTATGCGGACCTGATTGTGGCGCTCACCTGCACGGCGCCAAACACGCATACGACCATCATTGGCACCAAGGCAGAAGCGACTCTCATCGCTGAAGACGACACGTCTCCATTCGTCCCTCCATTCCCGCCTGTCGCGACACCACTGGAGGCGGGCTGCACGATGTTGAGGCGTGAGCGGAAGACGGCCTAACGGTGTGCGGGACCGTAGCCCAGCTTCATGGAAACGGTTGCGAATGGTCCTCGCCGATACCCCAGGAGCAACAGTGTCCCTAATTTGCTGGGAAGTGGCGGTGCGGTCCCCTACGGCACTGCGTAGGATCCTACGGTCTTGGCGTGCATCCGTGCGTCGCTGCGGTCCGGTCCCAGGTCGACGGGCACGTGCACCTTCCGCCGACCACTGGCGACAACATCGATGTACTGTGGAGACCTCACGCCCCACGTGTTGAGCAATTCGGCGGTACGTCCACCCGGCCTCCCGCATGCCCACTATACGCCCTCGCTCAAAGTCCGTCAACTGCACATACGGTTCACGTCCACGCTGTCGCGGCATGCTACCAGTGTTTAAGACTGCGATGGAGCTCCGTATGCCACGGCAAACTGGCTGACACTGACGGCGGCGGTGCACAAATGCTGCGCAGCTAGCGCCATTTGACGGCCAACACCGCGGTTCCTGGTGTGTCCGCTGTGCCGTGCATGTGATCATTGCTTGTACAGCCCTCTCGCAGTGTCCGGAGCAAGTATGGTGGGTCTGACACACCGGTGTCAATGTGTTCTTTTTTCCATTTCCAGGAGTGTACAATGTGACTAACCTCTCAATAAAATTGTCGCTCACTTATAACCTTTCAATAATGACTGTGAATTTAAACTGGTAAATTTTGGACGTCAGCAGCGCTGCCTGAAGGCCCTGAAAGATCATTCTGAATAAATTGAAAATTCTTACCTCAGTAAGGTCACCGGATAACGCGTATATATCTGCTCCTATAAGAAATTTTTCTGGCACAGCTCAGTGCAATGCTGGCCGGTAGATTTGTCATGTATAAAAAGAAGCAACTGATTTTTCTTTACAATAACATACATACAGAACATATTGAGGAATGAGAAAGTGTATACGCAATAAGTACCATATATATTAACAAATGACATTAAGTGCACACGCACTGTATAAGTCTTTAGCATTTTTTACAAGAACTGAATACATTAAGAGATGAAGTAAAGTGCACACGCACTGTACAAGTTTTTAGCATTTTGTACAAGAACTGAATACATTAAGAAGTGAAATAAAGTGCATACGCACTGTTTAAGTCTAACGTTGTACAAGAACTAGGAAAGGAATGGGAAGGATAGCATCATGGTTGCAGCACAGTGGGTTGCACATAGGTGCACCAGAAGTCCATATGTTTCCACAGAAGCACAACACCAAGTGAGACAATCTGAAGTTCTCTTCCCTGAAGTATTTATCAGTGTAGCCAAGACACTGAAATGTTACATTAATATTGTATGTTATAATTTTTGTAGTACATTAGGTAAACCAAACAGTAGGACCATAATAACATCTCCTTCGGTCAGAGTGGTGGACAGTTTGATGTGTCAAAACCACATTCTTGTAGAATCCATACTCTTACATCAACGTAGAATTAGTGTAAAAAACAAATATAGTGCTCCATGATCATGAGGATGGACAGGACTTACGGATATAGCAGTAATTACTGGTAATTAGGACAGAAGGTGAAGGATACATTAGGTCTTATGCTAGTCATCATTCAGAATTACACTAGTGTATCAACCGATCTGGATAATTATTGGCATTCATTGGCTATTTACACAGCATTTAAGTAGTATGTATGGAGTATTACAGAACATTATTCATAAGTCATCTCATTACAGTAACTGTTGGCATAGCATTTATGCATAAGTCATCTCATTCCAGTAATAATTGGCATTCATTTATGCAGTGTTATAAAACATCATTCATAAGTCATCTCATTGCAGTAATCATTGTCATAGCATTTATGCATAAGTCATCTCATTACAGTAATTATTATGGAACATTATTCGTAAGTCATCTAATTACAGTAATTATTGTCATCATAAGTCTTCTCATTACAGTAATTATTGGCATAGTATTTATGCATAAGTCATCTCATTACATTAATCATTGGTCTAACATTTCTGCATAAGTCATCTCATTACAGTAATTATTGGCATAGTATTTATGCATTATTACAAAACATCATTCAGTATTACTCAGAAGTCATCATTCAAATCAAGAGTTATTGGGTGTAGCATCAAGGTGGTAGTGTTTATATATGATATCATGCAAGTGACATAAGACATATTTCAAATGTAACAAATTGTAACTATTACTCAAGGTCTGTAGTCCAATAATACATAGACATAATGGAATCAATACATCAGAGAAATTTTCATTATATTTAGGACTAGAAATATATCTTACATGGGCAGCATTATTTAGTTGTATACTGGTAATAGTTGGGACTGGTAATAAAATTTTTTTGTGTTAGCAATGCATTGCGTTGGGATCGATAATTAATTGCTGGGGAATGAAAATATTTGCTTTTGACTTATTGCTCGAAATAAGAATTAATAACGTCATTCGTCATGAGTCAGCTGTAGCAAGGATATGAAACAAGTACAGTATATGTAATCACATTCATAAATGATAGACACAACTGGGTAATAAAATTCAAGTATTAGAACAGATATAATAATTGTTTATTAGTGCATATTAGTGTCATGTAAAGCTTCTCCTAGAAAAAATACAAAGTGGATATGTGTACTCAATATATCTACTCTAGCTGTCTCCCCAAAACATTCAGTCATTATACTATGCAACTTAAGACAAGGAACTGCAACAAATACATAAATTACTACATAGCATTTCTTAACTAATACAAAATATATAAACATCATTATCATCGTCTGAAAAGAAACATTTCATTATTCATATTACCATATTCCTCATATAACTATTCATCATCATTTAATATCATCTGCAAAAAAATAGACGCTTCAATATTCATTATTCATATTACCATTTACTTCATACTACTATTCATAGTATAGAGTTTCTTACTTCTAGCATATTTCATCACTAAAATTAACATGTGTAGTTCTGTGTGACAGCCTGCAATAATCGCCTCATATTCTGAAAGAAAAATAATTAGTTAAGACTGCTATTATACAGTGTGTATAGTATATTCTTATTAATTCTTGTTAATTCTGGTCCATTTAATCTTCATGACAAGGTATTGCATTTTATTTCGGTCATTCGGATGGTGAAACCTCCATTTCATAGCAAACCACTGTGGTTGTATAATTTATTTCTTTTCCATGGTATTGCTTTCTGAAAATAACGAATAAGGAATAATATCTTGCATTTAAATCATATACCCATTACATCAAAACTTGTTTCTAGTGGCATAACTAAGCATACAGCATAGCATGACAGAAAACGTATTAGGTCAGAAACATAGACAGTTTTCAAGTGCAAAAATGTACACACAGTATCATAATGTAGTAGCAAAAAAAAAAATAATAAATAAATAAATAAAATAAAATAAAATAAAAATATGTGGAGTAGTAAAGATATTGAGATATAATAAAGCAAAAATGTTACAGTCAACTGATGTTTGTTACAGCTTAAAGATTTCATAGTGCATACGGAGAAAAATTCTACTTACAATAGGAAAACAATCATACACACGCAAAAAAAGGGAAAATGTGCACAGTCTACTATATAACGACAAGAAAAGCGACCTGGCTAACCTTATCTTGCCGGGCACTTGCCAAGAAAAAATATAATCATCATCAGTAAGTGGTCACATAAATATGAAAATGGCATCATAAAGTATGTTCATTCAATAAAGGGTTTACTATTGGAAATATGTTGATTGCCCTTGCTTTCCTAGTTCTCAAAGTTTCGACGTGTACTACATTAGGGTGAGGAGTGCTGCGAATTCTATATGGACCTGCGTATAGAAGCTCAAATTTACTGCATCTACTTTTTCCTCTGTTGGATAAATAGTGTGTGCATAGTAATATGTTCTGTGCAATGTGAAAATCACGGCGTGTACAAACCTGTTTTTGCTTTCTTCTGCGGCGCTCTGCGGCACGTTTGATATTGTTGAGCGCAATGTCAATTATTTCATGGTGGCGTAGTCGACGAGATGTAGGAAAAGATACTAATTCTTTAATTTTGTTAGGTAGTTCAACATTTTTCAGTATAACAGTCGGAGATAGCATAGTAGATTCATTTGGTATGGAGTTAATTACATCCTGGAATGAGAGTATGTGTATCCCAAGCAATATGTCTTTTATGGCAGTATGTTCTACATAGTTTACCAATTTCTTTCATCAATCGTTCAGAAGGGTTCGAAGAAGCGTGATACCTGGATATATAGATCGGAGAAATGTTTCTAGCTCGTAACATACGTGTCCATATTACAGATCGAAATTGTGGTCCATTGTCAGAAATTACTTTCAATTCATGCTCTACATGAAATAAAAATGTTTTACAAATGCATTCGAAATAGATTTAGCAGTAGCTTTGCGTAACGGAGTGAAGGTAACAAATTTCGTAGTGAGTTCAACAGCGACAAAGATGCAGCAAAAATCTCTACAAGATCTGGGAATCGGTCCAGAAATGTCTACAGAGGCCATGTGTCTCAATTTAACGGGTACAATGGGATGTAACGGAGGAATATGTGAAGTCGTGTCTGATTTAGCTTTCTGGCAGATTTTACATGACTCTAAAACTAGTCGAATACGTTTCTCCATATTCGCAAATTAACGGTTCTGTCTCAGTATGGGAAAACATTTTCTGGCTCCATAATGAGCGTAACTTAAATGAGTATAACAAATTCATTTGGTAATAAGCTCGTCATGAATACATAATAACCAGTTGTTGCTGTCAGGGTGAGAGCGGCGAAACAGAATGTTATTGTGTACAGTGTAATGGTTTCTAATGGTAACGTTATTCTTATCTTGCCAAAGGTGTTTAATTTCTTTCCATACGTTTTCTTTGCTCTGTTCTTGTGCTATGTCTCGTAATGACGACGAAATGAAATTTTCAAATGGAACTTGTTGAATATACAAGACGCTAGAATTTGCTTGGCAGAAGTTGGTTGCGATGTCTTGCTGATTGTTGCTGGGAGAACTGGATATTGCGTCTGCTACAATATTCTGTGTACGGATATTCGGAATAGGATAATGTTTAGCTTTAAATGTGTCATGCTGTTTAACTTGAAAATCATACATAAAACCGGACATAGTACCAGGAATGTTGTCAAAAACTGGAGCTTGCTGTAAAAGCATTTTGCGTAGTTGAGTACGTTCGTCATCTGTATTTGCGTTGCTCTGTTTTACTTTATCAGAAATCATTTCCATAACGTCATAGTCGGCTTCGTCTGGTGTATTGTAGTTGTGTACGTACGTATCTGTGAACAATGTGGAATGACAGTCCGTGTTACGCGATGTAGAAATGACCTCTGTTCGATTAATTGCTTGTTCATCTGCAGATAAAGCGTGATGAAATTCTAATGCTAGGTGTACTTTCTCATCCTTTAACATTAAATAGGAATTTTGAAAGTCAATAATGCGTCATGTAGTACCAAAAAATTCGTACCTAAGATAGCGTCTGTTGTCAATAAGGGAACAATCCAAAAATTTGATTGGAACGTATGACCTGCAATACAAAAAGATAAGTGTCTCTGTAATTTTACATCTACTCCTTTACCAGATACTGCTTCTTTTACTTTAGTTTTGCCTAATGGTAACGTAGGATAGGTGTTCTCTTTGTTACATTCGTTGAATGTTTCTTCATTTATAACTGACATAGGTGATCCAGAATCGATTACTGCTGAAAATGTGGATGATCCAACCTTTACTTCAATGACAGGGTGGGAAATCTTTTTTTGTATAACTAGTTTTTCATGTAAAAGTGTGTCTCGAATGTCGTCAAAAGTATTAACATTTTCGTGAACAATATTCTGTGTGTCAAAAGTATTGCTTACGTCGCTGTAAGATGCAACCTGTACTGTATCTATTCAAATTCTTTCTGACGTGCTGTTATTTGTGGGAGGATGCTGTGGCATCTAGACTATTTGTACTGTTCTGTTATTTCTTCATGACGTATTAGGTTCGGGATGTTACTGACTGTCTGGTTAATTCATGATAATCTAATGTTGTTGTTGATTCTGCTGCTGATAAGACCGACTATTACGCTGGAAACTGTGCTCATTACTTCTACGTCTGTGATAATAATCATTGCTATACGGCGCATTGCGATAGGAACTGAAATGATGTGTTTTCTGTACATACTGATTTCCTTGTTGCTGTGCGTTGCTATTTGGTGGAGCCGTCGCTATACGTGTAGGCGGCGAAACATTAAAGCTTCGTTGACCTTGCACATTATATTGTTGGTTAGGTATGCCAACTAGCTGGTTTTGTTGCTGTTGTGGTTAAAACCCTCTATTGTTGCCAAAATGTGTCTGCAGTTGAAGAAAATTTTGTACATACTGATGATTAAAATTCTGTCTGTTATTAAAATTCTGCTGTTAGTTCTTGTCATTTCGGGAGTGTCAAATGAAAACTGTCAGTTTCGGTAAAACTTGTCATATCAGGTTTTCTTATTCTTAATCCTAGATAAATCGATAGTTGAAGAGATGTTTTGATAGATATAAAGGATTGTAAAGGAGAAGGCAGCAGCGCAGAAAACTAAAGAGGAAATAACACTACTACGGCTCGGGTTCCTGTGCACGCTACGGCACATATTCATTGAAGTGTAATGAATCTCCTGAGGTCATTTACGCGCGACAAATAAATTTTAGTTTCTGCGTTACAGGCCAAGCCGGTGAAAATGCAAAAGCAAATTGTTGTATCCAATCCAAAGGGTGAATCTGTGTTCTGTCATTCTTAAATACCTTAAATTTTCTCACGGATAGAAAGTGCTTATAATCAAAATTATTGTCTCTGTATGTCTGAACAGGTTCAGGATAGTATGATAATCTGTTTGTCTGTGTCTGTTCGGAACCTAAGTCGCGTACTCTCTGTACATTACCTAAATTATACTGGCTGTGTGAGTGTGAGAAATGTCCGGAATGTGGCGTATGCTGTGTCGTGTTAGAAGCTGAAACATTTTTCATCTCTGTCATTTTAAAACGTTTGTCAATTTGGCTGTTCTGTTGTTCAAATTTCTTATCGACTTTCACATCCAAAGTGCGTGAAAGTTCTGCTGGCATTAATTTAAACTCGTCGCATAACTGTGTTGCGTTTACAGAACAGTGTTTAGCGACTGCACTACTTTCATATCTAAGTGATTTAGTTGTGGCTGCATGTGTATTACGTAATTCTTCGCTACTATTCCTAGCACAAGCCTTAATTTCCTCACGTAATTGTTCTTTAATATCGTGACGTTGCCCGGTGATGGCTGTTATCTGTTCACTAAGTTGTTTGTTCTGTTCATTAAGGTCATCGTGTTTTTCATTCGAGTGTTTGAAACTTTCATTAAATTGTTTGCATGATTCAGTAAGTTGTTTGAAATGATTGCCGTATTTTTCATTGAGTTGTTTGCACGATTCATTAAGTTTTCTATAATTGTTGTCTAGTTTTTCATCCCACTGTTTGAGATTTTCATTAAGTTGTTTGTTCGATTCATTAAGTTATTGTTTGAGATTTTCATTAGGTTGTAGCAATAATACCATAAATTGATCCATGCCAATATTACCTACTCTATTCTCTGTGCTGTGTGATGATGTATCTGCATTTGTTACATTTTGTGTAACCATTTGGTTATTCTCTGATTCTTGAAAAAGTTTAACAATTGGATGTGCACTGTTGGTCACTACACCAGAATCAAATAAATCTGACATACTTTGAGTACATTGTTCACCTTCGTTAGAAACATTTATCTGCTCGCTATGTAAATTTTGCAAATCAGGCATGTCAAACTGGACAGCATTCATTGTAATGGAACGTGCCGCATCATCAGTTGTTTAATTTACTGTGGACATAATTGAATTTGTTTGCTCAGCATTAGGATTAAAATCATTACTAGTGGTTGGCACATACTGATTATCTCTAATTAGAGGACTATCACTATTACACTGAGTGTCGCTAGTATTATCGGTCAAATTATTCGAGTCGACTTTTTCACTCATTGCACATCGTGGTGTACTGTTAGCAGTTTTTTGCAGCATTTTCACAGTTCAAAGTTAAGCACAAAATCAAACAAAGACAAAGCCAAAATGGAACAAATAAAATTACAACAAAGAGCAATAAATTGCCAATGATCTGTGAAAGAAAGAGTGACAAGTTAGTAAATGCGTTGGGCCAGATGCAAGCCCCATTAAACACTAAGTAAATAAGAGCAGATATATAACTGATTACTTCTCAGCAATTCACAAAAATACGATCCTGGCAGGGTCGCCAAGTGTAGCCTCCCCACAGATAAATTCTATAATAATCTCCCAACAGTAAAAAATATATATAATTCACATTCAGTGTAACTGCCCAACAGATAAATTCTGTAACCAACCAATAATACAATGTGACTAACCTCTCAATAAAACTATCACTCACTTATAACCTTTCAATAACGACTGTGAAATTGAACTGGTAAATTTTGCACGTCAGCAGCGCTGCGTCATGGCCCTGAAAGATCATTCTGAATAAATTAAAAATTCTTACCTCAGTAAAGTCCCCAGATAACGCGTATATATCTGCTCATATAACAATTTTTTCTGGCACACCTCAGTGCAATGCTGGCTGGTAGATTTGTCATGTATAAAAAGAAACAACTGATTTTTCTTTACAATAATCAGGATGACCATGGATTGGAGAAATTAGTAAAATCTTTAAATTGACTTGAATGATTGTCAAAAGTTAATTTTTATGAGAAAGATTATTATTAAGAGTATTTTTAAAAACATTTACATGGCACTTGATATAACAATAATACATATGCGCGACGTTACTTTTACCTTATACTACAACACTCCGCCATCGCTCCCCACGACCGGCCCAGTGAACTTCACACACACGACTGCTGGCAACTACAAACTCCTACTGCTATTGACACTGCTCTTACTGCATACAACACTGCTCTCTGGTCTGAGATTCTCTTATAGCTTACATATTGCAGGCAGCGCGTGAGCAATCGATCGAAATTACATCTGCTCGAGTGCGCTAACAACAAATTCTTTAATCATGCACCTCTTACACCCTACTCTAGAGTCACACGCTACAGGCTTAACGTAAGAGAAATATTTCCTATCAACCCAGCTGTTTTCTCTGATGATGATTTTATTGCCGATGATAATGAGCCACATACAGTGTACACTAAGCTCATAGCTATTGAGACTAACCACCTTCTCGCTCCGCAGCCAACACCTACTATCATTTCTCAACAGTGGGAGATTATGCAAGCAACACCAACCACCAACAGCTAATGTCACAACAGTAGGGGAATACCCAGATTCAGCCATCCCGAACTTCTCAGCTCAGGGGCTCTCCACAACCATTTTACAATATTTTCTAAGATTTTAAGGCAGTGAGCCAACATCCGCAAATAAACAACAAGCCCACGAAGGCTGCTAATATTAAATAGAAGGCTGAGTCCTTACCAGTAAACTGATGACAGTACTATTTGACAAAAAAGAACCAACGCACTAAGAGCAAAACAATTAAAGCAAAAAGAAATTAAGCAGAATAAAGCGGAAGCCTAAGAACAAGCCATCAACGGATAAGTCTAAGAGGGCTGCTAGAGACTTACTCCGACATGCCTGCATCTACACTGATGAGAATATGTGGAAAGGTCTTACACTTTAGAACATTCAGAAGAAGAAATTGATTCCTTAATTGTTAGAACACCTGGAAAGATAATGAACTACATGTGGTGTCACCGCCAGACACCACAGTTGCTAGGTGGTAGCCTTTAAATCGGCCGCGGTCCGTTAGTATACGTCGGACCCGCGTGTCGCCACTATCAGTGATAGCAGACCGAGCGCCGCCACACGGCAGGTCTAGAGAGACTTCCTAGCACTCGCCCCAGTTGAACAGCCGACTTTGCTAGCGATGGTTCACTGACAAATTACGCTCTCATTTGCCGAGACGATAGTTAGCGTAGCCTTCAGCTACGTCATTTGCTACGACCTAGCAAGGCGCCATTATCATTTACTGTTTATTGTAAAACATGTACCATCAAGAGCGATGTTCACCAATTATGGATTAAAGTTAAGTATTCCAGAAGCTACGTACCTTTTTTGCTAGTCTCAGTTCCTTGTCATTTTCCAGACCTCACGCCAGCCTGCGTGAGCTTAAACGCGTGCCTTTCGGCTTCCTCCTCATAGTGGCTTGGCTGTCTTGCCAAGCCACAACACTACAGAACCACTGCAGAGCCTGGGACGCATGGATGCTCGTTGAGTGCAAAGGTTTTGACTAACTCGATGTGTATGTTTTAATTATTTGTCTAGAAATCTAAAAAGACTTTATTCTTGCAGTACTGAAGTTCATGAAAACATTCGCGATTTTCAGGTGTTAATCCCCTTACCAAATATTTCAATGTTGATAAACTAATGACTAGAATTTCACCAAGTGTTAATTTCCCACTGATGCTGCCCTTTACAGCTGCGAAAGTTTAGATTTTCATAGCACACTATGTAAGGTAATATGAGCAAATGTAGTAATTTCTTAAAAGCTTACGTTGACCTGTTTCTTTAGGTTCATATGTGATTCATATGAAAGGTAAAGGATGTATAGACTAATAAATGACAGAACTTATAAACCATTTCGGCTAAAGGTTTGCCTTTTTCAACCTTATCCTCCAACTACCTCAAGCTTCCCTAATCCATGGCGAACCTAGAATGTTATGCGTACACACACATCTATGGTGAGACGTAAAGTGAGAGGCAAATATCCACTGTACAGCTGGCAAACGTCAAAGCAACACGGTACAGGCATTCGTTTCCACTAAGGGGCTTTGGAGTGACGCTAGTAACCCAGTGGACGTCAACTGGGATTCAGAGCTGCACCAAAGAGCAGTCTTTCATGGCTTGTTCGAGTCGCTAATGCCAGTCCTGAGCTTATCGGTCACCTGTCTATTATCTCCACCGTGGTCCGGGAGACTGCCATTTCGCGTGTGCTGACAACAATCTCCATTCATTTTGGCAGCAGCAAACGGTGCCACTCTAATCGGCAAGCAGAGCTCTTTGTGCGAAACATGTGCTAGTCCTCTGGACGACCACGATGAGCGCTTTACTAAACGCTGATAGTTCCTATCGTTTACCCGTCACAATCGAATGCTCACTACATGTAGCCATTGGAAAGACCTTTACCGTTGCGCTATAATCCGAAACGATAACATCTGGCCACACAGCCGGGATGAACAGCTGGCGAAGTGCTCATACGCCTTTGTTGCTGTAAACACAATGTCGCAACATGAAAGGATATTGTTCTGCATGGAGACATTTCGAGCACTCGGATACAGGTGCTCATAGACTAGCATTATGAATTCGTTTTACTATGTTATTTATTTATTTTTTCGTTAATCAGAGGGACACAATAAACTTACAACTATTATGATAGTTGTTCTCATTTTAGTACGTTTTTATTAGGTCGCTTTTTTCTCCGTCTTTCTGTTCAGTTAACATTTTGCAAGTGCTTTCAAATTGACTTCCTTGCGAGCCAGGGACTTGAAATTTTAAACATCGTTGAAATATGGACGATAATGCAATAGTAATTGTCGTTCTTGTCGGTCTTTTCGGTAGGAATGTGGATGATGCAGGAAGCGATCGGTAACTCCGGACTTCTTGGCAGCACTACAGGGCAGGCCTGTTGCGTGGGTACTATCACAATGCATTAAAGATAATACGCAAGTGGAAGGGCACATATGGGTAGAGAGAGGGAGTATGAGGAGATGGACAGAGAGAGGATGAGGAGTAGATGTGTCAATATATGTGACATACACGTACACAGGAGAAGCCACAGATATAAGGTCAGTATATTTGTATTAATAACTATTTAAATAAAAAATACAATCTCATAAAATTTTTTAAGATTCATTGAGAAATTTTACACACACAAAACTAAAAGCTAGAATATATTTACTTAAATAGAAATAATTTGTAATATAATATCATTTTATATCCGACTAAAAAGTATAAAATAATATCTCTTAGCCCCATACAGATTCGTAAGCCCACACACATAGTTTTCAAAATTCTGTTTTGTGATTTTCAATTGCTATAACAATACTTGTAAGACTGGCAATGAAAAACGTTGGTTTCATGAAATAAGCAACTGTTAGGAGCTGAATTACTCACGCATTAATTAAGTACTATATATACTTCACGCTTTTCGTTATAAATCTTACAGAACATTGTCATAGCTATTAAAAATCCACAAACACCAATTTTCAAAATTTCTGTATGGAATCAGGAATCTATATGGGAAAAGGGATATTATTTTACACTTTTTATCAGGTAATTTGACACTAGTTGTCCGTTTCTCTCTTCGGAAAGTCCCAAATGTCACTACAGCTGCTTTCAAAATGTTTCGGTTTTGTTTGTCATCTAATGTGGTTAAAATGGCTCTGAGCACTATGGGACTTAAGTTCTGACTGCGTCAGTACCTTAGAACTTCGAACTACTTAAACCTAACTCACCTAAGGACATCACACACATCCATGCCCAAGGCAGGACTGTAGCAGTCGCGCGGTTCCAGACTGAAGCTCCTAGAACCGCTCGGCCATACCGGCCAGCGTTGTCATCTGATAGTATGTCCTGTTCCTCTAGATCTTTTTTGATGGCCATATACCATCGTCCTTTGTTTTTCGTTTTCATTCAAAGAGGTTAAATATACTATTCATACGTTTTGAATCATTCTTGCTCCTATTACAAGTCGGGAAGGTCAGAGCGTTGATGACCTTGTAATACGTTGTGACGTCGATATAGAAGGGATGAGTGGTCAGAAACTATGAAGAATCAGTCCATCAGCTGTTCAGCAATCACAAATGCAGCGATAACTGCAACATATCTGTTTAACAGAAGTCGTATACTCAAAGCAGTAGGTTTTCTTGCAGCGCACGCTTCTTAGGATAATTTGCTCTAAAGGATTCAGACGACGAATCAAGTTAATGCGTGTTATTTCGATCAGCTATTTGCTAAAATCAGTGCTCATACTATAGTTATCTTAAGCCCAATTTCCCACCGGCCTGCAAGATCACCCACACTACAAAGAATCGTAGGAGGCAGACCACGCCCAACTTCTCGCAGCACGCTGAACAACTTCCAAGCCAATTTACCATTCACTGTAATCTATGTTGAGTGCAATGTGATGTGCATAACGTTGTAGAACAATATCATGCACATCCGGTAAAATTTATCGGGCATCCTCAAAACGCGCGAACTCCGGCTTTGTAAGAAGTCTTCCCTTCAATAGTTTTTCTTATACAATGCACGGTCATATTGCTGCGGACTTACTCGAAATCTCTTCATAACTGTTCTTTTTTCTTTCTTTTCTTACTACGCTGCGGATGATCTTCCATGTACGTAATCATGTTTAGTACCCGCTCTTCGAACAACGACTGTCCTTTACTACGTTTCACTGGAGACAGAATTTGTGGTTTTCTGTCCGACGAGCATAATGAACCACACATTTCGACACTTCTTTCAATATTATTTTGCATGTCAAGCACGTGTCCTGGTCATGGTGCTCATGTACATTGCCCGCACAATCGTGCATATGTGACACCACACATTCTACTGACTCGTTTTGCAGAAACGCTAACTTTTCGTCTGACAATTCTTTCTCAGTCTGCGAAACAGCGTGGCTTCATTTCTGACGAAACGTCAACTTTGGTAACTTCTTGTAGATATAAAACAATGTTTTCTTTGTGTATCGTTACCTCTGCACAGCTTTATAACAACGTCGCTAGTATTGTAGCACTGTTGTGAGTTACTCGACGTCGAAGCAGTTCAAATACGCTCCGCACCCTCATGCTGCGCTCACCATTACCTTCAGTTCCGCCCCCTGCTGTTATTAACAGCCAATATTGTGGTTGCGTGGTAGACACTGTATGGAATGTCAAATGCCATAAACATCTTTGGCCTTTTGCGACCTCGCACTCAAGGGGTTCCTTGTAAGATATATATACAGGGTGAGTAACTAAGTATTGTCACCTAGAATAACTCCGAAAGTATGATAGTAGCTGAAACGTTTGTGGGACAAATGTTGTATAGGATAACGAGGCCCATAATATGACTTTGTTTTTTTGTTGTTAGGTGGGGTCACGTCGGAGCGGCTATCGGGAAGAACCCAATGATGTGTAACAATAAGGTTTTTGAAGGTCCTTGTTCAGAAGGTGTTCGAAGTGATGACGATTGGTATCAATGCACTGCTGAAATCTTGTTATCATGGATTGAGTGGTATTCCTTATCACTTTAGCACCTATCGAAGCACATGCTCTGACAATTCTCTCTCGTACAAAGTGCAAATAGTAAATATTTCCGAATACGGCGTAACCATCTAACGTGCCATTGACATGTAAACACCATTCGACGGTTTCGCAATACAACACTAATAGGAACGGTATGACTAGTATCGTCGAATCAAGAGAATGGGAATGATGTATTTCTTCGAAGAACAAGTCCATTTGCTTCTTATTTACGGAGAATGTCAACAAAATTCAGTGAGAGCTAGAGACTTATAAGCTGAAAGATATCCTCATTGTGCTCACCGTACACGTTGTAATTTAAATATGTGTATGATAAATTGAGAACAACTAGATCTTTAACTCATCGGAAACATATCCGGCAAAGGGAAGTTACTAACGAGGAAACAGAAACTGGTACTCTTGCCACTGTGGTTCGAAGTCCTTGTGTTAGTTCGCTTCAAATCGCAAAGGAATATGGCATGAGACAGAGTAGTGTTCTTCGTGTTCTGCATCGCCATAAATATCATCCTTACCATATCACTCCCCACCAAGAATTAACTGGTCCGGATTGTATGCGTCGCATTGAATTCTGCCGATGGGCTCAACTTCAGATTCAGAGGAATGACATGTTTATTAATTTGATTTCATTTACTGACGAGGCTGCATTCACGAACCATGGAAATGTTAATTTGCGTAAAATGCATTATTGGGCAACTGAAAATCCAATCTGGCTGCGGCAAGTGGCTCACCAAACACCGTGGTCGGTGAATGCATGGAGTGGAATTCTGGAGGACAGAATTATAGGCCCCTACTCATTGAAGAAAATCTTAATGGTAGGAAGTAAAACACATTCCTGCAAGAAATATTAGGTCAGCTGTTGAAAGAAGTACTTTAGGAGCACAGAACACAATGTGGTATCAACACGATGGGTGTCTGGCATATTTTTCGCTGATGGCTAGAAATGAGGTTCAGAGGCGTTTCCCAAATCGTTGGGTTGAACGCGGAGAAGATGTGTCGTGGCCGTCTCGTTCGTCAGACTTGACGCCGCAGAATTTTTTCTTGTGGGGATTCGTAAGAGACATTGTTTATAAAGACGTTCCAACTGCACCTGAAGTTATGCGAGGGAGAATTGTCAGAGCACGTGCTTCGATAAGTGCCGATGTGTCAAGGAAGACCATTGAGTCCATGATAAGAAGATTGCAGAACTGCATTGATGCCAATGGTCATCACTTCGAACACCTTCTGTAAATGGACGCTCATGGAACCTTTGTGACATCTGATGACCTTCAAAGACCTTACTGTTACACATCATTGGATCGTCTCGATAGCCGCTATCAGAAAACAAGTACCAAACTATAGCACTGCATTTAAAAAATCAAAGTTGACATTCATATCTATGAAGCCACTCCACTTAGCACCAAAAAACCATCGTCATATTATGGCCCCCGTTGTCCTATGGAACTTTTGCCCCACAAACTTTTCAGTTCCTATGACACTTTCGGAGTTATTCTAATTGGCTATAGTTTTGACTCACCCTGTAGATGCACTGCCTTTATGGGAGTCCGGTTATATTGAATATAATATTTATGGAAGAGCACATTTCATTGTAAGTGTTACGTGATATTTGCAAAGCATTTCCATTTTCCTGGCACTCGCTTTCAAGACTTATTTACCTAGTCCATTTGATAAACTCCATTCGTGCAGGTATGTAAATCTATTGGTACGTTTCATTCTGGCATATCCTGGGAGATTTACGTTAATGTAATGTCAATTATCCTTCTCTGGCATTCTTAATTACTTTAGTCATAATGAATTGCAGATGCTGCTCTAAAACGTTACATATTATTATTAATAGCTGTAATCAACATTGATTGGCCTTGTCAGTGTAGGACCTCAACAAAACTATCACAAATTCGCTTGGAAATTGCAACCACTAGAGAAAGGGTCAAGACTGTAAGAAATTTTACTAGGGTATCAGACAGCAGTAAAATACACTCCTGGAAATTGAAATAAGAACACCGTGAATTCATTGTCCCAGGAAGGGGAAACTTTGTTGACACATTCCTGGGGTCAGATACATCACATGATCACACTGACACAACCACAGGCACATAGACACAGGCAACAGAGCATGCACAATGTCGGCACTAGTACAGTGTATATCCACCTTTCGCAGCAACGCAGGCTGCTATTCTCCCATGGAGACGATCGTAGAGATGCTGGATGTAGTCCTGTGGAACGGCTTGCCATGCCATTTCCACCTGGCGCCTCAGTTGGACCAGCGTTCGTGCTGGACGTGCAGACCGCGTGAGACGACGCTTCATCCAGTCCCAAACATGCTCAATGGGGGACAGATCCGGAGATCTTGCTGGCCAGGGTAGTTGACTTACACCTTCTAGAGCACGTTGGGTGGCACGGGATACATGCGGACGTGCATTGTCCTGTTGGAACAGCAAGTTCCCTTGCCGGTCTAGGAATGGTAGAACGATGGGTTCGATGACGGTTTGGATGTACCGTGCACTATTCAGTGTCCCCTCGACGATCACCAGTGGTGTACGGCCAGTGTAGGAGATCGCTCCGCACACCATGATGCCGGGTGTTGGCCCTGTGTGCCTCGGTCGTATGCAGTCCTGATTGTGGCGCTCACCTGCACGGCGCCAAACACGCATATGACCATCATTGGCACCAAGGCAGAAGCGACTCTCATCGCTGAAGACGACACGTCTCCATTCGTCCCTCCATTCCCGGCTGTCGCGACACCACTGGAGGCGGGCTGCACGATGTTGAGGCGTGAGCGGAAGACGGCCTAACGGTGTGCGGGACCGTAGCCCAGCTTCATGGAGACGGTTGCGAATGGTCCTCGCCGATACCCCAGGAGCAACAGTGTCCCTAATTTGCTGGGAAGTGGCGGTGCGGTCCCCTATGGCACTGCGTAGGATCCTACGGTCTTGGCGTGCACCCGTGCGTCGCTGCGGTCCGGTCCCAGGTCGACGGGCACGTGCACCTTCCGCCGACCACTGGCGACAACATCGATGTACTGTGGAGACCTCACGCCCCACGTGTTGAGCAATTCGGCGGTACGTCCACCCGGCCTCCCGCATGCCCACTATACGCCCTCGCTCAAAGTCCGTCAACTGCACATACGGTTCACGTCCACGCTGTCGCGGCATGCTACCAGTGTTAAAGACTGCGATGGAGCTCCGTATGCCACGGCAAACTGGCTGACACTGACGGCGGCGGTGCACAAATGCTGCGCAGCTAGCGCCATTCGACGGCCAACACCGCGGTTCCTGGTGTGTCCGCTGTGCCGTGCGTGTGATCATTGCTTGTACAGCCCTCTCGCAGTGTCCGGAGCATGTATGGTGGGTCTGACACACCGGTGTCAATGTGTTCATTTTTCCATTTCCAGGAGTGTATATCATTTTCCACGACCGCAATGGAATGTGCAAAAACATTGCAAAATGTCAGAGACCAAAATTAGTGAGTCAGAACTCACCGCGTAATTTTGCCCCTTACGTTTCCTCTTGGACACACGCAGAGAATTTCGAGACAGATCCTTGACAGATTTCATTCCAGTGTCAGAAACCTTAGAGTCAGTCTTCAGTAGAGAAGCGTGGGTCTGGAGTTCAAGCTCTTCGCTCCCAGAGATGGTGCAGAACGTCACTATGTGGTTTGTATCCCACCAAATGCATGAAAAATAACTACTCACAGCAACGTGAAAGTCTCCTGACCAACCCCAGTCCTGATAAGAAAAGGGGTTCAGTTTAAATCTGAGATTACTTGGTTTTTTTGTTTTACGATTAGACATGCATAAATTGGTTGTTTATTCATACACAGATCGTTTTAAAAAGATGTTAAACTATAATTTCAATTCAACAAGAAAACATAATTGAAAGTTAACATACAGGCGGGGATACAAACACATACAGCTCTAGTTAATTGCAAAACTAGTGTTATTATATTTATTCACATTTCTCTACAAGATGAAAGTCAACAATAGTAAAACAAAGTTGATGGATTGTATTGGAATGGGATCAGGTGATGCTGAGGGAACTAGATAAAGAAAGGGATGCTAAAACTAAAACACCACTTTTCCTCTTTAGCAGCAAAATGACTGACTGTAACAGAATTAGAGAGAACATAAAATACAGAGTGGCAATAGAAAGAAATGAATTTCTGAAAAATGGGAATTTGTATACATCGAATATAAGTTAAAATGTCAGGTATTCATTCTCGAAGGTATCTGTACAGAAATGAAATGTGGACCATAAACAGTTGAGACCAGAAGAGAATAGAAGTTCTTTAAGCGAGTTGCTGCAGGAGAATGGCGGAGATTATTTGGGTAGATCGAATAAGTAGTTGAGGAGGTACAAAATCGAAATGGCGAAAGACAAGAATTTATGGCAAATCTTGACTAAATGAAGGGGATAACAGATGTGACACATCCTGGGGCATCAAGGAATTGTTAATTTAGTAACGGAGGAAAATTTGGTGGTTAGAAATTGTCGTGGGAGAACAAGACTTTGAGTGCAGCGAGAAAGCTCAGATGGATGTAGTTCCTCGGCCTCTCGCTGTACTCCCTGTACACTGCCGACGCACCGAAAGTGGCAGGAGTCAAACTGGAGCTGTACGCTGATGATACAGCCCTGTTCACTCGCAGCATGAGCGCGCAAGTGCTGAGCAACCGCCTCCAACGCCGGTGCGACGCCTTGGGCTCATGGGCAACGAAGTGGCGGCTGAAATTCAACGCCACAAAGAGCCAGGCAGTCGTCTTCACCCGAAGACTTCTGCCGCCAGGGATTACGCCAGTCGAAATCCTGGGAGAACCTATGCCATGGAGTGGGACGGCGAAATACCTAGGGGTTATCCTTGACCGCAGGCTCACCTGGAAGCATCACATCCGTGATGTGAAAGGCAGACCAATAGGACGCCTTCGCGCCCTGTATCCGCTGCTAAACCCGCAGTCAAAAACACGGCATCACGCTTTACCTAACATTGGCTCGCCCACTGTTAGAGTATGCGGCCATGGTCTGGGGGAAAACCGCAGATGCTCACATTGTGACTCTGCAGCGGATACAGAACCGCGCCCTGAACACTGCTACGCATCTTCTGAGGCGCTTCTGGACGCGCCAACTCCACGAGGATACCGGGATCCTGCCTCTCCGAGACAAGTTTCGCGCCATCGCTAGGAAGTTCTACGAGAAGACGGGACGCCCCCGCAACCGGATCATCCGTGGACTGGGCCAACATCTTCATCACAGTCCAACCACGTGTTGGCCTCACCTGCTGAAGGATTAAGTTTTACTAATCCCTCCACAGTGTGTGTTTCTCTTATTCAGCTAGGACCAATCAACAAGAGCGGTAATATATCTTTCTCTATTTTACAGGAACTGCAGGAATGACAAATTTTGTCTAAACTGCACCACCACGAGCCAAGGATAGGCTCGTCTTTTCAGCGTCAGCGTCAGTTTGCTGCAGACACCCAGAGATGAATAGGCTGTGCAGGATAAACTAGCTGCATCAAACTAGTTTTGAGACTGAAACCATATGACAACAACAACATTAACAATTTTTACGGACCCATACATCAAGTTGTTTAAGTAATTCTTTATTGTTCAGTGCGTTTTATTTATGACGTGTATTTTAAGTTGGATTTTTTTTATTATAACTGTCTGGTGGAAAATATTTTTCGAATTTTTAAATCTATCTTGGAACATGTAAGTTAAATCTGGCTCAAAGACCATTACCAAGAATACAGCTGTCAGTTTGATATATACGATGTTTATCTTCATACACATGGTAGTTTGATAAATGTAAGGCATAGTGGACTTCTTAATTAGGTTATGAGACGACGACTAAACAAAACTCCTATCTGTACAGTTGTCTTCTGTGTGATACTGCTGAAGTCTCTCACCTGTTCGTGGAGACTTTGTGCCAGCTATTTCGCTCCTGTGAGCGTCTTATAACGAGCAAACCGTTAGAACAAATACACTGTCAATCGATACGACGCTGACCTCCTTCTGTGAATGTCGGAACTATGACCGTGGCAGTCAGCCAGCACATTTTTGCGGTAGCTCATGAAAGGAAAGCTGTCTTTGACCGGGGCGAGATGGGATGTTGCAACTAACCCCGGCGGCGGCATTAGCGGACAAAGGGAATGCCATTAGTCGGAACGTAACGAGCGGCGCGCGTTAACGACGTCCAGCTCCCATTTCAGGTAACGACGTGGCTTCCTTCTCCATTGGTCCCGTTCGTCTCATCAATATCCTACATGCATTACGATTATTTACCGCTAACGTGCAGTTACAATTGGCCAAATAACAGTACCATGAACAAACACGATTTACGAAAAGAAAGAATAAAACTCTTAAATGTAGATGCAAGATGTACGAAAGAAATTTTTAATTCCCTTTATACTGGGGAAAATAACTATAGAAATAGCTTTAATTTTAATATATAGATGGTCCTAAAACTTTAGGGTCTAATTTGTAAAGTCGGTAGAAGAATCTAAATGGAATGATTTGAAATAAAAATCGAATGATCAAAAATGAAAACACTAACTGACTAAAATGTTAAGCACCCAGAAGGGGACGTGGAGACGAAATGAAACATCATGAATTAAAAGAGTTTGTGGTATTATTTCTATGACTACAATATAAACTCAGATTTACAGGGACTTGTCAGTACAGGCCCACTTATCAGCAGGGTTCTACAACCTCTCTGGCCTGGATGCGTGTGCTGATTCGGTTGGGAAGCGTGTCATAAAGCCACCGTACCCTCTCCTGCAGCAGCCTGACCACAACTGTAGTAGATGTTTATTGATATCCTGGATACTGGCAGTGGGATGGAGTAGATGTCTTCAAAATCTCAGTATCATGCAGAATGTTCAGAGACACTCATGCCATATGTGGACCAGAATAGTCTGCTGAAAAATAACATCACCATATTACCACATGAGAAGCAATCTATGATAAAGTAAGATGTCTGTAAAGTACCGTTGTGCCTTCAGGTTTCCCTCACAAAAATAGCAAATAAATAATAATAAATACATATAATCAGAAGGTAGAAATAAATTATCAACAAATTAGAAGTAAATAACAGACTTATAAAATTAATAATTAATTCTATTTAAGGTGAGAAAATTAAGAACAAAAGTTACCTTAATACAGGCTTACAGACTATCCCAAAACTTTAGGATCTAAGTTATAAAGATGGTAGAGGAATTTAACTGAATATTTTAAGAAAACGAACGGATGGTCGAAAATGAATACACTGCCTGACCAAAAAGTTACGCACCCAGAACGAGAGGAAGCAAACAGTTGATACGTTTCAGTTTGGGAGTGTATAAGACGTTATTTCAATGATTACAATATCGACTCAAATTTACAAACAATTTCGCAGTATGAGTCCACTTACCAGTATGACATGGCACCCTCTGTAGCCTGTTTGCATGAACTGATTCAGTTGGGAAAGCGTATCACAAAGCCAGTCTATCACTTCTTGAGGCAAGCTGACCGTCCGCAGCTCGTGGTCGTGCGGTAGCGTTCTCGCTTCCCACGCCCGGGTTCCCGGGTTCGATTCCCGGCGGGGTCAGGGATTTTCACTGCCTCGTGATGACTGGGTGTTGTGTGACGTCCTTAGGTTAGTTAGGGTTAAGTAGTTCTAAGTTCTAGGGGACTGATGACCGTAGATGTTAAGTCCCATAGTGCTCAGAGCCAGAGTGGCAAGCTGACCTACAATTATTGTAACTGCTACTTGATGTCCTGGACAAATCTCGCTAGTCGTCGATATACTTTAACATCACCCCAGCAGTTCGTAGTGACATGTACCATATGTGAGCAATTACTATCGGCTGTTGCAAATCTGCACAACAATAGTATCCCATGAGAAACAATCTAAATCTGGAGGCAAGATGTCCGTGACATATTGTGGGGCCATCAGATCTCCTTCAATCACTACCAGGCTAACTCTGAAGTCACACAAGACGGCTCCCCACACCAGTATGCTGATGCTTTAGATCCATACTTAATAATAATATACAACCGTTCGTTCAACGAAACATCCGTACACAAAGACTGGAAGGTTGCATAGGTCACACCAATATTCAAGAAAGGTAGTGCGAGTAATCCACTAAATTACACGCCCACATCGTTAACGTCGATATGCAGCAGGATTTTAGAACATATATTATATTCGAACATAATGAATTACCTCGAAGAAAACGGTCCATTGACACACAGTCAACATGGGTTTAGAAAACATCGTTCTTGTGAAACAGAACTAGCTTTTTATTCACACGAAGTGCTAACTGCCATTGACAGGGGAGTCCGGATCGATTCCGTATTTATGAATTTCCGGAAGGCTTTTGACACTGTACCACACAATCGGCTCGTAGTAAAATTGCGTACTTATGGAATATCGTCTTAGTTATGTGACTGGATTTGTGATATCCTGTCAGAGAGGTCATAGTTCGTAGTAATTGACGGAAAGTCATCGAGTAAAACAGAAGTGATTTCAGGCGTTCACCAAGGTAGTGTTATAGGCCCATTGCTGTTCCTTACCTATATAAACGATTTGGGAGACAATCTGAGCAGCCGTCTTGGGTTGTTTGCAGATGACGCTGTCGTTTATCGACTAATAAAGTCATCAGAAGATCAAAACAAACTGCAAAACGATTTCGAAGAAATATCGGAATGGTGCGAAAAGTGGCAGTTGACCTTAAATAACGAAACTTGTGAGGTCTCCACACGAGTGCTAAAAGGAACTCGTTAAACTTCGGTTACACTATAAATTAGTCTAATCTAAAAGCCGTAAATTCAATTAAATACCTACGTATTACAATTACGAACAACTTAAATTGGCAGGAACACAGAAAATGTTGTGGGGAAGGCAAACCATAGACTTCGTTTTATTGGCCGGACACTTAGAAAATGTAACAGACCTACTAAGGAGACTGCCTACGCTACGCTTGTCCGTTCTCTTTTAGAATACTGCTCCGCAATGTGGGATCCTTACCAGATAGGACTGCCGGAGTACATCGGAAAAGTGTTATCGCGAAATATGGGAGAGTATGTCACAGAAATGATACACGATTTGGGCTGGAAATCATTAAGAGAAAGGCGTTTTTCGTTGTGATGGAACCTTCTCAAGAAATTCCAATCACCAGCTTTCTCCTCCGAATGCGAAAATATTTTGTTGATACCACTTACATAGGGAGGAACGATCACCAGGGTAAAATAAGGGAAATCAGAGCTCGTACGGAATGAAATAGGTGTTCAGTCTTTCCGCGCGCTATGCGAGAATGGAATAATAGAGAATTGTGAAGGTGGCACTTAAATGTGATTTGCAGAGTATCCGTGTGGATGTAGATGCAGATGACACCGCTAATAACACCGGTATGCCTGTCCATTACACAGGAAGAATAGGACCATTTCCTTTCTCTGCTTCGTGATGACTGGGTGTTGTGTGATGTCCTTAGGTTAGTTAAGTTTAAGTAGTTCTAAGTTCTAGGGGACTGATGACCATAGATGTTAAGTCCCATAGTGCTCAGACCCATTTTTAGGACCATTTCCGACGTTGCCGCCGTATTTGCTGATGATGTAAATCTAGGATAGTACAGAACGTCTATTCATTACTGAACAAAATGCGACGCCATCTGTCAGGTGTACATGCATCACAACTCCAAGTAAAGCTGTTTGTGTCCCAGCTGCTGCTTTTCTCTGACTAATGCTCCGGGCTGACACAAAATGTTAGAAGGATTCCATTTTTTATTTTTGGATGGCAGCACAGCTGTGAAGGCCTTGCGATATGTCTGAAGTATAATACGGCGATACACTTTGAGGTGGCTAGACATGGTAGACTGGAATGTTGAAGACGGGTATGCCTACCCACAAAATTCCGTGCAGTCTATTATTGGACCAGTGTCACATCTGACTGCCTGACAAATCTATATATTGAGGGACTCGACCAGGCTATTAAGTGGCTCCTTTGAAACTCGGTCAGACGCTGATAACCTTCTGTCACCAGTTGAGTACTTGGCAACCGTGTGTCCTTGACAGTGATCACGCAATATCCTGACACTCTTCACGCCCCTAGTAAACCGCACCTGGCCTGGTAACAACACTAAACACGAACAATAGTAATGAAATCCAGAGGCCGTTATATTTGTCACAGAGAACTGCAGACCCACAGATGGTGTGTACAAGAACAATGTTACACTGACATTCGACTATGTCTTCTGGGTGCTTCATACATTTGTTAGGCAATGTATTTCACATTGCGTGAGGGTTTGAGTCAGTGACGCCCAACGTTCTGGCTTGTGCGCCTTGCCCGGTCACGAGCGCCAACCAGAACGCTCAGCCTCACTTGAGATTTCACCCACCGCCAGCCACACCAGGCTGTCTGACTGTGAAGGGGGTGAAGAACGGAAAACTGCGAGGATGCCGCACTTAAATGGAAGTGCCGTTGGACTATGTACTATATGGTTTTATATTTCACATTTCTCAACAACACAGGTCACAAACAAAAGAAATTTTCAGTATTATTTAATTATTTTTGCTCGATGAAGACATAATTTTTATCTGGTATAAACTGTTGGCATGCGAACAGGCACAGACAATTTCAAAGAGTTTCGCACTCAAGTGATTTTTTTAGTTTCGTAATCAAAAAAAGGTCTTTCAAACAAATGTGTCGATCGAAATGTTGTAGCACTTTTGCAGCCTCATTATGTAGACTTGTAAACTCTACCTGAGAAAAGCAATCTAGACGTCGTGGACAGTTCTAGCGCAAAAATATTTGTTATTGAAATTGGAACTACCTTGCAGGTCAATCAGTTACATCGGCATATCCACAGGGGCGTTTCTCAACTGAAACGGCAAACGATCTCAAAAACAAACTGACTTTGTCTTCAATATCTTCATAAGAATATCCTATTAATTCTTTCGACGCCACAATGAATTCTTAAAACCTCGTGTTCCTTTAAAGCCAGTGAGCTTAGGGAAGTAGGCTGTCTTTGTCAGAATGTGCCCTTTCTACAACGCGATTTTCTTTTTAAATACATCCCGATCAAATCAGAAAGAAGTTACCTTGCAATGTCTTATTGTGGGCAGTGTGGAGTCTAGTCCACTTAAAATGCGATGTCTGTAGTCTACCCCGGTTGCTTTAATTTTCATTCCTGCACTTCTTCTTCCTTCGAAAATTCAACAACAGCTAATTTTACATCAAAAAATCATTCCAGGCGTGCCCCTCATTGTAACCAACATATTTTGCAGTAATATGTAATATCTCCATAGTCCTCGTTCAGTTCCACTGGAAACAGCCGCAACAGACTACGGAATAATGCGTGCGACTTCAGAAATTTTACTGTTCGTACAACCAATTTCTTCACGTGCTCCAAGCCTGTAAATCTAGCAGAAAGTGTTTTTCTATCTACAGAACAATGAATCCAGTTTGGCGATCGTTGTAATTTTTTGCTTTTTAATTGCGAAGAAAATCTTTAAATTCTTTCAGCATGGTATTATGATGTAGTTTTAATAGCAAATGTCCAGTACCTGTCGTTATGCGAATTGAGAATTCTCATCCCTGTCTTTTGTCATTCCTATTCATTTTAACGATTGCAATGATAGATCGCTAGACTACCTCTTTTTGCGTAAACAGCCATTGGACCTTTGAGCGTTCTTCATGCCACAAACAACGGTTAAAAAGCGCTGACGGCACGATTCGGCCGAGCTCAGAGGGTTGTGCCGACCGAAAACGGCCGCACGGCAATGCTAAATGAAATGTGGCGCTGTTCCGAGTACTTCCGATAACGACCGAGAAAAGCCGAGTGACAGGTCAGGCCTTGGCCTGAACACGGCCCACACACGATGCGTGGGTGAAGTTTGGTACGCCGTGGCCGACCCTGCTTTTAATGAACAACTGGTTTTATGTTTGTATTTGTAAAATTTACAAATTTCATAGGAACAGCATGTCACATATATTACATGGCGAAGTGATTGAAATCTAGCACTCTCATATCTTTTACATGGAGTAGTTATGAGGCAGTTCTTCCACATTTCATCATCTTATATGTTCACTCCCTTTGTTCAGTATAGTTTCTCTCGTACGCTGCATCAGAACTGTAGACAATATTCTGTGTTACTAGTCACTCATCAGCTAATTTCTTCTTACGTCTCCTTCTTTTACTATGGTGTGTGTCTGGTAATCTTTCTGCAGAACTGAAAGCTTTAAAGCTGGCTGGGCTGACATAGAAGATTACTGAAAAGGAATAGGAAAAGCCATAAAAGGGTTCAGAGCTGATGGCTGATGTCAGCGCGGGTAGTTAAAACCGGAATTCGCTTCGCTCTACCCTACAACGCAGGTGATACTTCCAAAAATAGGTGTTGTTCGAGACACGGAGAAGAGACGTTTAATAAAGGATAAAAGTCTGAGCCAGTTGCTACCCTTCAGAGATGCTGCTGTATGAGAACCTCAGCAGGCATGCCACGGAAGAACGATCACTTTAAATCCCAATAAAGGCTTCCCCATTGGTTCACAGTATTTATTTTTGTGAATGTCTATGTGCAAGCCTTTCTATTTGTCAGCTTCAGAATCGTAACATAGAGTGGGAGAGGTTTCCTGGCTGCCTCTTCATGTCACAGCACTACTGGTTAATTATAGAAAAATCCACACAAGTAGGTGTATGTGCAACATTTTCACAGAACTACTCCTGGATGGAACTAAGAATGGGTGCTACTGCTGGCGGGCAAGATTCCTGCTGTGACAGAAACAGCCAAGCTTCAGAGTGTTAAGATGGAGAATCGATTCCGCTGGGGGACTGAAAAGTAAAGAGATCAATGAGATGGGTGTTGCAGTCATGTAGAAGGATATCTCCATTTTAGTACTGAGTGCAGAGGTCGAGCAGCACGCAGAACCTCAAGCCGTTGCTAATACCGACTTAAACCTCTATGCTGCATATGTGTGGTAATAATGGGCTGTCGTTGCAATCATCAGTTTGGTAGGAATGCAATGTAGTTAAATCCCGTGAAGAGCTGTGTGCTCAGTTTTGATGTTTACCAGCCAGTTAGTTGCTTCCATTATGCACTTTGGAGGTCTTTCTGGTATTCCTACCTACTTTTCCTTGGTTTTTCTTTAGTCCACTAACCACCCTGCTGTCATCGTCTGTATCTGCAGATTATTCTAATTAATATCCGTTTATCCTGCTCACCGAACTGTGCCAAGGTATATTTCATAACTATAATGCCTTGTTCATTTATTAAATTTTCATTTGCTTCTGCCCATGCGTGAATCATATGTAGATGGCGAAGAGTTCTCGGGCTTCCAGCCGGGTGGCGGTGTCTTCAAACAGCGACGTTTCGACGAGTGACATACTCATCATCTTCTGGCGAAGAAGATGATGAGTATGTCACTCGTCGAAACGTCGCTGTTTGAAGACACCGCCACCCGGCTGGAAGCCCGAGAACTCTTCGCCAGCTGTATACGCCGGGAAAGCATACACTCACATATGTAGATGCTTCTTGGAAACAAACCCGATTTTTGTAGTGATCCTATTACAGATAAATGATGCTTCTTCTGATCAACGTTTCCATGTGTGGTGCGCTACACTTACTTTCATGCTTGTTTGGCCCCCACTCCCCTTAATATTCACTCAATAAGATGTTTCCGTTTGTCTGACATTGTCATTTCCTTAAAATTTACACGATCTTATAGGGAGCTACTGTAGATCATCAGAGATAGATATATAGCATCTTAGGGGTACGCTGAACGGCTCAGTCGGCACACTAAGTAGGGCTTTGGCTACCCTTAGCTACTCCTGCCCAGAATAAATTTCCGAAATCCCACGATCTGCCGGCCGGGGTGGTCGAGCGGTTCTCGGCGCTACAGTCTGGAACCGCGCGACCGCTGCGGTCGTAGGTTCGAATCCTGCCTCGGGCATGGATGTGTGTGATGTTCTTAGGTTAGTTAGGTTTAAGTAGTTCTAAGTTCTAGGGGACTGATGATCTCAGAAGTTAAGTCCCATAGTGCTCAGAGCCATTTGAACCCACGATCTGTTGGTTTTCGTAGTCAAATTTTCTTTTAATTGATCGAATTTCAACAGGAGAAGTAAATGCGAACACTTAATAATAAAAGAAATACGAAATTGAAATGGTTGTAATTTGTGGGCCTTTTCACTTATTTGTACTTCCTCACAGGAAAAGTTGGTGAGTAAAAGTCCAGCGTTACTCTATTAGTCGTTAAAATTTGGGGGGATGTTTTTGTGTGTTATTGTTTGTTTATGATTTCGTTGTGCTTTGCCGCTTTTAATTTAGGAATTTGGCTATTAGGGACGGAGTGTTTAAATTTTTGTGTCAGTATTTGATTTTGCCAAGGTTAGCCCCTACTTGTTGCACGTAGTTTAGAGGAAATGAGTAACATACTTAGACAAGAAGTAAGTCAAACCGTGAACTATGAACTTAACATGTACATCGATGAGGCAGTTCGCACGGTTCTGAAATGAATGAAAGTCATGAAACTAATTTGAACGCGTCATTAGTCACGGATGAAGAAGCAAACTTCATGCAGAACGGCGCAGAACCAGTCGAAGCTGAGATATGGCTCAGTCTTCGGAAGGTTCCATAGTCGCAGGCTGCGGGAACGTGAAACAAATTGTGGATATTCGCCCTCCAAATTCTGCTTGAATGTCACCTTTTGATATGCAGTCATTATTAACTGAAGTGGCATTAACGGCTTTAAAAATAGTCGAACGTCACAAAAGGGTGGAAAAGCAGAATGGGATTGCTGATGGGTGCTACAAGACACAAGAATTCTTCAAAAAGACATACGAAAATTTAAAAAAGGCGGACAAAAATTTCAGACTTATGGGAATTTGAAAAGACAGACGAAAACTCCAAAAGTCAAGAGAAGAAGAATGATGCGTATGTTAAGAAGAGCTGTTCAAGGGACATAATAATCATATCTACGTATTGGAACAACAGTTAACATGTCATTTACAAGGGTGTAACGAACGAATGGAACAATTAGGCAAAAACATCGGGACAGAAGAAATAAGAAGAGAACTAAACTAGTCATTGAGGACCAAATGAGCAATTGCAAAAGTAAATTAGGCAAAACAACTCAAGAAGTGAAAGACTCAACCTGTGAATTGCGAAAGGACGTTGACAACATGAAATAGTGGAAATATATAGTCACAGGCGACATTTCTCAAGTTAGGAAGCAGGTAGAAGAATTGTCATTGTGTAATGCTTTAAGTTCGAAAAGGACCGTTCCAATTAATTTAGAAGATCAAGAAAAAATAAAAGTGCTGTTTCAGTTCAAAGAAAATCAAACTGACATCAACCATCGCCATTGTGCAGCGTTGATGGAACTGTTCAAAAAGACCCAACGATGCAGTGGATCAACAAACGGTGAGACATTGGTGAGCAAAGAAGATAAGCATGAGGAAGAGGGTGAGTTGCGTGAATTAATGGAAGGACTCTGTCGTATAAGTGGTAATTCTGTACCATCGCCCGTGAGCGTACAATCAGCTGTGCCAGTAGGAATAAATTATCAGGGCACTGAAAAGTTCTAAAAAGAAAGAATTTTGTTTCGATTCAGAAGTACGCACTGTTTTCGGACACATGGGACAGTTTTCGTCCCAAAATTAGGAGAAAACAGTTTCAGGACGATTTAAAGAGATCTTGGTCCGCCGGTTGCGAAACGAAATTTATTTTTGCTCGTCTACGAGAATAGGCGGCCCCAATTATGAACGTTCGTGGTCAAGTACCGATTGTCTGAGAAGATTAAAAAGTCGCTCCTGCACGAATTTTTGGCGATAGAAAAACTGGAAAGTGTCAAACTACGCACTGTACTGATGGAGTCAAACACAGTTTCACAGTTTAGAAGTCCGTCGTCGTACTTTAAAGAAGTGGTCAAGAGAAAGCATTTCTTGGAAGCACCGTTTGAAGAAAAGGAACGCACACGACTCTGCCAAAACAAACTGCCTAACTGATTTCAAAAAAGAAATTAAGTTAGTAGGTCATGTTATGGACGAAGTCGGCGCGCTCTTGCAGCTGTTTGACAAACTTGGCCACGCTCGCGAAACCTAAGTCGGGGAAGAAGCACACTTTGTACAAATGCACAGCAGACCGCCACAACAGGGGCAACCGAATCATGAAAAAACAAAGATTAACTCAGACACAGCAGATCAGACGTCTAAAAGATTCTCTGTTATTCTAAGCAACATCCTACGGAGGAGGAAAATGGCTGGATGTTTTGGTGAATTTTCGATTTCCCACAACTACCGGTCTGAAGATGCTCTAAAGTCACAGTGGAGGGTGGGGGACAGCATGCAGCCTGTCTGAACCAGAGGACGCTGCTCTGCGTAGCGTTGTCTCTGAACACTCGAACAAATAAGATGTCATATGTCGTTCTGACGCCATAAAAATTTCCATAAATGCCTTGTTCTGCCCCTGTCTTGTTCGAACCAGTCTGTAGAGACTCCTATGCTGCCCACGAGAGATGTCTTATGACTTTCTGACGTCATGGAGCTTCCTGTGAAAGGAGCATCGTTGTTGGTTCTTACTAAATTTACCTGTCAAAATGCTGCTGCTGGTGTGGGAGCACTGTCTGTCACCTCCTACAGATGGACAAGTTAGGAGAATTTCGTCGGAAAACAATTTTCAACGGGTCGAAAAATATACAGGAGTCATATTGCTCTGACAATTAAACCCTGCAAAATATTTCTGTTGATCATGAAAAAAGGAAACAGTTACCAAAGATACTTAATCAATTACACTGCTCTACTACTGTCGAGGAAAGCTTGAATTTTTGGAGTGAAACCGATCTCCAGCCAGGCTGCCACCATTTCATATCACTACCTCACTGTAGGAAACACAATTGATATCCTGCACCGTAAAAAATCATCACTTCTGCATCCTGAATAGAGCTGTCAACCAACAGACACTCCTACATATACTGCAAAGACACAAACGTCCCAAAAACAGAACCACATGCACTCTATATAGTTGCAGCACTAGATATCCCCCATACACGAAAGCAATCATCCATTGTGGCCAATGGTCACGAGGCAACTGCCACCTCATGCGCTGGCCTGGTGCGCGATCGGCGTGCTCTCCGTGGACAGGGGTCACTCTCTACACTGGTGTACAAAGTCTGTTTTGGCTCCTCTGGCACATAGGCGACCGCTAACGGCGTTATTTCCACGGCAGCCTCCTTGATACCGTGATTTCTGCAACAGGTCCAGACTCTGGGATTGTACTTACTTTCTGATCTTTGTCATTGAGAATTATTTTCTCAATTGTTAATTAATGTACCCATCTCGAAGCCGATTTTACAGGACAAAATGTAGATATTTGTGACACTTTTGTGCTGAAATCATCACGTAGCACATGAAAATTTCCAGAAGTCCCTGTATTTTAACATGGTTTGCCGGAATATCGTACTATTTAATCGGGTGTTCTGGGTATCATCCACACAGTAGTATGCTTCCGGTCGCTTGCACAGTATAACTCTGAAGATTAAGAGTGGAAATTATATCTTTAGAGAGCCAAAACTTTAGCGAAATCATTACGCGGGGCGGTATGCAGACTATTAAGTGACAATGAATATTCAAGAACTTACCCTGTCCGTGAAGATTTTCACGTGAAAACTCGAAAACAGAGGAAACTGGTAGTTCCACTCATATTTTCTAACGAATACTGATGTCAGTGATACAAAAGATTCCAGATCATTCTTGTACTTTACAGAGTTAGCTAAGGTTTTTATACTCACAACTGTATGTTTTTCTCATGTCTAGAGAACCAGTAAATATCTATTCCTCCGGTGTTTCACCATTTTGAGGCAAACAGCACACCACAGTCGATGGTTTCCCAATCAGATAAACTCAGGAAATGTGCAGAATGGCAGTATACCTCACAATCGAACAATACCCTTCTGGAACTCATGGATCTGCGGGACCTAATTAATTAAATCGATACCCTCTACGCAGAAAAGTTTCTGGTTGCTTGCTATTGGTGGATACTGGAACTGGCATATTTGGCGGGAAATTCTGGGGCTGTCTGGAATTCGATACCACAAATGCCCAGATTGTGAATCCTACTCTTTGGCCTTCTGTATTTTCCTTGCCTCCTACTGGTGGACACTGGCTCAATTAATTAGTTTGACAGTAAATCCATTACATTGGAGGTAGCTGATAGTGCTAGTGAAAATTTCAAAGTTCATCTCAGTTTCGCTATGTCTTTAAAAGTTTCGCAGGAGAGTACACAGGGGTTTGAATGGAGTATGCTCGCAGTACCACTGTCGGATACGACAAATTGATCAATCGGGGCTTTGATGTCGTGATTGGAAGCAGTGCTGTATGCTATTATGTTAGTAATTTCAAACTTCGGCGGGAATTTATGGCGTCATGGTTATGTAATTCTCGACCACCAACAGGTCTCCTAAGTGTATTTTTTTAAAGCACTATAGAATTCCCAAGTTGGTTCGCTCTTCAACAACAGGAAAAAGAAGGGTGGAAAGAGTCTACCTTGTGATAGCATAATAAAAACGTGAAATTCACCTTTATTGAAGCAAATACCACTCCACTTTTCTGCTGCCAGACAGTGTCTGCTGGGATGTATTGGGAAGCACTCATCGCCAGACACAGCAGCCATCACCACATGCACAGTGCACTTTGGAAACATTTAACCCATGATCCATTCCATGGAAGGTGTCAAGGTTAGACGTTGAAGGTTGCGGAAACTTCCGTAGGCTCCATGTGCCATTGCTGGCAGTTGCATACCCACCTCTGTACCGGATAATCAGGGCCGGAGAGATGGTTCAAATGGTTCAAATGGCTCTAAGCACTATGGGACTTAACATAACTTAGAACTACTTAAACCTAACTAACCTAACACACATCCATGCCCGAGGCAGGATTCAAACCTGCGATGGTAGCGGTCTCGCGGTTCCAGACTGTAGCGCCTTGAACCGCTCGGTCACAGCGGCCGGTCAGAAGCCGGAGAGAATCACTGTGACCGCCAAGCAGTCAACCAGTCAATTTAACTGGGGGGAACAACCGTCTGGAGGAAACACTCGCCATATCGCGTTTTCTCAATTTACAACGTAATAATCAGAAAATATACGCAACACATGTGATCGCAAAGCTGCTCCACACATACTGATTATTAGTTCTCTGCTCACAGTTAGGTCAACTGCACCCTCTACCCCGGGCGCCCGATCAGTTGAGTAGGCTCAAGAGGGCTCGCGATTTAAGCCGATAATGTTCATTCATTTCGGTCACCTGCTGCCTTCGCCATGTGCCTGGACAGCAAGTGGGGTCATCCTAGGAAACCAACCACTTATTTATCAGTGTAATTACAACCGCTATTGGTGTATTGTAGATATGAGCCTCAGACGTTTGAGAATGCTGTGGTGATATAACAAAAGATTAAGAAGAATAAGACACATATGTTTTATACATGATGGAGCTCCAGGTGGAAGGGGTTGGAAACACTTTACGTAAATCACTTATGCTATCAATTCTGAGATAGTGTCGTAGTGTTTAGATTCCATATCAAGAAGGTACTGGGAAGAGAGAAATAATTGTAGAACATAAACACACACTCATATGGCTACATGGTTCTGCACTTACACATGCTTTAATTTTAAAGCAGTATGCTTTCCGATATATTTGTCACATGGAATGCAGCGCTATTATTACTTCAGTGTAGGAAATAGATTTCCAACACCTGATATACATTCGCCCTACAAGTTTTACACCCTATTCACTAAGGTGATAAAACTACTACTTTCTACAACAAAGAAAAAGAAAAGATTCGTTGTGATACGTGCACTTTATAGCTTTCTGGAGGCGAATAGTGCCCATCGTTCACATCCAGTTACAGCTCGGAAATTATGCTACGCTTGCATCAGTCCAATAAATAATCGTCAGCAGTGGAAAACGCACGAAATAACAACATCTTGTGAGTAAATACAAAAATGCATAGTAGCGGTGATTGACATGTGAAATTATATGCATGCTGCACCAACCCCGTGAACAGAACACACTCTCTTCAACACACAATATGTCAAGCAAATGCTTACTCAGGGATTGCAGTACCTCACGAAACCCTGTTACTGACTTAGAATCATTGCAGTTATTAAACTGAAGACTCGTTGTATGTCCAAACACGTGGGAGGGAAATGAAGTGCTGCACATACATCTTCGTTCATCTAGAGGAAATAGGTTTACCATCGGTTTGGTGGACATGATTCATCACGCATGGGATGGAAATCCTCTGTTGACTGTGGTATGCAGTGATTTACTGTTAACGGTTGTAGGTAGATAGTGGTCTCACACAGAACGCACAATGGCATGTCAGTCGAATACGGGTTATATCGCACAACTGATACAGCCCAAGAGAACAACGGAAAAACGGTTAAATGTGCGATAAATGATCTACCACAACATCTCCGTATATCTAGAATGTATCATCAGTCTACAAAGTAAATCATGCCTCATTACAACTCCACTCAATCGATTACTCGATCAACTTTCTATCGTCTTTAACACACATCCATGTCAATTTAGATTCAGATTATTCTCTTTTCGAGGAAATCATCCAAGACAGCAGACAACTTGCGTATATTCCTGTTATCTCAGGAGACATACAGCAGAATGTAGTTGAAAACCAAGCACCAACTGCTCTGTAAGGTATATTTTAGCTGACATTGCATTATTGTGATTGGTAGATAGTACAGAGAAGCACATTTTGAATACCGTTTCTTAGAGATTAAAACACTTAAACAGTATTGCACAGGGTCAAACACACGATCTCTTCTGTAGTTGTATATTGCAGTCCCCAAACTGGTGCTAAAATGCCCTTTATCCAAGGAGGACGTAAGGTTTATAGTACTCATATGTCTGGACAGTTTATAAAAATCTATAAGACGTTAGCCAATAAATTTGGGGACACACCTGTACTTGTGATCCAACATATATTCATTTATTACTCTACATTTGGTGATGATCCACATTAAACTATCTATTTCAACTGTCGTATCGCTGTCCACCAAAAATTACTGTTTCCAAGGTTCCCAGTGCTTCCACGTCAACTTTTTATCATATTCCTCGTGCTTTTACTCACCTCTTCCTCTGTAAAGGAATTTTCCTGCATCAAGCAGATATATAAGTACTACCGCAGTCTCCCTCGATGTCCCTACATTTTGGCGTATTTTCCCTCAATTTGAACATGCTTCCCATCCATTTCCGTAATTTTACCGATTTCATGTCACTTCAGCTCAAGTGATAATGACCTCATTTCTGGCCACACGCTCTAAAATTGCTGACAAATGTGGTGTACTTGCAAATCCCGAGGGCGTCTGCACGACTTCGGACGGTACCAGGCGTAGTGCACCGCAGCCTTAGACTGTGTAAGCGCCGGGTCTCGTAAGGCGCATCCGTACCTTGCTGCCACTTACGGCTCACACTAACGGAACTTAAATCGTAAGGCAAAGCGTTAACGACCTGTAGACCTCTTTTGCAAGGTTTGGTTGTCAGTACATGATTGCTGTAAGCCTCCCGACTTGTGTCACGAAGTTGCCCGATAAAATTGTTTTAATTTATTCATACGTAGACAGTTTCAAACAATGATCTCACGCGACGTATTTATATTGTCGCGACCGGCATATACCGACTGCGAGAATCAAACGTACCATGCTACGAATGGATCTCTGTGTCTTGCTGAATCAAAGACTTCGTTTTATGGACTCTTTGTGAAGAAAATGCAGAGACCGGACGTGTGAGAGGAGGAGGGAGAATGTATTGTTGTGAGACGCCATCATGGTATACAGCAAATGTTCAAATTTTTTGCACAAAATAAAATCCAATAACTAATATCATGTATTCAAGGTGTGTATATCTCCATACCGAAATTAGGTAATTATCACGGTACAGATATTACGAGGAGTAGATCGCCCGGAGGGGAAGTTGGAAAGATCGTGCGAACCTGCTTTTTCCACGGTCAAAATTCGTCGAGAGATTATCTCCGAATTAATAAACTTCTTTGTTGTTGTGATCTTCAGTCCATAGACTGGTTTGATGTAGCTCTCCATGCTACTCTATCCTGTGCAAGCCTCTTCATCTCCCAGTACATACTGCAACCTACATCCTTCTGAATCTGCTTAGTGTATTCATCTCTTGGTCTCCCTCTACGATATTCACCCTCCACGCTGCCCTCCAATACTAAATTAGTGATCCCTTGTTGCCTCAGAACATGTCCTACCAACCGATCCCTTCTCCTAGTCAATTTCTCTTCTTACTAATTCTGTTCAGTACCTCCTCATTAGCTACGTGATCTACCCACCTAATCTTCAGGATTCTTCTGTAGCACCACATTTCGAAAGCTTCTATTCTCTTCTTGTCCAAACTATTTATCGTCCATGTTTCACTTCCATACATGGCCACAATCCATACAAATACTTTCAGAAACGACTTTCTGACACTTAAATCTTTACTCGATATTAACAAATCTCTCGTCTTCAGAAACGCTTTCCTTGCCATTGCCAGTCTACATTTTATATCCTCTCTACTTCGAATATGATCAGCTATTTTGCTCTTCAAATAGCAAAACTCATTTATTACTTTAAGCGTCTTATTTCCTAATCTAATACCCTCAGCATCACTTTAACTTGCTAAATTGTTGGACCCATCATCCAGACTCATCAGACAACCAAGCACACAGTCGTACCAAACGATCCGCGTAGCGAGTAAGGGTTTTAGAGATTTCAGGTGAGCAGATAACGACGAGAAATTTCCACGAGATCGCCGCTGCGGAATACATCTCTAGCTCTCCTGCGATATTTGAAACGAAATATTTATATTTTCCAGGTTTTCAGGAAGGTGAAGATAACAGGAAATAAGGAACTAAACTAAACCAATTAAAACCAATAACCAAACCAATATTTAAAATAAAAGCACACATAAAGAATGTTTATTTATAACAATAAATAAATAAAAAATACTTTTAATTAACTAAGCAAATAATAATATATTAAACTTCGCAGACTGGTTGGAACAAGACAGGCAGAACAAGGCATCTATGGAAAGTTCCTTGACGACAGAGAGTAAGGCGATATATTTTTTGTTTGAATGTTCCGAGAGATAAGTCCAGACAGAGTAGACTCCTCTGGTTCAGGCAGGCGACATGCTGTCCGCCACCCACCATTGTTGCTGTAGTGCATCGCCAGACCAACTGGTGGCGGACACCGAAAACTCATCGAAAATATCAGCCATTATTCTCATCTGTAGGACAGTGTTTCGAATTATAGGAGTATGTTTCAGATATCAGATCCGCTGTATCTATGTGTGATCATGGGTTTTCTCATGATCTGTTGTGGGTTCTGAACTATGTCATAAACTTTCAGGTGCGTAAATGTTCTGATTTTCCCGTATGTGCTTACACACCATTCATCTACATCTATATCTACATGGATACTCTGCAAATCACATTTAAGTGCCTGGCAGAGGTTTCATCGAATCACCTTCATAATTCTCTATTATTCCAATCTCGTGTAGCGAGCGGAAAGAACGAACGACTATATCTTTCCGTACGAGCTCTGATTTCCCTTATTTTATCGTGGTTTCCAATCTCGTGCAGCGACCAGAAAGAACGAACAACTATATCTTTCCGTACAAGCTCTGATTTCCCTTATTTTATCGTGGTGTTCGGTTCTCCCTATGTAGGTCGGTGTCAACAAAATATTTTCGCATTCGGAGGAGAAAGTTGGTGATTGGAATTTCTTGAGAAGATTCCGTCACAGCGAAAAAAGCCTTTCTTTTAATGATTTCCAACCCAAATCGTGTATCATTTCTATGACACCCTCTCACATATTTCGCCATAAGACAAAACGTGCTGCCTTTGTTTGAACTTTTTCGATGCACTCCGTCAGTTCTGCCTGGTAAGGAACCCACATCGCGCAGAAGTCTTCTAAAAGAGGACGGACAAGCGTAGTGTAGGCAGTCTCCTTAGTAGGTCTGTTTCATTTTCTAAGTGTCCTGCCAATAAAACGCATCCTCTGGTTAGCCTTCCCCACAACACTTTCTATTTCTTCCTTCCAATTTAAGTTGTTCGTAATTGTAATACCTAGGTATTAGTTGAATTTACGGCTTTTAGATTAGACTGATTTATCGTGTAACCGAAGTTTAGCGAGTTCCTTTTAGCACTTTTGTGGATGACCTTACACTTTTCGCTATTTAGGGTGAACTGCCACTTTTCGCACCATTAAGATATTTTTTCTAAATCGTTTTGCAGTTTGTTTTGATCTTCTGGTGACTTTGTTAGTCGATATACGACAGCGTCATCTGCAAACAACCCAAGACGGCTTCTCAGATTGCCTCCCAAATCGTTTATATATATAAGGAACAGCAAAGGGCCTATAACACTACCTTTGGGAACGCCAGAAACCACTTCTGTTTTACTCGATGGCTTTCCGTCATTTACTACGAACTGTGACATCTCTGACAGCTAATCACAAATCCATTCACATAACTGAGACGATATTTCACAAGCTCGCAATTTCACTACGAGCCGCTTGTGTGATATAGTGTCAAAAGCCTTCCGGAAATCCAGAAATACGGAATCTACCTGAAATCCCTTGTCAAAAACACTCAACACTTCGTGTGAATAAAGAGCTACTTGTGTTACACAGGAACGATCTTTTCTAAACACATGTTGACTGTGTGTCAATAGACCGTTTTCTTCGAGGTAACTCATAATGTTGGATCACAATATATGTTCTAAAATCCTGCTGCATATCGACGTTAACGATATGGGCCTGTATTTCAGTGGATTACTCCCACTACCTTTCTTGAATATTGGTGTGACCTGTGCAACTTTCCAGTCTTTGGGTACGGATCTTTCGTCGAGCGAACGGTTGTATATGATTGATACGGATGGAGCTAATGCATCAACATACTCCTTGTTGTTGTTGTTGTTGTGGTCTTCAGTCCTGAGACTGGTTTGATGCAGCTCTCCATGCTACTCTATCCTGTGCAAGCTTTTTCATCTCCCAGTACCTACTGCAACCTACATCCTTCTGAATCTGCTTAGTGTATTCATCTCTTGGTCTCCCTCTACGATTTTTACCCTCCACGCTGCCCTCCAATACTAAATTGGTGATCCCTTGATGCCTCAGAACATGTCCTACCAACCGATCCCTTCTTCTGGTCAAGTTGTGCCACAAACTTCTCTTCTCCCCAATCCTATTCAATACTTCCTCATTAGTTATGTGATCTACCCATCTAATCTTCAGCATTCTTCTGTAGCACCACATTTCGAAAGCTTCTATTCTCTTCTTGTCCAAACTATTTATCGTCCATGTTTCACTTCCATACATGGCTACACTCCATACGAATACTTTCAGAAATGACTTCCTGACACTTAAATCAATACTGGATGTTAACAAATTTCTCTTCTTCAGAAACGCTTTCCTTGCCATTGCCAGCCTACATTTTATATCCTCTGTACTTCGACCATCTAATTAGTATACAGTCTGGACCAGAAGACTTGCTTTCAGCAAGTGGTCTAAGTTGCTTCACTACTCCGAGGATATTTAATTCTACGTTACACATGTTGGCAACTGTTCTCGATTCGAAATCGGGTATATTTACTTCGTCTTCTTTTGTGAAGGCATTTCGGAATTCTGTGTTTATTAACTCTGCTTTGGCAGCACTGTCTTCGATAGTATCTCCATTACTACCGCGCAGAGAAGGCATTGAATGTTTCTTGCCGCTAACGTACTTCACATACGACCAGAATGTCTTTGGATTTTCAGACAGGTTTCTAAACAAAGTTTCGTTGTGGAAACTGTTATAGGCATCTCGCATTGAAGTCTGCGCTAAATTTCGAGCTTCTGTAAAAGATCGCCAATCTTGGGGATTTTGCGTCTGTTTAAATTTGGCATGTTTGCTTCGTTGTTTCTGCGACAGTGTTCTAACCCGTTTTGTGTACCAAGGAGGATCAGCTCCTTCGTTTGTTAATTTATTCGGTATAAATCTCTCAATTGCTGCTGATACTATTTCTTTGAATTTAAGCCACATCTGGTCTACACTTATATTATTAATTTGGAATGAGAGGAGACTGTCTCTCAGGAAGACGTCAAGCGAATTTTTATCTGCTTTTTTAGAACAAGTACATTTTTCGCTTACTTTTCGAGGATTTGGGATTTACGATATTCAGTCTCGCTGCAACAACCCTGTGTTCACTAATTTCGGAATCAGTTTTGATGCTCGTTATTAACTCAGGATTATTTGTTGCTAAGAGGTCAAGTGTGTTTTCACAACCGTATACTATTCGCGTAGGCTCATGAACTAACTGCTAGAAATAATTTTCAGAGAATGCGTTTAGCACAATTTCGGATGATATTTCATGCGGACCTCTGGAATTAAACACGTATTTTCGCCAACATATAGAGGTTAAATTAAAGTCGCCACAAATTATTATCGTATGAGTCGGATACATGTTTGAAATCAAACTCCAGTTTTCTTTGAACTTTTCAGCAACCGTATCATCTGAGTTGGGAGGTCGGTAAAAGGACCCAATTATTATTTTATTACGGTTGCCAACAATGACCTCTGCCCATACTACCGCGCACGAAGTATCGACTTCAATTTTGCGACAAGTTAAAGTACTTCTGACAGCAACAAACACACCACCGCCAACGTTGTTTAGCCGATCCTTTCGGAACACCCGTTGGAGCGCACTGGCGATTTTCCGTCGCGCGATTTATTTGTCGCAAGAATGAAACACAGTGGCTCGAATAGGAGCGCGCACACGTGCGACAAAAAAGTAGCGGCGATTTAAAAGACGCAACCGGCCCTATTTCACGCGCGACGCGATTGTCGCAGGTGTGGAATGATTCTCAGGCACTGGCATGGGCCCGCGCGCACTAACGGCGCGATTTCTCAGTCAGTCGCTCTCGCTCTGTGTTGCATACACACAAGTTCAGTGCGCCAGCAATATGTCTGATAACGGGAGTTGCGCTACGGATGACATTGTAAGTTGTGTTGTCGATTCAGAAAGACTAATTGCAGAAGTAGAAAAGCGACCAGCTCTCTACAACAGGAAATCAAAAGAATACAGTGATCGCAATTTGAAAGAGAAACCATGGGGAGAAGTATGCTGCAGCCTAATTCGGAACTGACTGAACTGCCTGGACCAGAAAAGACTAACAAAGGTATTTCATGGTTCACTTATTTTATTCATTCATGTAGACATCATAATTACAACAATTTAAATTTTTTCATATTGCCAAGATACTGATCCTTGTGAAGTCACAAAGTAGTTTGCAAAATAATCCCTTATCTGCATACCACACGCATCAGCTCTTATTCCTACAGGCTCACAGCCTTGCAGAAGGCATTCGTACGACTCGTCCTCAGTTCGTACATCGTCATTTCGTCTTACGAAATTATGCAGAATACATGGTTTTATGATTATGTTTTTGCAGTTTTCTCATCAAACAAGTTCGCCAGTTTCGACTTGCAGTAGTGATTTTCTTGATGTATCTGATCAGTAATGTAAAATGGCAACAGCAATTGTTGAATGAAATGATTCTCTTGATGTCTCTAATCAATAATGTAAAAGGGCAATAACAACTGTTGAATGAAATAATGTGTGCTCACCTCAAAGTCACTGATAAGCGCTCCTCATGTGGTATACACTTCCTCCATGTCGTATCTTGTTTTGTTACATTCGGTCCTACTGTCTGAAGCAAAGTATCAAAACTATTCTTACTCATTCGATAGTATTGAAAGAATTTATTTTGGTGATTTTTTAACTCTTCGTTTAATTTGTAAAACTGCCCTTTAACTAGTCTTTGACTTACAATCGGATGCACCCAGTAACGACATTTGCGCTGTTTTCTCGCTCTTCTTCGTAGTAAAAGCGCCACCAAACAAGCTGTTTCGATGAAATCCATGCTGGTACTGAGAGTAGTTGCGATTTTCCTGCCGCTGTGTGCGCACCACAATGTACTTCCGCGACAGCGATTGTTAAGTCGCGCCGACTGGAAAATCGCCTGTGCGCGCCTAGCCTTAGGTTCATCGCAAAAATTTCGGCTGAGCTTATATCCGGCTTTAGCCAGCTTCCAGGGCCTATAACGATTTGAGCATCAGTGCTTTCTATCAGCGCTTGTGGCTCCGGTACTTTCCCAACACAGTTACGACAATTTACAACTGTTATACCAATGGTTTCTGTGTTCAGCCTGCACTCCTTGTGACTGAAGCTGTTCTTGTGTTTTCCCGAGGCCCTCTAACCTAAAACACCGCCCGCTACCCGTGTAGCAGCCTCTTGCGTATAGTGGACACCTGACGTATTCAACGGAACCCGAAACCAAACCACCCTTTGGCGCAAGTCGAGGAATGTGCAGCCTACACGGTCGCAGAAACGTCTGAGCCTCTGATTCAGACCCTCCACTCTGCTCTGAACCAGAGGTCCGCGATCGGTCCTGTCGACTATGCTCCAAATGGTCAGCTCTGCTTTCATCTTGGAAGCAAGACTGGCAACCTTAGAGGAGGGTGGGAGGGTGGTAGAGGACTACACAGGAAGTAAATAAAGTACACTGACCTAACCATCCTCTCCAATAGTTGATCACAGACCGTTCTCCACTATTTCCTGGAGCGGCGTGGTGGTGCGGGTGGGCGACGTCGTAGGCATGTGGGAAGGAATGGGGGAGTTAGGTTTGTGGAAATAGCCCATTTGAGATATTTTCCGCCATTTACACGTGGTGGGGTTTGAAGTCATGGGTGGATGTGAGGGGGAATTTCGAGCCGCCATTTTCAATGAATTCTCTGATTCTGGTGATACTTTGTCCCACTTATTACTGAGCATATTAGATGCAGGAAGTCAAATTTCGGTACTCGATAAGAACATTATGACAAGTGCGATAAGAAGAAGAGGAGGAGGCTTATGTTTGAGGGGACTGGTGACCATAGATGTTAAGTCCCAAAGTGCTCAGAGCCATTTCATTAGCTTATGTTTGAGCTTCACGTGGGAAATGTGCGAAAGTAAAGTGAGAGCCATTTTTGTGTGTCAGTCACTCAGTGCAAACTTTTTGATCATACGGAACCGGGCCGTAAAGGCACTGCTCGATCTCGACTGTCTCAAGACGTACAAGCTGGTGTTGTAGTTGAAGTCTGCACTAGTGCATCCACATGGGAGGAGCTCAAAGTATTCTTCGGGGACAATCAGGGAAATTCCTGCAAGGAAAATTTTGGATACCTAGGCATAAATTTGTTCAGTGGACGAAGTGCAGTACTACGAAACGAAAGGGTCAGATGAACGTAAACAAGTCATGGAAACTAGGGATACGAGGTAATGAGATTCGACCACCTGTGTGATCTGGAGCTCTTAAGACAGAGGCGATGGCCGAACAGTCACAGGGGAGAACAAATCAGAGTCTGAAGAATACTACGACGACAATGACGATTGGGAAGATATGGGTTGCAACACATTAGTCGAGGCTAGGAAACTATTTTATGTGTTTCTTCGTGCTAAAAAAATGGATAAACCCAACTTCACAATTACTGGAAGAAGATGACTCCAATGACGATGAATTTGAATGTGTGAACAGGGAACTTAGAATCAAGTCAAGAGAGGAATGTCGTGTTACAGGTCCAGTGTGGTACTTCTTTTGATAGAAGCTGAGCAAACTTTGAATAGGGATGACGAGAACGAGCCACGCTGTTCAACATTAATGATGAAAATAGTTACTAGTCCTTGGAAGTATAATGCGTTAGTTTAGGATGCGTGTATTGAATAACAGAAATGCGGACTTTTAAGTGGATGCAGAAGATAACCATTTCCTTGAAATGTGCAATGAGACTCAATAAACATCTGTAGATCGCAATGAGGAGTAGTTGGTGTACGATAAAATATTACTGAAAATGAGAATGAGGTCACGCAAGAGCAGTTTTGTTACCCACAACTTTTTTCACGCGTACTGTGGACCGTACAGAGTGAGGAGAATCATTTATAATCACGTTGCTGACATTGAAATCCCGAGGAGTCGCAAATCGAAAGGCACATTTCACACCTCAAGAGATTTGTTGAGTAAGTATCAACCACATTCATAATTATGGGCGAGAGAACGAGGAAGAATGAAGGAAACGGATGGTATGTGGGCGACATCCAAGTGATGTTTAAGCCATTGAGACAGTACTGAAAAATTGCGGTAATGGCTGCGTTGGATGAAACGTAGGACAAATGTGCCCCATAAGGATGCTGTAGTTGATATTGGAGGCCAGTAGCGAGATGCACTGAGCGATTGCTACTGATAGTTACGGAGGCTCGACAGTGTTATATCATCGAGATTGGACCACTGATCAATGGAATCGTGTCGCACGGTCGCATGGATGCCGTTTATTGTACAAGTATGTCAATGGTCTTTTCCAGATAGGCGGTCATCCAGGCGAACAGTTGATCGAAACATGCTGCGCTCCACGAACGCAGACCGGAGGAAGTAATATTATTTTATGGGAGACATTCACCTGGGCGTCCATGGGCACCATGATAGCTGTGGAGTACGTGAACGTTGCTAGGGACCACGTATAACCCCTTATGCTTGAAGACTTCCTCAACAGGGTTGACATCTCCCAGCAGGAGAACCGTCCATGTCACAAGACCAGAACCGTGCTGCAATGGTTTGTGGGTTATTATAATGAACTCACAATGGTTTCTTGGCCATCAAATTAGGCTTACCTGAATCCGATGAAACCCAACTGGTACGCTGCCAGGCGCTAGTTCCTTGCCCGCAAACCAGCTGCCTGTAAATTTTCGAAGTGTGTGACATGTGCATAGGCATCTGGTGCCACAAACATTTGGGGACTTATCAAGTACTTGTTGAACCCATGGCACGCCGGATCACTGCTGAATAGCATTCCAGAAGTGGACCGACACTCTTTAAGTAAGTGGTCGTAATGTTTTGGTTCATCAGTCTAGCTGCAAAAGCTAAGAACGCGCCTCGTGTGTGCTGTACCTTTCGTGCAGGATGTTGGGAAGGCACCTCCAATTAATTATTTATCATGATGCAATTCATTATATAACACATATTCCTTTTTCCCGTCGGTAGTATAGACCTAATTACCTTGTTGTTGTTGTTGTCTTCAGTCGTGAGACTGATTTGATGCAGCTCTCAATGCTGCTCTATCCTGTGGAAGCCTCTTCATCTCCCAGTACCTACTGCAGCCTACATCCTTCTGAATCTGCTTAGTGTATCCATCTCTTAGTCTCCCTCTACTATTTTTACCCTCCACGCTGCCCTCCAGTACTAAATTGGTGATCCCTTGATGCCTCAGAACATGTCCTACCAACCGATCCCTCTTTCTAGTCAAGTTGTGCCACAAACTCCTCTTCTCCCCAATTCCATTCAATACCTCCTCATTAGTTATGTGATCTACCCATCTAATCTTCTGCATTGTTCTGTAGCACCACATTTCGAAAGCTTATATTCTCTTCTTGTCTAAACTATTTATCGTCCATGTTTCACTTCCGTACCTGGCTACACTCCATACAAGTACTTTCAGAAACAACTTCCTGACACTTAAATCAATACTGGATGTTAACAAATTTGTCATCTTCAGAAATGCTTTCTTTGCCATTGCCAGTCTACAGTTTATATCCTCTCTACTTCAACCATCATCAGTTATATAGCAAAACTCCTTTACTACTTTAAGTGTCTCATTTCCTAATCTAATTCCCTCAGCATCAACCGACTTAATTTGTCTACGTTCCATTATCCTTGTTTTGCTTTTGTTGATGTTCATCTTATATCCTTCTTTCAAGACACAGTCCATTCCGTTCACCTGCTCTTCCAAGTCATTTGCGGTCTCTGACAGAATTACTATGTCATCGGCGACCTCAAAGTTTTTATTTCTTCTCCTTGGGTTTTAATACCTACTCCGAACTTTCCTTTCGTTTCCTTCACTGCTTGCTCAATATACAGATTGAATAGCAACGGGGAGAGGCTACAACCCCGTCTCACTCCCTTCCCAACCACTGCTTCCCTTTCTTGCCCCTCGACTCTTATTACTGCCATCTTGTTTCTGTACAAATTGTAAATAGCCTTTCGCTCCCTGTATTTTAGCCTCTGCCACCCTTAGAATTTGAAAGAGATTATTCCAGTCAACATTGTCAAAAGCTTTCTCTAAGTCTACAAATGCTAGAAACGTATGTTTGCTTTTCCTTAATCTAGCAGCCGGCCGCGGTGGTCTAGCGGTTCTAGGCGCGCAGTACGGAACCGCGCGACTGCTACGGTCGCAAGTTCGAATCCTGCCTCGGGCATGGATGTGTGTGATGTCCTTAGGTTAGTTACGTTTAAGTAGTTCTAAGTTCTAGGGGACTGATGACCACAGTAGTTTCGTCCCATAGTGCTCAGAGCCATTTGAACCATTTTGAACCTTAATCTAGCTTCTAAGATAAGTCGTAAGGTCAGTATTGCCTCTCGTGTTCCAACATTTCTACGGAATTCAAACTGATCCTCCCCGAGGTCGGCTTCCACCTGTTTCTCCATTCGTCTGTAAAGAGTTGGCGTTAGCATTTTGCAGCTGTGACTTATTAAACTGATAGTTCGGTAATTTTCACATGTGTCAACACCTGCTTTCTTTGGGATTGGAATTATTATATTCTTCTTGAAGTCTGAGGGAATCTCGCCTGTCTTATACATCTTTCTCACCAGATGGTAGAGTTTTGTCAGGACTGGCTATCCCAAGGCTGTCAGTAGTTCTAATGGAATGTTGTCTACTCCCGGGGCCTCGTTTCGACTTAGGTCTTTCAGTGTTCTGTCAAACTCCTCACGCAGTATCATATCTCGCATTTCATTTTCATCTACCTCCTCTTCCATTTCCATAATATTGTCCTCAAGAACATTGCCCCTGTACAGACCCTCTATATACTCCATCCACCCTTCTGCTTTCCCTTCTTTTCTTAGAACTGGGTCTCCATGTGAGCTCTTGATATTCATGCAAGTGGTTCTCTCTTCTCCAAAGGTCTCTTTAATTTTTCTGTAGGCAGTATCTATCTTACCCCTCATGAGATAAGCCTCTGCACCCTTACAATTGTCCTCTAGCCATCCCTGCTTAGCCATTTTGCACTTCCTGTCGATCTCATTTTTGAGACGTTTGTATCCCTTTTTGCCCGCTTCACTTGCTGCATTTTTGTATTTTCTCCTTTCATCAATTAAATTCAGTATTGCTTCTGTTACCCAAGGATTTCTACTAGTCCTCGTCTTTTTACCTACTTGATCCTCTGCTGCCTTCGCTACTTCATTCCTCAACGCTACCCATTCTTCTTCTACTGTATTTCTTTCCACCATTCCTGTCAATTGTTCCCTTATACTCTCCCTGAAACTCTGTACAACTTCTGGTTCAAATGGCTCTGAGCGGTATGGGACTCAACTGCTGAAGTCATTAGTCCCCTAGAACTTAGAACTAGTTAAACCTAACTAACCTAAGGACATCACAAACATCCATGCCCGAGGCAGGATTCGAACCTGCGACCGTAGCGGTCTTGCGGTTCCAGACTGCAGCGCCTTTAACCGCACGGCCACTTCGGCCGGCTGTACAACTTCTGGTTCTTTCAGTTTATCCAGGTCCCATCTCCTTAAATTCCCACACTTTTGCAGTTTCTTCAGTTTCAATCTACACTTCATAACTAAATCTCTGTCTTACCATTATATAATCTGTCTGAAACCTCTCAGTATCTGCATGCATCTTCCATGTATACAACCTTCTTTCATGATTCTTGAACCAAGTGTTAGCTATGATGTTATGCTCTGTGGAAAATTCTACCAGGCGGCTTGCTCTTTCATTTCTTAGCCCCAGTCCATATTCACCTACTACGTTTCCTTCTCTTCCTTTTCCTACTGTCGAACTCCAGTCACCCATGACTATTAAATTTTCATCTCCCTTCACTACCTGAATAATTTCTTTTATCTCATCATACATTTCATCAATTTCTTCATCATCTGCAGAGCTAGTTGGCATATAAACTTGTACTACTGTAGTAGGCGTGGGCTTCGTGTCTATCTTGGCCACAATAATGCGTTCACTATGCTGTTTGTAGTAGCTTACTCTCACTCCTATTTTTTATTCATTATTAAACCTACTCCTGCATTACCCCTATTTGATTTTGTATTTATAACCCTGTATTCATCTGACCAAAAGTCTTGTTCCTCCTGCCACCGAACTTCACTAATTCCCTCTATATCTACCTTTAACCTATTCATTTCCCTTTTTAAATTTTCTAACCTACCTGTCCGATTAAGTGATCTGACATTCCACTCTCTGATCCGTAGGACGCCAGTATTCTTTCTCCTGATAACGATGTCCTGGGAAAAATTACGGCTGTAGTTTCCTCTTGCTTTCAGCCGTTCGCAGTACGAAAACAGCAAGGTCGTTTTGGTTAGTGTTACAGGGCCAGATCAGTCGATCATCCAGACTGTTGGTCCTGCAACTACCGGAAAGGGTGCTGACCCTCTTCAGGAACCACACGTTTGTCTGGCCTCTCAACAGATACCCCTCTTTTGTGTTTGCACCTACGGTACGGCTATCTGTATCGTTGAGGCACGCAAGCCTCCCCACCAACGGCAAGGTCCATGGTTCATAGGGAGGAGGATAATTACCTTATGTCCATTATTTCGTGAGCAACAGTATAACTATTCATGCCTCACAAGAAATTTGAGCTTGTGGCGAGTGTCATTAAACAGTTCATTCTCTCACACAGCATTAAGCAACGAAGAAATGTGACTTTATTTGCAGCAATACTCTGCATGTATTAGAATAGGACGACGAAGGACTGAAATGGGTAACGAAACCATAGGTTCACGTCACCTAGTGTGCGTCTCAATCGCATAAGAAGTTCCTTATGTAGATCCCCAGACAGTTGCACTAATGAGTCATGTCGACTAGTACCTTGCCCGGTAGTTTACGTTGCCGACGTTGTTTGGATTACTTCTGTAGCATCGCCTGGTAGTCTGTAGGACCGATGAAGTGACGGCTGTCGCAGGTAGACATGCCATGGCTGCGGTGCCTCGAGTCGAGAAGAATGATTTGGAGAGCTGGTAGCGAAAAATCGGTCACCCAAAGGCTGTGCTGCTGCCTGGGGTTGGACTGGCACGTGCTGACAGAAACGTTGCTCTCTGAAGCCGGCCGCAGCTGGACTGAGAACAGTGTGTCCCTTGCGAACAGTGCACACAGAATTAACAAACAAATCCTGCTAATCAGTTGTTTTGACTCAAGTACATTTACATGGCATGGCATATTACTAATCTAACCTCTATGATCTCGTGCCCACTGTAGTCATAACTGACGATGTCGTTGAGTCAATATGGGGAGACGTAGGGGTCTTCTGCTGCAGGACACCATGTTCAACACTGTGCTCTGAACGATGTGCTCCGGAACACTTGTGAACCGTGAATTTACTTTCAAAATCCTTTCTTAAGAATTTACTTTATTTACTACCGATTCATCAAGAACATTAATACATTTAATCACACTATGTGAGCATGGAAGTAGTTGCCAGTGTGTAACTAATGAAAACAAATCAATTTTCTTTCAACAGATGGAAATTTTATTCCTAAAAGCCTCTTTTTCTTTTTTTCTTTTTTTTTAGAAACGGATTTAAAATTATAATCAAAAAGCACCCTCTGAATATCAGGTTACAATTTACTCAGAGCAGAAAGAACAAATTTTGGACAGTATGAGCTTTCGGGCTGAGAACCTTGCCGGTGCCTTTTGACACAGCCGTAGTCACGACCGCTCACAACAACCTCTGAAAAACTACACAGGTGCCAATCTGCAACACACCAGATTACTTTAAACTAAAAATATTTTAACAACTCACACAAACTATGTACCCCGTAGGAGGGATGGAAATGGTACAAAACACTAACATTAAAAGATTAACTTGCCACCAAAGGTACAACTTAATTTTTTTTAAAAAAACCTTACGGTGGAAGGGTGGCAACTTTATATACTAAAATAACCATTTACATAAAAAAACCATGAAATGCAGTCTTACATAAAATATGCAAGGATAGCCAAACAAGCTCTACATTACACATATACCGCCTCTCAAGACGATAGGCAACGTAAAAACATATTTCAGGAATTCGGCCGTTACCCTTCAAGCAATAAATTCGGTAACACCGAATCCGACAAACATGACAGAGACAGCTATTAACGTATAGCAGTTTGACAGGGAGATTACTGAACAACCCGAACCGCAGGTTGTTCTGACCCGCCCCTACTCCCCAAGGGAAAAACGGACCACCCAATTCATAAATAACCACCTTCCCGCGGGTGGGCAAACGGAGAAGAATGGTGGGACGACCCCAAAACAAAACGGCTTATTACCTCACCAAGAAAACAAGTAGAATTTAACAAGTAAATGAAACAACATATCTCCAATCACTTAACTTCAAATAATCTGTGATTTCTGGCGAAGACCTGGCGCAGCACCCCCAACGCTCTCCCGAACCGTCCGCTGCCAGCCGCTTCAACGGACGCAGGAAGGCGCGCCGATCTCCCGCCTCAAAGTGTCGCAGCTAGCACCTGCCAGACCGATGTCGTGGGTTGACTCCTGTTGCTCTCGTGTCGCCCGCGATGCCACTACCCGTCGTTAAACGGCGCGGCCCACTGGACTCACGTGGCGACCTCACATGCGCCGTTGTTCAAGGCGGACAAGTCATCTTGCTGTCTCAGTGCGCGACCGACCAACCCATCGATCCAACCGCCAATGACCTCTGTCCGAGCAACTCGAGCAGACTGGCGTCCTAACGCGCAGACTCAGACGCTGGAAATCAGCCCCAACCGGGCGACCACTAGCTGAGTTCTGTTACTGGCGGAGTGGCAAGACTCTCAATTTTCCGGCTTTAAAGTTTGATCCCAACGACAGACATACTAGCACTCTGAATGACAGACAGACACTAACTGCTGCACAAATGCGAACGAGAGACAGACCAGCAACTGGTGACGAGTGACTGACCCAGACTCACTCCGCCTGACCAACTGCCACTGGCGAGCTTATAGCGCCCCTTAAATGCACGTGATGAGGCAACCTTTCCCCTTTTCCACCAGAGGGAGACACCAAAGCTGCGACTGCCACAGCGGCGCCACCACCAGAAACGGAGGGCGACTGCTTCACGCAACGCGCTGTGGTGCGCTCTTCAAAACAGCAGTTTCTTCCACGGCTCAACTTGCGCTTGCACCAACACTGGACTCCGTCATCAGATCTGCTACAGATCGCCTGCTGCCCTCCTTTAGAGGCGGACAGGCCTCCGACTCCTATGTTCGATGATGAAGTATGGACATCCAACTCCTGTTCATACGAAACAATGTACAACACCAGACTTGCACCTGGTAGCTATAACTGGAACTCATTTATTTTCCAGTGTAAATTGGTTCCGTATTAATTCACGAGCGTATGTACCAAGTTTCACTGCCATACGATATTTACAGCTCACAATGGTTCCACCTCAGTAGCAGCACTTTCATTACTAGTACAACTATCTGGTAAAGAGACACAGAGTCTGCAGAAAATATAGAAACAAGCCATTTCTGAACTACGGCTAGTCACTCCAAGGAGCAATTTGTCACGGGCTTCACCAGGGATAAGATGAAGAGGAGCGCAGCACAGGAAGAAACTAGCGAATGGCCTCGCCTCATGCGGAGAATATAATACTAGCAGTCAGGACTTTAGCCATCTACAAGTATTGACATAAACCAATAGCGAATGTTAAATATTTGACTTGACTTGTCGTGGTTTCAGCGTTCTTCAGCCACTTTCTATATGTGCTGACGGCAGTAGCACGCGAACAGCCGACCAACTTCACCATTTCCGAAATACTCACTCCCAGGCAAAAGGCCGCAACAGTCTGTCTCACGTGGAAGTCGCTTAAGTCGGCGGATTTCCGCGTTTGTGCCGCTTCTATTCGCAAGAACGATTCCCCATTCGTCTCTGCTCCGCTCGTATGCTTCTCTTAGAGCGTCACATTCCCTCAGCGCCACCAGGTAACATACAACATCGCGGTGGGCAGTAGTCATAACGTTTAGGCTCATCTGTTTGTATGTGAGCGAGGACGACTCTAGCTACTTTCAGTGTGGATGCACCACATCTTTCGAGCCCCTGCGGGACATAGTGAATGCTGTGAGTTGTGGCGTAATGCAAATTGGCGCGTGACAGGTTCAGAATTTGGCCAAGGCGGTAAAGGTGGAGTACCCGGCCTCCAATCCCAGTCCAGTACAAATATTAAACCTTCGCTGTTGGTTTATTTCAATAATTGTACGTGGATAAAGTCCTGATTGCTCGTAGTATATTCTCCACATGGACGAGGCCATTCGCTAGGTTCTTCCCGTGCTGCGCTCCTCTTCATCTCATCCCTGGTAAGGCCCTTTGAGAAATTACTCCTTGGAGTGACTAGCTGTGGTACAGAAATGCATTGTTACTATATTTTCTGTATATTATGTGTCTGTGTATCACGTGGTTATCCTAGTAATTAAAGTGCAGCTACTCAGGCAGAATCAGTGTGGGCTGTAAATATCATATGGCAGTGAAACTTGGTACAAATGCACAAAGCATTAATGCGGAACCAGTTTACACTGAAAAAAAAAAAAAGAGTTTCAGTTATAGCTATCAGGTGCAAATCTAGTTCTCTACACTGTTTGTATGACAGTATAATCCACGCTGTCATTTGACAATCCGTAACACCCTACGGCTAGCAAGAAGAGGGACCGTGCGCTGTTACAGAAACTGTTTTAGGAGAATGGCAGCAATTACAGAAGAGGAGAGTCCCCATGTCATTAAATTATGTAAAGAAGGTGATAACGAAATTTGAAACCGCTATTGAGCGTGGTGTTACACCTGGAACAGGAGGGTGTCCCATCCCGGTGTATTGTCGAGATTCCTGTTGCTGTAATTGACCATGCAGCACTTGTTCATCGCATGGTCAACAGTACGGCGAATTCTGCTGTCTATTTTACAATGGTAAAAAATGGCTCTGAGCACTATGTGACTTAACATCTAAGGTCAACAGTCCCCTAGAACTTACAACTACTTAAACTTAACTAACCTAAGGACATCACACACATCCATGCCCGAGACAGGACTCCAACCTGCGAAGCTCCTAGAACCGCTCGACCACACCGGCCGTCTTAAAATGGTACCCGAAAAAGATCCAGACTCTACAGCAACTTAAACGTCATGATCCGCAGCAACGTTATGAATTTGCTCTTCGGCTTCTGGCATGAACAGAATTTGGTAACATTTGGCCGAGCAATATTCTGCGGAGTGACGCGGCGCATTTTACACTATAGGACGCAGTAAATACACAGAACTGTCAGTTTTGAGGTACCGTTAAATTCTTTTTTTGTGTAGAGAGAGCTATTGTACCTGCCGCGTGTGACTGTGTGGTGTAGATCCACAAGCGCCTTTGTGCTCGGTCCATTCCTCTTTGAACAGCCAGACGACCTATCCGGTGTACCGTGACGTCTGTCCATTATCGAGACCTCCTTTCGCAGCTTGTGATTCCTGCTTTGGGAGAGTGCAGTTTTGTGGCAACCGCTGTTTCCATGCAGGAGGGGGAAGCACGTCATGTCGCTCGCCCAATGAAAGATGGGCTTAATGCAGCCTTCCACGAATGGGTTCTGTGCAGGGATTTTCTAGATGCATAGGCTTCGAAAACACCTGATCTCAATCCATGTATATTTTGGCTGTGGGGATATCGAAAAGAACGCGTTTACCAGAGACACGTTCGGTCTCAATCTGATCTGAAGATGAGTATGTAGGACCACGTTGCCCCTAGAGCTGCCGCAGCTGTTGAGGACGTCATTTCACGCATGCAGCATCAGGTCGACGTCTCCGGGTCTCATACTGGACAAACTGTGTAAGTTGTGGTTAATAATAAAATCAACATTATGCCTTTCTCACTTGTTTAATCTTTTCTACCCACTTCCCGTTTTCAGTCCATTAAACATGGAAAACGTTATATGTCTGCATTTACAGTGGAAGATTTGCACCTGCAGGCCAAAACTGGGGCTAATTTTTTCCTGCGTAAAACGGTTCTGCAGTGAATCAGTAGAATATCAACCTGTCATACGACAGTTACTCTCCACATTGGACATCAGTGAGTAGCTGCCCCTATTATGTGCTACGCCCTGCAGATATAGGGTACAAAATTATATATAGAGGGTCTCCACACGGCAAGGCCAGCGACCAGAGAGGCGCGACAGGACAATGATCTGGCACTGTAGAGGGCACGCGTAGCATCTCGCAAATGGTTTCCAGGCGAACATCCATTCGCTAGACGCCGAATTAGCAAAAGCACCGCCGCGCTCAGATAAGGTGCGTCTACTTTTAGTTCCGCACTGTCAACACTGCGCCTCGACACTGCATTAGGACTGTGCCTCTAATCACCCCCTATAAGCTTCAAACCGGACATTCTGCTGTTGTGACGAGGTTCTATGCTTGCAGCATGTAAAGAAGCCCCTTCTTGACAACAACTACACTACTGGCCTTTAAAATTGCTACACCACGAAGATGACGTGCTACAGACGCGAAATTTAACCGACAGGAACAAGATGCTGTGATATGCAAATGATTAGCTTTTCAGATATTTCAAAAAAGGTTGGTGCCGGAGGAACACCTACAAAGTGCTGACATGAGGAAAGTTTCCAACCGATATCTCATACACAAACAGCAGTTGACCGGCGTTACCTGGTGAAACGTTGTTGCGATGCCTCGTGTAAGGAGGAGAAATGCGTACATCACGTTTCTGACTTTGATAAAGGACGAATTGTAGCCTATCGCGATTGCAGTTTATCGTAGCGCGACATTGCTGCTCAAGTTGGTCGAGATCCCATGCTGTTAGCAGAATATGGAATCGGTGGGTTCAGGAGGGTAATATGGAACGCCGTGCTGGATCCCAACGGCCTCGTATCACTAGAAGTCGAGATGACAGGCATCTTATCCGCGTGGCTGTAACGGATCGTGCAGCCACGTCTCGATCCCTAAGTCAATAGATGGGGACGTTTGCATGACAACAACCATCTGCACGAACAGTTCGACGACGTTTGCAGCAGCATGGACTATCAGCTCGGAGACTATGGCTGCGGTTACCCTTGACGCTGCATCACAGACAGGAGCGCCGGCGATGGTTTACTCAACGACGAACCTGGGTGCACGAATGGCAAAACGTTAATTTTTCGGATGAATCCAGGTTCTGTTTACAGCGTCGTGATGGTCGCATCCGTTTGGCGACATCGCGGTGAACGCACATTGGAAGCGTGTTTTCGTCATCGCCATACTGGCGTATCACCCTGCGTGATGGTATGGGGTGCCATTGGTTACACGTCTCGGTCACCTCTTATTCGCAGTGACGGCACTTTGAACAGTGGACGTTACATTTCAGATGTGTTACGACCCGTGGCTCTACCCTTCATTCGATCCCAGCGAAACACTACATTTCGGCAGGATAATGCACGACCGCGCGTTGCAGGTCCTGTACGGGCTTTTCTGGATACAGAAAATGTTCGACTGCTACCCTGGCGAGCACGTTCTCCAGATCTCTCACCAATTGAAAGCGCCTGGTCAATGGTGGCCGAGCAACTGGCTCATCACAATACGCCAGTCATTACTCGTGACGAACTGTGGTATCGTGTTGAACCTGGATGGGCAGCTGTACCTGTACACGCCATCCAAGCTCTGTTTGACTGAATGCCCAGTGGAATCAAGGTCGTTATTACGGCCAGAGGTGGTTGTTCTGGATACTGATTTCTCAGGCTCTATGCACCCAAATAGTGTGAAAATGTAATGACATGTCAGTTCTAGTGTAATATATTTGTCCAAAGAATACTCGTTTATCATCTGCATTTCTTCTTGGTTTAGCAATTTTAATGGCCAGTAGTGTACTTGGGGGAATATGGTGCTGTCTTCTTGGTTCCTATTTGTGTTTTACAACAAGTGTATTTGGTCAAGACAAGAGTATGTGTGCACTCCAGTGTATAAGTAACTTTCCGTTTCATTTTAAGCCATCTGTATCCCTCAGTCCCCCTCCGGAGCTCAGTGTTCAGCGCGTCTGGCTGATACGCAGAGGACCCTGCTTCGATTCGCGGTCTTGCCAGGGATATTTCCATTCTGGGAGGACTGGAGCGAAGTGCACTTAGAGTCGTTATGCCACTTGAAGAGCTACTTGACTGACAAGTACGGGGTCCAGATCACGAACTACGACAGCGACCGGGAGAGCCTTGTGATGACCCTACGCCCCTCTATACAGCTTCCCAAGAAGTCATTGCCAAAACCGCACGGCAGTCGGTCGGACCACCATCACTCTAGGTGAGCCAACAGTGACGGAACGGGGAGCTTTTCTTCCTTCCCTTTTGCTACAGCTAAGCGCCATCCATAAAATACACTACTGGCCATTAAAATTGCTACACCAAGAACAAATGCAGATTATAAACTGGTATTGATTGGACAAATTTGTTATACTGGAACTGACATGTGATTTTGGGTGCATAGATCCTGAGAAATCAGTACCCAGAACAACCACCTCTGGCCGTAATAACGGCCTTGATATGCCTGGGCATTGAGTCAAACAGAGCTTGGATGGCGTGTAAAGGGTACAGCTGCCTATGCAGCGTCAACCCGATACCACAGTTCATCAAGTGTAGTCACTGGCGTATTGTGATGAGCCAGTTGCTCACCCACCATTGACCAGACGTTTTCAGTTGATGAGAGATGTGGAGAATGTGCAGGCCAGGTCAGCAGTCGAACATTTTCTGTATCCAGAAAGGCGGTCGTGCATTATCCTGCGGAAATGTAGGGTTTCGCTGGGATCGAATGAATGGTAGAGCCACAGGTCGTAACACATTTGAAATGTAACGTCCACTGTTCAAAGTGTTGTCAATGCGAACAAAAGGTCACCGAGACGTGTACCCAATGGCAACCCATACCATCACGCCGGGTGATACGCTAGTATGGCGATGACGAATACACGCTTCCAATGTGCGTTCACCGCGATGTCGCCAAACACCGATGCAACCGTCATGATGCTGTAAACAGAACCTGGACTCATCCGAAAAAATGTCATTTTGCCATTCGTGCACCCAGGTTCGTCGTTGGGTACATCATCGCAGGCGCTCCTGTCTATGATGCAGCGTCAAGGGTAACGGCAGCCATGGTCCCCGAGCTGATAGTCCATGCTGCTGCAAACGTCGTCGAACTGTTCGTGCAGATGGTTGTTGTCTTGCAAACGTCCCCATCTGCTGACTCAGGGATCGAGACGTGGCTGCACGATGCGTTACAGCCATGCGGATAAGATGCCTGTCATCTCGACTGCTAGTGATACGAGGCCGTTGGGATCCAGCACGGCGTTCCGTATTACCCTCCTGAACCCACCGATTCCATATTCTGCTAACAGTCATTGGATCTCGACTAACGCGAGGAGCAATGTCGCGATACGATAAACCGCAATCGCGATAGCCTACAAACTGACCTTCATTAAAGTCGGAAACGTGATGGTACCCATTTCTCCTCCTTACACGAGGCATCACAACAACGTTTCACTAGGCAACGCCGGTCAACTGCTGTTTGTGTATGAGAAATCGGTTGGAAACTTTCCTCATGTCATCACGTTGTAGGTGTCGCCACAGGCGCCAACCTTCTGTGAATGCTTTGAAAAGCTAATCATTTGCATATAACAGCATCTTCTTCCCGTCGGTTAAATTTCGCGTCTGTGGCAAGTCATTTTCGTGGTGTAGCAATTTTAATGGCCAGTAGTGTAATTTATTTTATATTCTCACTGTTAAATACGTCAATAAAACCATTAATTCTTGTTTTCAAATAAATATGAATATTTTCCGCCATCTTACACTTTAAGTCACCGTTTTATCGCGTGTTTTTCTTGTTTCTTTTCTTCCTCCGTTTATAAAAAAAGTCTGTAGCCTGTAGGGCAGCGTACTAAGCTGCTGCCAGCTCGTCCCCTTCGGGGGGAATTGAAATTCAATAAAGGAAAAAAAATGAATATTTTACGTCGGGTGGCTGCAGAAGGAAGGATGAAGTCACTTTAAGTATGAAATCCACTCGCATGCAAAGTACAGGGTACGAACCACCCCTGGATGTAGGCAACGAATTGGTTTTGTATATTTATTGCCATTGTTTGTGGAATAACTTCACAGTGCAGGAAGACCTTCCAGAATACTAGTCGTCCTCAAGGTTTCAACGCCGTCTCTCCTGCTTACCCCGGAGTTATCGCAGAACACGTCTCTTCGGATGGCTCACGTTAGTACCTGTGTGTGAACGATGCAAAGACCTTGTGAAGCATTCCTTGAAGATAGTGTGCAAAGAATAGTGCAGGCAGCCTAATATACACTCCTGGAAATTGAAATAAGAACACCGTGAATTCATTGTCCCAGGAAGGGGTCAGATACATCACATGATCACACTGACAGAACCACAGGCACATAGACACAGGCAACAGAGCATGCACAATGTCGGCACTAGTACAGTGTATATCCACCTTTCGCAGCAATGCAGGCTGCTATTCTCCCATGGAGACGATCGTAGAGATGCTGGATGTAGTCCTGTGGAACGGCTTGCCATGCCATTTCCACCTGGCGCCTCAGTTGGACCAGCGTTCGTGCTGGACGTGCAGACCGCGTGAGACGACGCTTCATCCAGTCCCAAACATGCTCAATGGGGGACAGATCCGGAGATCTTGCTGGCCAGGGTAGTTGACTTACACCTTCTAGAGCACGTTGGGTGGCACGGGATACATGCGGACGTGCATTGTCCTGTTGGAACAGCAAGTTCCCTTGCCGGTCTAGGAATGGTAGAACGATGGGTTCGATGACGGTTTGGATGTACCGTGCACTATTCAGTGTCCCCTCGACGATCACCAGTGGTGTACGGCCAGTATAGGAGATCGCTCCCCACATCATGATGCCGGGTGTTGGCCCTGTGTGCCTCGGTCGTATGCAGTCCTGATTGTGGCGCTCACCTGCACGGCGCCAAACACGCATACGACCATCATTGGCACCAAGGCAGAAGCGACTCTCATCGCTGAAGACGACACGTCTCCATTCGTCCCTCCATTCACGCCTGTCGCGACACCACTGGAGGCGGGCTGCACGATGTTGGGGCGTGAGCGGAAGACGGCCTAACGGTGTGCGGGACCGTAGCCCAGCTTCATGGAGACGCTTGCGAATGGTCCTCGCCGATACCCCAGGAGCAACAGTGTCCCTAATTTGCTGGGAAGTGGCGGTGCGGTCCCCTACGGCACTGCGAAGGATCCTACGGTCTTGGCGTGCATCCGTGCGTCGCTGCGGTCCGGTCCCAGGTCGACGGGCACGTGCACCTTCCGCCGACCACTGGCGACAACATCGATGGACTGTGGAGACCTCACGCCCCACGGTTGAGCAATTCGGCGGTACGTCCACCCGGCCTCCCGCATGCCCACTACACGCCCTCGCTCAAAGTCCGTCAACTGCACATACAGTTCACGTCCACGCTGTCGCGGCATGCTACCAGTGTTAAAGACTGCGATGGAGCTCCGTATGCCACGGCAAACTGGCTGACACTGACGGCGGCGGTGCACAAATGCTGCGCAGCTAGCGCCATTCGACGGCCAACACCGTGGTTCCTGGTGTGTCCGCTGTGCCGTGCGTGTGATCATTGCTTGTACAGCCCTCTCGCAGTGTCCGGAGCAAGTATGGTGGGTCTGACACACCGGTGTCAATGTGTTCTTTTTTCCATTTCCAGGAGTGTATATATGGACAGTGTCTGAACTCAAATATCTCATGATGACACAGTTTTCACTTCTTTCCTTCCTTCTTTTTCTCTTCCCAAAATCTCGTCATCCTCTCACTATTCTATTGTTTCCTTTGTTCCGTCCATAATGCTCCCATCTTCCTCTTCTCATTTACTATAAATTTTGCGTTCCTAATTTTGTTCCTGAATTCCTTTCTATCTTTTATCATTTGTCTGTTGATCCCCAGCTGCCTTAAGTCTTTCTCTATTTCATGATGCCAATTTTGCTAAAGGCATGAATGTTTTACTACATGAAAGATTCTCTTTGTAAGTCTGGTGTTGTCCATTTTCTGTATGTGTCCTTAGAAATTTAGTCTGCATTTTCTGATAATGACTGTGAGTCTGTCAGTGTGTTGGTATAGCTCATTGGTAGGTCTTTTCATCCCTATCCCATCTTTATGTATTGGTCCGAATACTTTCCTGAGAATTTTCCGTTCTATTTTTTCTGTCTCTATAATGCCTGATGCTTCATTTGTGGTCTTTTCTGACGCATATAATGCTTCCGCTAATACAACTATTTTTTAGTGTCTAATTTGGGCCTGTCTTGATATGCTTTTCTTATTATAATTTGACCATGTGAGTTTGTATGCTTTCTGGAGTCTTTCTATTCGTTGTATGTTGGATGCCTTGTTTGATCCTCTAATTTGTATGTATTCTCCTAAATATTCAAATTTTTCGACTCTTTTTACGAATCCTTACATCGTTTACATTATGTGTACATTGTTGGTTTGTCGTCCACTGTATTGAGTCTTCTCATACGATATCTGTAGACCTGTTTTGGCAGCTATTTCATGTAGGTGCTCCAGTGCTTCCTTTTCGTCCTGTGTGTTATTACTAAGTATGGCTGTGTCATCTGCGAATTCCAGACATTTTATGTTCGTTCTTGTTTCACGTGTTCTTCCTAGCTGTATTCCTTTAACTTGTTCTTCCCATTGTTTGACTATTTTGTCTAACACTATGTTAAACAGGACTTGTGAAAGTCCGTCTCCCTGTCGGACAACTGTGTGTATCTGGAAGGGTTCCGAAATTTCTCCCATGAACTAAATCTTCGAGGTGGTGTCTGTGGACGTCTGTTGTATAATTCCCCTGTTTTTTTTTTTTTGTTTTTTTTGTTTTTTTTTTTTTTTTGTCGATGCCATATTCCTCCAGTATGTCAAAGAGCGTTTGTCGGTCTATGGAGTCGTATGCTTTTTTAAACTCAAGAAAGGTAACTACTGTGTTTCTTGTCTGTCTGAATTTCAAAAATGTTCTCAAGTTCCATCTCTGTTCTATGCCTGATCTCCCTCTTCTGAAGCCTGCCTGTTATTCCCCTATTTTCGGATCTCCTCGTGGCTCTAGTCTGTTTAATAACAACTTTGAGAGAATTTTGTATGTTACTGGTACAGAGAAAAACCTTGGCAATTATTTGGATCTGACTTATCACCTTTTTTATGTAGGGGATGGATCAAAGCACATTTCTATTCCTCTGGCAACTTCTCTGTGACCCAAATTTCTTAGACAGTCTTAAAAATTGGCTTGGTGATGTTTTCATCTTGGAGCTTCCAGATCTCGGCAATAATACCATCTTCTCCTGCTGCTTTGTTATTTTTCATTTATTTAATGATTCTCTCTATCTCTTCTATTGTGGGTGGATTAGAATCTGGGTTGGCTGTGGCCTTTTGGAAGGTTAATTTTTCTCTAGGTTTCTTGCAATTCAGGGGTTCATCAAAGTATTGTTTGAGGGTTTTGCAATTTTCTTTCGAGTTCGTTTCGAGGGATCCACCTGTTCTTCGGAAACAGAGGATGGGAGGTTGATAAACCTTCACATTTTCTTTGAATATTCTGTAAAAAATTCTAGTGTTATTTCTCTTGAAATCTTCGTCAATGTCTTTCAACCTGTTGTTATCAATGCCCGCTTTTCTATTCTGATTTTCTTTGTTGATTGTTTCTGAATCCTGTGAAATTCCTTCCGTGTTTCTGATGTTTTGTTACAACGGGATTTCTTCCATGCCTGTGTTCTTTTTTCAATGGCTAGATCACAGTTCGCGTTCCGCCATCTGTTTTCGTTTCCTAGGAGGTTGCCCCCTTCGCATTGCCTTCTGAATTGTTTTCGCAAAGTCTGTCCAAGTGCCTTCTGAATGTCTATTAATCTCTTCAACAACTTTGTCCCTGTTTATCTTCAAGTATTCCACATCAGGTTTGACTATTTTGTTTCGTGCCGTTTTTTTCCGTCTTAGAATTGTCCTAACCTTAACTTGTAGTAAATAATGGTCAGACTCGAAAAATTCCTTACGTGTTCTCATTTAGAATTTCCGGCGTACATTTGGTGAAAATGGCCACACGATCAATCTGGAATTCTCCGCCGGCCGGGGTGGCCGAGAGGTTCTAGGCGCTACAGTCTGGAACCGCGCGACCACTACGGTCGCAGGTTCGAATCCTGCCTCGGGCATGGACGTGTGTGATGTCCTTAGGTTAGTTACGTTGAAGTAGTTTTAAGTTCTAGGGGACTGATGACCTCAGAAGTTAAGTCCCATAGTGCTCAGAGCCATTTTTTGGAATTCTCCCCGCATGGTGTTGCGTGTTTTTCATGTTGTAAGTTTTCGTCGTGGCTTTTGAAATTGCGTCAACATAACTTTGAGGTTGAAATTTTGACAATATTTTATGAGGTGTTCTCCATTTTTGCTGTACGAACGTGTGCTGAATGCGGACCTGTGATTTGTTTGTACTTTCTTTCTTTCTTTACCCAATTTCGCATTAAAATCTCCCATTAAAATTTTCACGTGTCTTACTGGTATGTTGTTGGTTACTTCGTCCATGTATTCCCAGAACTTTTCAACTTCTTGCAGCTTTTTCTATTAAGGTCATTTGTTGGTGCATGAGCATTGATAATTATGTATGCTTTATTACCAGATATGAAGGAGAGTGTGGAAATACGTTCTGATAAGGAACTGAAGTCTATGTTGTTATCCATGACTGATTTATGTACAGCAAATCCTGTAGGGGGAAATGATGGTATGCCTCTTCTGACAGCAGGTTTCCCTTCGTAGATCCTGTAATTTTCAGTATTGTAATGGTTTTCATCTCTGACGCGCGTCTCTTGAATGGCGAGAACTTTGATATGAAATTTTTCTAGTATGTCTGTGAGTTGTTTTAGTTTTCCAAGTTTGAAGAGTGTGTTTGTATTGAGAGTGCCAATGTAGTGTTTGCGAAGAGATGTTGAAAAGCTTCGATTCTTTTCCTTATGATGTTCCTGGGCCCCTAGAACCGATGACCCCGAATGTCGAGTGCGTTGACTGGGGCCTGGGGTAGTGGATTCATTTCCTTTTGTTCATTCATGATCACATCAAGCTGAGTTTAGTTGCGGTGATCTTTGAAAAAGATCACAATGATCGCAGACTTGACTGATGAGATCAAGCCATATTTCACAGCCGCAACAACTAGTTGAACAAACGCTGACCACTAGTCGCTAGATACCAGAACAGACACTAGTGGAAAAAATGGTTCAAATGGCTCTGAGCACTATGGGACTTAACATCGGAGGTCATCAGTCTCCTAGAACTTAGAACTACTTAAACCTAACTAACCTAAGGACATCACACACATCAAGGCCGAGGCAGGATTCGAACCAGCGGCCGTAGAGGCCGCGCGGTTCCAGACTGAAGCGCCTAGAGCCGCTCGGCCACACCGGCCGGCAGATACTAGTGGATTTCTTGATGTCGTGTGTTTGGCCCGCGATAACTAGTTTACTTCGCTCAAGGCCGCCGGCAAGCCGGTGAGGACCCCCTATCCGCCACCTGGGACGCGCCACGTCATAGTACCACCTCTCCGCCTGCTACGACAACGTAGTGTGTTCCTGGATATTTGAAGATATAATGATGTTTTGTGTGTAACTTGGCGACAAAATCAGAGATTGATAGGATTTTCTTATAGTGACAAGTCACTTAATATCTGACATTCTTTGGACATGGCGCAGCAGATTCATTTATTCGAGATCGGTAGGAATCAACAGTATCATTTCAGTGCATTTCATAGCCGCGATGCAGTCATACCCGGATCGACACTAAGGGACCTAAATATGTATGACTTTAAATGAAATCAACACTACACAATTGAAAAGGATTGTTTCAGAAATGATGGAAAAACGATAAGGTTCCTCCTGCCTCAATGCTGCCTTCGGTCCATAAGCGTGATCGTAATTTCTGGAGATAAACTGAAACAAAATGATTAACATTCGAGTAATGAAGAACTGGAGAGCCGGCCACTGGGGCAGAGCGGTTCTGGACGCTTCAGTCGGGAACCGCGCTGCTGCTATGGTCGTAGGTTCAAATCCTGCCTCAGGCATGGGCGTGTGTGATGTCCTTAGGTTAGTTAGGTTTACGTAGTTCTAAGTTCTAGGGGACTGGACCTCGGATGCTAAGTCCTATAGTGCTTAGAGCCGTTTGAATCATTTGAACCATTTTGGAGATGTAGATACTTAAGGATAATTAGTCTAAATAAGCACACTTCAGACGTTACACGTGTTTTAATGCTACGTAACTTTTTATATTACAGTTTGTGATATTTGCTATTTTTGGCTTCATTAAACAGCAAATAGTAAATACTTTCAGCTAGAAGGCAAATACTTGTTTATAAAGAATGATTAACGTATAATAAGGCGTCGCATAGCGACGGTGGAATTTCCTAAATAATGTAGTTCGTCGTCTTTGGGCGGCAATATGAACAGAAAAATACGGATAGATACGCAATCCTTCACTATTTTGTTCGCTGGTGAACGAATGAAACCTTGAGCGCTAAACACTTGTACTGTTTTCTTAAGTAAGACGGACGCAGATTTGTGGCAGTCTGATCCAATTTTTACTAAATGTATAAAAACGTATTACATATAACTTCGAGTGAAGTGTAAAAAGAAGAACTGTTATAACTTATCGTGACGACGCACGAGTGACTCAAGAGGACAATGGCTATCTATATAAAAGAGCGCTCAATGGACATGAAACGGACATAAAAATCTACCGTAATTGCAGTACTAAGCTTAAGTTATGATACATGTTTTAGTTATAATAAATATTTGTTCTGGAAATATTGAATCAGATAGCGGTGCTCAATCCCATCATCTCCTCAGTATTATTTTCATTTTAATTATGCATTTTGCTAAGGTTACAGAAACCAAGATCAGCAGTCCAATGTGCGTGTTACACTGACAAAAAGAAAACTGTTTTATCGTCTTCTTGCATCAGCTTTAATATTGAATTTCCCTTTTGTGTGATGTTACAGTTGTTTTTGCGCCCTTAAGAAATTTCTGGTCCCTTAGGAAATTGTTTTCTCATAACAATAACTTCAAGACCGGGTATGATTGTATCTACGATCATGAGGTAATTAGAAAGGCGATAATGCAATTTCTTAATCAATAGCACTCTAGCTGTGACTGCTTCAAGCCACGCGTAACTGCAAGTAAAGACTATTCACGTTTCATAATGTAACATTTTATGACAATGGTCTATCCATGATTCTTACGCGAATTGTGATTGATGAAAGAGTAAGCGAAATCTCAAATTCCTACTCATCCATTGAATAACAACACCACTTTTATTTTGTTACATCACAAGTTACAATAGCTGGTGTGTGTTAAAAAAAAGCTTTGCACATCTCAGGCAATGCTTGAGGTTAATGAACCTTCCTGACAGATTAAAACTGTGTGCTGGACCGAGACTCGAACTCGGGACCTTTGCCTTTCGCGGGAAAGTGCTCTACCAACCTTTTTTTTTTTTGTAATCTTTATTATTGAACAAACGGAGAGTACATATATATATATATACACAAAGCAAAAGTTCTTCAAAGTACCAGTTAAACATATACAAATGAGTGTTAGGTAAACAAATTATTAGAATAACATGAAATACAACAAATTAGAACATATCCTGTTTACCTTTTTTTTGTTTCTTTTGTTTTGTTTTTGTTTAAAAATTTGTATTAAACAAACTAAAAGTACATATATATTCACTATGCAAGAGTTCTTCAAGGTACCATTTAAAAATATACAAATGACTGTTAGTTAAACAAAAAAAATACTAAAAAAGAAAAACATTAAATACAACAAAATATAACATATTCTGTCTTCTTCCTTTTTTTTTAAAAAAAATTGTGTTTGTTTTTGGTCGATGCATGAGAACGTGGATAAGGGTGTTGCATCATGTGACAGGTAGGCTTGGTACACCCCAACTTTGAGGGGGTCAAGGAAGACGCTGCGGAGATAACCGGCAAAAGTTTGTCGGTAAGATGGTTTTCGGGTGAGGGTGCTATGCGCGGTCACAACTTTGTACCAGAATTCAAGGACTGTATGCGGACCACTCCGAAAGAGATATTCTAAAGCCTGTCCTCGAAACCAGATTAGGGTATGGTGCTTAGCAAGAGGGTAGTGAAATGTCTGGGGCAACAACAGGAAATCCGGGGTTACCGTCGTTGGCGGGGCACGGAGGTAAAAGCCCACGATTCGTTGGATGAGGAGCCATACGTTTTGTTTCAGGGGGCACGTAAGACGGTGCTCGTCAGTGTCTTCGAGCTCACAGTCAGGGCAGAGAGGGGAGGTGGCCAGTCCTATGCGATAAAGTCGACTATTAGTCGGGAATTTTCCATAGACTAAAACATACCAGAGTGCAGACACAGACGACGGTAATAAGGGTGCATGCACACACCCCCAAACCGTGCGCCAGTTAATGTCAGGATGCTGTAGCACCATGGGGTCGCAAGGGTTGGACAGCATAAACAAACGATAATAATCTTTAGTACGGGGAGGACGGGTGACTGGAAGATCGGCCCGAACGTAGCTGAGTTCTATGAAACAATTGGCGACGTAGTACAATAATGGAGAAATAGGTGCCACATTGATCGGTGGATCGAGAGAAGCTGGTCGGAGGATATCTAAGAGACTGCGTGTGAAAGACGGGACCGGCCCCTGCCAGTGCCGCAACAGAGTGTGGACGAAGAGTGCAGAAGAGCGTGCCCGCACGTTGATGAGTCCGAGGCCACCTTTTGCAGGAGGCAGTGTTTGAGTGTTGTAGCTGACTTTGAAAAGTGCCCCTGCTGACACGAAATATCCAAAGGCTGATTGGATGCGGCGGCCAAGGAGTAACGGCATTGGGAGGATCTGGGCGACGTGTACCAGTTTAGGGGCGACATAGATGTTGACATAGGACACACGTTGGAGTTGGTTTAAGTTACGGTGCACTTGACCGCGGACATGGTGCCGAATCGACTGCAAAAGCCGCCGGTAAGCCAAGGCCACTGTGCGGTGTGTGGAGCTCGTAAATTCGATACCCAAGTAACGAAGGGTGGCACTAACTGGGAGTGGGGTCGGCACCATAGCCGGGAGGCCGCGCCCAATGTGCATCATAGTCGATTTACGGACATTAAGAATGCTACCAGAAAGACGTCCATACTGTTGGATCCATTGGATGGCGTCATTGAGTTCCGTGGAGGAGCAGGTGAGAAAGAGGAGATCGTCCGCATAAGCCCTACAGTGGAAGGTGTGGTCACGCAAAGTGAGGCCCTGCAGTCTAGAGGTAAGTCCAGTGATGAGGGGCTCAAGTGCAATGGCATATAGTAAAGTAGACATAGGGCATCCTTGACGCACAGAGCGGCGTATAGGAATCGGTCCTACAAGCCTCCCATTGACTTGTACCATCGAGACCGCGGGAAGGAGTAACCGGCGAATGGCATCGACAAAAAGCAATGGGAACCCCATACGTGTCGCCACCATGAGGAGGAATGGATGTCGAACGCGATCAAAGGCACTCGTTAAATCGACGGATACCAGTGCTGCACGAAGGCGACAAACCGACGCCAGTGCAATGAGGTCACGGCATTCTCCTAGGGCTGTTTGTAAGGTGGCCCCACAACCACGTGCAGTCTGCTCAGGTGAAAGGACCGTAGGTAAGACGGTGCGTATGCGCGCTGCTAAGAGGCGTGCATAGATTTTATAGTCTGCATTCAGTAGTGTAAGGGGGCGATATGCAGAGACATGAGACCCTCCCTTCGGTTTAGGCACAGGTAGAAGAATGCCAGTGACGAAATCAGGTGGAATTGGGAAGGACGGAGTAAAGAGTTCCTGAATCATTTCCGTCCAGCGAGGAAGCATTAACGTGGTGAACGCCCGGTAAAACTCCACTGGGAGACCATCTGGTCCGGGTGATTTGTTCTTGGCCCCTTTGTTGATCACATTTACCACCTCTTCTGCAGTGATTGCAGACATCATGGACGATGACTCCGCTACGGTGAGGGTCCGATCAGGGGAAGGACGGAGATCATCAGGAATGGGCGTCGCCATCGGTTCATCATCATAAAATTGGTGATAATGTTCAGCAAAGGCGGACACGACCGCCGCCTGTGTTGTGTGGTGAACACCATCGGAGGTCGTGATGTTGGGGACGAAAAGCCGACGTCGACGACTATGGTCGGATGCGGCATGGATTGTGGATGGGGTTTCGTCGTGGAGGAGGTCTTGTCGTCGGGAACGCACCACGACACCATGCAGTCGCGCACGTTGAAGAGAGAGGAGACGAGCTTTAGTACGTTGTCGTTCCCTGTGGGTGTCAGGTGATGGAGGGAGCGCATCGAGCTCACGGAGGACGTTGTAGTGAAAATTTGTGGTGTCTTGATGCCATGCTGCTGCTTCCTTGCCACATTGTATGAAGGCCTTTCTGATCGCAGGTTTGGCACATTTGAGCCACCAATGGAACGTGGATGTGTATTGCGGAAGGCGTCTTTCGCAAGACGCCCATGTAGTGGCAATACATTGTCGGCAGTGTGGATCATTAAGGAGGGAAGTATTAAGCTTCCAGTAACCTCTGCTGCGCCACACTGACTGAGGTGGCAGAGCCAGGGAGCAAATGACGGCGCAATGGTCTGAAAATGCAAGGGGCCATCGTTCAGCTTGGGCGACTTCATTGCCGAGGTGAGCAGAGACATAAAACCGGTCCAGTCTGCTCGCAGAATGTGCTGTATAATGGGTAAAACCGGGGGTATTGCCATGAATTTTCTCCCAAACGTCCACTAGATGAAAATCTTCGATTAAGGTGAGCAGCGCCGGGCATGGCGAATAACCAGGTACTTGGTCCTGCGGATGGAGGACACAGTTGAAATCGCCTCCCATGATAAGGCGATCATAGCGTCCAGAAAACAGGGGCGCCACGTCATGTCCGAAGAAAGTGGACCGCTGCCGACGGTTCGTGGAGCCAGACGGAGCGTAGATATTGATGACGCGCGTGTCGAAGATGGTAACAGCCATGCCTCTTCCACAGGGAAGGATTGTCGTGTCCGTGAGTGGGATTCCTTCGCGTATGTAGAAAGCCACTCCACGCCCTGATTGATCACATGTGGACGTGTATGAGTCGTAGCCGTAGACTGGTGGTAGTGTGGCAACGCGTACTTCCTGAAGAAGGGCGACGTCGACGTCAGAGGCCCGAAGCATGTCACATAGGAGTTGCAGCTTGGGTGCAGTGCCGATCATGTTGATGTTCAGTGTGGCAAACCGGTATGTTTGTTTCAGTGGTGGTGGACGCGCATCTACCATCACCAAGGGAAGTAAGAGGAGGGCACCGACAGGAAGTCCCGTCCCATCAGCTGCAATGCCTCGCTTTTGATGTTAACAGGCAGCCTCGTCCGGCGGAGGGAACTCATCCGGAGGAGGGGGCGTACCTTCCTCAATGTCGTCGGCCCATGCTCCTGTGCCGTGGGTCTGTCCAATGTCCATGGGAATTGCGTCGTGGTGAGAGAGATCTGGAGTTGTCGGCGGGGAGACAGGCGTCTCAACCGGCGCACCGATCGTTACATTGTGCGTGGCGACCTCCATAGTGGTCCCGTCCTGCGAAACGTCTTGTTCATCGTGAAAGTTATCCGCCGACCTCTGCGTGGAAATGTCGGCTGCTTTGGTGTCGTCTTCGTCGTCGCGGGTGGCAACGCTCTGAGAGCCCGTGGGTGAACGGCGACGGCGTTTGCGCCTACGTGGCGAGCATTGTTTGCGCGCGTGTTCCTCAGTGTCGGACGACGGCAAGGAGGAGCGTCGACCTGGTTCGAAGGCGTCGGTTGGTACAATGAAATTGTCAAACAGGTGTTGTGAAGATGTACTGGTCTCCTCAGCGTCCGGTGCGGGAGCCTGTTCGGCGGCAAGGTTGTCAGGTGGGACGTCTGTACCGTCCGTTGGTGACTGGGACGGTGGGACGTGCCGATCGGAAGGACCGGGCGACGGACTGGACGAAACTGTAGACGTGGCAAGAGCCGCTGCGTAAGTGACCGGTAGGGCGGTCATCGTGGGTGTGACGGACGCTTCCGACAACGGGAGCTGCGCGACACGTCGTTGAATGCATTCAGACCGTAGGTGACCTTCTTTCCCGCAACCGGAACAGGTCCGAGGTTGGCCGTCGTACATTATAATGGCACGGCAGCCTCCGATACGTAGATAGGAAGGCACGTGTTTCTGCAACTCGATGCGGACCTGTCTAACACCGTTTAAAACTGGATAGGTCTGAAATTGGACCCATCGTTCGGCAACATGTTCCAGAACGTTGCCGTAGGGACGGAGCGCCTCGATGACGACATCTGCAGGTAGTTCGAACGGCAGTTCGAAGATCCTTATCGTCCGTGTGCCGAGACCTGCGTGATCGACGGTAACGGGTCCGACGTTGCCGTCGGAATGACAGAAGCGCAGTCCACGTTTTGCCTCTTGAAGCACCTTGTCGCACGCCGCATCGTTGATCATTTTGACGTAGACGGTACTGCTAACTATGGACAAGTGGATACCAATTAGATCCGTTGGTGGTATTTTAACTTCATCGCGTATAAATCGTTCTACCTCCAGGGCCTTGGGTCGGGCGAAGTCAGAACAAAAGTTGAAACGTAATGTCTTCTTCCGATAGTTGTGCGCCATGGTGGTCTAGAAGGAAAACGGCACTTACAGCGGCCGAAGTAAACACAAACACACACTGCGCGCCTCGCCCGCAGCGCTCTGGCGCGTGACCGCCTCGCAGCACTGCCGGCGGCAGACTTGGCGATAATGCAATTTCTTAATCAATAGCACTCTAGCTGTGACTGCTTCAAGCCACGCGTAACTGCAAGTAAAGACTATTCACGTTTCATAATGTAACATTTTATGACAATGGTCTATCCATGATTCTTACGCGAATTGTGACTGATGAAAGAGTAAGCGAAATCTCAAATTCCTACTTATCCATTGAATAACAACACCACTTTTATTTTGTTACATCACAAGTTACAATAGCTGGTGTGTGTTAAAAAAAAGCTTTGCACATCTCAGGCAATGCTTGAGGTTAATGAACCTTTTTGGCAGATTAAAACTGTGTGCTGGACCGAGACTCGAACTCGGGACCTTTGCCTTTCGCGGGAAAGTGCTCTACCAACTGAGCTACCCACGCACGACTCACGGCTCGTCCTCACAGCTTTACTTCTGCCGGTACCTCGTCTCCTACCTTCCAAACTTTACAGAAGCTCTCCTGCCAAACTTGCAGAACTAGTACTCCTGAAAGAAAGGATACTGCGGAGACATGGCTTAGCCACAGCCTGGGGGATGTTTCTAGAACAGCCTGGGGCTGTGGCTAAGCCATGTCTCCGCAATATCCTTTCTTTCAGGAGTACTAGTTCTGCAAGGTTCGCAGGAGAGCTTCTGTAAAGTTTGGAAGGTAGGAGACGAGGTACTGGCAGAAGTAAAGCTGTGAGGACGGGGCGTGAGTCGTGCTTGGGGAGCTCAGTTGGTAGAGCACTTGCCCGCGAAAGGCAAAGGTCCCGAGTTCGAGTCTCGGTCCGACACACAGTTTTAATCTGCCAGGAAGTTTCATATCAGCGCACACTCCGCTGTAGAGTGAAAATTTCATCCTTGAGGTTAATGTTCTCTTGATGGTGCCTGTCAGTAATTAATTACATAAAACTATATGTTTTCTGATTGAGAAGACACTTAGCACATTTACAGACTATTTTGCACAAATTATAAAATACAGATTGAGGAATGCAGCAAGTCTGCGTCCGCCTTTCATGGAATAGAAACAGTAAAAGGTGAAACGCTCAGGGCCTCATTTGTCTAGAAAAAACAGACTTCTTTTTATATCATCAATCGATACGTGAACATATAGATTTACAGCCGCCGCGCAGGAGCGTCAAAGATAAAGAATAATAGATGCTGTTGCTGCTATGCGACGCTTCATTTCTGTTACATTACAATTGTTTGAGAACTTCAGGCCATCACGCGTTTACTATTGAGCGTATACTAATGTCTGTGAGGCGAAAATTACCAATATTACACTCCCTCCAGTGAGGAGGGAAGGAATATGGAAGGTATTACTTTCATCCTCATGCCCATTAGAATATTTGTTATTGTCGGGTGGAACATACAGGTTATTAAAAAAAGTTTTCATTTCGTATTCATTCCATAATAAAAGAATTGACGTTACAATTTGCAAATAATGTCCGTTGACCAGTATGAATTTGTTCTGTATTCCTTTCAGTCTTTGCATGGTTTCAGTCTATCTTGATGATTCATAAATTTAAAGCTATAGGTATACATATTTACAAAGGTTACATGGAAAAAAAATCACACTGCATCATTCGTCACTGCAAAACTAATTTGACAATCACAACTAGTACATAACTGTTTTTAATGGTATTATTATATTTTCATCCTCCTATCAGATTATTGCTTTGTTGTTTTGTCGAGCTTCATTAGCTCAGTGGCATTTAATTATGCATTTGTTTCTGTTGCACATACACGATTTATCATACACTTGGATTGTAGAGTGGCCACTGCTGATGGCTTCGACAAGGTAGTCCAATCTTTCACTTTCAGGGCTCGATATTGGCTCTTTGAATTATTTCACATATGAAACAGATAAATATATCAGAATAGCTTACAAAACTGATTTGATATACATGTGGGATGGGATATGGAAAGGATCGGATCCTTTGACGTTTTATCGTGTGGTTATTTTCATTTGAATCGTGACCTTTCGTTAAGTTAGCATTTCAACAGTGTTCTGTGGTGACCTTGTGACTTATTTCTGTAAATGATCAGTCATTGGACCAATTACCCTAATTTCTCTGTCTTAGAGTCTCTCAGAATTTTCATGGTGTATATACAAAACTTGTGTTCAGTACCTGGTGACAATGTTTTGACTACAGGGTGTAGCGCGGTGGAATGCTTGCATTATTTCGTTACACGGTGGCTTTCGGCCTCTAGTGTTGCGAACGGTCATATTATTCCGTCTGCGCGCGCACATTACCGGAGCTTATACTTGCGGTGCATTGATATCGCGTTTGATGTGCCGTGCGTCGCTTTTGTTCGTCGGATCGTAGCTTTGTGTTTTTTTTTTTTTTTTTTTTTTTTTTTTTTTTTTTTTTTTTTTAAATTGCTGGAGGGAGCTTCTTCCACTGAAACTGCATCACATCACTTCCTACTACTATCCAGTTACGGATTTACAGGTAAGTGATAGCTATTGCTGCAACTCCATGTGTGGAATGACACGGATTATGACTCGTCGCACATATCGAGAACTTTTTCACACGTATTGTGCAGTAGAATACTGCTACTGAAAATCGTCGAACTTTTCTTCACTTGCACTGTGGTGAGCGTCTGCATGAACGTTGTATTCGGTGAAATTCTCACTTAATAACATTACACTGTGTTTACAAGTTGACTTAGTTACTAATATTTACAAGAGTTCACTTAAAAATCTAGGATTAACTTAATTGGGCACTTTAAATCAGAGCAACTGCTTCTTAATTCGTCTTTTTACCATATGCGCCTGCAGTCACATGTAAGCTTACAAAAGTCCTTTTTCTTTGACTAAATTCATTCCAGTCTCCTTTGCAAATTAATTTCTTTCATAGCACATCTTACTTAGTGACTTGTGAGTAGTGACTCGTTTATTTCAAAGTTTCTTTCGTGTCTGCTTACCTTTTTAAAATATTCGAGGACAGACTTGGAAGCAATAGATCCGCCTCTTGCTTTCATGTAGACATACAAACAGTCGAAAAAGAATAATGGGAAAAGCGGGCCTACTCATGGATCGTCGACGAAATTTAAATTACTCCTCAAGAGGGATTAATTTACATTACACAATGCAAAAGAAATTTACGCGTCGCGAACCTACTCATTTTCATAAGTAGTGCTTGGAATCGTAAGACTGATTGTTTTGATACTGCCGTTGATCGGTTTGCGTGTTTCCATTGCTGGGGCTGTGTGTTATAATGTACGTTTCCATACTGCTGTGATGGCGCATTATATATTGGATTGTATCTCTGCCTGTTATTGTACTTAGTTTTGTATTTACTGTTGGAGTACGTGCTATGTTTATTTTTGTTAGAGTACGTGCTGTGTTTATTTTTCAAACCATTGTGGGGTTGGTACTGACTGTCGCTTTGGCGCGCTTTCGCTCGGCTACCATTGTTGCCTGCGTACTCTATACAGTGCTGGCTGCCTGCACTGAAGTGGGCGTTGCCAACACTAACTCTAGCGTCCTCGTAAATCAGATCTAAGGAGTCTCACACTGACAGGAAGGTGCCAGTGTCTTCCTCAGAGACGTTTACTAACTTTTCTCTGATCACAATCGGTAGATTTGTTTTTAGGATCGTAATAACGTCTTTGGCGGTGATCGGCGAATCCCAGAACTTAACACTCGCTAAATATTTCTCGAAATATCTCCTCAGGCTGCCGCGTTGGCTGTTAAACACTTCGGCGTTGTAAACCTCTTTTCTCAGGTGCTGCTGCACACCTGAACTCCAGAATTTAGCTAAAAACACCTGTTCGAACTCCTTGTAAGTTTTACAAGAGTCGACCTTTTCGGTACCCCATATGGCAGCGTCTCCTACGATAAATCCAGTAACGTACTGAGTTCGCTGGCGGTCACTCCAGCTATTCGGAAAAATTGCTGAAACATTTCGATGTATCGGGTGATCAGAAAGTAAGTATAAATTTGAAAACTGAATAATGTAGATAGAGAGGTACAAATAGACACACATGCTTAGAATGACATGGGGTTTTATTAGAATAAAAAAAAAAGTTAAAAAAATGTCCAACAGATGGCGCTTCATCTGATCAGAATAGCAATAATTAGCATAACGAAGTGAGACAAAGCAAAGATGATGTTCTTTACAGGAAATGCTCAATATGTCCACCATCATATCTCAACAATAGCTGTAGTCGAGGAATAATGTTGTGAAGAGCACTGTAAAGCATGTCCGCAGTTATGGTGAGGCATTGGCGTCGGATGTCGTCTTTCAGCATCCCTAGAGATGTCGGTCGATCACGATACACTTGCGACTTCAGGTAACCCCTAAGCCAATAATCGCACAGACTGAGGTCTGGGGACCTGGGAGGCCAAGCATGACAAAAGTGGTGGCTGAGCACACGATCATCACCAAACGACGCGCGCAAGAGATCTTTCAAGCGTCTAGCAATATGGGGTGGTTCTAATAAGACCCCATGTAAATCCAAGCGTGTGTGTCAATTTTTACCTCTATATCTACATTATTCCGCGGTTTATTAAGTTTTCAAATTTATACTGACTTTTTGATCACCGGTAATACTATGGGATGAATTTTTCTTTACTATTCTTCCGGATCGATTAATTGATTGAATTACCTTATAGTAACAAGTCATTAAATACCTCACATTCTTTGGATATGGAGCAACAGATTAATTTATTTTAAATTGGTAGGAGGCAACGTTATCATTTCCGCACGTTTTCATGATCGCGATGCAGTCATACCCGGATCGACACTAAGGGACCAAAATATTTCCTGAATTTAAAAGAACTCTACACTACACAACTGAAAAGGATTATTTCAGAAATGACAGAAAAACGATAACGTTCTTCCTGCTTCAATGCAGCGTTCGGTCCATCAGCGTGATCGTAATTTCTGGAGATAAACTGATACCAAATGATTAACATTCAAGTAATGAGGAGATGGAGATACTTAAGGATAACTTGTCTACATAAGCACACTTCATTTATAACACACGTTTTTAATGCTACGTACCTTTTTATATTACAGTTACAATAGCTGGTTCGTATTCAGAAAAGCCTTGCACATCACCGGCAATACTTGAGATTAATGTCCTCTTGATGGTTCCCGCTTGTAATTAATTACATAAAACTATATGTTTTCTGATTGAGAAGACAATTAGCACATTTAAAGACTATTTTGCACAAGTTATAAAATACAGATTGAATAACGCAGCAAGTTCGCATCCGCCTTTCATGGAAGAGAAACAGTAGAACGTGATGCGCCCAAGGCCTCATTTGTCTTGAAGAAACTGAATTCTTTTTATATCATTAATCGATACGTGTACATAGAGATTTACAGCCTCTGCGCAGGAGCGGCAAAGATAAAGAATAATAGATTCTGTCGCTGCTATGCGACGGCTCATTTATTTTACATTACAATTGTTTGATAACTTCAGACTATCAGTCGTTTACTATTGAGTGTGAGGCGAAAATTACCAATGTTACAACAGACAGTTGAACACATAATTTTGTATTACGTTATGAGAAATCTTGTGTGCTTCACTCCTTTCAACAATGGTATCAATTACAACGCTACATGCACAACTAAAATTGTAATGAGTACATGTTTTGGGTCAACTCAAGTAATCGAAAAAATTCGTTTCAGAACAGATACTATAACTGAATGATTCATTTCTCGAAAACACACTAATTCCTCTACTGAAAATCGCGTATTTTGTATTTCAAGAAGTAAATCTGTGTCAATTCTGTTAACGTGTATTCTGAAATTAGGTTTATACAGAACTGTAATAGGCTGGTAAGATTTTGTGCATTAGAACTGAGCTACAAAGTTGTAAATAAAATTTATCGGTAAGGAATAGACAGCTTTTTGAACTACAAGAAATCTTGGGTAAAATAAGGTACTGTATATTTGGAGTTATTAGAATAAATTAGTGGTTTTAGGCATAATTTGTACATCAAGCAGTAGTTTTTAATATTTCATAGGTTTGATAGATTATACTTAGGAGGTTCTATCATGATAGTAATTCTACTCATAACTTTAAGAAAAAGAACTTATAAACCTTTCACTAATCCCAGAACGTCGTCTAGACATAAAACAATTTTTATCTTGAAAACCTAATCTCATGAAAATTGCATTTATAAGTTACAGAATAGAAGTTTGGAAACAGTGTAAGTGGGTCAGTTACATCGGAATGCTCTCAGGTAACTGGCTGTGTATAGGTCCTCCAGATCTGTAAAAGAAACGATCCTTAGAGTTCTGCTACATGCATTTCTGCACAATGTGACCTGATTTAATTTTTGGGTGTGTTGCGATTCCATGTGAACATTTAATCTTAGACATGTTAAACATAACATTACGGAGAAGATCTTTGAAATTGTATGGTACTCTCATGGTTGCACACTGAAATGAGTGCTGGATCATAATGTTTTTAAAAAAAATTCTGTTTGAATTGATGTCGAAGCTCGCCTTGTAGAAATATGAGAAGCCTTAAAATTGATAGTAATATTCCATCTTCTATGTATTTTCTCCACTGGAGGTTGTGCATCGCGTAGAATAGCTCCGCACTGTAATATGAGTGAAGCATTATCTTTATTGTACTGTTGAAACAGCTTCGTCATGTGCGACTTGGAAGTTCGTAAGAATCTTTCAGTAAATCCATTGGTCTCGGGATGAGCCATTGCATTCTTGAAGTGTGAAAGCCGTTGGTTTCACAAAATAATTTAAACTTATGAGACAAAAGCTGTGCATCATTGTCCGTTACAATAGGTTCTGGTAGTCCTTCAGTAGAGAATACCTTAACCAAGACCTGGGTTGTGCGTGATGAAGATGACATGTGCATCACAAATGGAGATTTGGAGAAAATATCGATGAGCATGAGCCAGAGGCCTGTGGGGAAACAGCCCTCCAAAAACATTATACACATGTCAGCAGCGAAAAATATTGTTGACGCTGACCTACCAGGTGTTGTTGAAACAAGCGGCATATAGCCAGCATAATTTCAACATCTTCGTGAATATGTTTCCTGTAGCAATGTATCTGATACGGAAACTGCCCTAATGGCACAGATGTAACGTGTAGTACCTTACATTTAAGCTTCACAGGAATAATCACTATTGTGTGGTATGATTCTGAACTTTGCAGAAATATTTAATTTGAACCTTCATTGCGCTTGCAAATGGTGTGAAAACTTACATGCGATACAACTTTATCTTTTACCTAATTTTTGTAGATGTCTTCTTGTGTGATAAGAATGCAAAAGTGTGTACATGAATAAGATATACTCACCCGTTAGGAGCAGAAAACATATCTAAAGTTCAGAGAAAAAATAACATTAAAAGTTCAAAGCTCCATAGATCTTCCAAGTGTATTATGCATATCGAACTTTTTGCACAAGCGAGGGCAGCTTAATCTAAAAATTCTAAAGTGTAGTGCCAACATGCAGGCTGCAAATATTGTAATAAGTAATACAGTCAAATTATATGTCGCAGTACGTAATTTGAAGTTTTACTTTGTTTGAATTGTGTGAGAAATCTTACGTACAATGTAATTTTATTTTTCTCGTATTGTCATAGTGCTCTTGCATATATTTAGATAAGGACGCAGACAATGCTGAAAATGTTGAATATATATAATATTTGAAGCTGCGTAGTGGTTGCGTAGTGTGAGTAATCTAACAATAAATGATATTTCGAAATATCGACTCTGGCTTTGTCTTTGGAGATTTAACATCTCTCTCTCTGTTTCCATATTTGCTCTCCTCTCTTGTGAATGTATGTTTATAAATAGTTCATACTGTTCTACGGTTTAAGTGAAATATCATAATAAAACACCTCATTCCTTCCTAAAATCGAATACCTTATTTCTTCGTCACTTATACAAAATCGCGTTGTGTGTGTGTGTGTGTGTGTGTGTGTGTGTATGTGTGGTGTATCTCTTAGTAGCTGTTGGTGCTGTTAACCATAGATTTATTTTACTGAGCAATAGTTTCACGAAATACAGCACCGGTTTGTTTGACTATTACTTGCCGTCTATTGTAAATTTTCTTGTGATGCATTACCTTCTCTCCCTTCCCCTTTACTTACCTGCTGATGGAAAAAAGAAACGTTAGATGATGAAAGTGCGCACATGCTACCGTACTGAATTTGCTTTACGTATTTAGATACTATTGCAATGTGCAAATTACACTTTCTGAGACATTTTAGAAAATCTTGCAGAATCTTAGGTATAGTAATTATTTTGAGGCTTACAATGTCTTCTTTTTTGTGCTTAACGTCAACTACATGCTCAATCATCTTTTACAATAATAGTTATTAAATTATTATCCTCACTCTCTTCTTCCTCCCCTCGATACATGCTTCTAAGAGTTCACAATCATGACGGGATATGAGTGTAGAAAATAATTTTGATGTGAGCACTGGGATGATCCACTCATAAAACATTCCACTTTCAAATGCAGTGGGATGATCCACCCATAAAACATTCCACTTTCAAATGGATTGAATACACTTTACATATTTAGATCTATTGTGGTTGTGGTTAAGTGATTAATTTCAGCTGCATAACGATTTTTCGTACTTTATCACAGTCACGTTTTCAGATTATCGGTGTAAAGATCGTAATTTTTATTCTTACCCACATATTTTGCAGATACGTTTGAATACTAGGACCCCATAGATTCGTAAAGTAATTAACTTAAGACTCTGTCGTGTCTTATACCAAACGTGGTTCACAGATCGAACTGTGAACACTTTTCCCTGATAAAGACACTGGTTGGTGACAGTGAGAACATCTCATGGTACCGATAACAAACATTTGTCACTTTATAACAGTGCAGCCATTTCTTAGTGACAGAAGGAAATAGGATGTGACACAGGAGCCTTTTTTTTAGATTTACAAGTCTTATGTAATGGTATTTAAGGTGAAACTCTTGATCACCAACTACGTATTCCTATCTCTTAATTTCTAGTTTGCAAGCAAATATTGGTTTCTATTATTTACAGAGAAATATATACTCATTCTAATAATGAATGGCGAATGATATATAGCTATGAATGAAATTTACTAATGTGAGTGGTGGTCCACTCCATAAACAATGTCTTGGAAGTCAGTAACACAAACGTAGTGTTCAAAATTTCGGTATTTAAGGCAATTGAGATACTTTAACGTATTTTACGACAAAAAATATTTCTGATATTGTTGAGAGCGCCTATGTGAGAAGTATACATGTTTGTGTAAATAATGTATTTTGACACTATATTTATGTCTTCTGGCAAATAATGAATATCAATTACTTTAGTCTGAGGGTTAAGTAATTATTTTACTGCAGATTTTACGTCATGTTAGAGGTGTATATTTGTACACAAATCATGAATTTTGACAATATCTTTATGTCTTTCGAAAGTAATAGGTACGTTTCAGTTTAATTTGAGAGTAACGTAATTTACTGCATATTTGGCACTATTTTTAGTACTACATTGTGACTGGTTGGAGATAGGGAGGTGTACATCATGAATTGTGTACTTTTACAAGTCATTTAAACACTTCACTCTAGTTGTTTGGAAAGATGAGGATGCACAAAGTGTAATGCACACCATTCGTCTATTTAGTTTGTCTTATAGTTTTAATGTTGCACTATGGCTAGTCTGAAATATAGGGAGCGACGAGACTTCTAAATTCCCATTGATGCAGTGGGCTGTTTCCACTATCTTGGATTTTTCTGCACAACGAGTGGTTGGAAATAAGTGTTATTGCACAGTGTGATTGGTTGACGATAGGGGAAGGGGAGAGGTTTTTAAAATTTCCACTTACACTATACGAGTATTTCCGTTATGTTGGATTTGTAATGCTACATTACGATTGACTGGAGATAAACTGGATGAGAAGAGGCTACAGGTGGCTTCAGTTCACGCAGATAAGGATGACTGTTTCACTAATGACGGTGTTGACGGCACTAGGTCAATAGCGTTGGTCATGTGACACTACTCTGCCTTTACGTGACAACTTGTGCAGTGGTTCACTGATGGAAGCTACATCAGGGGGAAAATTTTTAAATAATTCATTTGTTCTAATACGGAACGTAATTGCTTGACTTCCTAGGGGGGTTGGAAAGTTTTTAACGGCGTCAGTATGTTGTGGCGTCAGTTTGATGTATAGACTATATTTGTCCTAAGTACTTCAAACTCTGTAACAGTTCCTGTGAGGTAGCACATGAGACAATTACATCAGTGTAGTTCACGGCGTTTACAGTGATCTGAATTAATTCCTGTAAATACTACTGAGTACCGTTCGTTATAGTAGAGACCAAATGAGGTATTTATCACCATAAATCTCTGTGTTTCTTCAACCACAGGGATTTGCCACTATGCTCTTTAAGATCCAGCCTGGCAAGGGACACACAGTGAGTTCATTTTTGTGTCAGTTACTCCGGCTAGGGAATAAGATATCAATCAATAACAGATTGAGATCTAACTGTCGCTTTGAAATCTCCTCAGATGCGAAGAGAATTGCTTGGTTTCTGTGCAGGTAAATCGGCATTGCCCATTGGCTACTGGTTACGGCTTCGATAACCTCATTCTGTTCAAGACGATCGAGTTACTGATTTACTTTACGTTTCAACTCGAAAGGAATGTTGCATGCTTCGCTAAATTTCGGCACCACACTCGGTTTCAACATAATGTGTGCCATCTAACTTTTGATACTGCTTTTTCCTTCCGAAAAAAATTAGACACATTTTTGCAACTGCTGATTTAACTTTGCATTGAGAGCATCAATTTGAACTTGATACGCACCCTCGAGAACTCTGAAGCCGAAAGCATTGAAGTGCTATAGACCTAGTAAATTCGTTGTTTTATTAGAATTAGCCTGTTTCGTATATTATTCATACATCAACATCCGTTGAAATCGTCGTTTCGCTTTTATCTCCTGACTGCTGTAGCAGAACAGCGAACTTTGCAAGTCTGTTAACTTCGGCATTCCTAAATTTCAGTACGCCTGCATTTTATCAACTGCAACTGACAACACTGCACCTATTTGAAAATTCATCAGCACTTTGTAAACTCCAAGAGCTACAGCGGTCAACTTGTTATTGCCAGTAATGGTGGCATTTAGTTGACGTTTGTCCCAGAAAGTTTTGAATTGGGACGTGTTCGTTATGAACTGTGTTTGACTTCTTGTATTCAACCATTGTAGTATGTTTGAGTACCTGCTGTTTCTGTCGGTCGTACTTCGTATTGCACAACCCATCCCTATGTCACGTATTTTTACATATAACACACGTTGCAGTAGAATCAGTTGTCTTTTTCCTGGTTTACGCCGCAACGTGAACGAGATGGTAATTTAGAAATTCTAAACTTGTTTTCGGATTGTTTCAGTTGAGTGGCATGCGTACCCTGTTTTTTCTGGACCTGGCGCTGCGGGATACTTCGTCATCCTGGCTGTTTACGCGTAACCATTGAAAGGTGGCTACACTGAGCCACTGCGCCAGAGATTGCGCCAAAGAGTATTATTCTGCCGACTCCACAGTGCCTGTTAAGAACTCGTGGCAGTCAGTGCTTGGAGAGAGCTCGTAGTAATCAGTGCTTGTTAAGAGCTCGTAGTAGTCAGTGCTTGGAGAGAGCTCGTAGTAGTCAGTGCCTGTCGAGGACTCGGGGTAGTCTGTGCTGAGATGTTGTAGCAGAGAGTGTTTGTTGAGATGTGCTAGTAGGCAGTGCTTGCTGAGATGTGATATTGGAGAGTTCTGGTTAAGATGTGATAGTAGAGAGTTAGTGTGAGATATAATGTAAGGATTAGAGTGATTTTCATCAATATAAATGAGGTAACTAACTCCGTTTGTTTTTATTTCAGTGTCCTAAATAATGCGTCATTACAGGTTCAGTCAACAAAGCATCTGGCGTGTGTTCTTGTATTAGAGTGTAATTCTACTTTCCTTGAGCAATTATAGTATTTCTAATTTTCTTTTATCACGTCAGTATAATTGGTATTTAAAAATTCTTGTCTTGTTGGAGAAGAACCGTGCCAGATGTGTACGTTGAGTCACACTCCCACATACAGAACAGTTATACTTGTGCTTGGGTTTTGTAGGTTTTATAGTTGCTGGGGACTTAATTAATTAACTGTGTTTACGAAAAATTTCATTTCATTCTTTGTTGTTGTTCTTTGCAGTCAGATAGCGTAATAATACTAGTCAGGGCCAACCGTTTACGACACAGCGTAATCGGACTTACAGCTACTAAAAATAATTTCATTTTATTTAATTAAGCCCCCATGCACGTGGCGACCCTGCCAGGATCGTCCCTTGAAATTCTTCTGATTGTAAAAATGGTAGACAGTAGTATTGTTGTAGTAATCTGGAGTTTAGTAATTGTAGTCTATTTTGCATGTGTAGATTTGGTAATTGTCATTCTTCTAATGGTATTTTTTTCTCAGAATTTGATTTGTTGGCTTGTATACGCGTTTGACAATTTAGTGCAATTATTTCAATTGTTTGATTAATCGTGTTTGAGGGAAACATTTCATGTAAATGGTATTGTTGGAGATAAAGAGTCATTGTGTGTAATTTTCGTACAGTGACGAATTTTTTATGTTTTGTAAATGATTACGCAGTCGATGAAAAAGGCGAAAATGATGAATAGTGAGAATGACGAAATTGTTGACATGGCGAACTCGCCAACACAGGACAACAGTATGATGAATAATGAAGTTGAAAACAATGTAATAAGTCGGGAAAATAGTCAGGAACCATTTCAAAATTTTTCTCAATCAGAAAATTCACAGAATATGAGATTAACGATAGAAGATTCTGGAATAGTATAGAACACAGATAGCTTTACAGCTATGACGAAGGAAACTGGTTTTGCGGGAAATGTTAGGGGCGAAAAGAATTTCGAACAAGTTAGTACGGAGCAGTTGATGAGTGCAATATTAAATTTGGGATCACAGTTACGATCTGAATTAAAAACACGGTTAGACTCACAAATAGGAACAATTAAAACAGAGATGGGAACTTTGGCAACAAGGTTACACTCACAAATGGGAACAATGGAAACTCGGTTAGGATCTGAATTAAAAACAGTGGCAACACGTTTAGAAACAGAGATGGAAACAATGGAAACACGGTTAGGCTCACGAATAGGGACATGCTTCAAAAACATGAAAGATGAATTAAAGAAAGAAATCAGAGAAGAAGTACAACCGGTTTTGAATTCTCACAATAATAGATTAATTGCAGTAGAGATTAGACAAAGGGAACAGGATAGAGAACAGGAAGAAAGAGATCGGGTGATAGTACAGAAATTTTCAGAGTTAAATTTACAACGTGCAAAGGATAAGGAAGAAATATTTGAGAGAATCGAGGAATCCGTACCAAATGACAGATTAAATAACCTAACACAACAATATGAACAGCTAGCTACCAAATGTGACAATACTGAAACCCGAGTCGCGACACTTACGGAAGACGTAAATAAACAGAAAGACCAATTAGGTGACTTATCGGAAAGAGTTGAGGAAATTTCAGATAAACTGACAAATCTTAGTTTACATGGGGACAGAGATTCAGATGATACAGCACCATTGCCATTTGCAGAAACCGAAGAGTATCAGAACATAAATAAGCATGTTGAAAATCAGGGAAAATTTAATGAATGCGTTAAAAGGGAAGTTGAGGCATTACGAAAGCAAGTCAAGCAAATTGAAGGCGAAATCGTAGGAAAAGATGGCAGAAGAAATTTAGAATCACAGGTAGCAGAGGGGTTTGAAGAAAATAATTTGTTTCATTTACGGGATGCAACAAGAGAGCACCAGACGCGTGAATTTGACAATAATCGTCATTGGGACTGGGACAGACGCGGTAGGTCTTTGTCGCCACGAGGCGAAAACTTTGACTATAAACACTTTTTGACTGTTCGGAAATTTAAGATCTTTCGCAACTCTAAGAATGACATACATCCATGTGCATGGTTAGGTCAATTTATGTACGCACTTCCGCCAAATTTGCCACTAAGTCACAAACTTGAAATTATGTGCGGCTACTAATGTCCTCAGGGGATTCACTACACTAAGTGAATATGTGCCGTAGCGAGCATAGGGCCCCGAGCTGTAGTGGTGCTATTTCCCTTTTAGTTTTCTGCACCGCTGCCTACTCTTTTACTATTCTTTGCATCTGTCAAAACAACTCTTCGACTATCAATCTATCTAGTGAGTAAGTAAACAATAACCAGATATGACTGTTTTACCCAAAAGTGACTTTGAAATTACCGTTTGGACTTACTGTATCTTCAGCAGCATTCATTCGTAGCTTAAATGAAATTTTACCTGTTTATCTTCGTGACAACATTACTTCATATGTTGACGATATTCTTATTGCTAAACATTCTTCGAGTGAGCACAACAAAATTTTGGATTCATTATTACGTATTTTTGCACGAGTTGGCGTTACAGTAAACTTGGAAAAATCTGAATTTGGTCGTTCTCAGGTGAAATTTCTCGGTCACATTATTTCTACAGAAGGTATTCTTCCTGATCCAGAGAAACTAGACGCTATTCGTAATTATGCTGTTCCTGCCACAAAACTTGATGTTCGTAGTTTCCTTGGTGTCTGTAATTTTCTTCGACGCTTTGTTAAATTGGACGATTTGGCCACACCTCGTTTATGTGAACTATCTGGAAAGAAATCTAATTGGTGTTGGGATGAGGAAGCTCAGTCAGAATTTGAACAGCTTCGTGATGCTTTAGTTGCTGCTCCACTTCTTTCACATCCGGATTTATCTAAAGAATTTTGTTTGGCGACGGACTCATCATACAAGGGCCTAGGTGCACATTTATTTCAAGAGATAGAAGAAGACGGCGTTGTAGTCCAGAAAACTATTGCATTTGGAAGTCGTGTTCTCTCTAAATCAGAAAAGAATTATTCGATTACGGAACTTGAAGCTTTGGCTGTTGTATGGGCTTTCACAAAATTTCGGACATTTTTGTTTGGCAGACATACTAAGGTTTACACCGATCATCGAGCTCTGGAATTTCTTATGTCGACAAAATTAACTCATGGCAGATTGTCACGATGGGCGTTGTACCTACAGGAATTTGATTTTAGTGTTGTTTACATACAGGGTTCTTCAAATATTGTTGCTGATGCCTTATCACGTGCACCTATGGGTTTGAAACAAAGTGCTGAAGAGGACTGCAAGGAAAACAATTATTGTTTGATGTATATTCAAGGTGTTGCGTTTGAGAACTTTATTTCGTCTTCGCTCCAGGACATCGCTAAGGAGCAAAATAAGGCTCCAATCTGGAAGGACATTAAGGAGAAGTGGAGGAGAAAGGAAAGCGTAGCGATTAGACAGCATTATTTAGTCCGCAATGAAATTCTTTTTAAACGAAAATCGGTCGACAACTCTGTTTGGTTAGTTTGTATTCCTGATGAGTGGGTCAATAAATTGATTTGGTATACGCATTTCAGTTATGCACACTTTTGTCCCAGAAAATGCTTTCACAAATTACGAGAAAATTGCTACTTCAGTAATATGGAAAAACGTATTCGATCTGTTCTGGCCAAATGGAAATTATGTCAAAAGGCTAAGCCGCCAACAGTTTCTCACAGAGCACCGTTGTTTCCTATCATTCCAGCGAAATTAAAGGAGATGGCTGCAGTCGATTTGTTCGGTCCAGTGGTTCGTTCTACTAATGGTTTTGCGTACATTTTCGTAGCAGTGGAGTTGACGTCAAAATATGTGTGTTTTACACCTTTACGCAAAGCAACAGCTCGTTCAGTATCTAACGCTTTCATCAAACATTTTCTTAAAGAAGTTGGTCATGTTGATAAGGTTATATCAGATAATGGATCACAGTTTCGTTCTAAAATTTGGCTTCGTACTCTACGGCGTCGTAAAATTAAACCAATTTTCATTTCACTTTTTCACCCTCAATCTAACGCTTCAGAGAGATGGATGAAGGAAATCAATAAATTGTGTCGTCTTTATTGTCATCAGAATCACAGAACGTGGGATCAGTATCTTCATATTTTTGAAAACATTCTGAATGAACTCTCTAATGATTCAACTTCTTTACCGCCTATACTGGTATTAAAAAATAAAGCACCGACAAATCGCATATCTGAAATCGTTCCTTTTCCGCCTTCACGGAAACTGCGGCATTCTGAAGTTGTCAACCTGGCTCTGCAAAATATTGCATCTGCGGCTGCTAGAAGAGAGAAATCAGCTAAGCGTCCTGGTCGTTCAAAAATTTGTCAGTTGGTCAAAAAGTGTTAATTAAGTCTCATCGTTTGTCGCACAAAGGAAAAGGCTTGTGTCGCAAAATTTTTCTGCTTTATAACGGTCCATATAGAATTCGTAAAATTATTCATGATAACACTGTCGAAGTAGAAACTCTTAAATCTCGACGCTCTAAAGGAATATATCATATATCTAACGTAAAAATTTTTGCGGAATGATATACTTTAAAAAAAAAATTGTAGAATGACATACTTGTGAGAAACTAACAGCTACATGTAAACATGCGGAGAGTACAAGGATACCGCGCTGTGTTTTGGCGGCGGCACATACTCAAAGCAACAGTCAAGTCTGCGCGCCGCACAAGGCAGTCGTTGACCGCAAACAATTGCTTCCTACGTCTCGCGCCTACAGCTGATCGAGCGCTCAGTGCGAATGCACTGACAGCCGTAAACAAATACACAGTCTAATTTCTCCGACTAAATTCAGTATAAAGCTATAGTGACTTGATGAATTATGTTATTAACATTCAGTATTTTTCAGGATACGGTTCTATAAAATGTTTAAGAACTTCAGGTAAATTCTGTGTGTCTCCGACGTTAAGAGGACTTGCTATCGAGAAATTTTCAGAAAGAGTGTAATTTCCAAGAAGAAACTAATAAACTAAAAAGGTAACTATTAATTGAGTTCATTTTTCAGGTAACATATTTCCACTTAGGTACGTACTTTAGACGTAATTTGCTGCTCGCAATTACGTGATTCATACTTTGTGCTAAATTTCATGTTCTATGAAGTTACTTGTGAAGCGACGTGCTAGCGTACGTTAACTGATTTTGACAATGATTATTAATGAACTGGGTTGTAACTTGTGTATATTATGCATCGCTTGGCTGCACTGCTTTTTCACTGATGTCATATTTTTTTTTAATTATGTGCCTGCTGTGCTTATTTATTTAAATTATAATTGTCACCTGTTTTATTGTGCTGATGTGGTTAGGTATGTAAGTTATACTTTGTGATTTATCTGCCTGCGCCTTCATGTTTACTTATTAGGATGACATATGAACATTTATTTGCTTATGCTGATATGATGCTAATGACCTGTTTGCTGCTATGCTTATGGATTGCATATTTATACATTTTTGGATGACATATGAACATTTATTTGCTTATGCTGATATGATGCTAATGACCTGTTTGCTGCTATGCTTATGGATTGCATATTTATACATTTCTGTTTGTTGTCATAACTACTCTTTAATTTGGTATATAGAAATGCTGATATACTGTGTACAAACATAGAGTGTAGGTCACATTATTGTATTAATTATAGATTGTTCGCTTGGCAGAGCCTCGTTGTAGGATTTGTGCTGCATCCACTTGTTGACATTCTGTTCTCTACTGGTATATTTACTCGCTATTGGTTGTTTTGCTTACGCTCAGTGCCTTATATTTTTAGGATAAGAAAATGAACTGCTATAATTCGACGAACGACATTGGTACAAAGAACTTCGTTGAGGTCACATGAGCTGGAGGTTTTATGGAAGCTGTATAACTTTATGCCAATAGGAAGGAAGCTAACGACATGACATACCATTACTAGGTTTAGACCATTAACAATTATTACACTGCATTTTTCGCGAGCAATTGAAATAGGAAGTGACACTTGACACAAGAAATACTCCACATGTTTGCTTCTGCCATAATTCTTGAAGTGGTGTACACACTGTGTAATATTATGATCATTCACATTCCGTAGTCGTACTTAATTACTGAGAGTTATTCGAACAAAGTCTGTTAGAGGTCATGTATGCATTTCTTTTGTTTATAATTCATAATGAGTAGATTTGGCTAAGATGGATTACACAGAGGTTGTGTGTTGACAATGTGTCTTCGGATTGTATGGGATGATGAGGTTTGCATTAGGATTTTATCTGTACTTGTTCGAGGAGACTGACTAGAGGAAAGAGTTGTTATGGAAGTGAAATGATATTGGTAATAAGGTTTATATGTATCGACGCATTGAAGAGGTATTATTGAGATTGTGTGAAGTTGATGATTATTGGAGTTTTGGTGGATAAGAAGTAAAGTAAGTGAGGAGCATATATTGGTAATAAGGTTTATATGTATCGACGCATTGAAGAGGTATTATTGAGATTGTGTGAAGTTGATGATTATTGGAGTTTTGGTGGATAAGAGGTAAAGTAAGTGAGGAGCATATATTGGCAATAAGGTTTATATGTATCGACGTATTGAAGAGGTGTTATTGAGGTATTATTGAGATTGTGTGAAGTTGATGATTATTGGAGTTTTGGTGGATAAGAGGTAAAGTAAGTGAGGAGCATATATTGGTAATAAGGCTTATATGGATCGACGTATTGAAGAGGTATTATTGAGGTATTATTGAGATTGTGTGAAGTTGATGATTATTGGAGTTTTGGTGGATAAGAGGTAAAGTAAGTGAGATGCATATTTTTTTGTTGGTCTTATGGAACAAGGAGGATGAAGATAGCAGACTAGAACACTAAAGTAGAAGGAAGATAGTCTATACACATACTTTGTTAAAGCACTAAGCAGTATATACTTTTTTTTGAAGAGAGGAAGTATTTGCATATCTTGGCTCACTGACAGTTGTTCAACAACAGTACATTTGATCTGGCTTGGCAAACATTGGTCTTGACATGATGACTATGACGTTGACCTAACTATTATTGACTGTTATACATTGCTGCCACTACTACTCGATACACATGATGAACATCAGATTTTGACAGAATTACATTTACACAGTTAACATTATTCAATTACACAGTAGTACTTAATGTGGACGAAAGATGAATGAGTGTGTTTTGTGTGTTTTCCTTTCCTAATCCTACCCACCTATCTCGTAAATATTATTTTATTTGTTTGTAGTGGCTTGCACTGACACCCATAAATATTATAGGTTTACTGATATTTGAGTATTTGTAATAGTTAATATGAAAATTATCTGACATCATTTGTGTGTTTGTTATGATTTGTATGTTTAGTGTAAAAGCATTTGTATGTGCATTCAAACTATTGTTCATGCCTGAACTGTCTGATTAGTGAAGGTAAATATTGTGAACTGTTATCTGCACTTTTTCAACATAATGCGTGACACTTAGGAATGATTAATTTCTGCTGATGAACAGTGTGATCAGGGATAGTGAATATTATGGACTGTTACTTGTACTTTTTCTTCATGATTGGTGCCACTAGGACATGTTTAATTTGTGCTTATATACTCTGATGAACAGTGTGATCGGTGATAGTGAATATCATGGACTGCTCTCTGGACCTGCTCATCATTGCTAGGTGCAACTGATGGACTACTTGTATGGAAATGAAGTCACTTGTTGCTGTCTGCACCTACTCAACATTGCTGGGTGCCACTGATGGACTGCTTCTACTGAACTAATGTGACTTGTTGCTGTGTGTACCTCTTCAACTTTGCTGGGTGCCACAGATGGAACTGCTTCTACTGAAATAATGTCACTTGTTGCTGTCTGCACCTGCTCAACATTGCTGGGTGCAACTGATGAACTGTTTCTACTGAAATGAAGTCACTTGTTGCTGTCTGCACCTACTCAACATTGCCGGGTGCCTCTGATGGATTGCTTCTACTGTACTAATGTGACTTGTTGCTGGGTGTACCTGCTAAACTTTACTGGGTGCAACTGATGGACTGCTTGTACTGAAATGATGTCACTTGTTGGTGTCTGCACCTGCTCAACATTGCTGGGTGCAACTGATGGACTGCTTCTACTGAAATGATGTAACTTGTTGGTGTCTGCACCTGCTCAACATTGCTGGGTGCAACTGATGGACTGCTTCTGCTGAAATGATGTCACTTGTTGGTGTCTGCACCTGCTCAACATTGCTGGGTGCAACTGATGGACTGCTTCTGCTGAAATGATGTCACTTGTTGGTGTTTGCACCTGTTGATCATTGCTGGGCTGGAATTATCAACTATTTGTTTTTTTTGAATAATTAAAAGAATTTTATGTGAACATTTGTATAAACTGATTTTTTATGTATTGTGTAAACTATTAACTAAAGCCACATGTATGAAAAGAATTTGCATTGCCTACTGTATTTTATATATTAGGTTATTGAAAGGTTAGTGCAAAGCCAAAATTTTAACTAATTATGTGCTGTATTGGAAATGGCGATGTCAAAGCTGAGCTGGGAAGGTAAGGGAATTAGAATTAATGGAAGAAGGCTTACCAACTTGAGATTTGCTGATGATATTGCCTTACTGGCCAAAGACTTCGCAGAGCTCCAAAACTTAGTTACAGATCTTGCACCGGAATGTCAGCTGGTTGGCTTAAACATGAACCTTTCCAAAACAAAAGTAATATCCAACAAATGGGTCCCAGCTGGAGATGTGAAAGTGAAGGACAGTCTACTAGAAGAGGTCAGTGAATATGTCTACCTTGGCCAGATTATAAATATGAAGGGAGACATAAGACCAGAAATCTATCGACGCATCGAGCTTGGCTGGCAAGCATTTGGGAAGAATTCAAAAGTATTCTGATCAAAAATGCCAGTAAATCTGAAGAAAGCAGTATTTGATCAATGCATTCTTCCTGTGATGACGTACGGATGCGAGACATGGACACTGAACTCATTCACAAAAGGGAAACTTAGGACAACACAGAGAGCCATGGAGAGATCAATGCTGGGCTATACAAGAAAGGACAGGAAAAGGGCAGATGACATCCGGTCTGTGACGAAGGTTAATGACATCTTAGAGAGAGTAGGTTCCTTGAAATGGCAGTGGGCTGGCCACGTCGCAAGAAGAAAAGACAACAGATGGACGAAGCTAGTACTGGAGTGGAGTCCGAGAGAGCACCGGAGGCCTAGACGAAGACCACCAGACAGATGGGACAAAGACATCAAGAAGATCGCTGGTAACACCTGGCAGAGAACTGCCCAAGACTGTCCCACTTGGAGAAGACTTCTGAAAGCCTACCTGAATCCACGACTCGAAGAGGCCACATCATCTAATGATTGAATTGGCTGATGATGATGATGATGATGATGACGTGATATTTAGGTATTAATATTATCTTTTATTTTTGTCTGTATTTTTCTGGACGAATTTGGTGGTATTTTCACCACCAATGCTGGCAAAAATACCATCAAATTCTGGCCTGTGGAGGAGGGGCATATGAAAGGTGGCTACACCGAGCCACTGCGCCAGAGATTGCGCCAAAGAGTATTATTCTGCCGCCTCCACAGTGCCTGTTAAGAACTCGTGGCAGTCAGTGCTTGAAGAGAGCTCGTAGTAGTGAGTGCTTGTTAAGAGCTCGTAGTAGGTAGTGCTTGGAGAGAGCTCGTAGTAGTCAGTGCCTGTCGAGGACTCGGGGTAGTCTGTGCTGAGATGTTGTAGCAGAGAGTGTTTGTTGAGATGTGCTAGTAGGCAGTGCTTGCTGAGATGTGATATTGGAGAGTTCTGGTTAAGATGTGATAGTAGAGAGTTAGTGTGAGATATAATGTAAGGATTAGAGTGATTTTCATCAACATAAATGAGGTAACTAACTCCGTTTGTTTTTATTTCAGTGTCCTAAATAATGCGTCATTACAGGTTCAGTCAACAAAGCATCTGGCGTGTGTTCTTGTATTAGAGTGTAATTCTACTTTCCTTGAGCAATTATAGTGTTTCTAATTTTCTTTTATCACGTCAGTATAATTGGTATTTAAAAATTCTTGTCTTGTTAGAGAAGAACCGTGCCAGATGTGTACGTTGAGTCACACTCCCACATACAGAACAGTTATACTTGTGCTTGGGTTTTGTAGGTTTTATAGTTGCTGGGGACTTAATTAATTAACTGTGTTTACGAAAAATTTCATTTCATTCTTTGTTGTTGTTCTTTGCAGTCAGATAGCGTAATAATATTAGTCAGGGCCAACCGTTTACGACACAGCGTAATCAGACTTACAGCTACTAAAAATAATTTCATTTTATTTAATTAAGCCCCCATGCACCCTAGAAACACGAAGGTATTTTAGGTTACACGGAGCACCAAACAAGGGCAAATTTTGCCCGTATTACAATAAGTTTTAAATCTTGTAAGTTGCTGTAATATGTATATATTTTATGTAATTCTGTTTCCATTGAGATATTAGCTTAACAGGAAATAGTGACAACATAATTGAATGCTTAATTTTTTAACACTCATAGGGTGAATATAACAACCAAGAATGGTCAAATCTTGGTCAATGAAAGTTTGTGTAATCAATTGAATACAAAAGCTGTCTAAAGGTTCTATGCACTCTTTGATCTATTAACTTAATAATACAGCTTTGGCATTGAGAGAAAGTTTCAAAAACAGAAATGAAAACACTTGCCAAAATACATGTTGTTGCACATTGAAAACTCTCGGAAAACACTTTTCACTTGGAGAGAATATTTTCACTTAGAGATGACATTTACCTGCTGCACACAAAATGGTTGATATTGAATGAATCTAACACAGATGGCGCCCACAGCTTCCACATGCTAACTTGGTTTTTGTGATGTTGTCTCTTGCTCTCTGGTTACTTGGATTCTTAAGTAGCACCTTGCTTTCCTAGTTGGTTCGTCATTTGCAGCAATTTTGTTTATCTCTAGTTTCTTTCCTAGGATCTCTCCTACTGCGCAAATAACAGGCAACTGGAGTCCTTTCAAATCCATGTCTCGCTCTTCTACGTATGGTTTCAAAAGTTCACGGCCTAATTCATGGAGATACAGTTTTCTGGCTTTTGATTTCCGTTCATTCCATTTAGGCGCATTCATCTTGAACAGTGTGTATGAGTTAATTGCAGCTATATCAAGTAGGCTGTAGACAATTGATAGTGGCCATCATCTCGTACCACTTTTTGTACAGTATGTCCTAACCATTTGATCTACGGCATCCACTCCTCCCTTAGTTGAATTACGGTACAGGTTTATGTGTGTTTTCTTTTTTGGTGTATCAACTTCTACTCCTGCATTATGATGTTGTGTAGACGACATCAACAGATTTTTCTTTGGTTTTTCCTTGGTGATGAAAGAGACAATTGTTACTGGCGGCTTCTTAGAAGATGGGTCTGTGAATGCGAATTTGAAGGAATACAGCTCTCTGCCTGCTGTCGTCTTATGTTCCTGCGGTACATGTTTTCTGTTTGATTTGAGTGTCCCAACACATGTAAGTTTGTAGTCTTGATAGAGAATGTCCGCCAACTCCACAGAAGTGTAGAAGGGGTCAGATGTGACATTGTAGCCTGTATTTTTTATTGGCTCCACCAGTCTCTTCACAATCTGAAGAGGACCTTGTTCACTGGCAGGTCTACGTCTTTTCCAGCATGCACTCCCATTTTTATTACGTATCGTTCAGTTTCACTACAAAGCATTCTGACTAATATTCCATATTTTCCAGGTTTGTCTCTGAGGAAAACTTTGAAAGGACAACGACCTCCGAAAAGGCACAATGTTTCATCAATTGTATTGTCAAGTCCACTTCTGAAGTACCGTGGGAATATTCCATACAATACTTGAAATACTTCACGCTTCGCCGCAAATTTGTCACGTACGCGTCTTTCTGACCTGGTACCTTTATCATCAAAGCGGAGAATTTTTAATAGCTGAAATGCTCTTGTCTTGCCCATAGATGCTCTATAAATCGCTCTTCCCAACAAATTTGAACATAATCAGATAAAAAAATATTGGTGTCCTGGCAAACTCCCATTAGAACTAGAATTCCCATCAATGCATATATTTCAGAATCGCTAACGGGAGAAACGTTTTCTCTTTCAGCTTCTTCATTTTTGTGGTCAAGTATTTTCCGTACTAATTCAGGAGTGAAAATTTTTGTATATGATTCACATATGCTTGTTACTTTCCCAGCACTGGTTATACCTTGACGTTCACGGACTATGTTACCAAAATCCCTTTTACTATGTCTCGGAGCTTATGCAAGATACACTCTGCCAGAACTTGTAACATATTTATTTGGAGCGTTACCTGCATGGTTTGTTTCTTCTTCATTGTCCTCCGCTTCTTCACTGGAATCCCTTTCTACTTCTGTATGATCTGACTCAAAATCACTTAAATCTGATAATTCGTCGTCGAGTAACAGTTCTGCAAGAACTTCTGCGTCGTTTAAGCCTCTATAACTCATCTTACGAAATCTTCGTTACAATAAAGGCGTCGCTCTACTGTGACAAACTGCTAATAGTAATAATGACAAGTCTAAAATCAACAATGAAAGTGAAACTCAACAATTAGAAGCTCAACAAACCACTGTAAAACTCATGTTCGAGGTTGCCAACTGAATAAAAGAAAAAAAACGTACGGGTCAATTTTGCTCATGCTTGGTGGTTGTACGGAAGTTAATAAGAATTATGGTCGCGTGATGTACCAGCCCCGGGCAAAATGAGTCCTTGGCCGTAAAATTCCTATTTTGTACTTGGAATTATAAAACTTCAACCACAGAAACGTACAGCGTAATGTATTGTAAGGTAACAGACAAATAGAAAAAGACCCAAAAGCATAGAAGGATATTTGCCATGACATTTTTAAAAAATAAAAATGTAGGGGCAATTTTTGCCCGTGCTTGGTGTTTCTAGCGGTAATGAACACATCAACAGCGTTTCATTACTTTGCTTCGGGAGATACGATGTTGATCGTATCTCCAAGACAGTGGCATAAATCTCGTAAAGCCGTGTTTGTTTGACTAAGCAGGTCCTTTTTTAATTTACTGTCAAGGAATTCGTGATAAGCACGAAGCGAATTGGTGAGCCTGCATAAGGTTTTTTATATTGATAATTTGCGCAATACAATTTGCATCCTCAAGACCACCCTGTAATTCAGTAATCAGCTGTTATAGCATTTATTTGACTATTTGAAACGCTGAATACTGGCGGCAGTATTATGAATTTGCGATTTGAAATGAGCCGTAAGGGTTTCTTTAATGTAGGAATTCGGAAGAGTCACTAGTTCATAAGTCGGTGAAAATTTCTGAAGTACGTAGGACCTGCATATGCTAACAAAAATGATTTTCTTTCTATATGACCTTATTTGTGATGTGTGAGGTAATATGTATTGCTCCAGTCTGTGGATAGTGTTGTATCAGGACTTAATTTTTTGATCGAATGCCGGAAAGGGCTGGTGCGGCATCTTTCATTGCAATGCTTGTTGTTGACGGTCGTCTTTATTGCTTTTATTTAAGTTCGGCCAGGGTTGCAGACGGCTGTTGCAGTAAATATGGCATGCGCTGAAGAAAGCATTCCTGTCCGGCCAGGTCTAAAATGTATGCACCAGTACTTGAGTGTAATAATCACAGAATGAAGCCACAAAAATCAGTGAAAATAATCATGTACTCTAAGGATCGAGTAAAAATAAAAAAGGTTTACCTGCTTAATTTTAATTTCTGTTTTTCTCCCGTATTGCTAAGTTTTTCTCGCCACCCATCGCCGACGAGAATACTGTTTCTTTGCTATGACGAAATTCGTTGCCAGCAATTTCCAGTTTTTCTCGCCAAAATGCTGGGACATAGCGAAAAAGCTTGAATAAACTTTAAAAATCGATAACAATTTACTTAAGTCAATCTATTTGCGGACGATGACGATATTTAAAGATTTTCGTTGTCACCAAAATGCTATGAATAGCAACGTAGTTCTACTGATAATTCAGCCCAAACAGCCATAGTAACGTAAAACTGTATCCTTTACAGTTCCTTATAAATGGCTAATGACATTCTTAGCAATTAAACACTTGTTGACATGGTGGCACTATAACAGAAATGGCGCAACATAATAAGAAATAATTAATAACATCTAATAACAGTATCTTACAAAATGATAATTAATTTTGATACAATGTGACGAGTTACACTCGATGTTCTGAACCCAATAAAATGATACCTAAACAAAATGGCTGTCTCTGGGAAGTCTATGATATTGTCTATATAACTGATAGTAGTTTGTGTACAGTCTGTTAATGATCCTAGTTCTCCATAAAAAGCGACCGCTGAGTTGGAAAATAGGTTCAGAGTACTATGCTCAGCTGACTGCAGCCACTGACCTGAACTGTCATGGAACGTCTTGTTTGGTACACGTTGACAGAAGGATTTTCACGCCCATTAGTACCAGAAAGAAGCAATGTAGTCCGTGGTTGACAGCACTCGCTACGGTGGCTCTCTACACTATCGGTGGATCTATACGACACAGTGAAGGAAGTGGTGCAGAAGCAGGAAGAGGTCCTGATTTCTGAGCGGCACCTGGATGCTGGTGCATGGAAATGAGTGTCGCCAGATAGGGATTTGTGCTTGTGATGTGACGGCCTCTCATGGTGTCTCTCTTGATGCATTATGGATCAACAAAGATCTCATGGTGTCTGTTGTGTACCTCTCAATTGGTACACAGCAAAAATTAAGTTGGCATATCACGAAAACTGCAAACACCATTCGGCGTGATGACGGTTGGAAGGAGGGCAATCAACGACAGACCATGCGTAAGGTCACATTTATTACGTTGTGGCAAAGTATATTATTTTCAAATGAAACTATGTGGTTCCGGAGACCTGGCCGGCCGTTGTGGACGAGCGGTTCTAGGCGCTTCAGTCCGGAACCGCGCTGCTTCTACGGTCGCAGTTTCGAATCCTGCCTCGGGCATGGCTGTGTGTGATAGGTTAGTTAGGTTTAAGTAGTTCTAGGTCTAGGGCACTGATGACCTCAGATGTTAAGTCCCATAGTGCTTTGAGTCATGTGAACCAGAGACCGGTTCGAGTTTAGGGGGAATACCAAGTTGGCTGAGCCGTGGTTGGGAATTTGTGTTGAGGAGCGAGGCGTGCTAGGGTAGTCACTGCAACTGTGCAATGCTACTGTGGCAAGGTGGCGTAGCTGTTAGCTGAGCTGCCTGGTGAGTAGAAGACCCAGGTACGAATCCTGGCCTTGGTAGAGCTTTTCGTTCGTCGCTTCAGTCTGCATATATACACATATATGAATTATGTATAATAACCATGAAATGGAAATGCTCTTTACTGCGGGCATGGATAGTGACTACTGATTTAAAAAAAAGGCCTAAATGACAATTAGAACTGTTATACTGTGTGATTCCGTGACGATGCTACTAACTTTCCAGGATGATGGAGAAGAGTAGACATAACAATATGAGGTAAGGAACCCTCATCCGGAAACGATCGAGTCGAAAGCTACAAGCGAAAATGGTTCTGATATCCCTGGCAGTAGAATACACATATCGGTAGTGTTGTTGCGAATACTAAAGGTAGGCAAGTATCAGATGTGGTAGTATGGACAAAAACAATAAAAAATATTTAGTAAACATGGGATTTAAAATGCATACTTTACGCTGTGAACTCTATCTCTTCTACTGCAAGCTCTTGATTCCCATAGTTTTCGAGATGTTAGAATGGACCAAAAGAAAGGAAAGTACCGTAAATACAGGCTCTGGGATTGATAATTTAAGAACTATGAGCGCCTTTTCATCTTCGCTACCTAGAAACACATTTCTTCTGCCGAAAAAGTGCCCATAGCTCTTAAGGTAGTATTTTTTTCTTGTTTTGTTCCATACTTACATCTCTGAAAGTTGCATGCCCTACTGTCTCAGCTTTAGGAATACCGGTACTTTTTTCCCATTGCCAGAGGTATCGCTTGTAGCTTTCGACTCGGTCGTTTCCGGACCTGGGCCTCTTATCGCAAACTGATACTTTTAACCTTCCGCATCATCCCAGAAAGTTCGTAACATTATCCCGTAATCACCCTGTGTAACTCAATGGTAAAATGAGAGTTCTAAACTTTACTTTCACAGAACCTTCTCATTTCTCACAGAAGGGGGCCTCCAGCGGAGAGCGGACAACACGTAGTCGCACACTGATAGATTACACGCTACCTTAGTGGCCCACCTTTTTAGGAATCTACTCCTTGCGATACCCAAATTGCAAACGGTGCTCTATCACACTTAAATTTAACGTTTTTACAGGAAATGTGGCTATAGGGTTTACGGTACTTCAGATCCGGACAGTCACCCTGGACTTTTATTGGACTCGAGGTAGGAGTCGCTATTGGATCGTGTGAAGTCTTACTCTCCTGTAAGACCGGAATCCGCATGCTGCCAACGATGTGAAGCACCGGAACACACTGTGCAACGACAAGCACCGCTAATTAGTGATGGAACATGGCTTAATGAGGGGCGCCGGGTTCGAGCCAAGAGACAGATTTATCACTGTGACTACGTAAAGTCTTTGTTAGTTTATCTGCGTTCAGATTTACTGCAAGATCCAACCACTGGCCTGGCAAATATACCGGGTGATCAAAAAGTCAGTATAAATTTGAAAACTGAATAAATCACGGAATAATGCAGATAGAGACGTACAAATTGACACATATGCTTGGAATGAGATGTGGTTTTCTTAGAACCAAAAAAATACAAGCGTTCAAAAAATGTCCGACAGATGGCGCTTCATCTGATCAGAATAGCAATAATTAGCATAACAAAGTAAGACAAAGCAAAGATGATGCTCTTTAGAGGAAATGCTCAATATGTCCACCATCATTCCTGAACAATAGCTATAGTCGAAGAATAATGTTGTGAACAGCACTGTAAAGCATGTCTGGAGTTATGGTGAGGCATTGGCGTCGGATGTTGTCTTTCAGCATCCCTAGAGATGTCGGTCGATCACGATACACTTGCGACTTCAGGTAACCCCTAAGCCAATAATCGCACAGACTGAGGTCTGGGGACCTGGGAGGCCATGCATGACGAAAGTGGTGGCTGAGCACACGATCATCACCAAACGACGCGCGCAAGAGATCTTTCACGCGTCTAGCAATACGTTGTTTCTTTTTTTTGTTTTAATAAAACCCCATGTCATTCCAAGCATGTGTGTCAATTTTCACCTCTCTATCTACATTATTCCGCGGTTTATTAAGTTTTCAAATTTATACTGACTTTTTGATCACCCGGTACGTCGTAAACCGCCAGTACACCGTATCTAACTGTTTTTTTTTGTTTTATCTTCCGCAGATAATCTCAACAAAACAGGTTAACCATTCGAGAGGTTTTTATGATGATTTTCCTGATCACGAGCACAAGAAACTCTCAAAATAACTTAAATAATCATGCTTTTCAACCACACCATCTCAGGAGCAGAATCCGGACATTCTCATTGGTAATTTGCTTCGCAGGCAAAGAGTACTCCTCTAAAAGGATCTCTCGCCTGCCATGACTTCGCCCAAAGTTATTCAAACGCAAACGTGGTGGACAGATATTCAATGTCATGGGAAAGTCTTCAGCTCTTAAGCTAGTCTAGTGGTTCCAGCTACAGCAATAAGAGTGTACTCTGTCCTGCTCGTACATTCCGGTTAATGTGGATCGCAGAGAAGAAATCAACGGCACAGGCTTAGACCTCTCGTATGCCTAACGGCCAACACTAGGTCCAGACGACTCCGTCAGCTGTGGGGTCGGATTTGAAATAAATAAAACTTCATTCCCAGATAAAATCCGAATCTGATAATTGTTCCTCCGAAATCTGAATACACTCATGATACGTCACAATCCATCGTTAGTGCTGATAATATGTATGGCCTTAGTATAATATTAACTATTCTTGAATTCTGAACCGACTGGTGTGGCCGTGCGGTTCTAGGCGCTTCAGTCTGGAACCGCGTGACCGCTACGGTCACAGGTTCGAATCCTGCCTCGGGCATGGCTGTGTGTGATGTCCTTAGGTTAGTTAGGTTGAAGTAGTTCTAAGTTCTAGGGGACTGATGACCACAGATGTTAAGTCCCATAGTGCTCAGAGCCATTTGAACCATTTGAATTCTGATGCGCATTCTGACGACGCGAATACTCAGATCACATCGGAAGTTCAGAGTTAGAAAAAGTGTCCGTCACTATGTATGGTTTATCTGCTGCCGTACGAAAACCTAGGAAGAACAAAAATTATGCATTATATCGTGTTCCTTTGCATTTCTGCAAAAGATTGAGACTGGGACACGCAAGTGCACACATGGTACTAATGAGTGAGGTGAAACCACCACGTAGCGTATATCTCACATGGCTTTCGCGTAGGTAACGGATCTTTAGAAATTCCCAAATGTCGTCTTTGTGTGCAAGGAAATATCCCAGCTGGAAAACAGTTGCGAAGTATAGGAACACCTGCATACGCTCTGCTCTCAGTAACGAGATGTTTCATCATAAACAAATGTAAGCCAACGCGTGTAAAGAGTCGAGAATATCCGAGACTATTTCATTACGTAGTTGAGGACTGTCATTTCAGCTACTCAAACGAGTCTTTGAGCACGTATCCGAGGTATTTAAAGGTGGAGAAAATACGCACATCCTCATACGGGGGAACTAGACGTCAGAGATTTGTCGGAAGAATGGTAGGCGAGTGTAAATACACAACTGAACAGTTGGCATCATAAGCTCTCTTTCGACCTGTTGCCAATTGATGAACCTTTGTCGTCAGTCTGGGTGACTACGAAGTCTAAAAAACGGACGAGAGCTACTTGCATTGACACCTGTCCATAATCACGACCAGAGAATCATGTTAGTGAACCATCGCTATTCGGAGATGATACAATAAAAGGCTGACGCGTAAGACAAGAACTTGGCCTTAATATTCAGATTGTGCATGTTCCAAGGGCTTCAAATATAATTGCCCCATGCCGATAGAGTTACGGACATCAGTGCCTCAACAGAAACGTACTTCCCTCGAACTATCCCAAAATGAAATTGGATGAGGTAAGGATACACTGATACTCTGTGTCACTTCCACCACACTCCATTCTAACTTGTTTCAAAGTGCTGGTCCACTTTTGAAACACCATGCAGAAGAGATTCTGCATGAAATTGATTTAATAAATTCTTGGCAGATTTCCAGAAGTATCTTGCACTAGGTAACTACGTACAGACCACGCAGTTCCTCTAAACTACGGGGCCATAGTTACTGGGCGCGGAACTGGAATCTGAAAGCTTCCCAAATGTGTTACATCTGGTTCAGATAAAGAGAAATTGGTGGCCAGGAAGTCAGTGTGATTTCACTACATGCTCCTCAAACCACTGTGGCACGGTTGCGGTCCTGTGACACAAACAGTTATCCTGTCGGAATACGTCATCCTCGTCGGGCAAGACATCAAGCAGGAAAAGATCAAAATGATCCGTAATATAGTTCACGTAGTCCACGACAGTCATGGTACCTTCGATTTCTACCACAGTTCACATAGCAGCCACTGTAAGGTCCCCCATAGTAAAATACGGCCCCTACCAGGCCACATAGGCCACATCCGTAATGTGGTGCATGTTTGTAGAAGTCACTCACTTGGAAGATGGTAGATCTCGCCATGACCACTGATCTAAAGTTACAATGGTCCAATCCAGTGTCCACTGCCATTCTAATTAACAATGTGGTCCAGTCAGCATCGGAACAGATAACTCTCATCATCTCATCATCTGATTAGCCACATGCTCTACGTGTGCGCTGAACAGTATGCTCCAAAACACTTGTGTCAGCATCAGAATTGTACTCAGTCGTCAGGTGAGCCACAGATCGCCGCTTATCTTACTTAACAGACTGGACAAGACTCCGACATCCACGTTCTATGATGGCACGTGGACTCGGATACCATATCACAAACCCATGGTTTTACCGTCCTCCGACGACAGTCGCATGCGAACAGCCGAGCAGCTCCGCCATTCCCAGGCGCTGGGCCATAATAATCTGCCATTTGTCAAAGTTGGTTACTTCAATGGATATCCACATATGCCACCTGCATCATCGATAGAATAATTCGTCATAGATCTCTGCAGCCCTTATATACCTTCCTTACCATGTCAACGTCACCGAGTGGCAATCATTCTCGCAGTGGGCAGTGGTCAATATTTTCGCTCATCAGTGTACGTAACTCGCGATGCAACGCCTGTAACCGAGTTGATATAGCATGTCCAAACGACCGTAATAAAGCCACTTTGAAATTATAACGCTCCAGCCTTTGTGGCTGCAGGTACCATATGCTCATATCGTATCGACCACTTCATATCAAGCGACACATGATTTACTTTCTGATAACGATTTCTCAAGATGTGGCACACACCGAATACTCAGCATGCAACATCTGGGATCAGGGATGCAGTCGCTATGCAAACTAGAGGTAGCAGCAAACGTTTGGTACACCGTATGAGAGGTATGAGGAAAATATTACCACTACCACCATTCCCACTAACCATCACCATCATCATAATCACCCCCACCATGTCCACCCCAAGCATTACCACCAGCATAACCACCACCACCACCTTCATATTCATCAGCAGCTGCTACAACCATTAGCCTTTTCGACCTGTTCTGAAATTCACTTCACAACTGAACGTTGTTCTTTCGTTCAGGCCCTTGTCCTGTAGTCCTACGTTCTACTGAATTTGGCATTTTTTTAAATATCACCTTACAGTGGATTTGCAGTGGGCGTCACAGAATCGAAGAATATATTCTAAGGTACATGTAGCAAACAAGGCACACTTAACCGTAGCGGTCGTGTTGCTCCAGACTGAAGTGCCTAGAACCGCTCGGCCACACCGGCCGGCTTGATCCTTCATAGTAGCTCTTGTTCCAAATATCGTCCGTAGCCACATCCGGTTCATATTAGTATTTTGGAGAACGTAAATGTTATGAAAACTATTTGAACACTGTGGAAGACATTTAATGTACTTTCACATGAATAATAAGTGGAATGAGATAATACATAGGTTTGTATAATTCTATTTTTTTGACAATCGCTTTGTAATTACCTGTTGACACAGACTGCTGTCTTTCTCCTTTTTAACTCTTCAGGTTACTATTCAGCATTCAAAATTGTTGTGACACAAGTAAGTTTCTTAGTCATAGAAATAGTAATTTGAAACACTACACTTCCAATGAAAACATGAATAATGACTCACGAAACTGGTTTGTCTCATTTAATTCTTTTCTCGCATGAGAGACAGAAGTAGTTCCGCGCTTTCTCTTTGGGTTTCAACTGTACATAATCTTTACGCACATATTTGCTACACATTTTGCAGAGTCTCATGTCAGCTGTTCCGTCTTTACAGTGCACGTGACAAAACCAATCTGTTGCAATACTTTCTTGGTTACACAGCTGCTGCTTGCTTCAGCAGTATCTTTATTTTTGTGTTTCTCCTTGTGATTACTCTTCACTTGCACTGGATACTTTTTTGTGACTTGATCTGCCTTATAGCCATTGTTACAGTTGCTTTTCAATGAACAGTGTCTTACATACGACCTGACCTTGTAATCTAATGCTTTCTTTCGGGGGTTTTGGTTTTCCTTCTTCAGCTCTAAAGTACGCAAAATTCTATGGGAAGAACAATCGTGGTCATCAGGTATGTCAATGTCTGCAAGATGGAAGTCACTTGAAGTGTCCGTTACTGAACATGGCCCACTTTTATGTGAGCTAGAATCATTGGACAGTGTGCAAGTACCTATAAGGTTTACCTGTATAGAAAAAAGAACTGCATTAATTCATACAGGCGTCAGTGGAATGCGCCAAAGATACGTTAAGTCATATTACACCTCATTAAAGTAATCTCAGAGGGCGGCGGAAAAATTAAAAACGTTGCAATTCTCTTGTTTTAATCACTGTAACATAGCTCTTCTTGTACGCCTTGGTGTATGGACGTATCTTGTTCTATATCGTCGGCTTACTGCAAAACCCGTTAACTCCAATGTTTGACATTTTCGAGTTATGTACATAGACGGTATCACAAATCGAATATCTTTCGTCTGGAGAAACCAGGTTAAGAGCATTAATCACTCTAAGGAGTTAGAGTGATATGCCAAGACTCCACTAAGTACATAAGTTATTGTTTTGTACAGCAAAAATCATTCAGGTGCACTTGAATGATTTTTCCTGTACCTTTCAATATGATTGATGAAATAATTCGAACAACGAGAATCCTTCAAGTTTACTTAATGGATTTCAGCAGAAAAAGATACCATAGCTTACTGGATTTAAATTTTATAAGTCGACTGATGCAAGCTTGTATTTCTTACATCAGATTCGTTTATCAGACTGTGGTAAATATGTGTATAGTATTTCCAACAGCCAACAACAATGCATGTGATTCCACACAGGCTGTAATAATATCATTATACTACAATACGTCAACAATGCAAGAACAGTATTATTGTCGATTATTTCAGTTTTTCGATTATTTCAGTTTGCTTGAATAAGAGCCTATTGTTGCAGTAGCTGCTGTTAGTTCAGTGAGTGCGGTAGCATTTTGCTGTTTGCCTAGAGTGTGTTTTTAATCTAAAATGTATTCAGGAAGTGCCCCGACTGTATCATTAACCAAGAAAACGATACTCACAGCAGATGGTATTGCAGGTAAGCAATAGAATAATACAATACTATAAACTGAACTGTTACAGTATACTGGCGTTTTAAAATTAATAAATTAATTTTATTTCATATTTTTACTTTAAGGTAATGAATGTGTACCTCCAAGTGTGGCAACTGGAAGCAGAGTTCATGATGCACGCAGATTATTCAATGAAGTCCTCATAGAGTCAACTGGGGAAGATAAACCGAAGCAGGAACTGTATCGGGTGAGTTCACAAGGGAATCACTTAAGTGAAAGTGTCAATCAGAGTGTAGAAGCGGTTGATTTTGACTCAGATTGCTCCATCAAAGATCCTAACTACGAACCAGATTCGAGTGATATAGATAGTACGGATCTCCTGAGCAAAGAAATCAGTGCTGTAAAGGGAACTACTAGTGGTAAACGATCAAGATGGAAGAAAAGTGATCCCAAAAATTGGAAGAAGAATGTAATTAAGAAGTGTAAAATTGAAAACAAAAAGCGAAAGTCAGTTAACTGTGAAAGATGTAGATATAAGTACAACAAAAATTCCTCTGATGAAAGTAGGTACTCTATTTGTAGAAGCTTCTGGGACTGTGATTATACAAGGCAAAAGGATTTTATTCTTTGCAACACATTGAGTTTAACTCCAGCACAGAGACGAAGTATTGCTCAACCACTAAAAATACGTAAAGATTCTAAGGTATACTACCTGAACAAAGACAATAAAAAAATCAGAGTATGTAAGAAATTCCTTATTAAAACTCTTTGTATTTCGGTTGATGTAATAGGCACGGCATACAAGGGAAAAGTCGAGAGTGGACTGTTCGTAGGAAGTGATAAGAGAGGCAAAGGAATTCCTCACAATAAAACTAAACCTTCTGGAGTGCAGAAAGTTAAAGACCACACAGAAAAGTTTCCTACAACGGAATCTCACTACTCAAGGAAATTCACACAACGACTGTATTTAGACTCCAAACTAAGTATATCCGAAATGTATAGTCTATACAAAAAAGAATGTAAGGATTCCGAACCAGTCAATGATATAACTTATAGAAGAGTATTTTGTCAGGACTATAATCTGGCCTTCCATAAGCCAAAAAAAGATCAGTCTACACAAAGAAGAATGTAAGGATTCCGAACAAGTCAGTGATATAACTTTAGAGGAGTATTTCGTCAGGATTATAATCTGGTCTTCTATAAGCCAAAAAAAGATCAGTGTCAAAAATGTGTGAGTTATGAGAAATCAAAAAGTAATGAAGAAGAGAAAGCTTTAGAAGCAGAGTATAATGAGCATATTGCAAGGAAAAATGAATGCAACTAAGCAAAAGTCGCCGATAAAGAAAAATGTAAGGTAGAAAAGACATTTATGTGTTCCACGTTTGATTTGCAATCTGTCTTGCATATACCTGCAAGTTACGTCAGCCCGATGTACTACAGCCTGAAAATCTGTACATACAATTTAACTATGAGTTATCTGAGCCAAATGATTCATTCTGCTACGCTTGGACTGAGCTAAACGGAACGAGAGGTAGCTCCGAAATTAGTTCCTGCATCACGAAGTATATTAAACAGCTTCGACCAAGTATAAAGCACATTTCGTTTTTCTCTGACACCTGCGGCGGTCAAAACAGGACTCAACACGTAGCTGCATTGTTTCTGTACTTGGTTCAGAGAACAAATTTAGACATTATTGAACACAAATTTCTCGAATCTGGCCACACCTTCATGGAAATGGATAGCATGCACAGTGCAATTGAATGTGCGAAAAAATAAGTACCTTTTTATACTATTCAGGATTGGCTTAATATATCCAGACCTGCAAGATCTAAAAGAGTTCTAAACAAGAAAAGTTCTCCATATGCAGAACATGAAATGAAAAAATGTAGAATTCAAGGATTTGTCTAAACTTCCAGCACCTATAATTAAAAACAGAAGTACTGACATTCACGGAAATAAAGTTACCTGGCTAAAAGCGAAATCTTTTCGCTACCAGAAAACCAATCCAGGAGTGATCGAATACAGATACGACCACACATCGGATTGTAAAGATATACATACGTTTGGAAAAGGACGTCCTTTAAATATGGCAAATATTCACTTAGAAGATCTTTATACCAACATTCTGCCAATAAGCAAAAAGAAAAAGAACTGCCTGCAAAAATGGTGTCATTCCTGAAGAATTTCATTCTTGGTATAAATCTCTTCCTACATGAGCTGCAGCCATTGAAACAGTTCCTGAGCCAGGTGTAGAAGACAGCGACAGCAGCGGAGCAGATGTATAGAGTGGAGAAGAAAAGAAGCTTCCACAGTGTTTTTCAGTTGTTAAGTGATATTATAAAATGACTCATTACTGTGATTCAAATTATTCAGTAAAGTGTTTTTTTATGTAACTTTGCTCAAGTTGATAAATAATTACTATGTTGACTACCAAAACCAATTATGTGATGCAATATTTGTATTTCATGTTAATTAATAAAAAGTTATAAAGCATTAACAAGCTATTTATGCAATAACGTTTACTAGATATCACCATTAGTTAGTTATTGATATAAAAATCCATTTTTCTCGAAACTAGCTAAAATGTAGTTAGTGGGTTTTTGCAGTAAGCCCACGATATGAGCTTAACAAATTGAAGTGGATAACTTGTAGAAGAAAGTATTTTATTTCTACGAGTTTCGAACATATCTCTTCCCCTCTCTGCGCATCGAGAATCATGAAGCCAATCATCGGATAAACGGGAATAATCTTCAAGAGGACGACCGCCGCATCGTCATCGACATTGTCGTACTACGAAAGAGGTGAGGTAAGTCTCATGCATAGGAGGAGGATCGTCTAAGTTAATGATATCGAGTGTATGTGACAGAAGATTGAAAGCAGTACCTATCGTCATATCCTGCGTGGTGCTTGTGTCAAGGAGAAAGAACATTTGACAAGCGTTGTTGACTGTGATGTCATATCTCTCCCTCTCGCCAAATTAATTGTATTTTTATAACAGGCTACTCATTTTTCGGGAAGGCTTTGGGAGTGATTGTGTTTTTCGCAGTGTAACTGTTTCAGGGGCATATTCTGAATCACGACGCTGTGATGGACGGGAGGGAGTAAATGTAGAGTCTGGAATAATTTCTGGATCAAAAGGATTAATACCTGTTGTGTGGAACCTAGACATGGTATTTACTGGTGATGCTGTTTTTGCCTATGCACTGCCGAAGATTTTTGAAACACACGTTTAGGAAATGCTCTATTTTTTTCCTTTTTATGTTTAGACCAGTTCAGATGAACTTCATCATACCAGTAAGGCTCAAACGGTTGAAATACTGATATATCCGTGGGTTGAAACTCATGGGTGGTGTTACTGGGCAAGCAATTTCAGGGTCCAAATGTGACGATGCTCCAGCAAATATCAAAAGAAGATCTTTTACAGACTTGTACTCGGTACAATGATGCACCCATCTGGTGAAAGTCACAGTATTTTTTTAGCCCTTACCTGTCATTGGTAACGGTATTGCAGGTGACAAATAGTCTTCCGATTCGGCCTTGCGTCGCTTTCCTTTGAAAAGGACCTTTCGAGGAATAACCTGCCCAACTACACTGCCACATGAGACAATGTTAACATTTTCCTCACATTCAGGAACAATGTAAGCGTTTTACAATTTTTTCGCCAAAACGTTAAGAATTTTGTGGAGTGAATGTCGACATCTTTTTCCATATTGTAGATATGTCAAATAACTCCAATTCGGACAAGACAGATTTTGGTTTTTGGAATTGATCAAATGGTTCAAATGGCTCTGAGCACTATGGGACTTAACTTCTGAGGTCATCAGTCCCCTAGAACTTAGAACTACTTAAACCTAACTAACCTAAGGACATTAAACACATCCATGCCCGGGGCAGGATTCGAACCTGCGACCGTAGTGGTCGCGCGGTTCCAGACTGTAGCGCCTAGAACCGCTCGGCCACAGAGGCCGGCTGTAATTGATCGTTTACGATCATCTTGTTTAGAACTGCAACTGTTCCTGGTTTCATGTGTTGTGTCTTCCTTCTTGCAACGTCTGGGTGCCTTCGAAGCCAGCGTCCAGCCAATCGCAAACTATTCGTTTCACAATATACAAATGAATATCGTCCGAGCACTTTCACTGGAATTGGACACCCAACTTCAACGAGTCGAAAAAATTCTTTGGCAAACCTCTCTTTCCTGAACTTCGTCCAAGCAAGGTCTCCGTCCCATTCTTTTGGTTGTTACTACAGAAATTAGGTTGTTGCGTAACTTACGTCGGGGGATCCCGAATGTTTGCGATGCGTTCCGGACAGACATCCCTTTAGCAACAACCGCCATCGGTCTCTTTAAATTATCTGCAGTCCATGTTCCAAGTTTCCCGTGGCTACATAAAAAAATAAAAAATAAAATAAAATAAAAAAATTCAGTAAGCCACTCGTTCCCGAATTAAAGTTATAAATTCATGAATGTAATATTTTCAAGTAGTTCAGTTAAAGTTACTAAAAATTAAACATTTATTTATCGATAGGCAGAACGCCTCTTCATAAAGATTACTAATAAGGCATGTAAAATTAAAATATTTTTTAAAGTATTTCTTACAACAACCAAATAATAGTGTCGTAAAAATGAAAAAAAAAAATTAGATTTAATTTAGAAATGACAAATACATGTTACGTGAGGTATGTCGAGATGTGCTTACAGTTAAATATGCGTTGGCGTTACGCGTAAACTTTCAAATAATGCTCAGCAGTCGATAGAAGCAAGAAGGTGCCTTTTAAGGCCCACCTGGGCCTTGTTTGGATTTTCCTCAACCAGTGTAAAACTTGTGTGAGTTTACTGTTTTGAAAGAAACTGCACATTAGGAAACTGATGCCACTACCTTAGTAAGGTAGAATTTCTGTTCGGAAATATCTATTTATCAGTAAAAATGCTTCATACCAATAGCCACTGCATTAGATGTAACGTGCCTAGCAAATAAGGTAAAGACCTCCTTCACTGAACGAGGTAACGCAGCAGAACATAAAATGGCAGGCAGAAGGTTAGGAAGCGGCCCTTATTTGGTACATGTAACTTAATCATCGAGAAATATACCCCTGATTTGCATTTTATAAGACAACATACAAAATTTCTTATATACGTCTTTATAATTCCAGTCTTGAACCACAATGTTTATTTCTAAACCGGTTATTACTTGCGGTCGCAAATCTTAGAAAATTAAGCACATAGAGGTAGCCTGCATTTCATATATTGCGCTGTTACATGTGATGGCGCAGTCAAAGTCATTAGCCATACGTAACTGATTACCTTTTCGTATACGGTATGTACGGTTCAGTGGTGCTCTTTACATACCGTAAGTTGATATGTTTACGAGGCAGATTCTGACTGCATCACATGTAATAACGTGATATGTATTATGCAACACGATTTTATTCAGGCTACCTCCATGTGCTAATATTTTACAGGTCTGAAGTTGGTCTCTAGCGAGTGTGGTTAATAACCTGATTACAAATAAACATTGTGACCTAAGGCTGAAGCCACAAGAAAGCAAATATCTTCTTGGACCACTGGAAACTTCGTCCCGACTATGTCACGGCTTGTAAGCTTTCTTTAATTTCCCTTAGCCGGCACTCAGTTATCGTCTTTCTATGTAGTTATTTTCGCTGTCCCTCTCTGTGGTTCATTTGAATACCACAAAGAAACGTTCATAATGGATCAAACATCTGACTACCTGCATGAGTTTTCCTCATTCAAAACTGGAACGAATCAGAGTTTAAAAGCACTAAATAAGGTAAACAGGTGACATTAGTAACTCATTACAGTTTTAGCTACGTAAAAGGAAATCTCTGTGCTGACACGTGTAAGGATTTGATGTGATTGTTTTCTTGTAGAACAAGTTCGCAAAGTAATTTCAGTTGATACAAGACCTGAATGCTATTACCCATCATGAACTTTCGCTGTAAACACTACGTAAGTCCGTAGAGGATTTCACCAACACGCCAATACTTCATTTACAGTACATTCCTTAGATGTCTCTAATTTGACACCACGCGAAATACTTTCTCCAGGATTTGGTAATCATAAAAATATATCTGTAAAGCGAAGAATGTACAGATTCTTTTAGTTACAAGGGAGACAGCGCAACGTAACTACGTTCAACGGGAAAAAAATTCGTCAGTAATCAACGGAAGATATTTGACCATACATCCTACCATTACCAAAGTAAGTATTCCATGTTACCTCAGGATGTGTCACAACTGCCTATCCCATCGTTCAGTGTAGTTGAACCATAAAGATCTTTTCTCGCCAATTCGACACTTTAGCTCTTCATAAGATACCAGGTCTACCCACTGGAACTTCAGTATTCTTCTGCAGCATCACATTTCAAAATCTTCTATTCCTCGGTGGTCTGAGCTGCTGCTTTCACTTCCATATAAAGCTCTAAACGTTTTTCAGCAATGATTTTCCTACACTAAAATTTGTATCTGATGTTTACAAGCTAATTTCTTTTTCATAGCAGTTTTCCGGCTGCCACCACCACTAGCGCAACCACCACTACCGCAACCATCACCATCTTCGTCATCATTATCACCCCTGTTGCCTGTCTGCATTTTATATCTTCTTTAATGTTGCTGTTGTCGGCTATTTTGATGCTCAATTACCAAAACTCGACTGCTACACTCAGTGCCTCATTTCCTAATCTGCTTCCTCCAGCATCAGCTGACCTTTTGTGACAACACTTCATTAACCGCTACATTATACGGCAGCTAATCTTAATTTTTTGCTTTGTTTTTTGTCACGAAAGAACTACTCATATAATACAAGAATGTATATAATTATGTTTGTTGTTCATTCCAGATATCATAAGTCAGGTTCACCTCAGCGACATGAGGCAAACCGAACAGGACCTCAGCAACTAATTAAAACAATTGTCTTAACAATAAAACATCTATATGCTAACATTGTTAGTAAAAAATTGCACTTATTTGGGGCGTCCACGTTTTATACTCTACATGGCTGCATAAAAGGAATATCCTATTAAGATTGCTTTTCAGTATTCCACAAAATAACTGAAAAAGGAAAGAATTTAGTTTATCCACACACTATGAACTCATTCTGTTTCAATCTGTATATTGAGCCAGCAGTAAAGGAAACAAAACAATAATTTGGAGTAGGAATTAAAATCCATGGAGAAGAAATAAAAACTTTGAGGTTCGCCGATGACATTGTAATTCTGTCAGAGACAGCAAAGGAACTGGTAGAGCAGTTGAACGGAATGGATAGTGTCTTGAAAGGAGGGTATAAGATGAACATCAACAAAAGCAAAACGAGGATAATGGAATGTAGTCGAATTAAGTCGGGTGATGCTGAGGGAATTAGATTAGCAAATGAGACACTTAAAGTAGTAAAGGAGATATGCTATTTGGGGAGCAAAATAACTGATGATGGTCGAAGTAGAGAGGATATAAAATGTAGACTGGCAATGGCAAGGAAAGTGTTTCTGAAGAAGAAAAATTTGTTAACATCGAGTGTAGATTTAACAGTCAGGAAGTCGTTTCTGAATGTATTTGTATGGAGTGTAGCCATGTATGGTAGTTAAACGTGGAAGATAAATAGTTTAGACAAGAAGAGAATAGAAGTTTTCGAAATGTGGTGCTACAGAAGAATGCTGAAGATTAGATGGGTAGATCACATAACTAATGAGGAGGTATTGAATAGAACTGGGGCACAACTTGACGAGATGAAGGGATCGGTTGGCAGGACATGTTCTGAGACATCGAGAGATCACCAATTTAGTATTGGAGGGCGGCGTGGAGGGTAAAAATCATAGAGGGAGACCAAGAGATGAATACACTAAGCAGATTCAGAAGGATGTAGGCTGTAGTAAGTACTGGGAGATGAAGAAACTTGCACCGGATAGAGTAGCATGGAGAGCTGCATCAAACCAGTCTTAGGACTGAAGGCCACAACAACAATAACAATGAACTCATCAATATGGTAAAGCTATTGAGAAGTTACAGTGGAAATGAGTATGGGAAGTTTTAATGTCAGAAATTCAGAATTCCCATTTTCAGATTTGGAACAATTAATATTAGCTAAGGTGTACAGGTAGGGTGTCTGATTTCAGTATTCGTTTTAATGTTTACACTGACTATTTTCCGAATAATGTAATTGAATATAAAATTTTTTTTCCATAATATTTATTTATTTATTTTTTATTTATTTTTTTTTTTTTTTTTACAGATAAGCAGTTCATTGCAGACAAGGTTGAAAACGACCTCCGGAAAGCGGTATAATTATGAGTTAAGCCACACTGATGCTGATAATATAATATCTCGTGTTCTGACTTTATTTTCATAGATGTATAGTCAGACGATACGGAAATAAGTACCATAGGTTGCAGCAATTCCAGAGATCAGAATACTAAAGGTTTAAACGTAAGGTTTAGAAAGAAATACTACCTGAAATCTGTGACATTATTGCACTGACATTACTGTAATATGGAGGGAACAGGTCAGATCTAACATAAGATAAAATAAGACCAATATCTCTGAATGAGCTTTTCCTGTGTATAGCAGAAAGCTCATTCCTAGGAAGACAGATACGAAGGAAAAAAAAAAAACCTTGTTTTACGGAGTGAGAGTAAGCCAGCCGCTGTGGTCGAGCGGCTGTAGGCGCTTCAGTCTGGAACCGATCGACCGGTACGGTCGCAGGTTCGAATCCTGCCTCAGGCGTGGATGTGTGTGATGTCCTTAGGTTAGTTAGGTTTAAGTAGTTCTAAGTTCTAATGGACTGGTGACCTTAGATGTTAAGTCCCATAGTGCTCAGAGCAATTTGAACCATTTGAATGAAAGCAAAGAAAATACACTGGACGCTATATTGTCATGTCAGATGCCTCTAAGATCTTTTAGCCGCGCAGGATTAGCCGAGCCGTCTAGGCGCTGCAGTCACGGACTGTGAGGCTGGTCCCGGCGGAGGTTCGAGTCCTCCATCGGGCGTGGGTGTGTGTGTTTGTCCTTAGGATAATTTAGGTTAAATAGTGTGTAAGATTAGTGACCGATGAACATTCGAACATTTTTTTTTTAAGATCTTTCATATTGTAAATATATATTTGTATAGGTGTTTCAGAACTTCTGTAGCATGCACCCAGCGGATTCCTTTATGAGTTTATGATCCCTAGATTTTATGTCTGTCTACCTGTGGAGTGCGTACTGTAAGACCTTCAGTACACACACCATCACATTATTTGACTTGTCGCTCTAACGCAGTAGGCGAGTGTCAGCAATATGTCTCGTGGTCATATTGTGGCGTGTTTATCTTCTGCCGTTAGGTCAGACGATAGAAATGCCACTTACATGCTTAGAGTAGCAGATTGACGGTGACTAACTTTAAACAGAACTTGATTAATTTTCACACACATTTATTAAAATAATAACAACCATAAAAATTACATAACTTGGTTCAGGATGCTATTTACAATTGCAATCTGAAGTTCCTTTGGGTATTGGTACGTTAATCTTATTCTCACATATATCTCTGATACTTGACAAAAGTGTCTATACATTTATCTTCATGGCTATGTACAGGAATATGGTAATCTTATTAGGCAGAGACTGAAACTTGACTATAGACTGGTACAGACAATTGTAGAGCTCGTACAGACTGGTACAGACTAATGCAGACTGGTACAGACTGGTGCAGACAAATGCAGACTGACTAATCGGAGGTCTATACACTCGTTACAATACCTTGCGCTCATGTATCGCTGTGCTAGTATGATCTGCGAGGAGAAAAGGTTCTACGTTAGCAGCACTCTCATTGGCTGCGTTACATATTAATACGTGGATCGGCGGAAGCAGAATTTGGTCCGTCTCTATGGGAGCGCCATCTCATAGTGCGGAGATTGGCGAGTGCTGCGCCTGCGGTGTTGTGCTTAGCGGGGCGCGCTCTAGTGGGAAAGTTTTGTACGCGCTGACTACGTGGAACTGTGTACACAACACTAACTCTTGTGTTGATACAGCCTCACAGTTCATGTATATTCTTGAGTTGGAACCTCGCTCTAGAGTATCAGTGTTTACAGAGATATTTGACAATTAATTGCGAAGAAAAGGTTTATTAATGTCTAAGGTAGCAAGACCTACTCTGAGATGAAGAGGTTGGCACAGGATGAGAATTCTTGGCGGGCCTCATCAAACCAATCAGAAGACCCATGACCCAAAAAAATCCACCAAATTTTCACATACAGGAATTCTGTGTGAAACGTGCAAAACGTGCTAACGAAAGGTAAATGAACTTCCCCTTAGCGAATGCTAATACATGTGAGTTTGCTTCACTATATGCGTTTCGTTTTATCCATTTGAATCAATGTCAGCCAAGGTCGCTAATATACGCCTGTGCAGGGTGCTCTAATGGGAGATAATCCACTTCGAATCTGGTGGTGGATAGAAGATTACCAGTTGAAACGTCCCCTTTGAACAATTATACAAGACTGTGCTTAAACTGACACACAATATTTTGTTAGCGCAACGCAATCTGACTTTCAAAATTCCCTACAAAAGAATGGCCCTGACTAACATTAAACTATACCTTTCACAAATCACTTACCTCACAAAAATCTTCGCTGCTCAAGCTACTGCAATACAGCGAGCGCCACTACTGCCAGCTAAATAAAAGATTCAAACTATGGAAGGCACTAACTACTGATAGGGATAGTTAGCAAATGAAAGATATTAATAGAGAACAAACAATGTATTTACCTTGATATCATCATATATAAATATAGCATGACAAATTTCAAAACTCCGCCATCTCTCTCCCCACATCCACCACTGCTGGCGGCTCACCTCCAACTGCGCAACGCTACGCGCTGTTCACAGCCAGCTGCCTAACACTACAATGGCGAGTATTACAACAATGCAAAGCGGCCACAGACTGCACACAGCACAGCCAGTGATTTTCATACAGAGGTGGCATTACCAATAAAAAACCTAAACAGCCTACTTACATAGCCCCCATGCTCCCCACAAAAAATTTTACAAATTTTTTTGGGCACTGGCCAATACATATTTGTTAAAATTTTTTTTTCAATTACAATAACAAAGAAATCAAATGCACACACTTATTGATACCATGTTGGTCAAGAGCTAAAAATTTCTCACAGTCCATAAAGACAGTCCACATTGTTCATCACAGTAAAAATGCAGAGTTTTTCTCAAAGTCTGAGCAGTAAAAGAAAATGCACATAGAAGTAGTGGATTTCCATGCAGTCTTGAAGTAGTGTTGTCCTTCCAACGGAAAGACAGTGCTGACTCTTGACATGCAGACAGGTAATGGGCCACAACATAGCAAACCCACAGCAGAGTCATTCGACGTTTTGAAGAATATAGGTGGGTAGGTCATCACAGAGCAGACCCACTGGAGTCCTGGTAGAGATTGTGGTATTCGTGGGCCACCAGAGGTGCAGACCCACTGCAGTTCTTGTAGAAATAATGGTATTGGTGGGCCATCAAAGACGCAGACCTACTGTAGTCTTTGTAGAAATAATGGTATTGATGGATCATCAAAGATGTAGACCCACTGTAGTCCTTGAAGAGACAGCCAGCAGCCATCTGTTGCGACTCTGCAGGTGCACAATCACCATCGAAGAGTCTTGCGGAGAGTATAGCAAGTCCATAAACCACCACTTGTGCACTCACAAAGTTTTTGAAATTGTCCTTAGAACCAGCAATGCTGTTATCCAGTCCCTTGCTGAATCATTAACACACGTGCAAACACTATCAGTCCCTACTTCTCACATATTGTCCATATACTATGACCAACAGAAACGTGTGCAGTGAAATGTAACTTACATGTTAATAATATCATGAACTGGTGACAATTACAATTTTATAACATAAGAATACAATAACAAAGGTACAAAATACATCATTAAGAACATAACTATACAGATAACATTTGTAGTACAGGCTTTACAAAAGAATCGAACTAACATATACATCAGTGGAATTATGACATGTGTACATACATAAAAGATCACAATAACTTTTGAAACATCAACTTCACACATGAGCATTAAACAGAACGGAATTAATAATGTCTAACATCTTTACAAAGTAAATAACATATTATTAATGCAAATTATATTTGAGGATAACAGTATTCCTCATCATAGTTCATGTAGCTGGGTATGAGAAAAATTCTACAACATAAGTCTTATCAGATAAACATATAAATACAGGAAAAACACAAATACCCAAGGGTACACAAACATATAGCGGAATAACACAAGGAAAGGACAGGGTTTGTTTTACTGCAGTATTTTGCAAACAAAACTTTCTTTACTTCTCGGAGATCTCCCTTCGTTCTTCATTAGTTCCAAAAGTCCTATCTATACCTGCTTTCTGTACTTTTCTCGTATAGCCTCTCAGTGCATTTCTTCAAATTCATCGCAACTCATTCTCTTATAGGCTACCCCCTGTTAAGCTAACTTAAATCTACTGAGCTCAGATGCTAAACTAAGGGACGAGGCAATGCAGCAGCACATAACAAATTAACACAAACAGCAATGCAAAAAAAATGGAAAATTGCAAAGCAAGCTACAGTAAATATAAATTACCAAGCAATGCAACATTACAACTAATGTGAGCCAATGTACAGTAGCAAGAAAAATAAGTCAGTAGTAAAATTAGCTTAACAGAGTAACACAATTTAAAATTCAGTAGCACTATGCCTGGCAAACAGCAGCAGCAAATATAAAAAATATAAAACTTATATCTATACATGACAAAGCTCAAGCAGAAAAATATTACAGTAAAAACAACAATGCAGATAAGGGAAATGTATATTCACATCTTAATATCTATGTAATTAAAGTGGTGCACCACAACAACTGATTGTAAAAAGAAATATTACCATGTACTTGAAAAGAAAATTATGTGTTACTGTTACTAGTTCCTTCTTATTGTTCTTTCCTTTCCAAGTGCTCCTTTTTTTTAAAGAATGTGGATTACAAAATTATAATTTAATAGATCCGTTGACAGAAAGTGTTCACATTAGCAAATGCATCTAAGTTTATTTTATAAAACTAATGCTGTAACACAGCTGGAAAACAGGTATCAAATGAAATAAACAATTACGCAAACCAAAGCATAAAAATATCATTCAATAGTCATGTGACATTTCATAAGTTAGTAGCTCTCAACTCTCATAGAAAGACACTTGTCATAATCAGGTGTGCAGATGTACGAATATTTCCCATCAATTCATAAGCATTGCAGTAATTAGCACAAAGTACGAGTAATCATATGTTTTCAGGTAATGAGCGTGTAATATTTGCGATGCTTTTTACAAAGGAATGTCAATAGCAAGGTTAATGGAAGTAATGAGGGTGTCGCATTTGCAATATTTTCTCTAAAGGAATGCCAATGGCGAGGATAAAGGCCTGCCTTTTTTCTTTTTTTTTTTCTACCTGTGCTTCCGGAAAGGCACACCCTAATGGCTTGTTCTCCAGGTGTTTGACACAGCTGCGTGCCCACGACGCATTACGTGCAGGTGGTCACTTAACTTTCTTACGGAAATATTTACGACACCAGTATCCGCTACAGTGACAGTCTCACATAAAAATATTTCACAGGTCAAGAATTAGCGTTGCAAATCTGTAGAAAGAAAATCCTATGAATATAACGTTGTCCAAAAAATTTTCGCCGGCATTGTGATACATTCACGCATTTACACACATTTCATAACTCTTAAAGTACGATTCTTGGTTTCCAACATCCTTTTTCACAAGTCAAGAGTCCCTACCCACTATTCATTACTCCTTACCTTATTACACATATACGTATCCATCGACACTCGTCAATATTTCGTCATTATAAATATGAAGCATAATCAAATAACTCATATAGCCTCAGCCTATTAATCGTAAACATACCTCAGCAGCATAATACACATCGTCGTCGTAAAAATAACATCATAACACCTCAGTCAAATCTCAAAATCGTCGTAGCTTCCTCCAATAATTAAAAAAATTCTCTGCTCATGTCAAAAGTGTCATCTGCCTCAAATGTACTTTAAAAATCATGAATCCATACCAAATATATCATTCAAAGCTCTCATAGTATCACAATGGTTCCAAAAAAAAATATGAAGAGTTCACACAGTACAGACAAAATACAATTTCATAAGTGTGAAGTTATCCAGCTGTGTACTTGCGTAAACATCTGTCACTGATGTAATAAAAAAAGTTCATCTCTCAGTTACATGATCAGATAGCTGTGTACTTTGTGTGTTAGAGAAATATGGTACCGATGTGTAAAGTTGTATAAGCAAATACCATATTAGCTAGGGTTCCTTGTGCTTGCCAAACACATGGTACAAAAGTAAGCATGTACCCCCCTGAGGATTATTATAATTATACCCTCAGGTGTTACAGATTACAGCAATGGAATGAAATGTATCACGGAAAACTTTCTTTGTAATTCAAAAATCTTTAAAAATAAATGTTTTAAGTACAAAATTAATCACTCAAATACGTGTCCTGTAGCGCTAAATATGCGTCTTGCTGTAAGATAATCTCTGTGGAAGTGTCGTAGTTATCGTCCTCCGAAAGCTAAGTTCTGCAGAAGACAATGTACTTACCTCATGATAAACGAAAGTGAAATGCTTTGCGTATAGATATCTTAGTTATTACGCTTATTGTTGTGGTGAAGAACGTACTGTGCTGTAACGTATTGTTGTGCTACGGAAAACCCTGTCTCATTGTAGCTATACTACAAAAGTTACTACTAAAACATGTTTTACTTTCCAGAATAAAACAGAAAAACTGTGCAGATATAAAACAGAAACACCGCAAAAGCAACATTGTATATTGTCACTCATTAGTAGCGTCGTGATAAAATCGTGTAGCTGTCACATAAACTAACCACTGTGTCATCTGGTATCTCACAGAAAGTACTTTAAATCCAGAATATATTTTCAAGTAAACCAAAATGTTGCATTAAAATCTCATTAGCAGTACTGGTAAATGTTCTAAGTATGTAAGCCTTATAGTCGTTCCATAATCGTGCAACTAACAAGCAAGAATGTACACACACAATAACACTGTGACGTCTGTTCACTATAGCAATGCATTCGTCATTTCTGTTTAAGTAAGTTCTCTTGGTTCTTGATTGGATATTTAACTTCAAACATTGTTGTATGTTAACAGATTCTAAGTCTGACAATGCATATTAGAAATGTGAAGTGAAAAATTTTATGGCAAAGACTAAGTTAAAAAGCAGATTATCTTTCAATAAATGGTTTTACATGTGAAATGTGGTGTAAACCTTTACTCTTCCTAGTACGCAGAGTTTCAACTTCAACGCAATTATCATGTGGTATACGTCGGATTCTGTAAGGTCCATTGTAAACTAGAAAGAATTTGTGACTCAAGTGTTTCTTCTTATGTGACAATGAATGAGCTTTAATGAGAACTTTCTGACCAATATACAATTTCTTTGCATTTGCTTTACCGTGTAGTTTTCTCCTTTCGTCTGCTGCAGATTTTATATTTTTAAGAGCCAAATCAATTATGTCTTTGTGTCGAAGTTTACGTGTATTTGGGAAAGGTACAAGCTCTCTGATTCTGTTCGGTGGTTCTTCATTCTTTAGTACAAGAGTAGGTGGTAAAGCAGTGGAGTCATGAGGCATTTCATTCAGCACATTTTGAAATAAGTGTAAATATCTGTCCCAATGCTGATGCTTTCTGTGACAATAAAGTCTGCAAAGCTTATTGATTTCTTTCATAATCCGTTCAGATGGGTTACAATGTGGTGAGTACAATGAAATAAAAACAGGTTTGATTTTATGATTCCAAAGCGTGCGTGACCAAACAGCAGATCTAAATTGCGGTCCGTTATCTGAAATGACTTTAGCAACGTGGCCAACTTCACGTAAGAAATTTTTAACAAAGGCGTTGGATACAGATCGTCCAGTGGCTTTACGTAACGGAGTGAAAGAAACAAATTTTGAAGTAAGTTCAACAGCGACTAGAACGTACGAAAATCCATTGGATGTTCTGACAAGCGGTCCCAAGAGATCAACAGCAGCAAATTCTTTTAATTTAGAAGGAATAATAGGAAACAATGGAGCACGATGTGAGACAGTAGATGGTTTCGCCTTTTGACAAAGTTTACAAATAGACAAGACTCTTCGAATTCTTTTTTCCATATTGTTAAAATAACAAGTCGTTCGAAGAATATGATAACATTTTCGTGGACCCAAATGTGCGTAGCTGAAATGAATGTACCAAATGAGCTTATTAACAAAATCGTCAGGAATGCAAAGTACCCATAGCTTGTTATCAACAGTGCAGCGTTTGAACAGTATGTTGTTTCTAACCACATAATAATGCCGAATCTGTGTGTGTGTCTTTTCATGCCATTTGCTCTTGATGTCTTTCCAAATCGGATCTTTATCTTGTTCATGAGCAATGTCCTTTAAAGATGTGGTGATGAAGTTTTCAAAGGCGACTTTCTGAATGTAAAGAATACTGAAATTTTTCTCGAGGTTGCCTTCTGTGGTACTTTTCTCAAGCCCAGCCGGTGCGCGTGACAGTGCGTCCGCAACAATGTTCTCCTTGCCGGGAATGTAGACTATTGTGAAGCGGAATTCTTGCAGAAACAATGCCCAACGTTTTAACCTGTCATGATTTAATTTTGAAGACATAAGAAATTGTAATGCACGATGATCACTGTATACTTTTACGTGCTTACCAGAAAGAAAGAAACGGAATTTGTTAAATGCCCAAACGATTGCTAAAGCTTCTAATTCAGTAACGGAATAATTTTTTTCAGATTTTGTTAGCACTCGGCTAGCAAAAGCAATGGTTTTCTGAACAGTAATGTCATTTTCTATGGCTTCTTGAAATAAATGGGCACCAAGACCGACTTTAGAAGAATCCGTGCTAAGGCAGAAATCTTGTGATAGATCTGGATGAGCTAATATTGGCGCATGAAGTAACGCTTCTTTTAAAGAATCGAATTCCAACTGTGCTTGTTCGTCCCAGTTCCAAATAGTATTTTTTCCAGTGAGAGAACAAAGTTTTGGTGTAACAAGAATTTGCATATTCAGAAAACGACGGTAAAAATTTACGAGACCTAGAAAACTGCGGACTTGTCTTTTTGTGGATGGAACTGGAATGGCTCTGATTGCTTCTAACTTTTCAGGATCCGGCTGAATGCCTTCTGAAGAAATAATATGTCCCAAAAACTTCACCTTTGTCCTACCGAATTCAGACTTTTCCAAGTTAACTGTAATTCCAGATTCTGCAAAAATACGTAACAAACTGTTGAGGATGCAATTATGTAGTTCCCATGAAGCTTCTGCTATTAGAATATCGTCCACATATAAGGTGATGTGACGTTTTAAGAACTCAGGTAATATGGAATTTAGCCCGCGAATGAATGCTGCTGAAGAAATGTTCAAACCAAAGGGAAGTTTCCGAAACTGATAACAAACGCCGAAACAAAGGAAAGCTGTGTATTTTCTACATTCTGGATGAAGTTCGATCTGATAAAAGCTGGATCTGAGATCAATGGAAGACAACACTTTTACACCATTAAAATTTAGAAGAAGTTCTTCCAACGTTTGCGGCCTGTCTGTTTCAGGAATAATGATCGTATTGATTTGTCTCGAATCTAAGACAAGCCTGATCGATCCATTTTTCTTCTCAACAACATGTAATGGATTGTTGTATGAGCTTACTGCAGGCTCAATAATGCCCTCATCAAGCATAGATTGTACTTCTGTTCTAACACGGTCCCTATAATGCGCCGGAATTACGTATGGTCTAACACAAAATTTAGTATGCTCACGAACACGAAATTGGTATTGAAATCCCTTGACTGTTCCTGTTTTGTGAGTAAAAACTGTGGAATGTGCCTGTAAAATCTCAAAAAGGTCCTGCCTATCAATGTCATTGCAGTTCTGAATTGTTTGAATTTTATTTTGAATTAAATCATTAGTATCAAATATGTCGTCGATACCATCCCTGTCAGTACTTGCAGAGTGATTGTTAGTGTCAAGTTCCGTTGAAAATTCCGCACTGTTGTCTAACAGGAGGTAAAGCCGATTAATTTCCTCGTCATGGTTTGAGAGCCAATCTTCAAATTTCAAAGCTATTGACTTACCTTCTTTTTCTAAACTTATTTCAGCATCGTGAAAGCTTAAGATTGCTTTGTATTCATTCAAAAAGTCTACTTCCAGTATAATTTCCGTCGACAATAATGGAACAATAAGAAAGCTCCTAGAGAAGCTGTGGCTTTGACAAAAGAATTCTAAGTTGGTTTGTTGGCGTACATCTACACTTTTTCCAAAGATTGCACCTTGTAATTTAATCTTACGTAACGGAAGTGTGGGACAATCGTTCGATTTGTTGCATTTGCTAAAGGCTGTTTCACTAATTACTGAAATGGGACTGCCAGAGTCAAGTACTGCCGTAAATTTTACATCATTTACTGTAATGTGAATCACAGGATATGCAATGTTGTTATGTTTTATGTCGTGTTCCTGGAGTAAGATGTCCCTAATGTCTTCCATTTTTACGTAATTACTAGCTACGGCAGCTGCGTCGTCAGTTTCATAAGTATGTTTTGTGGCTGCCAGCGGTGTGAGTCATTGCCTATTGTCTCTTTGTTGGCGCGCGTCGTTATTGGGGTTTGGAGACCTAACTTCTACAAATTCACCGTGACGAGAGGGCCCTGCTCTGTTTGAATCCCGCCAGTTCTGATGCAATTCAGGTCTGTCGTTACGATCACATCGTCTGTCGTCATGTCGGTAGTTCCTGTAGTTTCTTTCTTGTCGGTTAAGTGGTGGAGAATTTCTCCCTGAATCGTAACTGCGCGCTGGACCGTTGCGTCTCAAGTTATTCTGTCTCCCGTAGTAATAATTGTTTTGGTTCCCATATTGTCTGTTTCTCTGATTGTCTCTGTGATAGTCATTACCGCGGAGAGGTGATCTTTCCCTGTAATTATTACTACTCTGCCAACGGTTGTCATACGGGTGGTGTCTGTTTTGGTCACGATTTGTGTTGTGAGAATAGCCTTGTCGCGTCCAGTTATTATCAAGGAATTGTGACGGATGTGACCTGTAATTGTTGTGTTCCTGTTTCCGCATTCCGCGATTGTCAGTGTCAATTTCCAATTCTTGTAACAGTCCCTGAAAAGCTTCAATGTCGTCTTTGCAACGTCCTGCCAAAATAATGTGTCGTAAATGTTCAGGCAATTTGATTAAGCAAATGCGGATAAGTTCTGAGGGGCTGTATGGGTTTGACAGGTACTGATTCTTGTGCAACATGTCTTCAAAATATTTCATAAGACTGGAAAATTCAGATTGTTCGAAACGTTTCATCATTATGATGCTTTGTTTTACTCGGTCTTGTGTGGCCTGAGACCAATATGCTGAGAGGAAGGCATGGTAAAACTCTCCTTCACTGTGGCAATCGTGAATTACCGATCGCACTCTTACAGCTGGTTCATTCTCCAAGTAGCCACACATAAATTCTAATCTGTGCTGCAACGACCAGTTGGGAGGGAAACAATGAGAGAATTGATGGAGCCATGCTTGTGGATGAATGTCGTTGCCAGAATTCTTAAATGTTTTGAATTTACGTGTAGTCATGAACAGCTTATAGTCAAAATCGTCATGTCGGCGAGTCGCATATTGGTCATTGTTAGGTCGTGTCGGCCGTTCCATCTCAAAATTCGGTGCACATTGCCAATTTCTTTCATAACTTCCGAAATGCCCTGTGTTATTATTTTGTGGTTGTTCCGTATTTCTATGTCCCTCTTCCCGTATTGGGGCGCGAGTGTCCTCTGAAATACGTAATTCTTGTACTACTTGTGCCAACTGATCTTGTACTTCCCGGATTTCTCTTTTGTACTGTGTATTGATTTGATTTTGATTTTGTTTGAATTTTCTTATTTGTTCATACTCTTCTGTGTCAGTGAAGGCTACGGGTCTTGTGTCATTCAGATCATCATCTACCTTTGTAGATAAGTTAGTGACCTGATCCGAAAGTTCGGCTACTTTCTCCGATAGTGTACTTATTTCCTCCATGTGTCTTTCTGAACCAATTTTCAGGGTATCTACTGTGTCCTTTAAGTTTTCCTGAGTTCTTGCAAGTTGCGTAACCGAATCGGTAGATGCAACTGAGTCAATTTTAGCCCACAAGGTCTCATGATTTTCATGAACAATGGTTTGCAGTTCTTTTATGGCTGCTTCGTGATTCTGTAATGCATTTTCATGCCGCGAAAAAATAGGTTGAAAATGCTCACAAATTTGTGTTTTTACGTCATTACAGACTTTTTGACATTTCGATTCAATGTTATGTAACTCAGTAGTTAAATCTTCGCGTGTTTGTTCAAGTGTGGTGTCTAACTTTTGAAGATTTTGTTCCATTGCGTCTAACTGTTGCTGTGTTTGTCTCTGATGTTGTTCCATTGTGTCTAACTTTTTAAGATTTTGTTTCACTGTGTCTAACTTTTTGAGATTTTGTTCCACTGTGTCTAACTGTTGCTGTGTTTGTCTCTGGTGTTGTTCCATTGTGTCTAACTTTTTAAGATTTTGTTCCACTGTGTCTAACTTTTTGAGATTTTGTTCCACTGTGTCTAACTGTTGCTGTGTTTGTCTCTGGTTTTGTTCCATTGTGTCTAACTTTTCAAGCTTTCGTCCCATTTGTTGCATTAATTGTAATAACAATGCACTGGTGTCTGAAACATGTTCCTCAGTGCTTTTCGGCAGTGAAGTTGCACCGGCAACATTCACATTTTGACAAGCGGAAAATGTGTCTTGACTCATTTGAGAAAACGGTGAGAACCCAAAACCTGAGTCTGCAGTATTTGCAATATTGTGTTCTGTCATTCCCGATTCCTGAGGCGAGCTGTTGCCGACCAATCGATCGATAACGCTTCCCTGTTCACTACCTGTTTCACTGTCTACACCATTGTTTGCCGCCCGCTCCATTTCCCTATGCGCAATTACCAAATTACTACTTTGAACATTAGTTAATTCATTACTCTGCGGCGCTAACACACTGCTTTCGTCTTCACTGTCATTTCTCAGTTTACTTTGGAGCCTAGTATTACGTTTTTCACACGCCATTATTGTCACAGTATTTCACACGACAACACAGAAAAACACAATTTGAAGAGCAAAAATAAGAGAACACATTAACATAGCACTGAAAATAATATTTAGTTAATTGCAAGCGCAGCTGCGAAAAACTTGCTGCAAATCTACATGCATGCCACAACTGTTTTACTGTACAACAATGAAAAACTACAACTACAAAGGAAATTCTCTCTATGATTACGCGCTACCAATAAACAATAGCTACACCAATTACACAAACTACAAGAAAAAAAAATCAGAAGATTCCAGTGAGGTATCCTCGGCTAAGGGTCGACATATGAAACGTCCCCTTTGAACAATTATACAAGACTGTGCTTAAACTGACACACAATATTTTGTTAGCGCAACGCAATCTGACTTTCAAAATTCCCTACAAAAGAATGGCCCTGACTAACATTAAACTATACCTTTCACAAATCACTTACCTCACAAAAATCTTCGCTGCTCAAGCTACTGCAATACAGCGAGCGCCACTACTGCCAGCTAAATAAAAGATTCAAACTATGGAAGGCACTAACTACTGATAGGGATAATTAGCAAATGAAAGATATTAATAGAGAACAAACAATGTATTTACCTTGATATCATCATATATAAATATAGCATGACAAATTTCAAAACTCCGCCATCTCTCTCCCCACATCCACCACTGCTGGCGGCTCACCTCCAACTGCGCAACGCTACGCGCTGTTCACAGCCAGCTGCCTAACACTACAATGGCGAGTATTACAACAATGCAAAGCGGCCACAGACTGCACACAGCACAGCCAGTGATTTTCATACAGAGGTGGCGTTACCAATAAAAAACCTAAACAGCCTACTTACACAGTCTTTGCAGCAATGTCATGTGCCAAATTCCAAACTTCTCCGCAGTGTCCTACGAAGTGACGCTGTTGAGAATGATTCGTCAATAGCAAGGGGATGCCAAGCTCAGAATCCTCATTGATGCTATTCGAGATGAGTAGACTATGTGCCAGCAAAGAGCTTGACACACTTCCTTCTGTCGTTATCATCATCATCGTCATCATCATCATCATGCATCTCAAACATACACTACACTGTACACGCATCCATTACACCTGGCTGCAATCCGCAAGGAAAGAGGTCGATGTGTGTGGACGAAGAGCGTCTTTTCCGATTATGGGGCAGAATAAACCCTGCGAGATAAATCAAGCAGTGGCGTACAGTATTTAATTTATTAAAATGTTTGAAAGCCAATAGCCTGGAATGCAGGTATTTAGGATTTAGGCTTTTTCTACATCTAAAAACTGTTCAAAACAAAATATATAGGATAGTCGTTGTCTACTTACAGCATCACGTTCCTATATATGAGGGGCGTTCAACAAGTAATGCAATACTTTTTTGTCTGAAAGCACTTTGGTTTTATTCCAGATTCCAATACGGTAGATTGTATCATTCTCCTCTCTTGTGGTTACAAAATGCTGTTTTTGGGTATAATCTCCATTAAATGCGACGAACTTACGTTATCTTACTTACAGGGCCTGTATACCTGCATGGTACCACTCTACAGGTCGACGTCGGAGTCAAAGCCTTGTGGCATCAATAACCTCCCCATCATCCAAGTACTCCTTCCTGTCCAGCGCATCCTTCACTGACCCAAGCAGGTGGAAGTCGGAAGGTGCGCGATCCAAGGTGTAGGATGACCTAGGAAAAACACTGCAGTGAAGATCAGTGAGCTCCACTTGGATAGGGCTTTGCATTGTCATGGAGAAGGAGGGGTCCGTTTGAATATTTGTGGCGACGAACGGGCTGCAGTGGTTTTTTCAGTTTCCTGAGGGTAACGCAATACATTTCAGAGTTGATCCTTGCACCATGAGAGAGAATATCAAATAAGCCCTTCAGAGTCCGGGAAGGCCGTCACCATGGCATTACCGGCTGGGTTTGCGACTTTGAACTTTTTCTTCGGGTGAGACGTGGTGTGGCCCAGCTTTGCACATGTTTTGTTTCCGGTAGATGTGAGAACTTACGTTTCATCGCTTGTGACAGTGGTCGACAAAAAATTGTCACGATGAGCCTCCTAGTGTGCAAGCAATTCTGCACAGACAGTCCTTCGATACTCTTTATGGTATTCTGTTAGGCGGCGAGGAAACCGGAGAAAACCCCAAGGGGCCGACTACTGTGTCAGCACTACCAACAGAGACGTCCAGTTGTGCAGCGAGACGGATGATTGTGATCCGTCGATCATTTCGAATGAGAGTGTCCGCACGTTCTAACTTTGCAGGAATCACAGCTGTGGCTGACCATCTGGCATGTGGGATGTCAAAAATGGTTCAAATGGCTCTGAGCATTATGGAACTTAACTTCTGAGGTCATCAGTCCCCTAGAACTTAGAACTACTTAAACGTAACTAACATAAGAACATCACACACATCCATGCCCCCAGCAGGACTCGAACCTGCGACCATAGCGGTCGCGCGGTTCCAGACTGTAGCGCCTAGAACCGCTCGGCCACTCCGGCCGGCTGCGGGATGTCGGAGTGATTTGCGCGAACGTTTTGTGATGATGACAGACGCCTCGCCCAACGACTCACCGTGCTCTTGTCCACTGCCAGGTTTCCGTAGAGATTCTGTGAGCGCCTGTGAACGTCTGCGATGCTCTGAGTTTCCACCGAAAGCGAATGAATGACAGCCCTCTGCTTGAAACAAACCTCCATTACAGAAGCCATTTCAAAGGCTACGTACAGCGGCGCACGTATCGGAACTTCAGGAAACTATAGGAGTTGAAACTGGAATATTCCACGACGCCAACAACAAATTCCGCATTTTATCAGTCGAAATTAGCCAAGAAAGGAACGTTTTGCATTACTTATCGAACGCCCCTCGTATCTGACAACGACCTAGTTTAGGATGTAGAAGGAAAGAAAATTGTAAACTCTGTCTTAGAGGCACAGACGTAATTACTTTACACTCTAAAAACTATGTATAGCCTTCCCGGTGTTTCCCTTTTGTTTCGTGAGGTAATAAGTTTCAAACTCTTAGCGCCTGCCCGCAGAATTACAGACAGTACCGCCGTTGGTAAGCTACTGTGCCAGCGCAAAGCGACCGCAGATAACGACGAGCTCAGGTTTGACAGGTAGCTGTTGCCGTCCTGCAAAGCCTTCCAGGGGAGAGGGGGTGCCGGTGCTGGCCTCTGTGTGCTGTCGTCGCGTCGCCAGGTATTCGCAATCTCACCAGGCGGCCCCAGACGGAATGGCAGGAATCCGCCGTGCCGCGGCACGGCGCGGCGCGGCGGCCCACGGATTCGTCTCACCCGCTGCCAGCGGGGCGCGTGCGATCCGGCGCCCCTCATTTGTCAACCAGTGACTTCAATATCGTGGTTACCGACTGCCTAATCTCGGTGCTGGCGAAAGGTCGCTCTGTCTTTCAGGAATTTCATTCACTTAAGGGCTCATTAAAGACCAATAATCTTCATTTCCCTCGTCAACAACGCGGGCTGAATGATGTAAATACACTACACCACTTAGTACTTACCAGAAAACCTTCAATTATTTAAAGTTTCGAGTCCTGTTTACAAAACAGCTTCAAACGTGAGATTAATTTACAAAAGAGTTATTGTGTTATATATTTATCGTTAAGCATGTAAGCGAGAAAGAACTTAGAAAATGTTTGAAATTATGTCTTAAGTTGTCTGGAACTCGCAAAGTGTTCTTATTATGAAACACAGCATGAATATAGTCTGTGTAATATGCCCTCCGTTGAAAGCAAAAGCAAGTCTTTCCAGCATCTCGGTGTTGATACCGTCTTATCTCCTGAACTTTGTATCGTACGGTGATAGAATTTTTGGAATGCATTCAGTGACATATGTAGACAGTGACTGCAAAACCTGTTGGGAACAGTGTTGGTAGTAATGAGATAATTTGTTAAAAGGTTATGCCTGATGTTGAAGTTTTACCGTGCGCTATTTTAAGTAGAAGCTACTTTTTCACCCATCCAAATGTGTACGTCATATCTCCCGAACTATGTATCGTACAATGACATAATTTTGCAGGTACATTCAGATGTGTATTAGTTGCGAATAGAGTCGGTAGTAAACAAGTAAGAAATTAAAACGTCACGTCTGATACTGATGTTTTGAGGCACAACAATAAAAACGTAGTTTTTTTCCTTTCATCATGTCGTGCCGGGGGGGGGGGGGGTAGGCGATTCGTAAAGGTTTTAAATTGTGTAAAGTCTGTTGGAACTGTTGGAAGCCACGAACACTAAGTGCTATCCTCCTCAAATATTGTATGAATAAGGTCCGGCTATTTTCGAGCCATCAATTACGAAGGCTGAAGCCAGATACACAGTGTCTCTCACACTTATCTCATTATGTTAAACTGTTAACAGAATATCTACTTATTAAATTTGTTCAATAATCACGTGAAATACTGAATATCAAAATATTTGAATGCTCCTGGAAGTCGTTATACAGGCATCCTGCAACTCATTTCGGATTAGCGGAAAGGCTAGTCGCTTACAAGGAGAAGCCCTCAGACACGGTCACCCAATTCGGGTTATGTTTGGCAGATCTCTTGTTTACAACCTGAAATGAAAGACTAAGATATTTTGGCTTAACAATCCCCCCCCTCCCTTTTTGAGAAAAACACTCCTAAATATCAAGACACGCAATCGTCTCAAAATTGACGAGATCGTTAGATAATTGAAGACTTAGCATTTGCAGTCATCATTTATGGTGTTCAACAACGAATATTTTCATAGAAATCTAGGAAAGAAGCTTTATGAGTGCTGGCATATTTACCCATACGATAAACGCCTGGTCAACGAAAGTGCCGGTGGCTTAGCGACCAAGACATCTCGACTGGGTTGCAGAGATCCTCTGTCCAATTCCCAAAATCACTCATCAGCTTTGTTTATGCGTATTTGTTCCGTTTTTTTGGTGGTAATAGAAAGTTTAATAAGGTAACTAAAACAATGAGGAATAACAAGATAAGCGAATAAATTTCCAAAATGACTTCGATTAGTAAGTAATTACAGTTTTAATGTTGGTCCCCTAACAACGGCTCTTTCTATCACTCTGTTATGTATCCTCACTTTCCTTCGAAATACTACATTGGTGGTGCTTGTCATATAAACACTCGAAGCAAATATATTCACATCAAGAACATGTGATGAATACTGTATTCGTATAACTACATTGTTCCTTCCAAATATTCGGCGAAAAACAGACATGGTTTACATTTTAAATATCTCTTTTTCGGGAATTAATTTTGATATATATCAAGCATACGGTAAAAGTTCCTGGAAAATTGATGCCTGGCAGTCGCTTCATCTACATCTACATCTACATCTACAAGGATACCCTGCAAATCACATTTAAATGCCTGACAAACGGTTCATCAAACAACCTTCAAATTCTTCCCCAACGGCTGCACAAATATAAAGTGCCAAGTGCCACGATCCAGCCATTCAGACGACGGAGTGGCACCTGCAGGACACTAAATAACTTCAATGAAAGTGAGAATCACAGTAACAAAAAAGTAAAAGAAAAAAGAATTTTACGGTCTCCATTCATAAGGCATAAGAACCCTCTTTGCGTGGCCAACACCTGTAAATAAAGAGCATGAAATAAAGTCTGAAACCTCTCCCTTACCTAACACATAGGCAGCAAAATCGGCAAAGGCGATAAGGCTGCTGTGTGAAAAAAAGGGGAGAGACGAACTGGCCATTCGGATTATGGATTGTTCTGTCCCAATAAAAGAACGCCGGTGCGTCCCAAAAGGACCTACACGCTGTGTTACAAGAAGAAATCGAAAGGGTATTGAAGTGAGAGATGGAATTTATGAAAATCATTTTTTAAGAATTATTTGGCTTGCTTAACATCTTCACTGGGATTTTGTTTTGGTTACATTCAAACAGTGTTATCTCTGCAACTAATAAAAACTGGGCATATGCAATATGGAATGTTTTCTTAGAATTGGCCTAGACTACCATCACCTAAAATATTTACTATTCGTTCTGAAAGGCACTGCATAATAGACCAAATAAATTCGTACATGAAAGTATCATTGTCATACTCAAAAGCAACTCAACATCGACTGATTATGTGGACAAAGGAACCATTTAATTTCATTTTCGTAGTAATAAGTTAATACCGTCCACTCAATTCGATTCTCTTGTGATCGTAAACACGCGCAACGCGTTCATATCTCTGCGAACTGGCTTTCATTTTCGCAGGCTGTACTTGCTTAGCCGTATTCTCTGTTGGTGTATATCAAACATAAGGGAACGAAGTGAAGAATTAGTTACTACGCGTTACACAAATTAAAAAAATGTCAAATTCCTATCTTTTGTATTCAATACCAGGTGTTTTTGACGCTGGAGCAGTATGTGTGGCAGTCTATATTTTGTGATACTACAAACCTAATTACGATTCTGTACAGAATATTGGTAAACATTGCGCCGTTTTATAATATGAAATGTAAATTTTTTATATATTTTATCTGATCATGTGAGGTCCTGCAGTCCCTCTCTTACATCAGACCAGGGTTTTACACACAACGTACAATACTTTCTACATCTCAGTTACTTAAGACATTACAATAGTTTTAATGAGACGAACAGTAATAACGAGATATTAATAAAATTAAAAATGATGCGAATTTAACTAACGATGAGACGAATAACAGCACTGACTATTAAGTCGTAGCGGCACTGCTATCACTGTTGTGATATCTACTGATAGGCAAAAGTAATACAAAAAGCGATATTTTATGACATAGTGAGTTTCCAAACTTATGTAAGCTGCTCCACCTGAGGACTTTGGTAAACACAGAAAGGATGATTGGAAAGATGGCCACTTTATTGTAATGAGGTGAGAGGTGCGCACGTGAACGAAGGTGAACATGATAAAGTGCAGTTGTACCTTCAGGGGGTATATACAAGAAAGGTCAACGTCGGCGAAGAGGTGATTTAGAAGCGGACCACAATATCGGTTAGATCAACGACGGGGGGAAGGGGGCGGGTGGAAATGACTTCAGTCCTGTTCTACGTCTTCATGTACATGCACGCTCCGGAAACCACTGTAAAATGTATGGCGGGGGATACATTGTACCACCACAAGTCATTGCCTTCCTCCTCCAGTCGCAAATGGGATGTCTATATACCTCCGTACAAATTCTAATTGTCTTCGCTATCCTTACGTGAAATATATGTTGGTGGCAGTAGAATCGCTCTACAGTCAACCGAAAACGACGCTTCTCTAAACTCTTACAATAGAGTTTCGTGCCAAGAATTTCGTTTTCCCTCCAGGGATTCCCATTTCGTTTCACGAAAGATTTCAGTAATACTCGTGTTTTGATTGAACTTACCAGTAACAAATCAAGCGGCTCTCTGCTGAATGGCTTCCATGTCTTTCTTCAGTGCGACCTGGTGGGGATCTAAAACACTCGTGCAGTACTAAAAAATGGATTGCTCTAATATTGTATACGCGGTGTGCTTTCACAGAATCCCCCAGTAAAGAGGAGTTGACCATTCGCCTTCTCTACTACCAACCTTAACTGCTTATTCCATTTCACATCACTTTGCAGCGTACTCCTAGACGACTACTGAAGTGACTTTCTCAAGCAGCAAACCAAAAATACTGTATTCGAATATTACGAGATTGATTTTGCTTCTTCTCTGCATTTACATTTTGCTACATTTAGAGCAAGCTGCCATTCATCACATCAAATGGATATTCTGTCAAAGTCTTCCTATGTCACCCTACAATCACTCAACGAAGACACTTTCCGTACACTACAACATCGTTAACTAACAGTCACAGATGCTGTTCATCCTGTCTGTCAGCTCATTTGCATTCATGGAGAACAGAAGCGGCCCTATAGTACTTCCCTCGGGTTCTCCTGGCTAAAATGTCGCTTCTGATGAACGCGCCTTACAGATTACTATCACTGAATATATCTTCGAGTCTCTTACACATCTGAGAACATGTCCGTATACTCGAATCTTTGTTAAGATTCTGCTGTGGGGCACTGTGTCAAACGATCACCGTAAATCAAGGACTATGGGATCTGCTTGTTGCTCTACATCCACAGCTCGCAGAATATAGTGCGAGGAAAGGGGAATCTGAGTATCGCGCAAATCTAAATCCGTGCTGTTTTATGGATGCAAACTTGTTTCAATTCAAGGAAATGCATTAAATTCGAAGTATGAATGTATTCAAGAACTCTGTAGCAAACCGATGTTAAGGACACTGGTCTGTAATTTGTGGGTCTTATTAAAGTCCGCATATACACGGAAGTCACCTGTGCCTTTTTCTAGCCCCTTGGAAGTTTGCGCTGGGTGAGAGATTCACGGTAAATGCGAAGTATGTAAGTGTCCAATGATGAACAGCGATCTCTGTAAATTGGAATTGGTGTTCTGCGTCGCGCAGAGTGGCCGCGTGGTTTGAGGCGTCGTCTCACAGACTGCGCGGCCCCTCCTGCCGGATGTTCGAGTCCTCCCTCGGGCATGTGTGTGTGTGTTGTTCTTAGCATGTTGTTGTTGTTGTGGTCTTCAGTCCTGAGACTGGTTTGATGCAGCTCTCCATGTTGCTCTATCCTGTGCAAGCTTCTTCATCTCCCAGTACCTATTGCAACCTACATCCTTCTCAATCTGTTTAGTGTATTCATCTCTTGGTCTCCCTCTACGATTTTTACCCTCCACGCTGCCCTCCAATACTAAATTGATGATCCCTTGATGCCTCAACACATGTCCTACCAACCGATCCCTTCTTCTAGCCAAGTTGTGCCACAAACTTCTCTTCTCCCCAATCCTATTCAATACTTCCTCATTAGTTATGTGATCTACCCATCTAATCTTCAGCATTCTTCTGTAGCACCACATTTCAGAAGCTTCTATTCTCTTCTTGTCCAAACTATTTATCGTCCATTTTTCACTTCCATGCATGGCTACACTCCATACAAATACTTTCAGAAACGACTTCCTGACATTTAAATCTATACTCGATGTTAACAAATTTCTCTTCGTCAGAAACGCTTTCCTTGCCATTGCCAGTCTACATTTTATATCGTCTCTACTTCGACCATCATCAGTTATTTTGCTCCACAAATAGCAAAATTCCTTTACTACTTTAAGTGTCTCATTTCCTAATCTACACTCCTGGAAATTGAAATAAGAACACCGTGAATTCATTGTCCCAGGAAGGGGAAACTTTATTGACACATTCCTGGGGTCAGATACATCACATGATCACACTGACAGAACCACAGGCACATAGACACAGGCAACAGAGCATGCACAATGTCGGCACTAGTACAGTGTATATCCACCTTTCGCAGCAATGCAGGCTGCTATTCTCCCATGGAGACGATCGTAGAGATGCTGGATGTAGTCCTGTGGAACGGCTTGCCATGCTATTTCCACCTGGCGCCTCAGTTGGGCCAGCGTTCGTGCTGGACGTGCAGACCGCGTGAGACGACGCTTCATCCAATCCCAAACATGCTCAATGGGGGACAGATCCGGAGATCTTGCTGGCCAGGGTAGTTGACTTACACCTTCTAGAGCACGTTGGGTGGCACGGGATACATGCGGACGTGCATTGTCCTGTTGGAACAGCCAGTTCCCTTGCCGGTCTAGGAATGGTAGAACGATGGGTTCGATGACGGTTTTGATGTACCGTGCACTATTCATTGTCCCCTCGACGATCACCAGTGGTGTACGGCCAGTGTAGGAGATCGCTCCCCACACCATGATGCCGGGTGTTGGCCCTGTGTGCCTCGGTCGTATGCAGTCCTGATTGTGGCGCTCACCTGCACGGTGCCAAACACGCATACGACCATCATTGGCACCAAGGCAGAAGCGACTCTCATCGCTGAAGACGACACGTCTCCATTCGTCCCTCCATTCACGCCTGTTGCGACACCACTGGAGGCGGGCTGCACGATGTTGGGGCGTGAGCGGAAGACGGCCTAACGGTGTGCGGGACCGTAGCCCAGCTTCATGGAGACGGTTGCGAATGGTCCTCGCCGATACCCCAGGAGCAACAGTGTCCCTAATTTGCTGGGAAGTGGCGGTGCGGTCCCCTACGGCACTGCGTAGGATCCTACGGTCTTGGCGTGCATCCGTGCGTCGCTGCGGTCCGGTCCCAGGTCGACGGGCACGTGCACCTTCCGCCGACCACTGGCGACAACATCGATGTATTGTGGAGACCTCACGCCCCACGTGTTGAGCAATTCGGCGGTACGTCCACCCGGCCTCCCGCATGCCCACTATATGCCCTCGCTCAAAGTCCGTCAACTGCACATACGGTTCACGTCCACGCTGTCGCGGCATGCTACCAGTGTTAAAGACTGCGATGGAGCTCCGTATGCCACGGCAAACTGGCTGACACTGACGGCGGCGGTGCACAAATGCTGCGCAGCTAGCGCCATTCGACGGCCAACACCGCGGTTCCTGGTGTGTCCGCTGTGCCGTGCGTGTGATCATTGCTTGTACAGCCCTCTCGCAGTGTCCGGAGCAAGTATGATGGGTCTGACACACCGGTGTCAATGTGTTCTTTTTTCCATTTCCAGGAGTGTATTTCCCTCAGCATCACCCAACTTAATTCGACTACATTCCATTATTCTCGTTTTACTTTTGTTGATGTTCATCTTATACCCTGCTTTCAAGACACTATCCATTCCATTCAACTGCTCTTCCAAGTCCTTTGCTGTCTCTGACAGAATTACAATGTCATCCGCGAACCTCAAAGTTCTCCATGGATTTTAATACCTACTCAGAATTTTTCTTTTCTTTCCTTCACTGCTTGCTCAATATACAGATTGAATAACATCGGGGAGAGACTACAACCCTGTCTTACTCCCTTCCCAACCACTGCTTCCCTTTCATGCCCCTCCACTCTTACAACTGCCATCTCGTTTCTGTACAAATTGTAACTAGCCTTTCGCTCCCTGTATTTTACCCCTGCCACCTTCAGAATTTGAAAGAGCGGTTGATAGCATAAGTTAGTTTAAGTAGTGTGTAAGTCTAGAGACCGATTACCTAAGCAGTTTGATCCCTTCTGAATTCATACACTTTGATATTCCATCGAGACAAGACTACTTATTTGTTTTCAACTCTTTTAGTTGCTTCTCAGCGCCAAGGATGCCTATTTCTACGTTTGTGAGACGATCAAATGTTGATATGTTTGTACGATCCTCGACGAATGACTGAATGGGAACCATCGATCGGTTAAGAGATTTTAAGTACGGCGAGAATTTTCCGGGTTTCTCGGCAAGACCTGTAGCTCATGTGTGACGGTGTAATTTGATATACGCTTCGTGCATCGATCTTCACCTAAAAGCAACTTTCCCACCGTTTGTGTTAAGCGATTTCGTAAAAACGCAATGTAATTGGATCTCTATGACAGGAATTTGAAAACCAGTCCTTCCGGATAAATGTACAGTGTGCTATAATGTGTTGACAGCTACATCGCCATCAATAGAAAGAAGCACTTTAGTTACGGCTGAGAAGAGCAACATTAATCAGCGTGAAACGTCAGTTCCGTGCTACCTTACGTGCTGTTGCAGCATCGTCTAATACGTTGTTAACCGTTGGTTCGCAGGAGTACACTTGAAATTCCAGTCACTTCTTGCAGTCACAATAAATGTGTAATTTAGTTATGTTCCACTGCCTACGACAGAAACGAGATTACAGTGACAGCAATTAAATTAAGAACAGTTTAGAAACTCGCTTCAGAAGGGTTCCACTCGAGATATAATCGGTAAGACGTGAGAGAGACAAGTAATTTCTTTTCGCCGCTGACGTAATTCCCTTAATAAAATGGGAAAGGAAAGAAAAGGGAGAGATAACAGACGAGAAGAAGCTCGCAGAATAATTAGCCCTACTAATGAGAATAAGCCGGTCGATGGGCGCGGAATAAGAAATCTGAGGGGAGACTGTCCGCTTCTGAATTATTCATTTCCTCCTCCCTTTTTAAAGAAAAACCGTGACGCTGATTCCCGCAAACTTGATTTGAAGTCGCCGGAAGTTCGGCTCAAGCGGTTTTTCAAGAATTGGACCGGCTTTCAGTCGATAAGAAAGAGAGGAGACGATGCTGTTTTGTTATTGCGATGTTAAATGCAAAGGATAGGGTGACTGATTACCTGCAATAATTTTCATATTCTATATTGATTTACGGGGAGAATATCGAAGACAATATGAATACCATGACATAAATTTACTTCTACATTTGTATTCCACAATCAACCGTACGGTGTACGAGGTACGGTATTCAGTACGCCCGAATAATACAACCTCTGTCCTTATCCACTCAGAAACGCTACGAGGAAAGAATGACTGTCGACTTCCTCAATGCATGAGAAGATAAAAAACGGCTTAACATTAAGACGACCATGAAGCTGAAAGCCTACCACTCTCTTTGAAGCATAATCTGTGTGTTCATGTGTGATTACCAACCTGGTTTCTGTCCTGGTACTTATACCTCCACACATTGAGAACGACGCATTAACATCCAATCAGACTGTAATGACGACGTTTAGAAAGGGCAGAACTTTTGGAAAGCGATCAAAAAGATGGAGTGGGGGTGGGGGTGGGTGTGGCGTGGCGTGGTGATGGAGGGGGTGGACGGTTACTCTCCAGTAAGACAAAAGAAATTTAAACAAGAAAGTTGACTGCTAAAATCGTACTATAATGCCTCAAAGGGTAATATGTTGTGACTTATACGTACAACTTGTGCAGGACAAATATAGTGACGGAAAAGAAATCGAAACAACAAGAAGGAGTTGTGTTACGTAAAACTAACTTGGTAGGAGTTTTCTACATCTGAAAGATGATTTCTATTCAGATTTTAAACCAGTCGCATAAGAGAGACGATAGTGGCACACTGTAACGATGCAAATCAGATTTCCTTTAAATACACGCTGTAGCGGTAGTGAGCGTCCGTTACGTTTGAGATTGGACGTGGTGAGTTGATGTTAGTAAAGAATGCCACTAAGGCGACAAAGGCACTATTATCAACATCTCACTGAGTTTCAACGAGGTCGTGCAACAGGGCTACGAGAAATTCGTTGTTCCTTCTGTGATACTGCAGAGAAACTTCGCAGGAACGAAGCGACGTAAATGATTGCTGACGTAGTGGTCACAAGATTGTAAGGTCAAAAAACGACCGGATTCCGGACGGCCACCTGGCACTACCGAGAGAAAAGACCATTGCGTTCGGCGTGTGGCTCTGGCATATCGAAGTGCACCTGCAGCATCAATTTGAGCAGTAGTTAGCACGGAGACAGAAATATTATAAATCGGGTACTTCAAGGAGAGCTCCGAGCGAGACACCCGTGACGTGCATTGAACTGACTCCAAACTCACGGCTCTTGCGATTTCAGTGGTGTCAAGTGAGAGCTTATTGGAGTTCAGGGTGGAGGTCTGTTGTGTTTTCTGATGAAAACCGATTATGCCTCGGTGCCAATAAATGGCCGTATGTTTCATAAGAACAGGACAGTTGAGCGCCTGAAACCAAACTGTCTGCGTGCTAGACAAACCAGACTTAAGCGTGGAGTTATGGTCTGCGGTGCAATTTCTAGTGGTTATCCAAGGAACTCTTGGTGAAAATTTGTAAATCAATCTGGTGATTCTACATATTATGCTGCCACCCATGAACAGCATTCCAGAGGTGGTTTCTAACAGGATAACTCTCACCCAAGTTCTGCTGTCGTAACCAAACATCGTGTGCAGAGTATCGACATGTTGCCTTGGCCTGCTCGATCACCAGATCTGTCTCCTGTCGAACACATGTGGATAACGCTCTCCCAAGTACTACTGTGGTAACCCAACATCGTCTGCACAGTGTCGGCAGGTTGCCTTAGCCAGCTCGATCACCAGATCTGTCTCCAGTCGAACACGTATGGATAACGCTCGCCCAAGAACCACTGTGGTAACCCAACATCGTCTGCAGAGTGTCGACGTGGTGCTTTGGCCTGCTCGATCACCAGATCTGTCTCCAGTCGAACACATGTGGTTACCGCTCGCCCAAGTACCGCTGTGATAACCCAACATCGTCTGCAGAGTGTCGACGTGGTGCTTGGGCCTGCTCGATCACCAGATATGTCTCCAGTCGAACACATGTGGTTACCGCTCGCCCAAGTATCGCTGTGATAACCCAACATCGTCTGTAGAGTGTCGACGTGGTGCTTTGGCCTGCTCGACCACCAGATCTGTCTCCAGTCGAACACATGTGGTTACCGCTCGCCCAAGTACCGCTGTGATAACCCAACATCGTCTGTAGAGTGTCGACGTGGTGCTTTGGCCCGCTCGATCACCAGATCTGTCTCCAATCGAACACATGTGGTTACCGCTCGCCCAAGTATCGCTGTGATAACCCAATATCGTCTGTAGAGTGTCGACATGTTGCTTTGGCCTGCTCGATCACCAGATCCGTCTCCAGTCGAACACATGTGGTTACCGCTCGCCCAAGTATCGCTGTGATAACCCAATATCGTCTGTAGAGTGTCGACATGTTGCCTTGGCCTGCTCGATCACGACATCGAGAAGCACAGTTAATCTGTCGTCGTGAAAAAGTCATCTGGGGAGTGGAAGGCATTCTGTCTTCAGTGATGTATGAATGCGAGTGATAGATTTACACACGTAAAGGATAGATCTGGTGAGCGGCCTATTCCGGAATACATTCTCCTATGACACACAGGTCCCACCCCTTGCTTCATGGTGTCGGGGGGCATCATTCCAACTCGCGATCATATTTGTTTATTCTGCAGGGTAGAATAATCAGTGCCCGCTACGTTTCACAGGTTGCTATATTCGTGGTACTGCCATTTGCTTTTTCAGTAGGGCAGTGCGCTTCAACATAGACCTTAGGGAACGCAAGGTGCCCTTCATGGTGGTCAACTCATGCCCTGGCCATGCCAACTCAACAGGCATGGAACATGATCAAACTGGAACTTATTCGTTCGTCAGGGCTGCAATAACCATTGACAAATTGCAACAAATATTCTAAGATGTTAGGGACAGTGTATCGCAGGTTGTCATTCGTAACATGTGAGACTACGCGCCTGTGATGCCGCTAGAGGGGGTAAACTGCCTGTTGATGCTATGCTGTACTGAGATACCACACAAGAAGAGTTTGCGACAGTTGGTACCAGAAGTACCGTGGGTGTCCGTTCGCAGCAGGAACATCGCTGCGCGCAAGCCAGTCACGCTGCCCGTGAGAATCAGGATCCCTGGAGCCACAGTGCCACAAGAAGAGAGGAGAGTACTCAGGTAACAGTGCACGAGAAGAAGTTGCCAATTGCAAGTTGTAAGCCAGTCCAAGTCTTGCTGGGGAGTTTCTGAAACACCTTCGTCGTGTCTTCAAGTATTCAAGTAGTCGAGTGAGATAGAAGCATTGGTCTACAGAGCGGCAATGGTTAGTCTTCAGTAGAAACAGTACATTGAATACAATTATAGTGTATACCTGCCAAGAGATTTAACTGACAAGGGGAGGCCGCCAATTGTGAAATTCAGATTCGATTCATACTGCGCATAATAAAAGCTCATGGCCACAGGTGTAATGTGGCAAAGCACCAAGATGCACTTCTCAGTCGTTGTCGAGAAAATCGACAGTTAAATGAAACCGTTGCGGTGAAATACTCTCTACGAATAATAATTTTCTACAGCGTCGTGGCGCAGCAGTAAGCGCACGGGTTCGTAATCCGAAGGGCGCCGGATCGAATCTCGCGCCATGCAACTTTTTTTTATTATTAGTTTTTGTAATTCAAATATATATATATATATATATATATATATATATATATATATATATATAAACTATTAATAAATTGCTTATTCATGTTGGTGAAGGCAGATCGCTCTCCAATTGTACCGTCTCCATTTTTCCGTTTGTTTAACAGGGTGTACCAAAGCTCTCACGTCCGCACTGGTTTTCGACGATGTTATAAGTAGCGCTAGGGACCGCATCTACCTTCTTTCGAAGTTAGCAGGGAACTACGTTGTTACGCGGCGGCTCGTTTCGGCCCATTCAACATCTGTCCTTCAAGTGTAACGAGCGAGTATCGGAGTTTATATTTCATACCTGCGGAAAACATAATGATGTTCGAAGTCGCCAGTTTTTCCACGACAAACGACTTTCAACAACTTATTATATGCATAATTGTTGCAACTGATTGCCGGGAATATATATATATATATATATATATATATATATATATATATATATATACTAAAAAAAAAGTTGCATGCCGCGAGATTCGATCCGGCGCCCTTCGGATTACGAACCAGAGCGCGTACCGCTGCGCGACAGCGCTGTAGAAAATGATTAATCATAGAGAGAATTTCACCGGAACTGTTTCTTTTACCTGTCGATTTTCTCGACAACGGCTGAGAAGTGCATCTTGGTGCTTTGCCACATTACACCTCTGGCCATGAGCTTTTATTATGCGCAGTACTAATCGAATCTGAATTTCACAATTGGCGGCCTCCCCTTGTGAGTACTGTTAGCATGGAACTGTTCGTCAAACAGTACATAAAGAGAGTTCAGACAATATTTGTTACGGCGTAAAGTCAAGCGCCGGCACACCAGTCGGGAACGACAGGGAAGAGCACAGTTTGGTACCTGAGCAGTCAGCTGTTCCAAATACCGTTGGAAAACGGCGGGTGCGGAAGCACTGCCACAACGCGAACGCTAATAGTTAAACAAGCCCAAATGAGTGTCCACAACATCTAATTCTTCATCTAATGGTATATGAAGATATCCGTTGCGCAAATCAATTTTTGAAAAGCAGCGGCCAGAGCATAATCTGTCCCTGAGATCCTCTGGGCGTAACAATGAATAAGTATCAATCACAGTTTGCGGGTTGATTGTAGTCATAAGGCCGGCCGAAGTGGGCGTGCGGTTCTAGGCGCTACAGTGTGGAACCGAGCGACCGCTACGGTCGCAGGTTCGAATCCTGCCTCGGACATGGATCTTTGTGACGTCCTTAGGTTAGTTAGGTTTAAGTAGTTCTAAGTGCTAGGGGACTGATGACCTCAGAAGTTAAGTCCCATAATGCTCAGAGCCATTTGAACCATTTTTTGTAGTCTTAAAGTCAACATAGAGGCGAATGCGACTTGAAGGTTTGGGGAGCAAAACCAGTGGATTTGCCCATTGACTAGCGTGTATGGGCGCAATAGCCCCGCTATCTGACAATTCTTTAAGTTCAGGCGTGACTTTGTCCCATAATGCAATGGGAACAGTTCTGGCCCGGCAAAATTTCGGCTGAGCATTGTCTTTCATAGTAATATCTGCAACAAAAATGTTGACGTTGCCTAAATCTTCAGAAAAGAGTTCATGCAATACTCTTAGCAAGCTAGCTACACTGTCTTTGGCACTGAATGCAGTCTCTCACAACAATTTCTCCTGAACTTGAAAGGCAAGCAATTCGGACGAAACAAGGCCAAATATGTTCTCACAATCGCGTGATTGTAGCACCTTGAAAGTCACAGTTCTCGCATGCGAGCGATACATGGAAGACAAAGTACATTTTCCGGCAACGGGAATGTCATGTCCATTATAAGCCGTCAGGTGTGTGCCAATTTTAGACAGGCGTGAGGGACCTAGCAGTTCATATGTGTTACGATTCAGCAATGTAACAGAGGCACCAGTGTTCAACTGAAATTTCACACGTTTTCCCCTAATGTGTAAATGAACAAAAAGTTTGTTGGACTGGCGTAGCACTGAAGAAACTGTTCACTTGCTAGTCTTGCTAATGCCTCCAGCAGGCTTTAAATAAACTGCACTGATGACATGGGCCTTGTGACTAGATTTTTGTGAGTGGCCAGAATTCTCATCTTTGATCCGTTGCAAACATGCGGCTTGTATGTTACCTTTCTTGCCGCAAGCGTAACACTGTGCTTGTCTGGACAGGCAGTCTTGGCGTCTGTGCCGTGAATAGCACTGAGGGCGTGACTTAATTCTGTTCGCCTGTTTAGAGAACTGTTTACGCGGTCTGGCGCCCTCATGCTGTTGCTCCTTACTTTGCTGGTCGTAAGTAAGGCTCAACCCGACAAATTGGTGGCAGCTCAGATTTATCGGCCGCTGTGGCACCTGAGTCATAATGATTGAGAATTTGCACTATGTGCTGAAAATATGGATGTGACGGTTTCAAAATCTGTTCCCTAAGTTTGACACCAGTTACATTGTACACGATTACATCATGCAACATAACATCTGAAGACAAAGTGTAGTGTCACCGCCAGACACCACACTTGCTAGGTGGTTGCCTTTTAAATCGGCCGCGGTCCGCTAGTATACGTAGGACCCGCGTGTCGCCACTGTCAGTGATTGCAGACCGAGCGCCGCCACACGGCAGGTCTAGAGAGACGTCCTAGCACTCGCCCCAGTAGTACAGCCGACTTAGCCAGAGATGGATCACTGACAACTACGCTCTCATTTGCCGAGACGATAGTTAGCATAGCCTTCTGCTACGTCATTTGCTACGACCTAGCAAGGTGCCATAACATTTGATATTGAGATTATAACATGTACTGTCAAGAGCGATGTACACCAATTGTGGATTAAAGTTAAGTATTATATCAACTACGTACTTTATTTGCTACTATTAATTCCCTTAACTGTTCCAGACCTCACGCCAGTCAGCGTGTAATTAAACACGTGCATTTCAGCCTCCTCTAGCAACACAGTGTTGGCTCTTCTGCCAACACTTCATATGGCGACGAGTATCAAAAGGGTCTTATTCTTTCTCCTTGCTTAATTTACTTGTGTCATGGCTTCGCCACAATCTCCAGATGTACTGTCCGAATTTTATCGCTTGCAGAATGAGCAGACGCAGGCGTTATTGCATGCCCTTGGACAGCTAGTCCAGGGTCAACGTGCCATGCAAAACGATGCGGCAGCCGCCGCTCCACCGCTACCGCAGCCACAACACGCAGTTGCACCACCTTTTCGTCCTTTTGATGCGGCACTGGAAAGCTGGACGGAGTCGTCACGCCAATTTGGATTCCATCTCGCCGCCTACAGAATTGAAGGTAACGAGTGGCAGCCTGTTTTGTTGGCATGTGTAGGTGTGTCCACCTACTGTGTGATAGTGAAATTGTTTCCCCGACGCGACGTAGCAACTGTGTCCTACGAAGAAATTTTGTCGGCATTAGATGCATATTTCAAAGAATCAGTCAATATTGTTCCAAAGAGGTATACTTTCTTTCGTACAAAACGTACGGCCGGTCAAACTAATCGGGAGTGGGTTGCAACTTTGCAAGGCCTTACTAGGGAATGTGCTTTTGAGTGTGAATGTGGACTCCCTTATTCAGATACAATGGTACGTGATACAATTGCACAGAATGTTTCTGATGTTCGTATAAGGGAACAGATTTTGAAACTAGTCAATCCCTCCCTTCAACAAGAGATGGACATATTGGATAGGCAAGACACACTTGACTTTGCTCAGGAATCATTTGAAACTTCGCCAGCCGTGTGTCACGTTCACCAGCCCGCCGGGCGCGCTGCAGGGAACAGTACACAGCCCTCGCGCCCGTCCATGCAGCTACGTGTGCTGCGCCAACAACCAAATGCAGTGCTAAAGTCACGCCCGCGGTGTGCTACTAGACATTCGCGTGAGAATTGCCCATCACGCCAAGCTATTTGCTTTTTCTGTAATAAAAAAGGACATGCTCAGAGCGTTTGCCAGAAAAAACTCAGATCGGACACTCACAACGAGTCCAGGCCCTTTGCTTCACACCGGAATCGAATCAAGAATACTCAGGCTCGTGAACCTTCACCCATGGAAATTCATGTAGTTAATTCCACTCCGCCCAGTGCCACTCTCTCTAACAGTGACTGTGTTAGTCCCACAAATAGTGTGCGTCGACATCGACGGAAATCCCGTCAAGTCGCAAGTGCTTCTGTACCAGTGTCTGTTCACGTTGCACGAGACAGTCGCTCTTGTCGTCAGCAGGACAAAAAACTTTTTGTAGATTTGGTCATAAATGGCAACGTGATCCCATTCCAGCTCGATACCGGAGCTGCAGTTTCACTGATCAATCACGACACGTACAAACAACTGGGCACACCTCCGTTGCGTGCCGCAAATGTTACGTTAAATAGCTATTCCGGTCAGAATATCTCTGTGTTAGGACAGTGCAGCCTTCTTGCAACATACAAGGGACAAACAAAACTTGTGTCATTTTACGTTCTTCGTTCTTCTTCTGCATTTAACTTGTTTGGTTTGGATTTATTTCAGTTGTTTAACTTGTCTATAGTAAATCAGGTCCTATCAGTGAACCAGACTGTGCCTTCAGCCAGTGTTTCTCGTCTATGTGAAGAATTTGCAGACATTTTTGCACCGGGCCTTGGTTGCGCTAAGAACTACAAAGCACATTTGGAACTGAGAGTAAACGCGCAACCGAAATTTTTCAGAGAGCGCAATGTTCCCCACGCATTGCGTGATAAGGTAGCAAGAACATTACACAATTTGGAATCACAAGGTGTAATTGAACGTGTGCAGGCTTCTCTCTGGGCATCACCCTTAGTAATTTTGCCAAAACCTTCCAGAAAATTGAGACTTTGTGTGGACTTCAAGGCAACGGTGAATCCACAACTAGTGGTTGCAACTTTTCCTTTACCCTGCCCGGAAGATCTTTTTGACAAACTGTGCCCGGGTAAATATTTTTCGAAGTTGGACCTAGCAGATGCATACTTGCAAATACTGGTGAACGAAGAATCCCAGCGCGTTTTGGTGGTTAACACGCATCTTGGTTTGTATCGATTCAAAAGACTGCCATTCGGGTGTGCGTCCGCCCCTGCATTGTTTCAGCAATATCTGCAAACTGTTAGTGCCTCGGTCCCTACTGCAGCAAACTATTTGGACGATATTGTGATCTCCGGAAAGACGGAAGAAGAACATTTAGCCAATCACAGAATATTATTTCAAGTCTTGCGACAAAATGGTCTTCGCTTGCAGAAGGGCAAATGTGTGTTTTTTGCTCGTGACTTACCATATCTGGGCCATGTACTCAATGCCCAAGGCATACATCCCAGTCCTGAGCACCTCCGTGCCATACAAGACTCGCCTTCGCCGCAGAATTTGAAGCAGCTACAGAGTGTGCTGGGAAACATTAATTATTACAACAAATATGTTCCCCATGCCTCTTCCATTTCAGCTCCGCTTCATCGCTTACGCCGTAAAGGTGTTCCGTTCGTCTGGACGACGGAATGCGAACGCGCCTTTCGCCAGTTGAAATCGGTGTTGCTTTCCAATACTTGCCTTACGCCATTCGATCCCCAGAAACCCCTTTTGTTGATGATAGATGCATCGGATTTCGGGATCGGTGCTGTGCTTGCGCACAAAGATGGATCGCACGATCGCCCTATTGCCTTTGCGTCCAAATTGCTCTCGTCTGCGCAAAGAAATTATTCACAGATAGAGAAAGAAGCTTTGGCTCTCGTATTTGGTGTTACTAAGTTTCATGATTTCTTGTATGGTCGTCACTTTACCATCATCACAGACCACAAACCTTTGACGCCACTTTTTCATCCGAACAAGCCTGTACCTCCACGTCCAGCGCAGAAATTCATTCGCTGGTCTATTTCCCTCTCGCAGTACCGCTACGATATCTTGTATCGGTCCACTGCTAAGCACGGAAACGCCGATGCGTTGTCCCGTTTGCCTGTTGCTGAGGATGGAGCATTCGATTCTTCCGAACTTGCTTGCATGTTCATTAATGCGGAAACCGATGAAGTGGTCGAATCGTTTCCGATTGATTTTCGTCGTGTGGCTACGGCCACAGCTGCTGACCCTGTCCTTGCTACCGTTTTGCGTTTTGTTGCTACGCAATGGCCTTTGTCTAAGTCACGGATCGAGGATCTGTTGGTTCTCCGATTTTTTGCTCACAAGGAGAGACTTTTTGTTCGACGTGGTGTTTTGCTGTTGCGTTCTGATAATGATCAGTCCCGGGTCGTGGTCCCACGTTCGTTACAGTCCTCTGTCTTACGGCTTCTCCACCAAGGACATTGGGGTATAGTGCGAACGAAACAACTTGCTCGTCAGCACTGTACTTGGTTCGGAATCGATGCTGCAATTACGAATATGTGCTCTTCTTGCATGGCGTGTGCCGAACAACAATCCGCAACGCCGCGGAAATTCTTTGCATGGCCGAAAGCCACTTCCCCTTGGCAACGATTACACATCGATTTTGCTGGTCCCTTCTGGAATGCTCGATGTTTGGTTGTGGTAGATTCATTCAGTAATTTTCCTTTTGTTGTCCGGATGTCTTCCACGACGTCGTCTGCCACCATCCAAGCGTTATCTGCTATCTTTTGCATTGAAGGTCTTCCACAGACTATTGTTTCCGACAATGGCCCCCAATTCATGTCCGCAGAATTTCAGTCATTCTGCAAGGCCAATGGTATTCAACATCTGACATCCGCGCCGTTTTTGCCTCAGTCAAACGGTGCCGCTGAACGATTGGTCCGGACTTTCAAGTCACAGATGTTGAAGTTGAAAGAGGCGCATTCTCGGGAGGACGCGTTGTTGCTCTTTTTGTCTTCGTATTGCTCTCAGCCCCGAGATGGTCGCTCGCCGGCTGAGCTGCTCCATGGTCGTCCTCATCGAACCTTGATGTCTTTGCTACATCCGCCGCATCAGGTTCCTGTGCAGCGGCAGCCACCTGCTTTTGCTCCTGGTGACGTTGTATACTATCGCAACTATCGAGGTTCACGGCGTTGGCTCGCAGGGCGCATTCTTCGCTGCCTCGGCCGCGCTATGTATCCGGTTTTGGGGGCCACTGGTGAGGTGCGTCGGCATCTCAATCAGCTGCGCCTCTGTCGTCGCACGTGTTCTGCCGCTCCCCGTCTGCTCTCAGCGACGGTGCCGTTCGGTCAGCGCCCTGGGGACCCATCTACTGGCTCGCCTCAGCCCCAGGTGTTACCGACGCTGCCTTCCATTTTGCCCCATGGCGACGCGTCGCCGCCGCCACCGCCGCCGCCGCCGCCGCCGCCTGTTCTCCCGCCGCCGCCGCCCGCAGTGGACGCTTCGCTGCAGCCGCCAAGCGCCTCCCTGGGTCACGCGCCGCCGATCGCTTCCCGTGACCAGCTGTCCTCCGACATGGAACTCTTGCCCGCTCCGGACCAGATGGCGTCTTCGCCCGTCGGGTGCCCCGACGCGATGGAGGTCGACCCTACGGCTCCTCCTGTCTCTTTACGGGCGCATGCACCGCATGTTGGCGTGCACCCTGGACTAGGTTTTCAGGCGTTTCCTAGCTCCCCTCGGACCGAATGGCAGGGTGCGGGTGGCACAGCCTCGCCTCTTGTTAGGCTGCCCACCTCGTCGCATACGTCAACATGGGGTCCTCCCCACGGCGGGCGTAAGCCTATCACACAACCGTACGCCGATTTGCGGGGGAGGAATGTGGTGTCACCGCCAGACACCACACTTGCTAGGTGGTAGCCTTTTAAATCGGCCGCGGTCCGCTAGTATACGTCGGACCCGCTTGTCGCCACTGTCAGTGATTGCAGACCGAGCGCCGCCACACGGCAATTCTAGAAAGACGTCCTAGTACTCGCCCCAGTTGTACAGCCGACTTAGCCAGAGATGGATCACTGACAACTACGCTCTCATTTGCCGAGACGATAGTTAGCATAGCCTTCAGCTACGTCATTTGCTACGACCTAGCAAGACGCCATAGCATTTGATATTGAGATTATAACATGTACCGTCAAGAGCGATGTACACCAATTGTGGATTAAAGTTAAGTATTATATCAACTACGTACTTTATTTGCTACTATTAATTCCTTTACCTGTTCCAGACCTCACGCCAGTCAGCGTGTAATTAAACGCGTGCATTTTGGCCTCCTCTAGGAACGCAGTGTTGGCTCTTCTGCCAACACTTCACAAAGCACCACAAGTACATTTGAATTTGCATTTTCTTGTCACACCCTGCTAATCCGTTACCCACCCAAGACCTTTTCTGATATATAGCTGCCACCACATTCACCTTGGTCAAAATAGGCAGATAGAGAGTGTACAACCCGATAATTGAAAAGTTCACTCGGAGTGGCGTTAGGGAACAATTTCTGAATGAGGCGAAAGACTGCACTTCCTACCATTGACAAAAGGTAATGTAGTTTCACAGTACCTGGTACGTTGTGAGCAATGGTGTGGGTTTCATACTGTTGCAACCACTAGAACCTTTCCTCTTCTTTTTCATTAAACTGGTGAAAAGGCGGCATGGCATTCGGAGCTACAGTTGCTGCCTGTGGCGCTGCGTTATTGGCTTGATTCGCCAGGAGCTGCTGTACAGTATTTAGAGGAGCAGCAATCTGCCGCGTCTGAAACTGAAACATCTGTGTTAGCTGCGTTGCATCTATCGCTTGCAGCTGAGACGCCTGAGCTGAGAGTGGGAATGGTGGGCTGCTCATTTAGGACAGAGGAAATGCAATAGAAGAAATAAAAATAAGCACACAACCAAAGAAAATTTCTGCAACGCCCAGCTGAAAACACTCAATAGAAAGAACACTATAGGAGACACTATTAAAACATGTAAACACACCCCTGCAAAGAAAGATAAGTTAGAATTAAGACGTCAACAAAACACAAAATCCCACGCAAAACAAATTGTGGCAGTCAGGCGCTGGGTTGTTGCATTGATGTTCGTTCACCTCGTCGTCACCAAATATGTAGTGTCTAGGAAGCCTGAATACTCGGTTCGCTAGACAAACAATCAAATAGTCGTATTAATGAGTTTTGTTACAATAAGAAAATTGTAATGGACAGCCAAGTAGAACATATGACGTCACAGTGTCACACATATGCAGAAAATCTGTCTGCTCCACCACAAAAACTCTCTGGTTGGCGTCAGTCGCTATCACGATGGTAACGTGTGCACATAGACTTTGCGGGTCCTTTTGGGAACACTCGTTGGTTGATTATGGTAGCCTGTCATTGCAAATTTCCTTTTGCTGTGCCAATGAACTCGACAACGTCACGTAACACCATTCAGGCGTTGCCCTCTGTTTTTTGCCTCGAATCTTATCCAGAAGTCATAGTGTCGGAGAACGGCTCTCAGTTCACGTCAAATTAATTTAAGAGATTCTGTAAACGCAATGCAACATCTAAGCAGAGCATCGTTCCATCCACAGTCAAACGACGAAGCGGAAAGTTTTGTCAGAACCTTCGAGCAGTAGATAGCCAAACTTCGCACCACACACACCAGAGATCAGGCATTGCAAATGTTTCTTGCCTCCTATAGTTCGCATCCAAGAGCTGGACGATCACCGGGGAAATTACTTCACGGCAGCCGCCATTGGACACTGCTCCAACATCCTCAGCATCCGGCGCCGAAGAAAGGCTGCAAGTATCGCCTCGCGCCGCGTTATTGTATGTTTATCAGGGTTTTTAGCAATAGCAGACGGTGGGCGCTAGGCGAGATCCTTTGTCGACTTGGCGCATGCATGTATCTCATTTAAGGCCCAGTCGGATTGCAGTGCCGACATCACAATTAATTTCGCCACTGCCATGTGCACGGTAATCCTTGTATATCCCTTCCCCCAGATCCACGAATCCCGAGGACAGCGTGGCAACAGCAGCCGCCAGATGGTGTCATCACGACACCGCGGGACGACCGCGTGGAGACGGAGACTTCGCCTCCTCCGCCTTCTCTCGTCCTACCGATGGAGTTAAACCCGCCCACTCCGACACCTTCAGCTGCTTAGTATGGGCCTCAGGAGTTGGGCGCGAACCCTTCTGAGGGACGTTTCCACCAGAACGAAAGCATGATGGTGGTGTATGAATGGGAGTCTGACGCCCCATACAATCAGAGCTTCCGGTCCAACAGAGCGTCCACGCTCCTGTCTCCCGCCACCCCCCCCCTTCTCTCCCGCCCCCTCCCCGTTGTCGTGCCGTGCTACCTATACGACGACGGTCCGTCGCATTGGGTGGGGGGGGGGTGGGGGGAGGAGAGGAATGTTATGGCCTAAAGTCAAGCGCCGGCAAGCCAGTCGGGATCGACAGGGAAGAGAGCTCTGTGAGAAGAAGTCAGCCAATTGTATGCTGACCGGACCTCCATCCAGGACAACAATGCGAGAGCAGTGGCCTTTATCTGAAATGGACACAAGCGTCACAACCGACTACTGACGGCCCAGTTCTATAGCAGCGTCAACGATACCCAGTTCTATAGAAGCTTCAAGATTAATGACTCCGATAGCATCGTCAATGCTACATCACTCCGCTTGTACTCTCTATGTAGCACAGACTTGGGATTGTTTGTACTGAAGACGATTGATTACTTTGTATGTCGGCCTTTGCTTGCGACACATCTGTTTGATAGTCAAAGTTAAGCAATGTAATTTTCTTATTGTAATAAAACTCTTTAATACGACTATTTGATTGTTTGTCTAGCGAACCGAGTATGCAAGCTTCCTAGACCCTACAATACAGGGTATGATTCAAAAGTTTCAAGACTTAGAACTACAAATTTATTGGACGTTTAAGTACAGCGGACTAAAATTCTTTAAAATATGATCTTTCAGCATTAAGACAGCGCTGCCAACGCGTCTTCCACTGTTCGTAGCCCTTCTGGAAGGCCTTGGGCGTCATGCTGTCAACTGTCAAGGCCTCTCGTTGAAGCTTTCTGGATGGCGACGCTGGAGTCGAATCGATTCCCTATTAGACCTGTCTCGATTTTGGGGATGAGAAAAAAGTCACTCGGAGCCAAGTCTGGGCTGTTAGGGTGCTGTGGCAGTGTTGCCACGTTGAACTTGACCAAAACTTGGGCGGCGGCGCGCGACGTGTGAACGAGCGCGTTGTGGTGGAGAATCCAATCGCCCTTGATCGCCGGACGGACGCTGCGAACTCGATCCCTCAAGCGGTGGAGCCCCCCCACGTAAAAGCCACCTGTGACAGTCTGTCCACGAGCAACAGACTCCTTGTGAATCACTCCTTTACCATAAGAAAAAAAAAAAAAACAATCAGCATGCGCTTCACACACGACCCGCTCATTTGAGCTTTCTTGGGCTTTGGCGAGGAAGCAGTGTACCATTCTGAGGTTTGAACGCTTCGACTAAGGATCGTACTTGTAGACCCAGGTCTCATAACCAGTAACCACTTTCTCCAGAAGGTTCGGATCAACATCCAACATTTGGAGCACATCTTGGCAAACAGTCATGCACCGTTTCTTCTGATCCACAGACAAAACTTTTGGCACCACTTTGGCACACACTTTTCGCACCAGCAAATTCTCCATCACAATCCTCCACACCATACTCTGACTGAGTCCCAGTTCATCGAGAACTGATCTAGTACTAAGACGACGGTCGCTCTGTAAAATTTCCCTCACTCACTCCACGTTTTGATCCGTGCAGCTAGATGATGGCCTCCCATAGCGATCGTCGTCTTCAACATTCCCATGGCCATCTTTGAAACATTTGTGCCACATGAAAACCACTGCACGGGACATGACTTCTTCCTTAAAGGCCTCTTGAGTCATATTGAGAGTCTCCGTGGCAGTTTTGTTCAGTCGCACACAAAACTTAATCGTATAACACTGCTCCAAGTGCTGCTCCAATTTCGCCTCTCCCACTTTTCGACCAAGGTCAATGACACACACGCTTCAAGCGATGCGCACTCTCCAGGATTCCGGAGGCAACTGCCGCAACCTCAATTCGTTCCCTGAGACCCCCACTACTTCCCCCACCCTACGTAACCAGTCTGCGCACACTCCCCTACTCAGAAATGAATTAGTCTGGGAAATTCTGAATCACATCTTGTATTATTTAGTGTGTGTTCAATGAACTGTAGTCATCACAGGACAGATAGGTAAAACCTGCGTTCTATAACTGCTGTAAGCTCTGTTAACAAAGTTCAGTTATGTATTTTACTATTCACTATTCTTTGTTACATTCATTGTGTGCGTGCATGTGTGTGTGTGTGTGTGTGTGTGTGTGTGTGTGTGTGTGTGTGTGTGTGTATGTGTTTGTGTTTTGACTTTGAACCCACGCATTCGTCCTTTCTCTTTCAGCAGTTCTTCTATTTCAATGTGTAAAATTTGTTGGAATAAGCATCGATTTTTTATTTTGTTGAAATTTTAATTGTAAAATATAGATACACCATAAATGTCGTTAGCAAAAATGGTACAATTACACGTTCAGCAAATAGAGACGCTGATAACTCGAATGACAGCGCTTATGAAATCAGCAGCTACCCACGATCAGGCGCAGCAAACAACACCCGTTTGTGCATTACAATTCCGCAATTCTAGGCAAAAACGGAAGAGTGGATAGAATACGTCGCTCAGCATCAAACGCATTTCGACGCACATTGCATACAAGGCAGCGAGCGACTTCCGTATTTTCTGGTCACTGTTGCAGTAGATGTGTATAGACTACGCTGGAAGTTGATTCCCAGGACGCGGCCGGAAAACGTAGAGGATGACGAACTAGTAGCTCTGTCGATAAACAATTCGAAACCTGTTGCTAGGTTTAATTTTTTACGCTTCATAGAAAGCCGAACCAGACAAAGAAAGAGTGGGTAGCAAACCTGAGAGACAGCGTAAATTTACATGCCAGTGCGGCAAGCACTTTCCATACGAAAAGTCACGCGATACCAACCACTGAAAAACTGTCACAACTGTGTCAGAGACAAAAATTTGAAGTACGGAGACCCTGTTGGAAACAAGTGTTATGGGTATTAGACAGTCAAGGGTCTTTAGATGGTGATGTCCGAAAGAACAGATACCATCTTAATGTAGTTAAGGATAACCGGCCATTGACCTTCTTCTTCTGTACTGGATGCATACGCATTGCCCGAACTCTTACTGGACGCGGTAGGATTGTCTGCCGCGAGTAGTGAGTGTAATGGGCAGGGGCACTACGAATGTACTGAGTGGACATTCAGTTGGGAATATGGGTCTCACGGGGAGCGTGTAAGGGATAAATCCCTGCAATCGCAGTATCTTCTGTGCCCTCGGTGGCTCAGATGGATAGAGCGTCTGCTATGTAAGCAGGAGATCCTGGATTCGAGTCCCAGTCGGGGCACACGTTTTCGACTGTCCCCGTTAATGTATATCAACGCCTGTCGAAAGGTGAGGGTCTTGATTTAATTACCATTACAAACAGTTCGGGCTAAGCAAGTTCCGCATGACGGTGAAGACCCATACCGCACCGACAACAAATAATGCTAAGTCCTGTCTACGATGTTTCAATTCTCATAAACGACAGGCACGCCTTTGCTGTAATAAATAATACCACAATTGAGGCAAGTGCGGACATATTCAATCTGTATGCTTGCAAAGAATTAGGCAGGAAAGATCAGGTTTTCGTGCTAGTGATGATTCAACCATGAGCGTGATCGAGGTTTTGATAAAACCTGCTACTGCAAACAGTGTCAATGTACAGCTAAGTCAGTGTAAATCCGTGTCAAAATCGCAGAACACGTCTCCCATTAGCAGGTAAGCTAATGAATTGTTTCTGTTACTAAATATATCAGCAAGTGTGGATGCAGCTCGACACTGGTGCTTCTGTAACAAGTTTGTAAGGACGCGCTTACGAACGGCGTGACTGTCAAAAACTCTCTACCACAAACAGTGTTTCGACGTAAAATGGAGAGGACACTCCTGTGCTAGGCATTTGTAGCTTAACGGCAGCATACAAAAATATTACAAAAACAGTTTATTTTGTAGCTATTCTGTCCAAAGACAGAGCAAATACACTCCTGGAAATGGAAAAAAGAACACATTGACACCGGTGTGTCAGACCCACCATACTTGCTCCGGACACTGCGAGAGGGCTGTACAAGCAATGATCACACGCACGGCACAGCGGACACACCAGGAACCGCGGTGTTGGCCGTCGAATGGCGCTAGCTGCGGAGCATTTGTGCACCGCCGCCGTCAGTGTCAGCCAGTTTGCCGTGGCATACGGAGCTCCATCGCAGTCTTCAACACTGGTAGCATGCCGCGACAGCGAGGACGTGAACCGTATGTGCAGTTGACGGACTCTGAGCGAGGGCGTATAATGGGCATGCGGGAGGCCGGGTGGACGTACCGCCGAATTGCTCAACACGTGGGGCGTGAGGTCTCCACAGTACATCGATGTTGTCGCCAGTGGTCGGCGGAAGGTGCACGTGCCCGTCGACCTGGGACCGGACCACAGCGACGCACGGATGCACGCCAAGACCGTAGGATCCTACGCAGTGCCGTAGGGGACCGCACCGCCACTTCCCAGCAAATTAGGGACACTATTGCTCCTGGGGTATCGGCGAGGACCGTCTCCATGAAGCTGGGCTACGGTCCCGCACACCGTTAGGCCGTCTTCCGCTCACGCCCCAACATCGTGCAGCCCGCCTCCAGTGGTGTCGCGACAGGCGTGAATGGAGGGACGAATGGAGACGTGTCGTCTTCAGCGATGAGAGTCGCTTCTACCTTGATGCCAATGATGGTCGTATGCGTGTTTGGCGCCGTGCAGGTGAGCGCCACAATCAGGACTGCATACGACCGAGGCACACAGGGCCAACACCCGGCATCATGGTGTGGGGAGCGATCTCCTACACTGGCCGTACACCACTGGTGATCGTCGAGGGGACACTGAATAGTGCACGGTACATCAAAACCGTCATCGAACCCATCGTTCTACCATTCCTAGACCGGCAAGGGAACTTGCTGTTCCAACAGGACAATGCACGTCCGCATGTATCCCGTGCCACCCAACGTGCTCTAGAAGGTGTAAGTCAACTACCCTGGCCAGCAAGATCTCCGGATCTGTCCCCCATTGAGCATGTTTGGGACTGGATGAAGCGTCGTCTCACGCGGTCTGCACGTCCAGCACGAACGCTGGTCCAACTGAGGCGCCAGGTGGAAATGGCATGGCACGCCGTTCCACAGGACTACATCCAGCATCTCTACGATCGTCTCCATGGGAGAATAGCAGCCTGCATTGCTGCGAAAGGTGGATATACACTGTACTAGTGCCGACATTGTGCATGCTCTGTTGCCTGTGTCTATGTGCCTGTGGTTCTGTCAGTGTGATCATGTGATGTATCTGACCCCAGGAATGTGTCAATAAAGTTTCCCCTTCCTGGGACAATGAATTCACGGTGTTCTTATTTCAATTTCCAGGAGTGTATTTTCGACGTTGGCACCTTCGATCTGTTTTGCGTACAGATACATGAAAATATGTTGTCACTGAACACTTTTGAGTCTAATGGCGTGTTTCTCAACTACATAATGAGCTGTGAACGCATGTAACTTTGAAAGACAATGCGCAGCCGATTTCGCTTCACGTCTCTTTCACAAGCCATAAGAGGCGAAATGATAAAACAATTACAGAAGCGGGAAGAAAAATGTTTTCTTTCAAGTAGTTATTGGGCAAGCGAATCGGCTTCCGCCTTCGTAATTTTAACCAAACAGGATGGAAAGTTACGCTTTCGTGTAGATTTCAAGTGAATAGTAAATCCCCAGACGATTGTGGATTCCTACCTGTTGCCGCGACTAGATGAACTGCTGTTTTTACAACACTGGTCATCTACAATAACTGTCATCGTTTGTTGCTGTGGAAAACTTTAGCATTGGAACACAACCGTAGCTCACAGGCTGCAGGCGCCATCTGCCGATAGCTGCGTGCACTGGTCTTAGGGGCCTCTTAAGTTTTCACGTCCAGTGTGATGTTGCAACCAGAATTTGCAGTACACCTTCGGCATGTTTATGATATAAAAGCTTTACTGTAGACCTGATACCGTTTGGTTTCCATTGGACTGCGCCACATGCAGTAATAAGATACTCTGATGCTTCCATCTTATTTCCAGTGTGGTTTACCAATTTAGGGACAAAGCAGGCTACATATTTTGTTTAAAAATTACCTTTCGGTCATCTTTTGTTTCACTCTATTTTATAGGACACCGCGTAGTGGTTTTAGAGTTTTGACAAGAGCCATTTACCTGCTGGGACATTTTATGTGCTGTATCCCCCGTTCCCATCGCAACTAGATATCGGTAAGTTGTTTCATATTTCCTTGGTTACCTTATGTCACTGCACTGGGTCACGCCACTGTTATGAAATTTTGTATTTCTTCCGTAGATAAATCCGAAGACTCGTTAATAAAGGTGAAACGCGTCACTGGGAAACCATAAAAGGAAGTTTAACACTGCAACCAAGATTGCTTGTTTCTTCATAAGACATTAATTGAATCTATCACAGTGGAAGATCATATAGACCAAAAATTTTGTTTTGAAGGTTCTTTCTTTTTTCTGGTTACTATCTGCGCTACAGCGCAGCGGCAGCACAGACGGAGACGCCCCATGCTTGTAGAAGGCATAGAGTGGCGTCTGGAGATCGTTTGGCGCGAAGGAAGGAGTTAGAAGCGCCAGAGCCGTCACGCCAATAGGACGCCTCTGAGTGCGAAAGAAGCTAACATAGAATAATAACTTTGAAGCTCAAGATTAATTTTGTATCAGATGAGGTGTTATATAATCAGCGGCGACTGCTCTGTAAGAAATTGGCATTGGTAAACTCATATAAGCTGTAGTTGTAGTGGTAGTGGGATCAGAACAAGTAGGGACGTAATAGTTGAATCGTACAGAAGTGTTCACATCTTGGACCCTTCATTATTATCAAAATTTGTGGAAGGGGATGAGTTACAGAACAGTGTGAGAGAATAGATAGGGCATCCGTCCTAGGCTCATGATCACAACTTTATGGGCGGGAGTACTTTGGGAATAAGTTCGCACTCCAAAGCTGACTATTTATGAATATCCTATGCGTAATTTTCCAACCAGCCAGACAATAGGAAGTGATAATAAAGTGTAAATCAGTAAACGTTATGCAGAGGTGGCTTTCATTGGGCGATGATTAATAACACCGAATTATTTAAATCGTCGGATGTAAGCGTGGAGTGAAAATTAAGACGTGTGACAACATGAACTACTTTAATCTTCGGAGGTGATCGTGGGAACAGAGGAACGAGTGCAAAAATAGTTTTCAAGCGTTTGGAGGGAACAGAACCACCGCCACAAGAATAAAATAGGATCCGGACCACAGAACGACAGAAATAAATCAGCCAAACACAAAGAACAGCGGCCAGCAATACAGCAGCCAGCTGCACCAGAAAATGTCGAACTTAAGTGTCGCAAGTTACTCTAGGCCATTAACCAGAATTATTTCTGTAAAAGTGGTTTAGCATTGCAGAATACGTTATGAAGTGATTAAAACTGTATGCGAAGGAGAGTGATATTTCAGAATTTTGAATATTGATAGACATTGTGCAATATTCAGAAAACAAAACAGTAAACTCAAAATAACAAAAACGTGTTCAAAATTGTCGATAAATAAGATCAAAAAGGAGGGATTATAAGATAAGGACAATTATCAGGCCAATGTAGAGAAAGAGCAGCAACTTTCATCAGAAATCGAAATCAAAAAGATAAAAGAGCATAACAGGGAGGAATATCTGAGCCGTAACCAGGCTGAATTCTACTTTGTGAACAGTACACCATAGAAAAGCTTGGGAAACGCAGCCGCGCCCCGAACTATAAACGTTGGATAGGTGAACGGACACAGCACAGAAATGCGGGAAGCAGTAGTAGGGAGCAAAGACAGTGGATATGACACGTTTGTAAACACGCCAAAACCAAAGGTAGGAACCGGTATCGGTCTCAAACTGTTAATGGACGCATTGGAAAAAAATGCAAAGGTAACAAAAGGAAGGTATTAAAGAAATTAAAGCATCAATAATAGAGAAAACTCGTAATGAAATGAAGACTCAAGAGGTAAATATCAAGAAAATGTTTAAAACGTGAGAAGAAAGTGTGGCTCAGGAAGTAAGGGATTGGAAGAACGAAAGAGAATGAAGGAAGAAGGAAAATCTCAATTAGGGACACAGGGAACAGCAATTATGAAAATAAACGAACCTTACAGTTAGCAACACGAGAACATAACGGAAAAAGTACATATGATAGTTGTTTTTGCAAATATGAGTGCACAAAGGTCAGAGGTAACTGGTAAATGCGTAAAAGAGATGGAGCAGAAAGTAGAAGTCACGAACCAAGTGGTAGGAGAAGCGCAGAAAGAACAGCAGACTACTGAACAGGCAGTCAGAAGCAAACTAGGCACTGAAGCAAAGTCATCAACTGGCCAAACTGCAATAGTGGCCATGAACGACCCAAAAGTAGAATTTACACATAGTCGCAAATTCAGTAAATTCCATGCTGAGGGCAAGCAGCATCCCGTTATATTCATAAGAAATTTACATGAGTTATTCCTGGAAGCCTAGGATGACAGAACCAAAACTGTTTATAATGTAAAGCAAATGGACGACGAAGAATGTATCTGAGGTACTTGGTTAGAGCAGAAATGCTTCAAGTATGCAGAATTCGAAAAAACTGTTTCTTACCAAATATTCGACCGAGCGCAAACAAGACGATATTCTAATTTCTATATGTAACCGTCCATACAATAGGAGAATGGATGGAAGTTACGGTGAGTTCTGCGTAAAGCAATTGGAGAGAAACCAATCGCCTGACACGCGCTACAAGCACTCCGTCTTCAGGCCACGAGTGGCCCATCGGGACCATCCAACCGCCGTGTTATCCTCAGATATGGATGAGGATAGGAGGGGCGTGTGGTCAGCACACTGCTCTCCCGGTCGTTGTGATGGTTTTCTTTGACCGGAGCCGCTACTACTCGGTCGAGTAGCTCTTGAATTGGCGTCACGAGGCTGAGTGCATTCCGAAAAATGGCAACAGCGCATGGCGGCCCGAATGGCCGTCCATCCAAGCGCTGGTCACGCTCGACTTCACTTAACTTCGCTGATCTGACGGGAACAGGTGTATCCACGGCGGCAAGGCCGTTGCCTGACACTTTCTACGACTAAAGATATATGGCGCAATGGGTGGCGCCAAGACTGCCATATGAAGTACGTAGCCATTTATTAGTAACAATTATTTACTGAGAGGAACAGGTCAGGATAGTATTTGCGCAATTAGAACGCGAGGATAGGCAGCCAGAATTGCAAAGAGATAACTTCAGTAATGCAGTACCGCAGTGCGGGATGTGATATGAACTAGAGTGTAAAAATGAACAGAGACACAGAAGAGACCGAGGACGCGGCAGTTATGCGTTCATATACCTCAGACACGGACAGGCAGACGAGAGGAAAAAGAGCGCGGCTTGCGCGAATGTAGATGACGACAGACGCCGAAAAGTGACGTGGAGCTTGCCGAGAATGAGACTGCGGGAAAGTTTCTGTGTTTCAAGATTGGGTCGACCTGAGACGTCTATGGACGGCCTCAAAGGACCGCGATAGCAGAAAGAAACATTTATGTAATAAAATCATAAAACTTAGATGGCGAACAAAAAGACCTGCTAGAAGAAGATATTATATTGAAAAATAAGGCTGTCATCACACATATGATCGAGGTTAAAATTTGTGGGCGTGTGACTAAATCATTTGTTGACTAGGAAAGCAAGTTGTGTGCTTTAGCAACAACGTGTATAGTGAGATATTGAAATCAGGAGATAAAAGGTCGGTTCACCAATCACTGAATTCAAAATAAAAGGAATTGTACGGGAAAAAAGTAAACTGGCAGCTAACGTTGCAGGCTGACGCAGGAATATCGAATTGAATGGACGCTGTAGTTGTGCCTAATTTGCAAGAGAAAGTTTTATAGGCTCCGACTGGTTGATGGAACACTATGTAGAGATAAATTGTGGGAAAAAGGGTTTGCGACAGAGAAAAGGAGAAAAACGTAACATTTAATGACAAAACAACAGTAGATAAAATACAACGTGTATTCCCGCATATACCGATTAGCAGTTTTTGAAGATGAAATAGAAGAGGAAAATTTAGTAGATCATAACCAAAGCGTTACATCTCTGAATAGTGAAAAATAAGCAAATGGGCTTACATGGGACGAAATAAACACCAAAATAAATGGTATTATAATATAGGAAGTGTAACATTTGTGCAGCTAGACGTATTAAATGAAAGGTTCAGGTAGGTTTTTGGAACAAGGCTGAGAATAATAAAAGGCAAGTCATACTGCATAAAAATAAAGTATGCCAAGAAAGAAGCAGTAGAAAAAGAATTGCAAAAAATACTGAAAGCAAGAGCAATAGAGAAAGCTAGAAGTTAATATAAAATAACCCTGTAGTTATTGTGGCAAAAGGAAAATGGAAATGTGAGGCTTGTGTTGGATTAAAAGCAAGCCAAAAAAGTGTTTAAACCAAAAGGGATCAGTCAGTAAGCAATGACAAGCTAATGAAAAACGTTAGGGGACAAGAATATTTAAAAACGTAGATCTAACATCTGGATATCATCAAGTACCGCTGGACCCAGAACAGAGGCCATATACAGCATTTTTGTATGGAAGGAGAAGTTATCAACACAGAGTGCTACCTTTAGGGATGATGGTATCTGTATCAGATTTTATAAGGACACTAGGGGACCAATTGTTGAAGAAAATTACCATTTACATGGATGATATACTGATAGCCAATGAAACGTTGGAGGAACACATAGAGACATTAGAAGAAATATGAGAAAAGTGTACACCTATATCCACAAGACTTAATTATCAAAAATCTGAATCTGAAAGACCGGAGATACCTTCCCTAGGACACATCATTGGGCCAGAAGCTATAAAACTCACCCTAGAAAAGCTGGCAGCCATAATAGATTTTCCGAAACCAAGATACAGAAAACTGTTAAAAGGGTTTTCAGTCCCTGTAGAACGCAAAGAAATATTTTATTACAGATTTGATGCCCCAGAAGAGGAGGAAGAGGGAAAATAGAGAGTATTTTACCAATGTTGAAGAAGTGATTAAGAGAAATATCCAGGGTGATCAAAAAGTCAGTATAAATTTGAAAACTGAATAAATCATGGAATAATGTAAATAGAGAGGTGCAAATTGACACACGTGCTTGGAATGACATGGGGTTTTATTAGAACCAAAAAAATACAAAAGTTCAAAAATGGCCGACAGATGACGCTTCATCTGATCAGGATAGCAATAATTAGCATAACAAAGTAAGACAAAGCAAAGATGATGTTCTGTGCAGGAAATGCTCAATATGTCCACCATCATTCCTGAGCAATAGCTGTAGTCGAGGAATCATGTTGTGAACAGTACTGTAAAGTATGTGCGGAGTTATGGTGAGTCACTGGCGTCGGATGTTGTCTTTCAGAATCGCTAGAGATGTCGGTCGATCACGATACACTTGCGACTTCATGTAACCCCAAAGCCAATAATCGCAGCGACTGAGGTCTGGGGACCTGGGAGGCCAAGCATGACGAAAGTGGCGGCTGAGCTCACGATCATCACCAAACGACGCGCGTCTGTCGGACATTTTGTGAATTTTTTTTGTTCTAATAAAACCCCATGTCATTCCAAGCATGTGTGTCAATTTTTACTTCTTTATCTACATTATTCCGTGGTTTATTAAGTTTTCAAATTTATACTGACTTTTTGATCACCCGGTATGTAACTGTCACTGAAGAATAGTGCCAATGATATTTCGACATATCTGACTACGTTTCCTTCAATTTTGAGTTAATGGATGTTTTTGCGAATACTGTAACGGACAATGTCGAGAAACTAGGTTTTGTGGACTGGCAAGACAGCCAATGCACGAGGACGGGAGGTCGAAGGGCACGCATTTAAGCTTACGCAGGCTGGCGTGAGGTCTGGAACAGTTAAAGGAATAGAGACTAGCAAAATAGGTACGTTGCTGCTGGAATACTTAACTTTAATCCATAATTGGTGAACATCGGTCTGACGGTACATGCATCACAAGATAAATAGCAAATGATAATGGCGCCTTGCTAGGTCGTAGCAAATGACGTAGCTGAAGGCTATGGTAACTATCGTCTCGGCAAATGAGAGCGTATTTTGTCAGTGAACCATCGCTAGCAAAGTCGGCTGTACAACTGGGAAGTCTCTCTAGACCTGCCGTGTGGCGGCGCTCGGTCTGCAATCACTGACAGTGGCGACACGCGGGTCCGACGTATACTAACGGACCGCGGCCGATTTAAAGGCTACCACCTAGCAGGTGTGGTGTCTGGCGGTGACACCACACTAGGAGTATATGTAATTCAGTGACTTGTGCTAAAATTGATCGTTTTGAAGGTATTCAGTTACGCAGTCATTTATTTAAACTGTTGCATTAAAGGGAAGTGACTTAAAAGATGGGAGGAGTGGACTCAGAACTTGGGACTACTGTGAGGTGGTGTGGCAGGTGAGAGCAGCCCGCAGAGAATTTACGAGAAGAAACTGTGGCTCACATAGCGTAATGTATCGTTACGCGTCGGTTGCCAGCGGATCGAGGCGCTGCAATTCACACCGCAGGGCGACGCCGAAGACAGCAGCCTGGACGTTGGTGAGATTCTGGCTGCGCGTCAAGCAGCCGTTGTGAGGGGGTGTGGGGTGGGGGGGTCGCCGCAGCAGCGATGAGATGTCTTGAGCTGACAGCAGGTCCGGGCCAGCTGTCGGCAGCTCGCTTACTCGTTGCGTACGTAACGCTGCATTACACCACAGCGGCGTGCGAGGAAAGAGAGTTTGCGGCACATCTCAGTGACTAAGTGAATGCAAGAGCACGGATCCTGTTTGATATCCCATTAGCGGCCCCCTGTGCGTTTATCCGCGTAGTGTAAGGACGTGCTCATGAATACGTAAACTCATTTTTTTCTTATTTGTGACTTTTTTTACAGCAAACTGAAATTTTCAATATATGACTTGCTAAAAATTTATGTCAGTCATGCATACAAGGTTCCAAAAATATTAAGATAGTCAGTGGTAAGCTTAGAGTAAAGAAAGAGGAACTTCGTTTTAAAAAATCTTTGACACGTTCGAGTAATTTGGTAAAGTTTGTTAAATTCTAGATTTGTTCTCATACCCTTCATTCTTAAATACGTACCTGATGTGGACTGTTCGATTAAATAACAAAACGTGGTGTGAAAAATTTTGATAAAGATGTCTGTGTACTTTTCATTCAGCATGGATCTCATATTTCGTTACTTTTTAAATGGACTGAAACAAAATGTATTCGTATTCTTCAATCTGACCTTTTCCTGTCCGAATAATTCTATGGAAATTGGAAATTTGTGGTAAGCTGTGTGACCAAACTACTGAGGTCATCAGTTCTTAGGATTACAAACTGCTTAATGTAACTTTAACTTACGCTAAGGGTAACACACACAGTCATGCCCTAGGGAAGGGTCGAACCTACTACAGGGAGAGCCGCGGGAATCATGGCAAGGCATCCTAGACCTCGCGCCTACCCCTCGCGGCTATACCGCGCGGCTAATAATTCTATGCAATGTCCAATTAAATAATTCAATGTCGAAAATAGTAGGGATGGATGGATGTGGCAGGTGTGAAGTATAAATTTCAAAAGGGAAAATGGTACCAAGATATGAGGGCACCATTGCCAGTTTAGATTATTTTCGGTGAGTGGAGAATTTCTTTTTCAGTATCTAACAGTACTTATTTTATTTTTCAAAAACCATTGTTTCAGATGGATTTGGAAAAAAATTTAGTTGGGGGGATGCAGGGGTACAGATATCGATCCTCTACTTGACAGATCAAATCTATTACTACGTCTCTTCGCTACAGCGCAGCGGTATCATGGGTGTGTGTGCCTAAAAGTTACAGAAGAGACAGATTGGCGCCTGGAGATCGTCTGGTGGGAAAGAGTAAATCAGTCCCATCCGAGTGATCATGCGAATAGGACGCGTATGTGTAGGAGAGCAGCGACCGTTGTCAAAATAATAATTCTGGAGCTCAAGATTAATTTCATGTCGGGGGAGTTGCTACCTAAGTAAAAAGTGATCGTACGCAGATGTAGGCTGATATAAGTTCGCGAGTAGTTGTAATACGAGTGCGATCAGAAGAAGTACGGACATAATATATTAATCTAAAGTGAAATAAATTAACTGTGCCATATAAAAATGTTCAAATATGACAACCTGTTCATTTTTATCAGAAGATTTGGAAGGAAATGGGCTACAGAATAGTGTATGAAATAGACAGGGCATTCGTCATAGGCTCTTGAACACTACTTTAGTTATTGGCGGTTGTAGCTTGGGAGTAGGTTCGCACTCCAAAACTGACTACTTATGAATGTCCGATGATTAATTTTCCAACCAGACAGACCATAGTAAGTAATAATTAAGTGTAAATCAATGAATAGTACGGAGTGACGGCTCACAATACCAGTATATAACTGACGAATACAATTCCATGCATGAACAGTTTCGGTCAATTCATGAGTTCTGAAACTTGTTGACGGATGAAACAACTATCAAAGTATGTAGACACATTCGTTAATGCAAGATTTGGTGCTCATTTAAATGTAACAAGTTAGGAGACTGTTCTGGCATATATTTTAAAACTCTTATCTTGCTACTGACCGATCTCTTTGAAACTTTCCGCACGCTCTGCCTCAGAACACGCGAATTGGATGTAGCCCACTGGATGCTTCACCTGATTTAGCATGCGATGCTTTGCTGAAACTTGCTAATGTAAAACTGCAGCTTGTTACGGACTTGGACAATTACTATGAGTTCACTGTTCATGAAGACTTGCCGTTGCAGCAATACGATCACCTCTAATTTAGAAATTAGTTTGAAATTTCGCGAAATCGCCATCAGATATCAGAGTTAGCGCAACGATGTTCCCGCATAACAATAGGTCATCTTTTATCAGTAAACACACAATATGTCGTGGCTATTCAAAAAATGGTTCAAATAGCTCTGAGCACTACGGGACTTAACTGCTGAGGTCATGAGTCCCCTAGAACTTAGAACTAATTAAACCTTACTAACCTAAGGACATCGCACACATCCATGCCCGAGGCAGGATTCGAACCTGCGACCGTAGCGGTCTCGCGGTTCCAGACTGTACCGCCTAGAACCGCACGGGCCACTTCGGCCGGCCGTCGGGACCGTGGCTAGAGGTCTATGGTAGATATCTTTGTTGTTGTACGCGTGTAGTGATGGAAATCTCCGACCAAAGTTTGACCCGTTTTCAGAGCCAAGATATCTTGCGATGGTTTGTGCCCACAGATGAATGCGGTGTCCAGTTGTACTCCCCATAGACAAAAATATAGTCAAAGCAGTGGAAACACGTTGATTCATCAGCACCAAAGACAGCAAAGGCAATACGGTCGGGTCATGGCGTCAATTATCTGGGATGCAAAAGGGATTCTGCTGTTGGACTACCTGCTCACCGCCCATACAACTACGGGGCCGTAGTATGCTAACTTCCTGGAACCATACAGCAAAAGATTGCGAAGAAAGGCCATGTCTGGAAAGGACTTAAGTCATCTCTTATGAAGACAAAGCGCGTTCACACGCAAGTGTCGCTGCCATTGAACTGTAATACCACAGCAATGAATTGATAGAATACTAGGCTTTAGTATAGCAAAGGAGAACGTCTACTGTTAATGACATTACAAGTCTGTTACTATACGGACCAATGTGATGTAGTTGCGTTACACGCTTCATGAGTCAGGTTTCATCCATTGATTTAAAAAAAAGAAAAAAAAAAAAGGATAGCTGTAGTTATTCTATTAGGACGGTATCTGAAGGTTGAAATGGCTCTGAGCACTGTGGGACGTAACTTCTGTGGTCATCAATCCCCTAGAACTTAGAACTACTTAAACCTAACTAACCTAAGAACATCACACACATCCATGCCCAAGGCAGGATTCGAACCTACGACCGCAGCGGTCGTGCGGTTCCAGACTGTAGCACCTAGAACCGCTCGGGCACCCCAGCCGGCGGTATCTGAAGGATAAATGTTAGAGAGAGAAGAAGTGATCTGTGTAAGGCTATTGTTCCAATAACTGAACAATGAATATAGAATTATTCAGAAGAAGTACAGATTGTTTGTGTGAAGTGATATGAAGATATTAATAAAACTCAGATCCACGAGATTGATGGTGAGGCGATTGGGTTCCTTCGCTCTTAGCTTTTGTTGATCTTCTGTGAGACATTTCAGTACATCAGAACGTAGGAGTGCAAGCGCCTCGGTCGAGCTAGCAGCACACGGCGTGTGCAGGATTCAAAGCCACAATTAGTTACAAGTTCCATCTCGCAGCCCGCACTGCATTGAGCGGTCTCCGTCGCTTGGTTGCCATATCGACGTACGATTTACTAGTTTGTTATTGTCAAGTGAATGTGGATAAATTTATTACATGCTGTCCTAATACATTGTTGTACATTTTACTGAGGATAGTTCCCAGTAAAATCCAGGAAATACTATAGAGATAACAAACGGACTGTTTCCTTATTCGCCTTATTCACTTAATTTGGCTTCATCAAATTTTCACTGCTTATCCAAGCTCAAAATATTCCTCGGTGTATAGAGATTCTCTTGAAATAAGAATCTACAACCGAACCTGACGGGCATTTCGTGGACCTGGAGGAACCAATTTTCGAGATGGGGTCAAGGCACTGGAACATCGCTGGACCAAATGCATTAATTTACAGGATGATTAAACCGAAAAATAAAAAAAGAGATAAGTTTCACTGTGGTAATATGTTTCTTTCTATTCCATTCTGATCATTTTTAAACTACTCCTGTAAAGTGAAAATAATAATGAATCTTATATTGTGGGCGTCGATGATATGTCTCAACAACAGGACAATGGTGCACACCTACAACTATCAGATTTTACGTGGCTGTCTGCAGAAATGGTGCATAGTCTCGCTGTAATGAGCGTACCAGATGATTCAGACAAAGGCTACATACTAACAGATCTTCAGTTTACAAAAAAGTCCATGATCTTCACTTTCTTTCACCGTGTTTTATTTATTTATTTACACGTCAAGTTCCGTAGGACCAAACCGAGGATCAAATCTCCAAGGTCGTGGGACGTGTCAATAGATGAAATTACGAGATGAATGTAATAATAGGTAAAAATAAAATGTTTATGAGCCCAAACACAGTCAAACCATAACTTTTAGTAAACGCAGTCAACAATATAACATAAGAATCAGCTTAATTTTTGAAGGAACTCCTCAACCGAATAGAAGGAGTGACCCATCAGGAAACTCTTCAGTTTCAATTTGAAAGCGCGTGGATTATTACTAAAATATTTGAATTCGAGTTGTAGCTTACTGAAAATGGATGCAGCAGTATACTGCACAAGATTTAAGGAAGTCCGATCCAAATTCTGGCTAGATTTCTGCCGCGTATTAACTGAGTGAAAGCTACTTATAAAGGCCAATGTCAAAATATCCAGACTAGTGAGCAGGGTCGACAAGAGATTCGCGAACTTACACCATTTAATGCCCGAATCGTCCGTTTCTAAGCCAAAAATACCCTCTTAGAATGGGAAGAGTTACTCCAAAACATACTACCAAACGACATAGGCGAATGCAAATAAGCAAAGTAGACTAATTTTCTTGTGAACGATCACTTACTTCAGATACCGTTCGAATAGTAAAAATGGAGCATCAAGTCTCTGAACAAGATCCTGAATATGGGCTTACCACAACAGTTTACTATCTATCTGAACACCTAGACATTCGAACTGTTCAATTTCACTAATCATATGCTCATTCTGTGAAATTAAAACGTCGGTTTTTGTTGAATTACGTGTTAGAAACAGAAAAAACTGAGTCCTACTGTGATTTAGGGTTAGTTTATTTTCTACAAACCATGAACTTATGTCATGAACTGCACTGTTTGAAACGTAGCCAATGGTGCACACAACATCCTTTACTACCAAGCTAGTGTCATCAGCGAACAGAAATATTTTAGAATTACCGGTAATACTAGAGGACATATCCTTTACATACATAGCCGTGCCGGTGTGGCCGTGCGGTTCTAGGCGCTTCAGTCTGGAACCGCGTGACCGCTACGGTCGCATGGATGTGTGTGATGTCCTTAGGTTAGTTAGGTTTAAGTAGTTCTAAGTTCTAGGGGACTGATGACCTCAGATGTTAAGTCCCATAGTGCTCATAGCCATTTGAACCATTTGAACTTTACATAGATAAGGAACAGGAGTGGCCCCAACAATGGTGCCTGGGGTACCCCCCCCCCCCCCCCCATTTGACTTACCCCACTCAGACCCAACATCACAGCCATTCTCGACAGCGTGAATAATGACCTTTTGCTGTCTGTTGAAGTAAGAAGTGAACCAATTTTGAGCTACACCCCGTATTCCGTAATGGTCCAACTTCTGTAGCAATAATTTTGATCAACACAATCAAACGCCTTAGTTAAATGAAAAAAAATATGCCTATCGTTAGAAACCTCGTATTTAATCCATCCAGTAACTCACAGAGAAAAGAGAATATAGCATTTCCAGTTGTTAAACGACTTCTATGGCCGATCTGTACAATTCATAGCAAATTATGTGATATAAAATGATCAATTATCCTTACGTACACAGCCTTTTCAATAACTTTAGCAAACACTGATGGCTTAGAAATAGGTCTTAATCTGTCTACATTGTCCCTTTCTCCGTTTTTATAAGGCGGCTTTACTGCTGAGTACTTTAATCGTTCAGGGAACTGACCATTCCTAAAGGAAAAATTATAAATATGTGTAAGTATAGAGTTAATATGTCAGCACAGTACTTTAATACTCTGATAGTCACTTCATCATGTCCTGAGAGTCCTTAGTCTTCAGTGTTTTAATTATTGACTCAGTCTCTCCCTTCTCAGTATCACAGAGGAGTATTTCCGACATCAGTCTCGGAAAGGCATTTTACAAGAGAGCAACATGAATCCCTGTAGAAACTTTTACTGCTAGTACCCCGTTTAGAACGTTCTGCCAAAGAGCATGTGAACTGTGTTATGGAAAGCATTATATTTGTCATTTATGTTATAGGCACTATAAACATCCTGCCACTCTTATTCCTTGAGGAGTTTTAAAAAACTCTCTATTACAGTTGGATTAACTTTCCTACATTTGACATTTGTTATGTGCCTGAGAGATATTGATATCATTACTAAGCGTTGACATACCAGGAGTTTCAAAGAATCCATCCACATCATACGAGAAAAAAATTGTGTGATTCACTTCATAAATTTGAAGCAACGTCTGAATGATAATATTATTCTAAGCAAAATTCACCAGATACTATCATTTAGTTTAGCTGCATTGTTGGACCGTATGTCAGTATTAATTCTGACAGACGTATGAATGCAAAAAGCGAAAGTGATCTTTTTCAAACCACCTAATAAAAGTTTTATCTCAAAATTATGCAGAATGTGTGTAAAATGGTAATGTTAAGCTAGTAACACGTTGGGAAGGTAGATATGGAGCAGCTACACTGATTTCTACAGCAAATTTCGAGCGCAGTGTTGTATTTAAGATGAATAAAATCGTTACTGAATTACGTAGACTTCACGTTGTTTTTCTCAAAAGCGTAGCTGTAAAAAAAGCTCTCTGATTTTCCAGACAGCAGATAGTTAGCTGGTGTGTGATTAAAAACTGGTTTAGTAGAAAAACAGACGGAAATTGTAGCCTAATAATTGTCACTGTATCATATTGAAATTGTAACTTACGTGTTATTGTTCCAGAAAATACGTAAACTGAAATTGTAAGCTACGTGCGATGTTAATGTACTGTACTGAAGTTGTAACCTACATGTTGGAAACTGCAGTGATTGCAGTAACCGCAATTGTAGCCTACAGGTTGTAAATGTATTATGAAAATGTAATTCTAACGCACTGGTCATAGGTGTTATGCAGATTCACTTTCTGTGTTACTATAATGTAACGATAAACGCTCTTATTATGTTCACCTATCTGTATTTTTCAAGTGATCTACACGTGTCACGAGAGAACAAATACCTGTTTCAAGCTACATGGCAGACAGTTCATATAGATATTGCGGAGTATCTAATAAGAGCCGTCACTAGGGGAGGCACAGGAGGGGTGGAGGTGTTGGGTGTCATCGATGGGGGGGCAGTTCCAAGCCAGACGCCCTGTAGCGTGCATTACACTAACTCAAAATCACCGCCATTAGCGACTTCAAAACAATGGTGTCAAGCGAGAGCTCATTAGCGGGCAGGGTGGATTTCTGTCGTGTATTCTGATGATTAGCTGTTTCTACTTCGGGGCCGGTGGTGGCCGTGTGTTCGATAGGAGGACAGTTTAAATTCTGAAACAAACCTGTCTGCGTGCTAGATACACTAGACCAACACTTGGGGCACGATTTCGTATTATAGCAGGGAACTCTCGTCGTTAACCCACGCACCCTGACTTCAAATTTGTACGTCAATCTAGTAATTGGACCTGCACTGCCATTCATGAACGGCATTCCATGGGGTGTTTCCCAACAGGATAACGCTACCCACGTACATCAGTTGTAATTAAGCATGGTCAACAGAGTGATGACATGTTGGTTTGGATTTTTCGATCACGAGAGCTGTCGCCAGTAGAGCACGTACGGGACATCATTGGTCGGCAACTCGAGCATCATCCACAACCAACATTAACCGTCACTGTATTGACAAACCACGTCCAACAGGCATCGAATTCCGTCCCACAAACCGACGTCGGGTACCTCTACAATATAATGCATGCACGTCTGCATACTTGAATTTAACATTCTTGGGGTTACACCGATTATTAATGTACCAGCATTACACATTTGCAGTGGCTTATTTCGCGCTTTCTTTAAGCTATGATCTTGCAATGTTAACCCCTTAAAAATGTTACCTACAGAAATCTGTTCACGAAATTTCATTATTCTGCTGGAATCATTTAGTTAGTGTTGCGACTTTTTTCCGTCAGTGCATATTCGCTAGTGTACACCGAGTAATTAAAATGCAGATCTTTGCAGGCCTGACCAGCTTTGTGTTACCTCAAGAAGAACCTGGAGCGGCACATCTCAGGCAGTCAGCATCAGAGTGATAGGTGTAAGATTGGGAGCTGCAAGTGAAACGTCTCCCGCCTGTGAAACGTAACTGCATGTTAAACGGAACTTGTTCGTTGAGCGCCGCCTTCCTGAATAATGCAGGGCGAGAGTTTCATAGCAGGAAGTGCAGCGTCAAGGGACGCAGAGCGGCGGCACCAGAGGAGGCTCTGCGCTGTGGTCGATGGCCATTACACTCGTACAGGCGAAAGCTTTTACACTGACTGGCCTTACGACGAGCTCTCTTTTTTAGACGGTACGCGGACAGCGTCTCGTAAAATAAGGGAACGCGTAATCCTCAGCGGGCCACGCGACCTGTCTAGGCTGGTCACGCACGAGACGAAAGCAGTCAAGATAGACAATGGGCAGAGGTGAACGTCCAGCTATAATTACGTCCTTGTACAAGTACGTCCTTTCCAGTTCTTATCTCGTTACTTAATTCTTGCACAGAGCTGACGTTGTCCATCTTTTTCATCTTCTGCTGTGTTAACTCTGGAAGTGTTCCACAAAATGTTAGGAGAAGTGCCAGAAGTCTCAACTTACGTAGGGCAACGACGCGCACACTGAAGGAACGCATCGTCAGAACATCAGCGGCTTACTCTCCTTCTCCAAACCAATAAGTCCGCTAACCCCGAGCATTGTATTTCCACTGGTCATTTGATTAAATTCAATCAAATGAAAATTAGTGAGCAAACATCAAACTATCGGAGCTACATCATCAGTGAATCAACTTGCATACGACTGTCTGAGTCCTTATTAGTCAACATGGCGGTTTAGAGTTAAATTCCGGATCGAATCCCGTCACAGAAAAAATTCGTGCTCTGCGTAGCCGGCGCCACTTACTATATAAGACAATCGACCTGGTACCGATGAAGCTAGCTTTGACGACGGAGAGCGCGCGACGCAGTGAACAGACTTGCAAACAAACAGCGCATGCGCAATGCGAACTGGACATCCAAATCACATGCCGGCAGGATGTTAAATACGTGAATGCAGTGCGTTTCCTGTCTGTATTCGCCTAAAGATGGCCAGGAGACTCTGCGCGGAAGAAAAAAAGGCAGGAAGTGGCAGACATCCGGAAGTTCTTCTGATATTTTATGGAACAATCTGTACGGTGGAAAAGTTTTCAGTCTCACATCTCAGAAAGTGTAGTGAGTCGGCGTTACGTTTGAAATCACATGATGTACAGCTGTCTTTGACGATGCAGACGTTAAATGACGCACAATAAGGCCGGTGGTTACTTTATAGGTGCGTCCTGGGTCGCAGTCGCAAAACATGGTGGTGGTATTTGCAGGTACTCAACCCTGTGTTGCGGAAGCATACAGAGACAATGGCTATAGTTCTCTGCTACATTCATTCGGGGAAGAGAATCATTTCTTGTTGATGGAGATATGTGTGCATTGTGGAGGAACAGTATCTCTAAAAAGAACAACACTGCTGCGAAAGGGATTGCAAAGCTTCACCCTAGAGCACTAAAGGGAGTTATATGTTACACCGGTCCTAAACCATCGTAAATTTTAATACTACTAATTTTATTCAAAGGAAGCTGTAGTTTATGAGATATGCTCTAGTTAATTACAATTATTAAGTCTCCAATGGTATATTACATATAAAATAAGCACAAATGATTGCTTTTTATACCTTATAACGACAATTTTGATGCTGGGAATGTTTTTGGAAAATAACTCATTATTGATGTTACGCACTAGTTACTGAAATGTTCTTTCAGAACAGATAACATACAGCCCAAGAAATGTGTTCCCTGTCGTTAGGAATTCAATAATTGAGTCTTTCTCTAACTTTTACTTCTCTGTGCACTCCCTTCCCAGAGAGGGGACTAACCTGGAACATTTTGCCAATGGAGCGATCATTACGATAGATTTTCAATTACAGGCCACGAATGCTGTGAGTACACACTGTGCGGTTAATGCAGTGGTTTCCGTTGTCTCCTACATCCTCATGCTGTTGGTCATTGCTGATTAGCCCTCCTTTTAGCGGCAGTTTCTCAAACCAAGGGCAAGAGATTGCCCTAAAACTCTCTCAAAAAAATGGATCAAATGGCTCTCAGCACTATGGGACTTAACATCGGAGGTCATCAGTTCCCTAGAACTTAGAACTACTTAAACCTAACTAACCTAAGGACAGCACACACATCCATGCCCGAGGCAGGATTCGAACCTGCGACCGTAGCAGTCGCGCAGTTCCTGACTGAAGTCCCTAGAACCGCTCGGCCACCGCGGCCGGCGAAACTGTCTCTTCCGCCCTCTTTGACAAGATCGTTGACAGAGAGAGGGTGAATCCCTATTCGAGTCGTCATCGTCCGCCATTGCTGATGCCTTTTACTCAAAACCAAATGAAAAAGTATCGTTTATAATTTCATTTGTTATTTGCGAATATTCGAGATCATTCGAGAGCTTAGCAGAAACTATCATTCAAAAAATTGTAAAAATGTTAGTATGCCACGCCAAAAGGTACTCAAAAATGCTCAAAAATACTTTCCAGTACTCTTAAATCTACTGAATTAATCAACTATAACCTAATTTGAATAAAGTACTCTGTCTACCACTTCTTCGTAGAACAATGAGAACGTCCCAATATATTCGAGAACTTTTTAAAAAATTCATGAGCTTTCTAGAATATTCTAAAATCTAGAACATTCGAGAATATTTTCTAAAATTGAAACATTTCAAAATATTCCCAACAGCTCGCCTCAATAGATAAATCGAGATTTCTTTCCCTTAAAATACGCTGATGCGAGACAGACGAAAGATCGCCTGGTGACCACATCATTGTGACAGCGACCACTTTACACACTTATATGTCCAGAAACACAACAGATACCACTGAGCAACAACGTTCGTACACAACAGGGGAGTCAAAGGTTGCATCTGACACAGAAACTACGTGATTTGCAGGAATTGTTTATAGAACAATCAGCCTTTTAGTACAGAAATTGTGTCGTCGTACTAAATCATCATGTTCTTAATACAGCTGTATTTAATTTGGTAAAATGAAACTAAGCTTTATTTTCACTACGTTTCATGTTTAATGAGCTTACCCTGTCATAACACTTGTTTATGAACTGCAGTTGTCATCTTATTACTTGGTGAGTAGAGACATAAAGTCTTTCTTTAGAATAAGGTACATGTAACTGACCTCGAGAAAAGCGTGATTACTTCAAGTTAATACCACAACAGGGGGGACTGGAATTCGATAATAGGAAAAGAAAGAGAGGGAGAAATAGTTGGTGAGTATAGACCGGAGGAAAGTAATGAAAGAGGTAGCCGCTTGGTAGAATTTTGTACAGACCACAACTTAATCGTACCTGACACTTGGTTTAAGAATCATTAAAGACGGTTGTGTGCGAGGAAGAGACCTGGAGACACTCGAAGGTTTCAGTTTGATTGTGTAATGGTAAGACGGAGATTTCGGAACTAGATTTTAAACTGTAAGACATTTCCAGGGGCAGATGTGGACTCTGAGCATAAGTTATTGGTTATGAGCTGTACGTTAAAACTGAAGAAATTGCAAAAAGGTAGAAATTTAAAAAGATGGAAGCTGGATAAACTGAAAGAAGCAAAGATTTTTGAAAGGAACGATTGACAAGAACAGTACAAAGGAAAACAGTAGAAAAAGAACGGCTAGCTTTGAGATATGAAATAGTGAAATCAGCAGAGGATCAAGTAAGTAGAAAGAGGAGGGCTATTGCAAACCCTTGCGTAACACAAGAGATATTAAGTTTAATTGATGAAAGGAGAAAATATGAAAATACGATAAATGAAGGAGGCGAAAAACGAAATACAGACGTCTAAAACACGAGATCGACAGGGACTGCAAAATGGCTAAACAAGAATAGCTAGAAGAAAAATCTAAGAATTTAGAAGAGCATATCACTAGGGGAAAGATAGATAGCTCCTAAAGGAAAATTAAAGGGACCGTTGGGGAAAAGAGAAACACTTGAGTGGATATCAAGAGCTGAGATGGATAACCAATCCTAACCAAGCAAGGAAAAGCTGAAAGGTGGAATGAGTATATGCAGGCTCTGTACAAGGGAGATGTACTTGCGGGAAATATTATAGAAATGGAAGAGGATATAGATGACGATGAGAGTCGAAACGAAGCCCTAGGATTAGATAGCATTCATTTAGATCTACTGTTAGCTTTGGAAGAGTCAGCCATGACAAAACTCTTCCATCTGGTGAGCAAGGCATAATACCCTCAGATTTCAAGAAGAATATAATAATTCCAATTCCAAAGAAGGCAGGTGTCTGGTGTGAAAATTACCAAACTATCAGTTTAATAATTCATGACTGTAAAATACTAACCCGAATTCTTTGCAAAATAATGAAAAAACTGGTAGAAGCCCACCTCCGGGAAGATCAGTTATGATTCTGCAGAAATGTGGCAATATAGTGACCCTAAGACTAAGCTAATCAATTGCATTATTCATAACGGTGGACAACAATATTCGTCGTTTTTTTCCAACTTGACAGTTTTGTACACACATTTTGAAAACTGGTAAATATGCCCAGTAAGGATTGTGACCACCTCTGGCACCACTACAGGCCTGACAACGGCGGGACATGCTGTAAATTATGTCTCATGGTGAGGCAATAACCCCAATTCTTCCTGCAGAACTGCTCACCAGCTCATCAGTCTTGGAGAGTGGTTCGTGTATGCTGACGTTATGCAACCCGTCTCTGCAGACCATCCCAGACATGTTCTATGGGATTCAAATCGGCAGAGCGAGCAGGATACTTCATGAGTGCAATATCTTCCGTTTATATACATGTGCTACATGAGATTGAGCGTTATCGTCCATCAGCAGGAAGTCTGGGCCCACAGCACCTCTCAGTAACCGTGCATGAGTCTCCATGAGCTCCTCACGGTACCTGAGAGCACTTAAATCTAGCTGATTCACGTGTACAATTATATGAATAGGTGTTCGAATGGTCAACATAATTGCTGCCCACAGCATTAGTGATCTTCCGCGATATCGGCCTCTTTCCAGAATGTTTGGGGCCCAAAATCGTTTTCCACCTTCCCTGCAGATGTGAATCCATTGAGAATCACTCTCCAGACCAAATCGGGACTCATCTGTGCAAAGAACATTGGCCCAGTGTTCGACCGTCCTTGTGGCATATTGACGGCACCACTCTAGACAATCTGTGAAGAAACGCCAGAGGTAAACAGACAGCAGGTCTCCAACATTAAAGACCACCTTGATGAAGCCTTCTGAAGACCCTTAGCCTCTGTACAACACATCAAGGGGATGCTGCGAGGTCAGATGCCTGTTGCAGTGCTGTACTAAGGCAGTACCGTAGTGCACTGATAGCCAAATAACGGTCCACTCTTCCTGAAGTCACACTTGTTCGAACCTGTACTGGTCTCCGGGATATAGTTTCAGTCTCGATAAACTGTCGTCTCATCCTGGAAACGGTAGAACGATTCACATTACGTCATCGGGCCACATCAATTTGCGACTCTGTTGCTTCCGTTCTTTGTAAGGCCATCCACGGTAGAGAGTCTGTAGGCGTCGTCTCTGTGTCCTATTGTACCGTCTGTGACTGTGTAAACAGCGACTGTGGATGCTGGACTACCCTGCAATCACTACCCCGCTTGACAGGTGTCCTGGCGTCATTATTGGAATGGTTGTCCGTTTGTCGGAATCCCATGTTCCGTGGAGAACACGATCGTAACGACATTTGTTGACAGTTTGTACGATTATATGGTGATTTGGCACAGGACGGGGAAAAAGCAGTTTGTTGCTCTAATTTTGTACACTAGTGCAAATGCTAATTTTGCTAAAAATTGCAATCTTTTGAATTGAAATGGCATTACGGTAGATATGAGCAGAGCCTCCGGTATTATTGGTATCTTTTCTTGATATTATTTTTCATCTAATTGTACTGTTTGATAAGCGTTCATGACCTTTTTTGTTTTGATATTTTACAATATTATCGCCAATTACTTTATTTCTTACTCCCAAAATGGCTCTTTCATGTAATAACCCTGATGAATTTTGAAAAATGTTTGGAAAGAGACTATTAATTTACTTATGGTGTTGATAATTTTACGTGTATCATTTGTAAGTTCAGTTTGGACAGTTACACAATGAACTGGGCTAGCACCTTCACTAATTTTCTAAGAACTCTTCGACAAAATGTTTCGCTTTTTCACTATAGGGAAGTTGAATCCTTATATGTGCTTTTAACTGTCTTTCCTCACCCGAGACGATTTCTACTAACATGCGTTGATTTCATCTAATGGCGTTTATTTTGGAATAATTGAAATCGTTTCCGAATGTAATGTATCTCCTACTAATGCCGGATTTCCTCGGAAATCTAGACCACTCTAGTACCTTCTGGAAAATTCTATAACATTTTGGAACATGCTACAGCATTTTCTAACATCCTAGAAGGAATATTCAGGCCATTCTCTGCCGCTTTGGCACTCAATTCCGAGCTGCTTCATCGTCTTCCCGTGAAAAATCCCCTTTACAATGTTTTTTTTAGGCAACTATGTCTTCGAACTCAACCTTTGCAAATCCAAATTAAACCGCCTTCATGGATGGGGAACAGAAGGATACCATACCATATAACCCCCAAGAGACTGTGGGAGACTGTGGTGGAGTTATAGAATCACAGACAGCCAAATCATTCTGACATTTATAACATCGCGAACAAATGCCTACTTCACACATCCATATCTCTATAACTATGATAGACAAAACATTCTTCGTGGATGAGGGATGATGGACGGTTAGCACTCAATATAACCCCTTGGTGCTAAGGAATTCCCTTTCTAATTCTATGCACACACACTCCACATTACTTTTAATATGTGTTTTGACGTTCTGAGTATATGGCTTTGCCCAGGTATGTATTTATTTTACTCTTCTATTAGTTCAACTCCTCCTTCCCCCTCTCTCTGTCCCACTACCTTCCCTCTCTGTTCTTCTCTTTCTGCCTCTCTCTCTATCCACCTTCTCCTTCCCACTCTCTCTGGCCATCTCCGGAACTGTCTTTCTCTGCTCATCTTCCCCCCCCCCCTCTCTTTCTTTCCCACTACCTGCTCTCTCTGTGCTTCTCTTTCTGCCTCTCTCTCTATCCACCTTCTCCTTCCCACTCTGTCTGGCCACCTCCGGAACTGTCTTTCTCTGCTCATCTTCCCCCCCCCCATTATCTGTCCACCCCCCTACTCCTTCTCTGTGTCCATCTCCCGCTGCCCCTCTCTCTGCCCATCTCCTCCCTCTATCAATCAGCTCCTCAACCCTCTGTCCGTCTGCTCATTCCCCTCTGTCCATCTCCTACTCCACCCTTCAACTCTACTTCCTTCCCCTTCCTTTCTCAATCTTTCCCTCTCTCTGTGTGTCTTCTCCTCCCCTTCTCTCTGTGTACCTCCTCCATCATCTCTTCCAGTTAATCTTCTTTCCTTTCCTTTCTCTGTCCATTTCCTCCTTCCCATATTTCTTTTCGACTCCTCCTCCCACATCTCTTTGCGTATCTCTTCCTCCTGCTGTCTCTGTCCATCTCCTCCGCTTTCCTTCACAGATTGTAACTAATATGTGTACCTAATACGACTGAAATCTTTCCAGGGGTTTACAATGAGCTTTTTACCCTTGGATTTGTCCACATATGCACATGTAAAATATATATCTTACATGTTGTTGTTGTGGTCTTCAGTCCTGAGACTGGTTTGATGTAGCTCTCCATACTGCTCTACCCTGTACAAGCTTCTTCATCTCCCAGTACGTACTGCAGCCTACATCCTTCTGAATCTGCTTAGTGTATTCATCTCTTGGCCTCCCTCCGCGATTTTTACCCGGCACGCTGCCCTCCAATACTAAATTGGTGATCCCTTGATGCCTCAGAACGTGTCCTACCAACCGATCCCTTCGCCTAGTCAAGTTGTACCACAAACTCCTCTTCTCCCTATCCTATTCAATACATCCTCATTTGTTATGTAATCTACCTCATATAATCTTCAGCATTGTTCTGTAGCACTACATTTCGAAAGCTTCTATTCTCTTATTGTCCAAACTGTTTATCGCCCATGTTTCACTTCCATACATGGCTACACTCCATACAAATAGTTTCAGAAACGAATTCTTGACACTTAAATCAATACTCGATGTTAACAAATTTCTCTTCTTCAGAAACGCTTTCCTTGCCATTGCCAGTCTACATTTTATATCCTCTCTACTTCGAACATCATCAGTTATTTTGCTCCCCAAACAACAAAACTCCTTTACTACTTTAAGTGTCTCATTTCCTAATCTAATTCCCTCAGCACCACCCGATTTAATTTGACTACATTCCATTATCCTCCCTTCAAGACACTGTCCTATCCGTTCAACTGCTCTTCCAAGTCCTTTGCTGTCTCTGCCAGAATTACAATGTCATCGGCGAACCTCAAAGTTTTTATTTCTTCTCCACTGATTTTTTCGTTTGTTTCCTTTACTGCTTGCTCAATATACAGATTGAATAACATCGGGGAGAGGCTACAACCCTGTCTCACTCCCTTCCCATCCACTGCTTCCCTTTCATGCCCCTCGACTCTTATAACTGCCATCTGGTTTCTGTACAAATTGTAAATAGCCATTCGCTCCCTGTATTTTACTCCTGCCACCTTCAGAATTTGAAAGAGAGTATTCCAGTCAACATTATCAAAAGCTTTCTCCAAGTCTACAAATGCTAGAAACGTAGGTTTGCCTTTTCTTAGTCTAGCTTCTACGATAAGTCGTAAGGTCAGTATTGCCTGACGTGTTCCCATATTTCTACGGAATCCAAACTGATTTTCGCCGAGGTCGGCTTTTACCAGTTTTTCCATTCGTCTGTAAAGAATTCGCGTTAGTATTTTGCAGCCGTGACTTATTAAACTGATAGTTCGGTAATTTTCACATCTGTCACCACCTGCTTGCTTTGGGATTGGAAATATTATATTCTTCTTGAAGCCTGAGGATATTTCGCCTGTCTCATACATTTTGCTCACCAGATGGTAGAGTTTTGTTACGACTGGCTCTCCCAAAGCCGTCAGTAGTTCTAATGGAATGTTGTCTACTCCTGGGGCCTTGTTTCGACTCAGGTCTTTCAGCGCTCTGTCAAACTCTTCACGCAGTATCGTATCTCCCATTTCATCTACATTCTCTTCCCTTTCTATTACATTGCCCTCAAGTACATCGCCCTTGTATAGTCCCTCTATATACTCCTTCCACCTTTCTGCTTTCCCTTCTTTGCTTAGAACTGGGATCCATCTCAGCCCTTGATATTCATACAAATGGTTCTCTTTTCTCCAAAGGTCTCTCTAATTTTCCTGTAGGCAGTATCTATCTTACATATGTAACATATTTCACACGTATTTATATATGTGTTTCACCTGTAAATTTAGCGGATTTAGCTCTGTAGTTACATTTCCACGCAACTCAACACTTATGACATTGGATTTCCTGAACTGTGTTATACAATCATATAATTTTGCAAGTACATCTAGTGTTACATGTGCCTACTGTCCGCGAAATGTGTTGCGGATTGAGTCCGCAATAAAGAAGTAAAAATTAAAATGTCATGCATAATGTAGCGATTTTTCACACACCTCAGGGTTTATGGCGTTATATCTCATTAACTATTTGTCGCACAGTGATATATTTATGTAGTTCCATTCAGTGGTCGATGTGGATATTGGCTACGAAAAGTGTTACGAACAGAGTTGCTAGCAATGAAGTAATAAATTTAAATGTCTTGTATGATTCAGTAATATTTCACGCGTCTCAGTCTTTATGGCGCCATATCTCCCGAACTAGGAGTCGCACAATAATGTAATTTTTGTGGTACAGCCTTGAACCCCTTCCACTAAATGTAGTTAGTATTAAGATTCTTTTACAGGGAGTGCAGTGGAGCTGACGCTGAAATCATTAAGTATTTGGTTATATCATCGCTAGTCTCACTGAGCTCTTCTGAATTCTACATGTCATGTGTGGTCTGGCGTCTCCTTACCAGCAACAGGTCCCAGGTTCAAACTAGTCAATTCCCTAAAAAACACGCTCAGAGCGTCGTTGCGCCAAAGTGGTAGGGAGACACGACTTCGAACAAACAGACACCACGCAGAATGTTAGAAAATGGCGACCATGACAGGATGGTAAAATACCATGATTGAAGGTCGACCACATGCTTAACTAGGTCAGAAAAATATCCTATTAAAAATACATCGTTGACAAGTTGGTTCTGACCCAACAAGTAAGTGAATGGTTTGTCAAGTCGTGTGAACAAAAAGTTTATGAAACGCGTGAGATCGTATGAGCGCATGTTGACTCGAAGTAGGGCGCGTGTATCGCTTTTAAAACAGAAAATAAGGGATTCGGAAAGATTAGCAATGGTAGATCGAGACCTTGACCGAATTGGGGTAGAGACCCAGCATGAAATGGACAGAGAATAGAGGACAGTACAACAGACGATGCAGTATAGCGAGAAATAGGACAGATAACGCACCATAACGAGGATAATGTACGTGAAGGCATAGAAAAACTAAGTCAGTATACGACAGGGGAGCAGGAAAGTAGGGAGACAGTCGATGGGGATTCTAACTTGCGTCTTTATTACGTAGAACCCATAGTACAAGTAATCAGAGCTCCCTCACCACAGAGTACAAGGAATGCGGGCAGAAACGTGTCACAGCACAGTTCAATGCAATCGGTTGCGAACCAACACTTGGGCGAAAACACAGAGCGTAGGACGTCGGAAGAAAACGCAATAGGACCCACCAATTTGGCAGAATTATTACAACAAATTAAGGAAACCATGATAAGGCAAAATAAAGACATAGCGAACCAAATTCAAATTCAAATTGCAGAAACCACGAGACAAATGCGTGTCATTAAAGAATAAAACAAAAAAATTCAGTTACATCTAAGTCATATTGAAGACGAGGCAAAAGAATCTCGAGAAGTGATAGGAAACTTAATAACAGGTCACAATCAATTGAGAACAGACATTGACTAGGTACAAGTGGACGTAAAAACATTGCGTAATGACACTCAGGACGAGATCAAAACATTACGTAACAACACCCAGGGAGAAATCAAGAAACTAGAGAAACAGATAAACGTAATTACTAGACAAGCAGCAGGTACAGCGCGTGAAATTGTTGAAAACATTGTGTTACACAAACGTATCACAAAAGCAGCGATGAAAAGATATTATAATCGCATAGTTAAAATAGAAGCGCAAACGAAGCGACAATTTCAGAAATTGCGAACAGAATTGTTGCAAACCATTGAAGAGCGTAGTGAACTGGATCGAACAAGCACAGAGTCTGCAACCACACTCGTATCTGTAACAGCACCGGAAAAACAAGCAATTAACGAAGATATTACGCATTTGCGATTCCAATCACAGGCGGAAAGTAACATACGTGAAATCAGACAGCCTGCACAGCAACAAACACGTTTCGAAATCCTTGATGAACAAACGTCATCACAAACACATGCAAAACCACAAATGTATGATTCAAGACAGTTTGGATCGTGCAATGAAGCGGCAAGGTTAGCCAGACAAGATACCCAACCAATACGTGACAATGGAAAGCCAGGTCGCGAAGAGTACAGTGCACTGCATTCAGCTACACGTTCACAACCGATGGAAGAAAATTATTGCGTACCACTCCAACGATACTACGCAAGGGTAGACGAAAATTACAGTAGACAATATCCAATGAATCTACCACAACCGGAAAGAACGACGGGAGAAATGATCAGAAACAAAAGTGGCGAAGAATCGCGAATTTAATATGGAACTATGACGAAGTACGACAACGATCATTTCCTTACAGTCAGAAAATTTCAGCACTTTCGAGAAGGAAACTCATTACATCCACGAACGTTTATTAATTAATTCCGAGTAATATTACCAGAACACTGGACGCTAGCACACAAATTAGACTTTATATGTGCACATATGTCAGGAACTGTCGCAGAAACCATGCAGAATGTTGCAGCGACATGCCGATCGTACGAAGATTTCAGAGAGAAGTTTTTCTCACGGGTATTGGTCCAGCGAAGCACAGAACAGACTGAAGTACGAATTATTACAGAACCCATATTTTGAAAATTCAGGAGAGAAGAGTCCCGTGAAACGTTTCGAATTAATGGCAAAGAAAAATCAATGCTTAGATGTACCATACAGTGACGGAGAGTTGATTAAATTATGCGCGATGAAGCTACCATTGAAATACCAGCAATCATTAGTAGGTCTCGGAGGCAATGACGTCGAAGCATTTAAAGGTATTCTAAGGGAACTAAAGTTCATATTTTCGGAAGATGACGCAAAAAAAAGACGAAGCGCACGTGAAAACGAAAGCAAAAAGCAGTGGAATCCACAAGACACAGTACGAAGAAACAATTATTACGAACTATGTGATAACTTCGCACCAAGAAACGACAATAGATTTCAGCAAAGAACAAGTTATGGATTTATAAGAGAATATGGCAATAACTATAATTCACCCAGGAACGGCAACAACTATTACAGAGGGAATAACGACAACCGGAACGGGTACTGGGGAACCAATAGACCGACAAATTATCAACAAAGAAACCACTATCAACAAGCTGAACAAGAAAAGAGAATACAGATAGAAGAGGCGGAGGTAAGACCACCAAACCCCGATAAATGTTCGAATTGACAGCTAAGCGCCAATGCCAAAGAGAATGACGCACCGACCCAGGACAATTGCAGCACCTTGAACAGAGAAGTAAAAATCTTATCACGAGAAGGGAAGAAGAAAGAAACAAATCCGCAGGGACCAGATGAAAACGAAGACAAGAAAATAACAATATCGTGTTGGGACGAAATTAATTGGGAGAATACTGACGAGGAAGATGAATTACCAGAGGCATGCACAACTAAAGTAGGAGGAAACGACGAAGTAATGAGTATTGCAGAGCTATTTGAAATGGAAACCAGGGAAAGTGAATTCATTGAGGATAATGCGCATGCGACATAAGTTGAAAATAAGTTACGAGTGGGCACACAACCCAACGTATATAATGAAGGAAGTTATGAAGCGATAATTAGAGCATTTAGATGCGATTATGTGGAAGTAGCGATGAAGAAGGAGAAGATAGACGAGGATGAGGAAAAAGTAGAGGATGTTGAAGAAAGCGTAAATCAAGGAAGAAATAGAGAAGTGGAAATAATAGAGAGAGAAGTAGCAGTTCGAATTCACAAGTGAAATTCCTAAAAAGACTCATGTATGATTCAGTGGAGGATTCGTTGATGCAAGAAGAAGAAGAACAGAACAAACCCTTTCAAATTCAACCAATTGTGAAGGCCATGGTAAAGCATATCCCAGTCAATATTGTAACTGATAGCGGAAGTGAACTGACTGCGATCTCAGAAAATTTATTCATGCAGTGTAATGCCAATGAGGAATTGCCAGTTCTGAAAACACGTAAGATTAAAGTAAGAGGTCCTATTAGAAACAATGCTGCGGAAGTTACGAGACAAACAAGGTTACCTCTTTCGTGTCAATGTCAAAAGATCGAAGCCAACTTCGTGATTATACCTAAACTAACTGTAGATTTGATTATAGGTGCTGATTTTTTAAATGAGAGACGAGCGATAATAGATATGGGGAAAGGTAGTGTAACATTTGGGAATGTCACACTTCTCTTTGAGCAAAAGCTAAAATTGGAAGAAATACCAGTTATGAACAAACAATTAAGAATGACGCGAGATAAAGAGGATGAAGAATTCGAATGGTATGCACAAAAGGGGAAATCGCCTCAACTCATGTTAGAAGTCCATAAAGAAATCGACGAAAAATTGCAAGAAGTTCAAGGTATTTCGGAACACAGTAAAAGAGAATTAGAGGGTATTTTACGAGATAAAGCAGAGGTATTTTTACCTAAGACTGGCAGTATTAAACTCTTTCAGTTCAAGTTTGAAGTAAAACAGCACAAACCATTTAGAGTGCCACCCTATAAAATCCCATTAAGTTACAGGAATAAAGTATTCCAGGAGATATCTAAAATGGTAGATGACGATATTATTGAACCAGCTACCTCCACATATAACAGCCCGCTCCATATTGTACAAAAACGAGATGGGAGCATCAGGTTAGTGCTTGATTCCAGACAGATCAACACAATCATAATCACTGAGACAGATCGCCCAGAAAAGTTAGAGGAATTGATACAAAACTTCCACGATGCTAAGATATTTTCATCAATTGATTTACGGAGTTGTTTCTGGCAAACAGAGTTGGCCCCAGAATGTAGAAAATTTACTGCATTTATCGTATTCGGTAGATGTTACCAGTTTAAACGATTGCCATTTGGTTTAAACATATCATCAGCAGCGTTTATTAGGGGATTTAATACTATACTAAGTCCTGAAATTTTACAAAAATTTACTTGTTATGTTGATGATGTGATTATAGCAGAACCCTCTTGGGAACATCACAACGACACATTAAATCAATTTTTACAGATCATGAAAGAGCACGGGGTCACAGTAATTATAACAAAATCCAAATTTGGAAGGCGAGAGGTCAAATTTCTAGGACACATAATTTCCGAGAAAGGGGTAATGCCCGACCCAGAAAAACTAACGGCAATCAAAGAATTCTGTACTCCATATAATAAGAAAACTCTCAGAGGATTTCTAGGTCTCACCGGATTCTATAAAAAATTTATTTGGATCGACTCTCTCGCAACACCACGCCTATGTGCATTGACTGGAAAAACACGCCATGGGTATGGGATCAACAAGCCAATGAAGAATTTTTAAAAGTGAAAAATGCACTAACTACAGCACCGATTTTAGCACATCCTGATCTAACACAATATTTTGTGTGGCCACCGATAGCGGAAAACAGGTTTAGGAGTTGTTTTATTCCAAGAATACGAACAGGCAGGGCTAAGATCATATAGAACAATTGCATTTGCGAGTTGGGTACTCACAAAAAGCAAGAAAAACTATTCAGTCTCGGAGCTGGAAGCATAGGCCATTGTATGAGGCTTCCAACGTTTTCAATACTTCCTATTCAGAAGAAAAACAAAAGTATACACTGACCACAAAGCATTAGTATTTCTGTTATCCGCCAAACTAACTCATGGGAGGTTAGCCAGATGGATGTTAATACTACAAGAATTTGACTTCACTATTACACACATACCAGGACCAGCGAATGTATTAGCAGATGCTTTATCACGATGTCCACAGGGTGCATCCAATAACATAGGTTTGGAAGCAGCAGAAGACCAGTTTACAATGTACTATATGAAACAAGTACCTTTCGAAAACTACATTACGACAGCATTGAAAAACACAGGCAAAGAACAGGACAAGGATCCCAAAATACTAGGAATCAAACACAAGTGGAGAAGTAAGGATTTTCCAGACATTCAACAGCACTATCTCGTAAAAAAAACAATGTTTTATTTTTTAGAGGAAATGTTGCAACGAATGAATGGTTAATTTATATCCCAGATGAACTAATTAATAAGTACATATGGTATACACATTTAAGTAATGGCCACTTTGGACCAAAGAAATGCTTTTTAAAAATAAAACAAACAAGCCATTTTCCTAATATGGAAAGACGAATTAGAACAGTATTAGTCAAATGCAAAAAATGTATGAGGGCTAAACACGTCACTTTCCAAACCAAACCACCTATGTTTCCGATAATCCCTAAAAGATTAAAACAAATAGCTGCAACAGATTTGATGGGGCCCCTCCCACGCACAAAAATGGATACATTTTCATATTTGTCGCTTTGGAACTTACTCCTAAATATGTTACCTTGACACCATTAAAACAGGCAACAGGTCTTACTATAAGTAAAGCATTTAGACAAGATTTTCTCAGACAAGTAGGTCGAGTGGAACGAATAATTTCGGATAATGGCCCACAATACAAATCAGTGCAATGGCAGAACACGTTAAAACAACACAAAATAAAACCCATCTACATATCTAAGTACAAACCTAGCGTAAATCCAGCAGAACGATCTATGAAGGACACAGGCACTTTATGCCGATTATATGTAGGCAAATGACACAACACTTGGGATATATACCTTAAAGATTTTCAAGAAGTAATAAATGAAATGCCACATAGCACTACACTACTACCTGCAGTTACTGTACTTAAAACTATTGAACCCCCAAACATAACCAGAGAAAATGTTAGATTTCCTATTGTAACACGTAGACAGCACAAACAAGTCATAGCAACAGCACTCTCCAACATCAGAAAGGCAGCCATTAAAAGAAAAGAAAGAGGAGATAGAACAGCAATTAAAAGAACATTCTCAGTAGGCCAGAAAGTATTTGTAAAAACACACCATCTCTCCAGCAAACAGAAACACAAAATACATAAATTTTACGCTGCATACAAAGGACTTGTCATAATTAGCTGAATTGGTCATGATAATGCTGTGGAACTAATGAACCCAAAACAGGAAAAACCTTAGGACTTCACCATGTGAGCCATATCAAAAAGTTTGAAGATTAATTTTATTACTGGTAAATAATCAGCACAATATTTCAAGATTATGTTGCAGATAAGATCGTCAGGAGAAAGAAGAATGAAGAGAGAGGAAGGTGGGAAAAAGAAAGTAGTTTCAATAAAAACAAAAACAAAAATAACACCAATAGTACCATAGATTAAGGTGAAGGGATAAACCGTAGATAGTCTAACAGCATGAAATACTAAAATGCTATACACCACGACACTACACAAAAATAAAAAGAACAAATTTGAGGTTTCTTGTATAAGACTCAAAATATCTTAGAATTGTAACATGGAAAGGGCGCCAAGATTTGTAAAGCTTTTTAAAAAGGCATAAAACAATGTAGGTACTAGACATACATTAGATGATTATAAGTAACACTTTTTGTAAGAACCATTGTAAAAACTCCAACAAGGACGAGATGCAATGACCCACAAGTGGCAACGCGAGAAGTATCAAGAAAGAAAAGGACGTAATTAACAAGACACAATTCCTACAAGGCAGAAGCATCGAGAGAAGGGAAAGGACAGCAAGACCAACAGAGGGCCCTTGTAGAGTGGGCAATAAATCTGCCCGCTAGGCGGAACCCTGCTGGGACGGAACACAGAACGCTGAGTGCTCCAACTCAGCGGAGCGAGCAAAAAACGTCCCAACGAGAAAACCGCTTGGGCAAGCCACCACTATTAACCGGCACGCTGATGCACGAAACTGAAGAAAACGTCCACAAAGTAGAAATGACATGCCCACACAATTTATCAAACTGTTACTAAGAGGAGAACTTCAAAGCAACTAGTTATCAATAAATATTTCCATATCCTGCCCAGAGAAGAACCAAGAAGCAAGTAAGAAGCAGAGAAAAAGCAGGAAGGACAGAAGTTGAAGATTCGCAAGATTGAGACCAAGAAAGAAGATGAGTGAAGTATAGACGACATACCTTCCGAAATCCCTACCCTATTGTAAACTAGTCGTCTGCGAAGTATTACAACTAAAAACGACCGCTTTCAGCGACACATAACGATGACTTTCACACATACAAAGCCAGTAAACCACGAGATTCTGCACTCACAGCTCCATTCCATTATGGGACCTCCACAACGGCAACACACATTTGCAAAATCCAACAAGGAATGACGAACGAAGCTGTACATCAAATACTTGCCCACATCCATTTCGCTCAAGTCCATCACCTTCATGCAAAAACATTCGCCAACCTCATGCTTAAACATTCACAGGATTGTGTGAATGTGTGAAATCAAATTATGTGATGTAGGAATTTTGCAAAAGAAATGTGTGAAAAACTAAACAAGTTAAGCACACCAGACAGCTAATTAACTACAAAATAACAGTCATTGAATATGGACTTAAGTAAAAAATAGGCTATCGATAAAAATAAGTCATTAGTTCTGAAATGGACCATATAGAAAGAACAAAAGTAAGGCATAATAAAAACTAAAACTATATGCCACTTTTTTCTCCTGATAAAATAAAAGAAAACTATATTTTACTTATTTTCTTCTTATAAAAACAAGGAATAAAAAATTACCTTGTTGAATGTTTTCCCTTTTTTTAACATTTGTACCATTTGTTAGGATAATATCTCAATACTTGTGTATGTATATTTCATTGTCAAAGCAGTTCTTGGAAATAATTCTTATTTGTTAGTGTAACAATGTTGAAATGAGTGTCTAGAAAACAAAAACATTTTACTTGTACATGATATTTAGAAAATGTGTTAGGAATAGATTTTACTTAATTACTACATTTATAAAAACAATATTTCTAAGAAAATCGAAGTGAAAGACTCCTCTCTTTCGATAACAAACATCTTAAAACACAAACTTCACACTTAAATAAAGAAAGAAAATAAATAAAAATTAATAATAGCATAAAAATATTCTTCTCTTGTCATTTTTAACTATAATGTGGAAGAATATAAAAATATAAATTAGTAATACAAACTAGCATAGAACAGAATATACGGAATAATGTGGCTGAATGGTAGGCAACACAATATAGACAACGGAATAATTTTTGACTGACTTACACAATGATTCAATCATTGCCTAAATTCAGTGGAAAAATTAAGTTCGAAGGGTGGTGATATGTAAGGTGTCAGGCAAATCCAACACCTTCCATGAAAACCCTGACATAGCTCCGAATAAATCGTGACATTAAATTAACCAAAGTAATATGAGTAACGAGTGAGCAAATGGAATACCACAGACTAACACAAGAATGCCTAAATGCATGGCACACCTTTCCACCATGAGACAGACACAGCTCCGAGGGGAGAAACGAGAACAAAAGCCGAGAGCAGAACCGTGTTAAGCTGGAAGGCCCTACGATAAGGGACGGACGGACACCCACGTTGCCAGCTAACCGCTAGGACCACACCACCCACAAGTTTTAGCATGAGACTTTTTCCCGTCTCTGTTACGTTAGGACCACCCCCAGCCCATGTTAAGAGCTAGAGCCCTCCAGAAGAACAGTATAGATCTTAAGATAACACAAAGAGGGCCACACCACCCGCAAGTTTTAGCGTGAGACTTTTTCGCGTCTCTGTTACATCAGGACCACCCCCCAGCCCATGTTAAAAGATAGAGCCCTCCAGAAGAACAGTATAGATCTTACGATAACGCTAAAAGGACCACACCAGCTGCAAGTTTTAGTGTGAGACTTTTTCGCGTCTCTGTTACATTGCAAACTTTAAAAACATTGCCCCACCACAAAAAGTATAACGTTTCTCATTGGATAGACAGAATTTTTGTAGGGGTAGCTTAAGGTTAACATTGAGAGCTTGATTGGTCAGATGAAAACACAGCCAGATAGTTTTTTTTAAACCAACTTCGGTAAATTGCAGTAAGGAGAAGTCAGGAGAGAGTTGCTTCTGAGAGGGCGAGCTGGACGGAGCTGTGCTGTTCGCCGCCCCCTGACGAACACCGACAAGGTAATGAACGCACGCGATGCCGCATTTTTAAGCGCATAAAGCTTCACTCAGAACTGCAGAAGTCTCATCTGTTACATCCCCTTTTTGCGTAATACTAGTGTCGATCGTCAATTAAAGCTCATGGTGTTCACATTTGCCACTTGCAGTAAAAATCTGAAAAGCGATGATTTTTCTGTTATATAGTTATTGAGAAGCCACATCAGCCACTGTAATTTACAACAAGTTAGATAAGTAATTAATGATAATTGAGAGTCACTGTAGACCATTTTGATAGTTTTCTCTCTTGTGAAACTTAATTTAAACCTAGATTATAGATGTGATATGGCACAGGTCATCCTTCGATCCATTGTAGAACTTGGAAACCCACTCAGGGAATATTCGTTCACATTTTTGTTGAACGCAGTTGGTTTTTACCATCCTGTATTAAAACATTTCCTTTTATGAATAGTGCAATTTATAAACAATGTTTTGTGAGTAGAACAAAATTTCCAATGGTAAACTTAACTGCTTTTTCGACGTTATTTTACGAGCTAACTAAAAACAGGAATGCCTTGAACCCCTTCCACTAAATTTAGATAGTATTAAGAGTCTTTTACTGGGAGTGCAGTGGTGCTGACGCTGAAATCATTAAGTATTTGGTTATATCATAGCTAGTCTCACTGAACTCTTCTGAACTCTACATGTCATGTGTGGTCTGGCGTCTCCTTACCAGCAACAGGTCCCAGGTTCAAATTAGTCAATTCCCTAAAAAACACGCTCAGAGCGTCGTTGCGCGAAAGTGGTAGGGAGACACGGCTTAGAACAAACAGACACCACGCAGAATGTTAGACGGTGTCAAGAATGTTCCGGGAATACCACCAAGAATATTCCGAGAATACCACATTTCAGATATTATGTCTGACCACAGAGAACGCAGTGGCCAACGGCCATCACTTAACGACCGAGAGCAGAGACGTTTGGGTAAAGCAGTCAGTGCTAACAGACAAGCAACACTGGGTAAATTAACCTCAGAAATAAGGGACTACGACGAATGTATCAGTTAGGAAATTGCTGCGAAATTTGGCGTTATTGGGCTATGGCAGGAGACGATCTACTTGATAGCCTTTGCTAACAGTACGACATAGCCTGCAGGGCCTCTCCTGGGCTCGTGACCATATCGTTTGGACCCTAGACTACTGCAAAACCGTGGTTTGGTCGGATCAGCGCCGGTTTCAGTTGGTAAGAGCTGATGACATGGTTCGAGCGTGGGGCAAACTCCACGAAACCATGGACTCAAATTGTCAATAAGGCACTGTGCAAGTTGGTGGTGGCTCTATAATGGTGTGGGGTGTTTTTACATGGAATAGACTGAGTCCTCTGGTCCAGCTGAACCGCTCATTGACTGGAAATGGGTATGTTCGGCTACTTGGACTTCACGTTCGAAAATAAAGATGGAACTTCTATAGACGACAATACGTCATGTGACTGGGCCACAATTGTTCGCGATTGGTTGGGAGAACATTCTGGACACTTTGAGCGAATGATTTGGCCACCTTGATCGCCCAACATGGGACGTAATCGAGAGGTCAGTTACTGCACAAAATTCTGCACCGGCAACACTTTCGCATAGCTCAGTATTTCTGCAGGGGACTTCCGACGACTTGTTGAGTCCAAGTCATGTCGAAATGCTGAGCACGCCAAACAAAAGGAGGTCCAATAAGAAAGTAAGAGGTATCCAACAACTTTTGTCTCCTTAATGTAATTACATAAAGATAAATGTTCACCTATTTCTTTATAACACTGCTTATATGGCATAGTCGTTTCAACAAAATCTTATATTGTTGACAACGTAATGGACCCGTCTTCAAACGTCTGCCTTTAACCTGAAGATCACCACTGGCTGCTGAATCCGGTTATGGCACTCACGACATGGTCTCATAAAATCATATAAAAATTTGAACGTAATGCGAGAATGGCCACCAGAGTACGTGCTCTGGTCGACGTCTCCGTATGGGTATAGTTTTGTGAGGGATAATAAGGGGGGGGGGGTGTTGCAAGGAGGAGGTGGAACACAATGCGGAGGGGTAGCACGAAGAAGACAAAGAAGGAGACGGATTTGAGGACAGAAAAGTGAGATGGATCGCTGCATCTCTCTGGAACGGATACACTTGTCTTGTTTCCGGTTGTTAGATGCTGCTGCTCTTTTTGCACCACGTGAGCCAATGTAACTACAGTGTAATGACAAATTCTGTTTCTGTTGTTTGTTTATTACGGTTAAAGAAATGGCAATGTTGTTACAAGCAATGTGATTTTGGGCTGTATGTTTTCCATCTTTTGAAATCTAACAAAGAATATAAAAGCTTCCGTCTAATGAGTACCTTTAACTTCATAGCAGAGATGTGTTGATCTCAATAAAGGAATAAACGGGCTAAGTAGCAACGAGGATTAAACAGTACACTAGGCGATAGCACAATGGAGTCGGCGGAGCGGATGCAAAGCATTAGTTTGCCCTTGACACCAGGTCAACTAGCTAAGCGAGTGACGATGTGTAGTCCAACCCCCTGCATGGAACCGTATCATGGAATCGTATGTAGCCTGACGCCTGCGCATCCCACCCACTGTGATCTTATGTTGCTCAGTACCAGCAATTAGGTAGGCCTCTCCTTCATCCCCAACAACTTTATATTGTTTCACAACTTAATTTCAGTCGAATCTGAGTCACGAACGATGGGCTCATCCCTGAAACTTACCTTTCCTTTTATTCGGAACCTACTGCACCAACTGCATCCCATATGGACAACCCAAGCCACTTCTGCCGTCCCAGCTACCACCCCTATATCTCGGCTATCAGTTCCTTTCTCCATAGATATTTCAAACCCTTTTCTGTACAACATTCTTTCCAGTACTTCCAACATCACAATATCTACCCACAGATTGCAGGAAACCTCTCACACCAACGCCATAATAAACGGAATTCACATCACATCACTATCATCGTTGCATAATCACCTTTCTTACCCAATTAAATCATTTCATTGAGTTAAAGGATATCTTATCGAATGCCTGATGAGCGTCAATTTTGTCCGCTGCCATCACGTCATCAATAGAGTCTGTATTTTGTACCTTCAAAATGAACTATCACAGTATCGGCGGTATTTGTGGAATTTACGCAGTCACAAAAAATGGTTCAGATGGCTCTGAGCACTATGGGACATAACTGCTGAGGTCATCGGTCCCCTAGAACTTAGAACTACTTAAACCTAACTAACCTAAGGACATCACACAATCCGTTCCCGAGGCAGGATTCGAACCTGCGACCGTAGCGGTCGCGCGGATCCAGACTGCAGCGCCTAGAACCGCTCGGCCACCCAGCCGGCTACGCTGTCACATTCCCGGGACTTATTCGAATAAGGACAGAGGATCCTCCTCCCCTTCCGCCCCTCATCCCCATCCAAGAACTAGGTCAGGTCGCCTCAACGCTCACTTACACCCTTTGGTGGCAACTAGAACGCTAGCGAGAAAGATGTACACTTGTCTTGGATACATCTTCAACCTACAACCCTTAGATGTGGACACCGGTTTACTAGTCATAGGCCAAGGTGTTCTCTCTACGTTTGCTGTCTCTTGTTAGATTTTATGGGCTTCGTCATTATGGGGAAAGGGTTGCTGCTCGCTAAAAAGTAGGTGTGTTTAGTATGTTTACTCATGACTCGTGAGTGTATAATGAATTTCCAATACATGGAATTCGAATATTGAGAAAAGTGTGCCAAGGTACGTCAAAAGTATGCACACAATATCTACAAGATTTATTACAATAAAAATGTTACAATGACATCATTGTTCAACATAGTCACCCTACTTTTCAGTGAAGACTCTTGATCGTTACAAGAGTTTTCTAATGCCCTCAAAACAAAACTGTTGTGACTTGGCGAGATAGCCAAGCCACTATGAGGTAGCCGAAAGGCACGCGTTTAAGCTCACGCAGGCTGGCGTGAGGTCTGGAGCAGTTAAAGGAATTGAGTCTAGTAAAAAAAGTACGTAGCTTCTGGAATACTTAACTTTAATCCACAATTGGTGAACATTGGTCTTGTTGATACAGTATATGCGTCATTAGATACATAGCAAAGGATAATTGGCGCCTTGCTAGGTCGTAGCAAATGACGTAGTTGAAGGCTATGCTAACTATCGTTTCGGCAAATGAGAGCGTATTTTGTCAGTGAACCATCGCTAGAAAAGTCGGCTGTACAACTGAGGCGAGTGCTAGGAAGTGTCTCTAGACCTGCCGTGTGGCGGCGCTCGGTCTGCAATCACTGATAGTGGCGACACGCGGGTCCGACGTATACTAACGGACCGCGGCCGATTTAAAGGCTACCACCTACCAAGTGTGGTGTCTGGCGGTGACACCACAAAAACATTTTTGGTTGACCAGCGAGCCATGTATGTACCGTTTCTTCCACCTCTGTATTGAAAGTGAATGGACGGCTCTTGAACGAGCTTCAGGTGAACCAAACAAATCCGAGGGCGATTCATGGCTGTATATAGGATGATCCAACACCTCGATATGCGTATTCTGAAAACTCTCAACGCACAGGATGAAGTGAGGTGGTGTTGGGAGCACCGCAACTAAAATTCTGGACCAATGTAGTTTTGGAAATGTAAATTGTTTATAACGGTTTGGTAATCGCTGTATGCCATGTAATTAGTTAACTTTCTCGAACTCCTCCTTTGAATGACTATAGGTTCAGGTTGTACAATAAGTCAAAAAGAGGTACTGAAAATGTTACAAGGTCACACCAATCGCGAGTCGTTACCAGGTAGAAATGTTGCTTCTCTTCCACAAAATATTGAAAAAAAGAAACTGTTAATGTAATGGTAGTTAATATAAATATGTGTACTGGTACAGCAATAAAGGCTCAACACATTTTGATTGCGACTTAGGTTAATATATTAAAATTAGTCACAATTACAGAGAATGATTCTTACATGGTGAGATCAGGATGGCAAAAGACAAAAGCGAATAGCCAGCCATCTCCTAGCTGCCCCCGAAAAAACTGAAGACTGCGTCCTAATTTACTTGTAAAGACAAAAAGAAAATGGCTCTGAGCACTATGGGACTTAACATCTGAGGTCATCAGTCCCCTAGAACTTAGAACTACTTAAACCTAACCAACCTAATGACATCACACACATCCATGCCCGAGGCAGGATTCGAACCTGCGACCGTAGCGGTCGCGCTGTTCCAGATTGAAGCTCCAGAACCACACGGCCACTCCGGCCGGCTTGTAAGGACAATTTACACTCCTGGAAATTGAAATAAGAACACCGTGAATTCATTGTCCCAGGAAGGGGAAACTTTATTGACACATTTTTAAAAAAAAAAAAACTGCAACCAGCAGGACACAAGTGAACACTAGTGAATGCGTACCAAACACGGCAGAGTGCAGTCCGATCACGCTGGCCTACAGTTTACACCAGAGAGAGAATTCTCATTCGCCAATGATTGTTCAGGTGTGTTCGTTCCGGAGTCAACCGGGCTTTACGGAGTAATCACCCAATTCAACCTGCGTCTCGAGGAAAACTGTGAGCTGTTAATGAGAGGTTCGCAGTCGACCACAAATGATCAAGTTAAGCAGGAACATAGGCTTTTGTAGTCACTGACAATGATATTAACATATCTTGGCTCTTGGTACAACATTAGTCTTGCAGAATCTTCCGCTTATAAGATCTCGGCCTTTTCTCACATGACTTGCTGAAGGCCATGTGCTGTGTCGAGGCCATGCACCTACTAAGCAACCAACAATACAGCTGGTTACGCAGACACAGATTAGCAGGGGATATCTCTTCAGATGACAAACTAGAGATGGCTGCACTCCGCTCCGTCGCCAGGCGGCAACCCAAGGGCGTCAGAGGTCACTACAAATGTTTACTCCATTGTAGACCACATCACCGAAAGTAGTACGTGCAGTATCCAGGCTACCGGGTTATGCTCTCGCTGTTCACTCTAAGTGATCCTCCTGGGGCAGGTGCAGATTGCGAAAGCGTTCGCACAGTCAGGGTCTCATTCTGGAACCGCCACTACAACGGCGCCAATGCACAAGCTGACTCCGTCTCCGGAGCAGGACAACACCTTTCGTGGCCTGTACACGAAGTAAACGTGACCTCCGACGCCATGACCAACAACTGGACGTCGTAACATCTGTCTTTGCCTTTCATCGGTAATACGCTGGACTTAAACTTCTGGGGAACTTCTCTAGACTTTAACTTTTGCATGTCCATCCGACCTTTGACTGTGGTGTATAGAGATGGAATTTTGAAACTTTCAATTTACTTTGACATTTTCAGACCTTCAGATACTATTGTTGTTCCTTTAATATTCTAGAAGTTGCCTATTTTCAATTACTGAGTTCCAAACTAACTGCCATCGAAGAAGATTGTTTATGTGTGTTACAATATCTTCATATTCTATTTACATTTGGGTAATTTTCATGCGCCACTTATGGCAGACAAATCAACATGAATCAAGACACTCAGCTGAATGCAGCGTTTCACGACTTCTGAAAAGCATTTAACTCGACATCACACCAACTGTTCATTTATAAGGGTTCGAAAACAAAATTTATGTCTGGATTGAGATGATCTTGATAGAGAGGATGCATAACGTTATCTTGAATGGAGAAATATTAGCAGAAGTAGTGATGGAAATGGAAATTAGCGTTTGGCGTCATTGGCCGGGAGGCCCCTTGTGCAGCAGGTCCGGCCACTTTGTTGCAGGTCTTATTACATTCGAGGGCACATTGCGTGACCTGCGCACCGGATGGAGAGTAAATGATGATGAAGGCAAAACAACACCCAACCCTTAGCAGACAAAATCTCCGACCCAGCCGGGTATCGAACCAGGGCTCGTAGAACAGCCTTGCGTCACTTTGACCACTCAGCGGACAGCAGAAGTAGTGATAACTTCAGGTGTGTGGTGTGTATTAGAACCTTGTTATTTATTTTTTATATTAATCGCCAGGTAGGCAGTTTCAATAGAAACTTCGGAATTATTTAACATTATGCAACTCCAAAAATGTCCAGTCAGATTTTAATGATTTATCAAACTGATTTGCAATTTGCTTTGAACGTTTGGAACGTAAAACTGAGTTCTTCATTAAATGTAGAGACTTAATATCCTATGACTACAATACGAGTAAGTGTTAATTAAAATCAGTCGGCACACGAAACTTACTTAGTGTAGGAGTTCCCAGGGGCGTGTTATAGAATGATCTCATAACCGCATTCTTATGTAAGAGAAATCGTACACTTCGGTCCTCTGGCAGGATTCTGGGAAAATGGGGGCAGTCTACGAAGGAAAAACTTGTAAATCATTTGTGCGTCGCATCTTACAATACTGCTGAAGTATCTGGGATCGATACCAAGCAGGTCTAATAGGAGATATTTAACGTACAGTCGTGCTCGAAAGTATCCGAACGACCTGAATTGCATTTCGCCAGATTCGCATGCAACCGGCATAACGCAGCTGTCTAGCAGTCCCTCTAATCGCCCCTTGGTACAGTCGTTTGACTATTGAAAATGGTTCCAACAAGTCACCACTAGAAAACACTGCTTTGTATCGTAGTAACTCAAGATGTAAAGTAATACCACGATGCTACAAATATCAGGGAACACCTTATCACAGATAAGACTGTCCTTATATGGCTTGTAAGTTCACATTTATTACAATAAATGACATACCGGAAATGTTACCACTCTCATTATTACGTCAGATAGGTAATGTACCTCTTCAAAGTAACACACCGTACTTACTATTTAACACAAAATGACATTAAAAATTTAAGTTATTCACGAACAGCTAGTTGAGAATATGTATGAAACATCCTAGCAGATTAAAACTGTGTGCCCGACCGAGACTCGAACTCGGGACCCGCTGCAGAGTGAAAATCTCATTCTGGAAATATGTATGAACTTCAAATGACACGACGAACCGTCTCGTTCGGCATATGGCTTCAAACCCAGGTCATGCAGACTAAGCAAAAATTTCGTGACTGACGGAAACGAACAGTCATTCATGACTAGGCATTTAGAGAGTGATATACCTCGATTTTAGACAGTATCAGTGGGCAAATATCAACTTTAAATTACATAACCCAAATATTTTTAACAGACGTGAATTCCTACCCACCATCTATTGTCCCTGTTAACGAACTACGAGAGATGTTACATATTGCTTCTTCACAAGTAACTTCCTTGAAATGCCGTGAGGTAAAACTTTATGTTGGACAGGGATTCGAACCCAGAGCCTAATCGGATTGATATCGAAGCACAGTCAACTGCGACATATCGGACTTTCATGGCAGTAGCTAGATGTTTTAACTGAAATGATGAGAGGAAACATTAATTTTTTCCTTCCCAGGACTCCAACCCGGCACCTATCGCTGTTATGTAGTAGAGAAAACGAACGTTAAATATGGGTTTGTTGCACCAGCAGCGACATGTCAGCATGTTGGAACTAGAAATAATATGACGAAGAGTTTAGTGATGACTGGTATTCGAACCCCACACACATCGTTGTTGACTACACACAAAGAGACGTCGATACCGAAGTTTTCTCCACCAGCAGCTCGGAATAACATCCCTGAACTTACAGTGATCTCGCAAATGTTTCTGTGTCTCACTGGGAGTCAAAAACGTAAGATATCGGTAGTGTTGACAATGAATGAAAATACACTCCTGGAAATTCAAATAAGAACACCGTGAATTCATTGTCCCAGGAAGGGGAAACTATATTGACACATTCCTGGGGTCAGATACATCACATGCTCACACTGACAGAACCACAGGCACATAGACACAGGCAACAGAGCATGCACAATGTCGGCACTAGTACAGTGTATATCCACCTTTCGCAGCAATGCAGGCTGCTATTCTCCCATGGAGACGATCGTAGAGATGCTGGATGTAGTCCTGTGGAACGGCTTGCCATGCCATTTCCACCTGGCGCCTCAGTTGGACCAGCGTTCGTGCTGGACGTGCAGACCGCGTGAGACGACGCTTCATCCAGTCCCAAACATGCTCAATGGGGGACAGATCCGGAGATCTTGCTGGCCAGGGTAGTTGACTTACACCTTCTAGAGCACGTTGGGTGGCACGGGATACATGCGGACGTGCATTGTCCTGTTGGAACAGCAAGTTCCCTTGCCGGTCTAGGAATGGTAGAACGATGGGTTCGATGACGGTTTGGATGTACCGTGCACTATTCAGTGTCCCCTCGACGATCACCAGTGGCGTACGGCCAGTGTAGGAGATCGCTCCCCACACCATGATGCCGGGTGTTGGCCCTGTGTGCCTCGGTCGTATGCAGTCCTGATTGTGGCGCTCACCTGCACGGCGCCAAACACGCATACGACCATCATTGGCACCAAGGCAGAAGCGACTCTCATCGCTGAAGACGACATGTCTCCTTTCGTCCCTCCATTCACGCCTGTCGCGACACCACTGGAGGCGGGCTGCACGATGTTGGGGCGTGAGCGGAAGACGGCCTAACGGTGTGCGGGACCGTAGCCCAGCTTCGTGGAGACGGTTGCGAATGGTCCTCGCCGATACCCCAGGAGCAACAGTGTCCCTAATTTGCTGGGAAGTGGCGGTGCGGTCCCCTACGGCACTGCGTAGGATCCTACGGTCTTGGCGTGCATCCGTGCGTCGCTGCGGTCCGGTCCCACGTCGACGGGCACATGCACCTTCCGCCGACCACTGGCGACAACATCGATGTACTGTGGAGACCTCACGCCCCACGTGTTGAGCAATTCGGCGGTACGTCCACCCGGCCTCCCGCATGCCCACTATACGAACTCGCTCAAAGTCCGTCAACTGCACATACGGTTCACGTCCACGCTGTCGCGGCATGCTACCAGTGTTAAAGACTGCGATGGAGCTCCGTATGCCACGGCAAACTGGCTGACACTGACGGCGGCGGTGCACAAATGCTGCGCAGCTAGCGCCATTCGACGGTCAACACCGCGGTTCCTGGTGTGTCCGCTGTGCCGTGCGTGTGATCATTGCTTGTACAGCCCTCTCGCAGTGTCCGGAGCAAGTATGGTGGGTCTGACACACCGGTGTCAATGTGTTCTTTTTTCCATTTCCAGGAGTGTATATGTTAACACATGGCTCTTTGGTCTGGAATCGTTACACAAAATTTTAGACACAAAAAATTATTTTCAGAATGTCGTTTTATACCGACGATATATGAGCATATGTTGTTGTGCAAATAAAAGAGCGTCGTCTGCCAATAGACCTCGGCGGTCTTTCCGATTTGCAGACTTCAGCTTGTTGGCAAGCAAATTACAGTAACTTTGACCCTTTACTGTAGACCTCCTTCCCAGGTAATGTTCCAAAATTTACACTTGTGCGTCCCAAAAGGCTGCTGGAGCCACTTTTCCTGAAGAGCATTCACTTGAATTTCTTTCTTTGCTGGATATCTGGGGTGTTTCCATTCCATGCTTTGCCGTTTCCTCTCTGGTTCAAAGTGATGGCCGCCGTATCATTTTCAATGATGATTTGCTTGAAAAACATTTTACTTTCATTAGCCCGATAGTCCAGTAAGCGCTGACAGGTTCGCAGACAATTGTGCTCAGATTCAGCATTAAGTTGCTTTAGGACCTATCTTTCACAGGTTTTACGAACGTTGAGCCCGTTGTCGATGATATCATATGAGGAATCCCGAGACCCACGAGAAACACGGCTCCCGCTACTAGCTTTTGCCGTCGCACAAGTCGGCTTGTCCGCCGCACTTCACGAACGCTCGACTGCGTACAGGGTCCCAAGAGAAATCAGTATGTAATTGACAAGGTATTAACTTTCTCGTGTGCTGTCGAGAGTTTGGTGGAATTTAAAAATGCAGTGATGAATTACCAAACTGCTTTGAAATTGTTACTCGCTCCCCGCCGGAGACAGCTACTGGCTTCAGTCCGAAACTACGCGGCTGCTACGGTCGCAGGTTCGAATCCTGCCTCGGGCATGGATGTGTGTGATGTCCTTAGGTTAGTTAGGTTTAAGTAGTTCTAAGTCTAGGGGGGGGTGACCTTAGATGTTAAGTGCCATAGTGCTCAGAGCCATTTTAACAGCTACTGGCACTCGTAAGGCCTGCAGTGTGACGTGCTGTGACGTTGCCGCAACGGCCTGTCTTTCTCGTGGGCGTCGCAGAATCCCGACTAATGTGCACGTAGATCGGCATTTCGTCAACAGTCACTGTAGCTCACGAACTTGCTCAATATGGGTATCAACAGTCAGTGTGACTTATGTTTCTTTCTCATGCTTCATATGTTTTCAGAGGCTTTTGAATCATTGAGCTCATTGGAGAAAAAGACCCCGTATTGTGCTGAAAGTCTTCCTTGGATTTCAGCTCCTGGTACACTTTCAGGCCACAAACGAACGGCTTAGAGAACGCTGTTCTTGACTTGCCGAAATAGAGTGTGAGTCAGCTATGTTTGCCTGAGAAGAGGACAAAAAAATGGTTCAAATGGCTCTGAGCACTATGGGACTTAACTTCTGAGGTCATCAGTCCCTTAGAACTTAGAACTACTTAAACCTAACTAACCTAAGGACATCACACACATCCATGCCCGAGGCAGGATTCGAACCTGCGACCGTAGCGGTCACGCGGTTCCAGACTGTAGCGCCGAGAACCACTCGGTCATTGCGGCCTGCAAAAGAGCACAAAGCGAACCGATGTGACAGGACTGAAAACTCGCACAAACGAAGCCAATGATGCTGAGTACCAATGTTTGTCTGGGTATGTATTTATTCCAGTCTTCTGTTAGTCCATCTCCTCCTTCTACCTCCCTTTGTCTACCTCCTCCTTCACCCCCTCTCTGCCCATCTCTTCCGCTCCTTTTTCTGTCCACTTCCTCCACGCTCTCACTCTCTATCTCCTCCTGCCCCTCTCTGTCATCTGCCTCGTGTCCTCTCTATATGACCATTTCCCATTCTGCCTCCATCTGTCCACCTCTTCCCCTTCCTATCTGTCCATATGTCCTCCTTCTCCATCTCTGTCTGTCGATCTCCTCCTCCCACACTCTCTCCCCAAGTTATCACCTTCAACGCAATAGGAGAGTAGTGGTTCTTATCTGTAAAGCATTTTTTTCAGATCGTAACTAAATGTGTACCAAATTTTATTGAAATTGTTCCTTGGGTTTAGAATAAGCTTTTTGCCCTTGGATTTGTCCGCTTATACGGATGAAAAATACTGCATATTTCTCATATATTTAACATATTTCATCCGTATTCGTACACATATTTTACGTGTACGTCTAGCGAATTTCGACCTGCAGTTTTATTTTCACATAGCTAGATGTTAAGACGTTCTCATCACCCAAACTATGTTCTGCACAAAGATATAATTTTGCAGCTATGTCTAGTGGCACATGTTCGTAATGTTTGCGAAACTTTCTGTGAATAGAGATAGTCCAGTTTTTTACGCATCTCAGTGTTTATGATGTGATATCTCCTAAACTATGTGTAGTCTAATGATATATTCTATGGTATATTCACTGGAAAATGTGAATACGATACACGAAACGTGGCGAATAGCGTTAACAGGGTAGAAGTAATACACTGAAACATCATACTTGACGCTACGGTTTTTCACACCTCTCAGTATCTGAATCATACCTTGTCAGCTGTGTGTCGTAAAATGGTATTTTTTGTAGGTACATTCAGTGGCATATGTGGGTACAGCCTGCGAGAAGTGTTATGATCGAAATAGGAAATTTGGATGAGTTGTATGCTGCGGCACTTTTTCACGTATCTCAATGTTTATGAGGTCATATATCCTGAACTATATGTCGTACACTGATATAACTCTGCTGGTACATTTAATGGTATACGTGAATACCGTTGGCAAAATGTGTCGCGAATGCGATTAGTAGTAAAGAAGAAATAAATTAAAACGTCATACTTCGAATGGCAATTGTACTGTATGAACAGCGAAACTGTGGTAAGCGATACTGAGTTTTCCTTTCGTCTTTTTGTGAGCTGTGCCAGCGATAAATCATCAATTAAGAGTTTGAAATCATGTGTATAGTTTTGTTTTAAATCACCATGTATCCTCAATCTTAAATACTGGATGAAGAAAATGTAGGTATTCACGGGTCGTGGGGCACACTGCTTTTTCACCATCAGCCTCACGCCTTTGGGAGATTGGTGGTTCATCCCCCCACAGCGATTCTTTCCATTCTGTAAGTAATATATCTACGAAGTTGGGTTGAAATTCGTCAAGTAGTTCAGGAGGAAACTTGGCATATACGTACATACATAATACGTACGTGATTATATTCGTACATCTATTTTTGTGATATGTACAGCGAAGGTCTTCAAGATCGACTGGCTTAGAAGATGGCGAGTTTTCTGGGATATATGACTGTGATCCATGAAACTTTTCCGTTCCTAACGTTTCGCGCAGATCTTCGCTGGATAACTTCAGAGGTGCATGAGATATTCAGAATGTTCATGGTCTCATGAGACTCAAAGAAACCAGGAGCACCTATGAAGATGTCCATCACAGCTCTGGACGAGACGTTCGGTTCGGAAAAGTTTCATGGAGAACGGCCATACAACATGGAAGCCTCAGCAGCTGCTGAGAATAATTCATTGTTGAGGTGTGTGGTACCGTTGCCAGGAAACGGCGCCGACAGTCTGCTGTGAGCCACCGGGGTCTGCGTCCGATGCGGCCCCTCCCTACTCGCCTTCTGTCGCTGCGGCTGGGCTTGGACTCGCTGGCCACCCGCATCGGAAGTTGGGCGACTCTGCACCCGACGGCCACAAGAGTTTAGAGGTACGTTAGCCACGCGCAGTGGCCAGAGTGGAAGTCACTCGGTGAAAGTTGGCGGGAGGATGTTCATGAGTTTACTTCGGAGTGCTTGTTACTAACGTCTGCAGCGACCGATCGTCAGTCTTAATATGGCAAAGTTGCAACTGATTTTTTTTACCCAAAGATAAAACACAACAAAATTAACTAATATTTACTACGGGGACAACAAACACAAAATGTTAGCCGTTCGGTTGGATGCATTTGTCATGTTCGGAAAAAAATATACGTAGGCTTTAAGGAGAAACAGGCGTCAAAACGAAAGAAGATTGGCCAACACTGAAATGTATTTCAAACCGAACATTGAAACATGCAATTTTTATTGTGGAACGTTAATTGTGGCTATGGTCTTCAAAAATATGTAAAAATATAGTTTTCTCTATGTTACAGACGAATATACAAAGTGAGCCTCAACTCCATCGACAAAGTTTCAGAGATTGTTCAGGAACACTCTCTGAATAGTTTGGTGTAGGGAACCCATTGTCTCCGGTGACTCGTTACAGACTAACAATGTAAATTTGGTATATTTTGTTTGTTACCGCATTAACACTTGTTTTTTCGAAAATATCTTCCCAAGAGTGAAGAAACCTGTAACATGCAATAACAAAACCGTGCAACACACAACAAGGAGTAAGGCAACCACCTTAGGTCGGATGCCCAAAGTATAATGATGTGAATACTGATCTGCAGGAGCAGCCCAGCGAGCGTTGTAGTGCCGATCTAACACTGCACTGAGTGTACTCACACACGAGATGCATAATGGCTAACTCTTCATAAGTAACCCTATGCATACTACTGCAGTGTACGGCTGTAACCGCACAATTAAACTATCGGACAACGAAATACTGGACATGATCGAGCAGTACTGGACGCAAATTTGAGGCAATGAAGTAAGGAAGCCATTCCAGTTGTCAAAAGTTCGCACGGTGGGTAAATGGTAACAAGACACACAGCGTATGCTGTCGACAATTGGTGTGCACCTCTTATTTCCAGTGCAATACAGATACAAACCTAGTAACGGCAAGAATCGAAACGAAATGCAACAACTCTGTTACCAAAATACTGAGAAAGTACCTCTGAACAATCTCTGAAAGATTTTCGGTAGAGCTCTCGTTTATCCTGTATTTTGGCACTGCCTTATGCTACTTCGCGATCAAGATAGCTAGCCGGCCGCGGTGGTCTTGCGGTTCTGGTCGCTGCAGTCCGGAAACGCGGGATTGCTACGGTCCCAGGTTCGAACCCTGCCTCGGGCATGGATGTGGGTGATCTCCTTAGGTTAGTCAGTTTTAAGTAGTTATAAGTTCTAGGGGACTGATGACCTGGGATGTTAAGTCCCATAGTGCTCAGAACCATTTGAACCATTTTTGATCAAGATAGCTACCACCATTTTTGGTGAAGGATCCTGTTCCTAGTTTCCTGAATGTCATTTTCTGATTCATTGTCAGTTGTTTAAATCTTCCACCAGACAAGGATTTGAACGAGATAAAGAATTACTGATATCATAGTTGTCCCAGGCAATTTATATCTTGCGTTGATTATGGGTAAAGAACAACTCCTTTTCTCCTTTCTGAAAAAGATAGCTCCCATTAACATAGCATCTCATTCCAAACTTCAGTCTACCTAACATTACCGCCTATAATTCCTCTACAACACCCTCCTCGTATACTTTCTCGCAATGTAGGTTAGTTGGGGTCAAGAGTCACACCTAAATCAACAGCAGCCAGATGATTCATGAATAGTAAAACGGTCGTTTACATCTCAAATCATTTTGTACATGTGAATTTATCATCATTAATTTCCCTGAAAATATATATATGTTAAGGAATAGAATACTTTCAATTTCCCTTCACTTTTCAAAATATTTCTGGGCTATGAAAGATGTATGTGTTGTAAGTAAGTCTTAATATAGAAGACAACTAGAAAATATAGTTAGTAAACTAAAACTACCGGAGATCTGGCAGATTATTTACTTTAAATCCCCCTCTTAATATGTCTAGACTTTGTTCAATCGCACTCACAAACATATTTCGGATTTTTTTAACTAACAAGCTTAAGAAAAATTTAAAAAAAAATAGATTTTTCTAACGTTCAAAATTATTTTTAAAAATTTGGTAACCCACAGAATGCTAACTTCCCTATAACGTTACCACATACAAATGCCCCAACTTCTAAACCTGTCATCACTGGTCCAGCTATCTGTATTGCGTACATATTTATTAACAAAAGCATAGAAATCACAATTTATGAGTATCTACAAATTTTTTACTCGAAAATCCCATCAGAAAATTTATGAGAATAGCACAGTTATTATTTCCTTACTGTGTTGGATGTTGGTGCAATCATACACATTTTTGTGTAACGTATTACAAATTTTTCAGCAATCTGTCTATTTAGCATTTGATTTCTAGGGAAAAATAAGCACTGATACGCTAAGAGGAGTCGTCCTCTAGTTGCAACGCTCTAATGAGTTTTGCACTCATCATGTTCAGGTGAAGACAATGGGTACGAAACACACTGAAACGTTGCAACACTCGGCTGACTGCTGAAAGATTTTACCATAGAAATATGCCGAGAAAGCGTGCACTCACATATAAAATAAACATGTTGGCAACACTGTTTTTAACATTTTTCTGTTTCTTATTAACATGTCTCAACTTGCACATGACTCATTCTGCTTACAGTTTTGTGTGTGATTTGAACTTTTTGTTGGATAGATTGTCAGTGAGGAAAGAGGCCTACAGTAGTGAAAGCATGAGATCGTCAGACTATGAAAACAGGTACAGGAAAATTATGTTTACAATTAGTGTAAAACACTTCACAGTTGTTGGAAATTTGGTTGAATTATAGCAGAAGTGTCTTGGTGCTCAAGTAATCCTGTTCCATTGTGCAGGAATTTCCATAGTCTTGCGTGTATGACAACGAGCGGTGGATTGGACAAGATGCAGCTGCATCTTGCAGATGGTCTTGGAAATGCTTTCAGATGGCTTTCAGCAGTTGATCAGAGTGCTGTTCCCAATTCCCCTTTGCTGCTGTTGTTGGATTATCCTTCTACACACACAAATTCAACCTGGCTTCAAAAGTTCAAGGAGGAATGGCTGAATGAAAACAAGTGATCTCTTGATATTTTTTCAGCAATGCAGTGTAGGTTTTTGCTGTGTGAGCACCTTTGAGAAGACTTCTTACAAAGTAGTTGGAATAGATACACAGGGGAAAAATCTGGAAGTCAATTGATTGCCTATAATGACTAGATAAGTTCACAGATTTGCATTTCAAACACTGAACCAGTGTAGGCAATTGTAGTTAATGGAATATCACAAAGAAGCACTGTAAAACATTTACTTTGAGTCAGAGCTACCAATGATACATTACATTTACTCAACGTCAGTGAACATTAAAATATTTAAGTGTCTAATATATGACTGTAAATAGGTCAAGCTTAAAATTCTCAGATTTCACACCAAAAAATTGCCCTCTCTGACTCTACCTTCCATAAGTTCAATGTCCAAATAATAGCCCATGTAATTTTTGGAATATTCAGGATGAGGGTTTTGGAGAAAGTAATTTAAGAAAAATCTAAGAATTTCAGGTCTTTTCATGTTTATGAAGCAATATTTGGGTAGCTAAAGAAGTTAAGGCACAATATCACTGCTGACAGTTATCAGAGTTTCCATGTGTTTACTTCTCATGGCAATTAACGTCCTACGAATATTCACTTTTTTAAAACAATTTTAGAGTTCTTAGAAAAGCTACATATTTTCTTTTTTTGGTGCTCTAAATTAAAGATGAAAAGAAAGGTCAGAAATGTGTAAGTGTTAATCATTTCTGGCAGCGTCGTGAATAATTTTTTTGTTGAAAATAATTTCAATTCTCTATTGCTTTCAGTTTTTTAATTACAGTTTTAAAATTCTGTCTTTCGTTAAAACATTTTCACTAGTGCCTTCATTTAAAAACGTCTACAAAGTTTTAACAAATCAACAGAAAATCTACAATTTTTTTTGATAGATGAAATATTGCACTTCAACAAATATTTTTTGCAGCAAACTTTGTAACACTTGTGCGACAAGTTCACTCTTCATCTGTATGATCTGAAATGAAACTGGTCAAGACTTGTGGAAGGACCAATGGTGCAAAATTATGGAAAGACCCAAACAGCGTAGGAACTGATTTAGACCCAATCTTTACCCTTAGTATTTTGCTTCATCAGCTAACGGAACCGTCAAAGTAAGTCAGATACAATTTAGCAGCAGAAAACACGAAATATTTATTTTTATGTACAATATTCACGGATTCACAAGATGACAGGAGTTGATATGGTAGCGATCATACATAATATTTATCTCTTTCTCTCTCGTTGTGGACTACTTGGTGGATCGGTAACCCGATTCGTGTTGCAACTATTCCCACTAGTCTAACGTTTTTGACGCCGATTTAAAGCCTGAAATATACGCACAAAATTCCCACATCATTTATACGAGGTGGCTTACTTGAGATTCGCAGCCGATCTTCTTGGCTGGCTAGCTGGTTGCTCGAAAACTCTCTTGACTTCTTCTCCGTAGAACGATTCCAGTTATGGGAATATTTAAGCCTCTCTCTCTACTGGTGAAATAAGTAGATACACGAACTTTACTTTTCGTCAACCAACGGTATATTTGAACACCATACAGAATAAAATTCCCACTTTCCACATACATACATGACTTCCAGTGAGTCACTCGCTCCGTGAAATATCAGAAACAAATTTAATTACAGTTATAAAAGAGTTTGCTTAATAACCGTGACTCTACTTCACATGAATTATAAAATAGGTCTAGCCTCTAACAAGGCTGGATTAAGAGTTTTCAAGATTACTTTTTCAACTGTTCTTCTTTCACACAACAATAGTCAATGACACAGTAGGCACAGAGCTGCCTAAAACCTCCACGGTTCCTCCTCTAAACATCTATGGATTGCTCGACAAGTATATGTCGGTGCCGTTCGACCACCGTGTCTATTTTCTTTCCGCGACTGACTTTGAACCTGCACACACAAACATGTGACGCGCAGTAGGTAGGATTTTACCATCCCACTATGGAAAATGTAACATGGTGCTATATGTCATACACCCACTGGGCAACACATGATGCATCGTGATTACGCGCTGGGTGAATGGGTGATCCTGTGAAACGACAGAGAAATACGTTCTCTTGTCTTCCATTGACTGTCCACTGTAGGCTATTATTAAGAAGCGTTGCCTTTCCTGGCCTCTGACGGGAATTCGAAGAGACCAAGAGGTTACGTCAGTTCTAAGACTGAGGGTCAACTTGAACAGGAAGACATAGGGTACATAGTGCTCAGTGCCCCGAGGAATTGTGATGGGTCCTCTCTCATTCACCATACACAGAACTGACCTGAAGGTCAGGGTGGGCAGCAGTCTGCAGGTGTTTGCTGACGACGCCTGTGGTGTACGGAATGACGTCGTCGTTGAGTGATTGTATAAGAATATAAGATGGCTTAGACAAAATTTCTAGATGGTGCGATCAATGGTGGGTTGCCCTATAAGTAGAAAAATGTTAAATTAATGCAGATGAATGGAAGAAACTAACCCATAATATACGAATATAGCATCATCAGTGTGCTGCTTGACACAGTTAAATCGATTAAATATGTAGACGTAACGTTGCAAATCGATATGAAATGGAACGAGCCCGTAAGGGCGGCAGCAGTGAAGACAATTGGTTGACTTCTGTTTACAGAGAGAGATTTTGAAAAGCGATTCTTGAATACCTCTCGAGTGTTTGGGATTTCCACCAGGCCGAATTAAAGGCAGATTTATCTCTGATAGGCTCGATCAGCACGCAGATATGGTAGAGATCCTCTGTAAACTCAAATGGAAGTCCCTGGAGGCAGATGACTCTCTTTTCGCGAATCACTACACCATGCAAAAAGATTTTTTTTAACTTTATTTACTGTTGTTTCTGACGCAGTATATAAACATAATTTTGCATGTGGGGTATTGCTTCTAGGGACATGGCATCGACTTTCTTAAGATTAGGAAAATGCATTTATTTTGGTCAGTGAATTTCCGTCTTCAAATACCAATGAAAAGAAATCAAAGACATTCTTCAATTCAACCTTTGAAAAACGGGGCAATGCAGTAAATATATATGACAACTGTGTTAAAGTACATGAAAATGTTTACGTCTCACGTACAGTGTGATTAAAAATTTGTTTCCATCCTACTTTTCCTACCGTAAATTACATCCCTCCCCAGATGTAATAACCAAGCGTTTGCTCATTATACTTTCTCTAGAAGCTTCTTTCAAACCATTATAAATCCTGATATAGGCTCTCATCCTGTTCCTCTGAAAATGCAAACGACCCTCTACTACATCTCTGAAATTGTACACCCTGTGATTCCATAAGAAACCGTTCACTACATACCGGAAGCTCTTCCAGGCCTTTCTTTGAATAGTGGAAACTCTCTGATGAATATATCATCAGGAACTAATTTTTTCTCTTGGAGGTCCACAAATATTCTACCCTTTATCTTAGGCTCTAAGAAGTTGGGAAACACATTCTGGGGGTACTTCATTGGGTCCGATGTTGCATCTAACGCGTTTACAAAATGTCTGGAGAGTCCAAGCTTAATAAGGAGGCGAGGCTTTAGAATCTTATCCTGCCTGACAAATGGTTCCCACTTCATCTTTTTCTGGCCAACCACTCATGCCGTTCTCAGTGAGCACTCAACAGTCTCAGAATATCAATCTGTATCACTGCCATACTAAAGACAGAGAAACCAGGCTTTCTTCATGTTTCCTCCCTGTAATTCCGTCAAAAATTTAATCATCTTGAAATCAACAATTACATCCCACTGATGTTCAACGCATTGTATCACCCGAGGGAATTGCTGAACATCTGAGTAATTTTACTTTAGGAAAATGAGCGATTGAACTTAGGGGTACTTGTTTCCATTACGGAATAGAACAGCTTTCAGACGCTTGTAGGAGATATAAATGAAGAGTCGATAGTCCTTTGGATCATAGTTAAACCGTATTTCTTTGAAAAAGCCCGCACCTTATGGCATCAGAACAGTTTGTCTGCCAGACTGAAGTATTCTGAGAAAATTTCATAGTGTTTCCTCTGGCTGGATATCTTGCGACTTTTACGTAATAGGTTACACTGCTTTAGTATCGATGTTACAACTTCTGCATAAGATTTTGTAAGTTCTAGATCCCTGATCAAGTAATTTGACACATTTTGCGTGGGGCAGTGACGTGTACCAACTTCATCCTATGAGAATTCTTCTCTGCGGTCGATTTCGTCATTTGATTCACTGCTGCTATTTTCATCCTGATTCAGTACTGGAGGCAAAGTGATAGGAAGACCCTCACAGTGTGGAACGTGCCTAAGAGATGATGGCGAGTCTTGATATTCAAAAACATTGGTTTTCTTGCCCTTTTTAACGATAAGACTAGTCAAATCACTGAAATATCGGTTGCAGGAGTAATCTTTTGGTTCTTGCCAAATTTAATTTTTCTGCTTTCTCCTCTATACCAGGTTTCTAGAGAGTATATACAACATCCACACACAACACGTGGTCCCCAGTTCTTGTCTTGGTGTCCCACAGGGATACCAAAACAAGACCTGTATACTGAGAAGAAGTTGATAACATCCTTTATTCTATGCACTACTGCTTCCAAGGAAGACGCCACACACGTGACAAAAACAGTCTGGATGATATTTACAACAACGAGAAGGTGCCAGTATTCAGCAATAATGTGAATCTGAAACAGATAATACATGTTTGAACGATTATTCATACCATAAATAAGGTGTTCTTAGCTAATATAATTTTAACCAATTGGTTTCATGTAATTACACATAAAGAACAATGAACCAATTATATAAAACTTAGATTATTTAGTGTATTTAAGTTGTGATCTCATTCATCCAAAACAAGCATAAAATTCCCTTAGACAAGCAGAATGTTTTGTTTTGTTACGTAGTGAGCCATAGAGAAAATTTAAAGAACCGAAATTTTAGCTGAGAGCACAACGATTATACTATTGCCAAGGAACATGGCGTCGTACGGTGGCATACTGACACTTGTTTTTCCTTTTCTCTATTTGCGAATGGAATAGGGAAGGTAAACGGTTGTTGGTGGTAAAAGGTACAGCTGGCATGCACCGTACGATATTTGCAGGACATTTATGGAGATGTAGATGTTTTACAACCGTGAATTGTACAGTAACAAAAGAAGACCAAAAGGTCCAGATAAGAAACAATAAAAACTGACCACAAATAAACGGTATACACGCTGGAACACAATACAGAACAGACCGCAGAGAATATGATAGAGGCGGAAGCACTTTTACAGTGGGGCGTAATGTTGTTGTAGCACAGTAGACTGATTTTACGTGGGAAGTGAGGTAGCATTACGTATAAGAGCTTCACATGCTGATAGATGTGGTGCAATTTCATGGTTTAATGTACTGCATGTAGATTATCTTCAAGACGTTACAAATGAGGACGACCTTATATACTGAAGGCAGTCAAATGACAACGAACCAGATGGAAAAAAGTAAGTAGACATGTCATTATTTCAGGCATAATTAATATACACCATGTGATCAAAAGTAGTTTTTCATATCGGGTGCATTGTGCTGCCGCCTACTGCCAGGTACGCCATATCAGCGACCTCAGTAGTCATTAGACATCGTGAGAGAGCAGAATGGGGCACGCCGCGGAACTCACGGACTTCAAACGTGGTCAGATGATTGGATGTCACTTGCGTCATACGTCTGTAGGCGAGATTTCCACCCTTCTAAACATCCCTAGGTCCACCGTTTCTACTGTGATAGTGAAGTGGAAACGTGAAGGGACTCGTACAGCACAAAAGCGCATAGGCCGACCTCGTCTGTTGACTGACAGAGACCGCCGACAGTTGAAGAGGGTCTTTATGAGTAATAGGCAGACATCTATCCAGAACATCACACTATAGTTCCAAACTGCTTCAGGATCCACTGCAGATACTATGAAGCTTGGATTTCATGGTCGAGCGGCGGCTCATAAGCCACACATCAAGCCGGTAAATGTCAAACGACGCCTCGCTTGATGTAAGGAGCGTAAACATTGGACGATTGAACAGTGAAAAAACGTTGTGTGCAGTGACGAATCACGGTACACAATGTGGCATTCCTATGGCACGGTGTGGATATGGTGAATGCTTGGTGAACCTCATCTGCGAGCGTGTGTAGTGCCAACAGTAAAATTCGGAGGCGGTGGTGTTATGATGTGGTCGTGTTTTTCATTGAGGGGCTTTACACCACTTGTTTAGCATGGCTCTGTCACAGCACATGCCTACACTGATGTTTCAATCACCTTCTTGCTTCCCACTGTTGAATAGAAATTCGGATGTGGCGGCTGCATCTTTCAACACGTTCGAGTACCTGTTCATAATGCCTGTGGCGTAGTGGTTACACGTCCATAACATCCCTATAATGGATTGGCCTGCACAGAATCATGACCTGAACCCTACAGAATACCTTTGGGATGTTTTGGAACGCCGACTTCGTGCCAGGCCTCACCGACCGACAACGATAATTCTCCTCAGTGAAGCGCACCGTGAGGAATGGGCTGCCGTTGCCAAAGAAACGTTCCAGCACCTGACAGAATATATGCCTGCGAGAGTGAAAGCTGTAATCAAGTCTTAGGGTTGGCCAACACCATATTGATTTCCAACATTACCGATGGAGGGGGCCACGTACTTGTAAGTAATTTTTAGCCAGGTGCCCAGGAACTTTTGATCATGTAGTGTATATTTCTTTTGCATCTCAGAAGCTAAAGGTGGTAAACTAAAATTTCTTTTATTGAATAACATGTGGTGATATGTATAAGCTTTTTCTAACAGTCTTCTAGATTAGTTCTGCTGTGTCAGACGTATTATTTCCTCTGGTGAATGATCAAAGATACTGGGTGCAGCGGATTTGAATGATTTAAGAGTTAATATCAGTTTGTATGAAGAGTAATATTAAGGTCTTCCTTTCTTCTGAATTGGAAATTACGAAGACTGAAGTACCATAATCGGATGGTATGTGCTACCTAAAGGGAATAACATTGACCTTCAGATTGCCTTGCTCTTACCATAGCCTCTCCATTGTCTCGTAACACCTCCTATCGAGGAGACGACGCCTTGATTTAGTGAAAAATCAACATAGGTGAAAGGGGTTGGCGGGAATTATGCAGAATATTTCAACTGAGCCATTACAGAGATAACATTTATTCTATATAACTGCTTACTGTGAGACAAGACGGTCAGTGCCTTCATGGAAAGCTTTGCGGCTGTCTACGGAACCATGGTTGTACCTAGGCGTGCTCCTCTTCGTCGGAAACACAATGTTGGCCACGAATGTCAAGACTCCAAAAATATGGAAACAACATGGGACGGCGCCTGTATGAAGGATCTGTAAGGACTGTACAGCGAAAGTTTTGCAGCCCATATTTTTCCATCCTTGAGTCGACTATGTTGCGGGTGTTTCACTGGGAAGTGAGTCCACATGTTACCAAGACTGTTTGCATTACCCTGCAAAAGATTCGCGGGGAAGTCCTTACACATCCTTTATGCTGTCGAGATTTCCACATTCTTGGAGCGCTAAAGAAGACCTTCTTAGCTCTTGATTTGTTTCGGATGAAGAGGTACACTCCGGAGTACAAACATGGTTCCATAGAAAACTGCGAACATTTTTCCGTTATAGCATTGACGTTCTCGTCCTACAGTGGAACAAATGTGTTAACAGTTACAGCGATAACTTTTGAAATTAGAAACGGTTTACTTACTTTTTTCTTCTGTCTCGTTTACGTTTGACAGCACCTTACACGATATATACATGATGCAGTATGTGCTGTGCACATTTGCAGTGCGACTAAAAAAAAATAGACAGTTGAATTCAGACAGGTTTACAGTAGGATTTGACGTTAATTCATTCTGTCTCGTCTTCACTGATTCATTAGTACCACACATCACAATGAAATGGGAACAGTCCTTTTACAGTCTGTTTAATAATTAGTTTTTAAAGAAAGCTGCCGCTGACAGTATACAGACGAGCTTGTACGGGAGAAGAAAATGATTGATAAATAAAAATAAATACATATTTCATCTCAGAAGCTAAAGGTAGTAAACAAAAATTTCTTTTATTGAACAGAATGCGGTAACACGAATAAACTTTGTCAGATATTGTTCAAGTTCAATTCTGCTACGTGTCAGACGTTTTATTTCTCAGGTGAGTGATCTAAGATACTGAAAGCAGCAGATTTTAACGATTTAAGAGTTAATACCAGTTTTTATGAAGAGTAATATTAAGGTCATCTTTTAATCTGGTGTCGCAATTATGAACACTGAAGTATCATAATCGGATGGTAGGTGTTACTAAAGGGAATAACATTGGCCTTCAGATTGCCCAGCACTTACCGTGGCATCTCCATTGTCTCGTAACCCCTCCTGCCGAGGACACGACGCCTTGATTTAGCGAAAAATCAACATATGCGAAAGGGGTTGGCAGGAGCTATACAGAATATTTCAACTGAGCCATAACAGAGATAGCATTTATTCTATATAACCCCATAAACGGTTAATTACACGAATAAATAACGGCCGGCCAATGTGGCCGAGCGGTTCTAGGCGCTTCAGTCTGGAACCGCGCGACTGCTACGGTCGCAGGTTCGAATCCCACCTCGGGCATGGATCTATGTGAGGTCCTTAGGTTAGTCAGGTTTAAGTAGTTTTAAGTTCTAAGGGCTGATGACCTGAGATGTTAAGTCCCATAGTGCTCAGAGCCAATAAATAACGATGGATAGTACTCTCACGATCGCCTGATCTAGGTCGAAAGTAGGAGAGTACATTACCTAGCATGGTGACAACAGTTCTTGGTATAAAGGGTACCCATCTGACAGATTCTCCTTTGTGTGCGACGTTGAACTCATTGGATAACAAAGACAACTGGTTGGCCAGCGAAACGGTTTAAGATATATGGATCTGTATCAGACAGAATTAAGCAAAGATCTGTAGCAATTCGCGCAACGTCCAAACACCTGCTTGATTCCTCAGCCAAGATATGTGCCCCTCCCAAACACGGAAAAAAAGAAAAAAAAACACATTTAATTCGTTGAAAGGATTAACTGTACACTACCAACTGAAAAAAGAAGATAAAACAAGGAGGAGTTTCGGTCTATCTAGCACCTGAGCATACATGATCATGTGAAGAAGACATTATAGTTTTTAATCAGGATCTTGGGTAAAAAGGAGAACCGAGATGCTTATCGCAATCAGAAAGGAAATGAGAAGAAGTAATCACCACCCATGTTTAGGAAAAAGATGCTCTGGTACAGGCTGAATTTACCCACGACGTAAATTTTGTGTTTTATTTTCCTCCTTATTCTCACCATTTTTATCAAAGTGAAGATATTGTCTGGAACATAAATTTAGAAATTTTTTACACTTTCTTAAAAGGGTGAGTAAGAAATTTTATGTTCTACATCGAGTATTGTTGTATTTGTCTCTTTAAAACGTAGAGTAGGGAATTTATGACTTACATCAAAATGGAAGTTTTTATTGTGTCATGTCAACATACAAAGATAAGACCTATTCTGTTAACACGTAGTTAACAAGCAACTAATAAACAACTTTCCTATTCCTTTTTTTTTCTTTCTTACAAGAGGCTGCATTATTTTGGACATCTTGGCCGATTTCCAGGACATACTACAGTTTTCCTGGTACCAGATGAAGCCCACCTCGATGTAGGAGAATATTGGAGAACGGATGGATGGGCTGTAAGAAGTGGTGGAGAACCGAGAAGAAAGCATTAAAAAAACAAACAAGAAGAAGTATTTATCGTCGCTGTCTCTACATCAGAGGGTCCTTTATTCGATTTCCAGTCGGATCCGAGATTTTCTTCGTTCGAAGAATTTTCATCACAAAATTTACAAGTCACATAAGTTACGCCAAAGTAAAAAACTTGCGTTAGGTGGCTGAAAAACACCGTACGGCGTCTACCGGCCTGTAGTGACATATGATCATATCATTTTACTGATACGAATTACTTACAGAACAGTGCTACCAGCAGCTGACCTGGAGCAGACTGATTAGGTTCACACAGAAATGAGCGAACACGCGACTCGGTATTGACTTTAGGACTTATTTTAGAAGGTAGACTCAAGAATGGCAGACTTAAAGGGAGGAGAGAAATATGTGGAACCACTGCGAAAAGTGCATGCTCCAACATAATGTAGTTCCTAGTCAAGCCTGAAGGTTCCACTGTTGTATTTGAACACGAACTGTGCCTGTGCAATGCCCTCAACACATTCAAAGTGTCAGCGTAATGAGAACAGTGTTCTGTATAAGTGCATTATGCCGGAGCTAAGTGAATTCGAACATGGGAAAATTGATGGTGCTCGTATGGCGGAAGCTTCTATAACCAAGTTAGCCGAAGTTTTTGGTGTTTCAAGAGGCATCGTATAGAATCGGACGAAAGTTTTTGTTGAGTGAGTGTGGCAAAATAAGAGGAAGACAGCTGCAAAAGTCATTGAACAACTGAATGTAGCATTCCCACGCGAACCCTGTCAGCAGCAAAATGGCAAGAAGGGAACTCTATAAACAGGCAGTTTCAGAGCTAGCTGATATTCCAGGAACATTTATTAGTGATGCAAGTGCCCGTAAGGGGGAAACCTAGTGTCGAAGCCATAAAAGCAGGACCAATGGGCAATAAAACAATGTAGTTTTTACGCTGTTTCAGTGGCAGAGTTTACATTTCAAAAGTGAAATGTGACGTGGGTTCGGTGAAAATATGGGCAGGCTTATCAAGGTATTCCGTGGGTCCCATGGTTACTCTGCAAGGTTGCGTTTTTGCCAGGGATTATGTGCCCATTTTGACTGATGAGGTACGTGCCATGGCAGAACGTTCGTTACCCAGTGGTGATGATATGTTCCAACATAACAGGGCCACTGTTCACGGAGCTGGCATCATCCTGATTTCGTGAGCACGAGGATGAATTGTCACATGTCTCGCCAAAGTCGACGGATATAAATACACTACTGGATATTAAAATTGCTACACCAAGAAGAAATGCAGATGATAAACGGGTATTCATTGGACAAATATATTATACTAGAACTGACATGTGATTACATTTTCACACGATTTGGGTGCATAGATCCTGAGAAATCAGTACCCAGAACAACCACTTCTGGCCGTAATAACGGCCTAGATATGCCTGGGAATTGAGTCAAACAGAGCTTGGATGGCGTGTACAGGTACAGCTGGCCATGCACCTCCAATACGATACCACAGTTCATCAAGAGTAGTGGTTCGCGTATTGTAACGAGCCAGTTGCTCGGACACCATTGGCCAGACGTTTTCAGTTGGTGAGAGATCAGGAGAATGTGCTGGCCAGGGCAGCAGTCGAACATTTTCTGTACCCAGAAAGGCCCGTACGGGACCTGCAACATGCGGTCGTGCATTATCCTTCTCAAATATAGTGTTTCGCAGGGATCGAATGAAGGGTAAAGCAGGGGTCGTAACACATCTGAAATGTAACGTCCACTCTTCAAAGTGCCGTCAATGCGAACAGGAGGTGACCGAGACGTGATGGCATCCCATACCATCACGCCAGGTGATACGCCAGTATGGCGATGACAAATACACGCTTCCAATGTGCGTTCACCGCGGTGTCGACAAACACGGATGCGACCATCATGATGCTGTAAACACAACCTGGATTCATCCGAAAAAATGACATTTTGCCATTCGTGCACCCAGGTTCGTCGTTGAGTACACCATCGCAGACGCTCCTGTCTGTGATGCAGCCTCAAGGGTAACCGCAGCCATGGTCTCCGAGCTGATAGTTCATGCTGCTGCAAACGTCGTCGAACTCTTCGTGCAGATGGTTGTTGTCGTGCAAACGTCCCCATCTGTTGACTCAGGGATCGAGACGTGGCTGCACGATCCGTTACAGCCATGCAGGTAAGACGCCTGTCATCTAGACTGCTAGTGATACGAGGCCGTTGGGATCCAGAACGGCGTTCCGTATTACTCTCCTGAACTCAGCGATTCCATATTCTGCTAACAGTCATTGGATCTCCACGAACGCGAGCAGCAATGTCGCGATACGATAGACCACAATCGCGATAGGCTACAATCCGACACTTACCAAAGTCGGAATCGAGATGGTACGCATTTCTCCTCCTTACACGAGGCATCACAACAACGTTTCACGAGGCAACGCCGGTCAACTGCTGTTTGTGTATGAGAAATAGATTGGAAGCTTTCCGCATGTCAGCACGTTGTAGGTGTCGCCACCGGCGCCAACCTTGTTTGAATGCTCTGAAAAGCTAATCACTTCCATATCACAGCATCTTCTTCCTGTCGGTTAAATTTCGTGTCTGTGGCACGTCATCTTCGTGGTGTAGCAATTTCAATGGCCAGTAGTGTATTATTGAGATTTCGTGATCTACATTGGAGCAAGAGGAACGTGATCGCTATACTGTTCCGTCATCGTCACCTGAACGTTCCGCTGTCCTGCTGGTTGGAAGATACAAGATTCACTACAAAAACAGAACGATCTGTATTTATTCATTCAGAGACGACTGGAAAGCCGGCCGGGGTGACCGAGCGGTTCTAGGCGCTACAGTCTGGAACCGCGCGACCGTTGCGGTCGCAGGTTCGAATCCTGCCTGGGGCATGGATGTGTGTGATGTCCTTAGTTTAGTTAGGTTTAAGTAGTTCTACGTTCTAGGGGACTGATGACCTCAGAAGCTAACTCCCATAGTGCTCAAAGCCATTTCAACCATTTTTGAACGACTGGAAGTTGCATTAAATGCCAACGGTTTCTTATACCGCATTAGGCACAGTAACGTGCTGTGACCTCTGTGTTTGCATATTTTGTCTCAGCCTGTACTTTTATAGCATATGTCATTCAGGTTAAATGTGCGAAACAGCTGAATGGAATACACTCTTCGACATTCTGAAGTTTGTAGGAATACAATACAGGAAGAAGATTTCCACTACTAGTACCGGAAACCAGACTATAGTATGAATATCGAGGGATATGAAAGGGAAGAAGTTTTCGGGATATGAGAGCGACTGTGCTGCAGTATATTCCAGATATTATTCAGTCTGTACATTGAGCAACAAGCTGAGAATATCACTAAGTAGAAATCTGAAAGTGCATGTATTTGACGCAAGCCGGTGGCATTGTGATTCTGTCAGAGACGGCAAAAGTCTTCGAAGAGCAGTTAACCGGTATGGATACTACGAGGGGGAGTTGGAAAATAAGCCTCCTCTGGCGACTATAGGCAGAGTTGTGTGATGTGGGTGAAAGACGACACGGCAGGTGAACGCGCACGTGCAAGACACCGATACACCATCGGATAGAAGTCGACCGCGATCAAGCAGATGGCGCTGTCGTAGTGCATGCGCATGGCGGAGGCCAGCCGCTCAGTCTTTTCCCGGAGCTATGGAGAGAAGGTGCGTTTGGAGTCGTTGTCACAGGCCGAAGTGAGCGTTGTTATCCGCTATGAATGGGCACGTGGAGCATCAGAAATTCATAACCGCCTTGTTGGGGTGTATGGGTCAGGTGTGATGTCGAGGCAGTTGGTGCGGAGATGGTGCCAGCAATTCCGTGATGGACGTCAGCATGTGCAGGACATTCAGACACCTGGACGGACGCGCAAGGCCACTACAGATGCAAATTTCAGGAAGGTGGATGACGTGATTAAAGCGAACCGGCGTATCACCATCGAAGGAGTAGCGGCAGAACTTGGAATCGGACATGAGCGAGCTCACAAGATCATCTACGACATTCTTCGATACAGGAAGGTTTCAGCAAGATGGATGCCCCGCCAACTGACCCCTACACACATGGAACAACGCATGGAGTTCAGCCTGGAACAGCTCGTCCGTTACCATGAATCTGGCAATGACTTTCTCTTTCGGATTGTGACGGGGGATGAAACGTGGGTCCTCCACTACAAGCCCTAATCGAAGGCCGCATCCTTGGAATGGAAACATCCGTCATCACCTGTCCGAAAAAAGTTCAAAAGCACTCCGCCTGCAGTTGATGTGCTACTCACCGTTTTCTGGGACGCTAAAGGAGTTCTGCTGCTGGACTTTCTGGAAGATGCAACCATCAATGCTGCGCGGTACTGTGCCACTCTGTCGAAATTGAAAGAGGTGATTCGAAAAAGCGGCTTGCCCTTCTCAGATCAGGCGTTATGCTGTTGGATGACAATGCGAGACCACACACGGCGAGGGCAAAGCAAAACCATATTGCAACTCTTGGTTGGGAGCGCCTACGCCATCAGCCTTACAGTCCGGATCTCGCAACAAGTGACTTACATCTGTTTCCTGCTTTGAAGAAGACTCTCGGCGGAAGGCGCTTTGGCAGCAATGCTGAGGTCAAACAAGCTGTTCAACGCTTCTTCCGTATGCTACCACCTGATCCTTTTCTGGAAGGGTCTTTAAAGCTCATAAAGCGGTATGACAACTGTCTCAATGTACTTGGAAATTATCTAGAAAAATAAATATATCTCTTATCTTTAATGTCTCATTTTTTTCCTTTCACAGACAACTCTGACCACAGTCGAGAGGGGAAACCTATTTTCCAACTCCCTATTGTATATTGAGAAGTGGTTGTAAGGTGAATGTCTACAGAACTAGGTTATACAGTAAAGTGGAGAAAGTCTTGCGATAGCGATATGCACATATACAAACGGCTGTAGTATCCCGTACACAAGGTATAGACGGCAGGGCATTGGCAGAACTGTGTTTCGTACTCAGATGATTCATATGAAAAGGTCTCCGACGTCTTTATGGCCGCACGATGTCAATTAACAGACTTTGAACGCGTAATGGTAGTTAGGCGCATGGGACTTACCGTTTCGGAAATCATTAGGGAATTCAGTATTCTGCGACCCACAGTGTCAAGAATGTACCGAGAACACCAAATTTCAGGCATTGCCTCTCACCAAGGGCAACGCAGTGCGAGAGACGGCCCTGACTTAACGACAAAGAGCAGCGGAGTTTCCTCAGAGCTGTCAGTGCTAACAGACAAGCAATACTGCTTGAAATAACCGCAGATGTCAATGTGGGATGTACGACGAACGTGCTTGTTAGGACAGTGTGGAGAAATTTGGCGTTAAGGGGCTGCGACAGCAGACGGCCGACGTGAGTGCCTTTTTCAACAACACGACATCGGCTGCAGCGCCTCTTCTGGGCTCGTGAACAAAGTGGCTGGCCCCTAGACGACTGGAAAACCGTGCCCTGGTCAGATTTGTCAGGATTTCAATTGGTAAGAGCTGCTGGTAAGGTTCGAGTATGGCGCAGACAACACAAAGCCATAAACCCAAGTTGTCAATGAGGCACTGTGCAAGCTGGTGATGGCTCGGGAATGGTGCAGGCAGTGTTTATACGGAACGGACTGTGTCCTCTGGTCCAACTGAATCGATCATTGACTAGAAATGGTTATGTTCGGCTAGCTGGAGATAATCTGCAGCCATTCATGGACTTCACTTTCCCAAACAACAATGAAATTATTGTGGATGATAATGCGCTATGACACTGGGCCACATTTGTTAGCGATCGTTTTATAGAACATTCTGGACAAATCGAGCCAATGATTTGGCCACTCACATCGCCTGATACGAATCCCATCGATCATTTATGGGACATAATCGAGAGGTCAGTCTGTGTAGAAAATCCTTCACCGGCAACACTTCCTCAATTATGGACGGCTATAGAGGTAGCATGGCTCACTATTTCTGGAGTAGACTTACTACAACTTATTGAGCCCATGATACATCGAGTTGCTGCGCTACACGGTAGTAAGTCCGACACGCTATTAGGAGCTATCCCTTGACTTCTGTGATCTCTGTGTAAGGTGAACATCTAAAAATCTAAAACAGTGACAAAAGAATGTAGTCGAATAACATCAAGCGACGCTGAGGGAAATGAGACACTAAAAGTATTATTACAATTTTGTTATTCACTCTGAAAAATAATTGACGATGATAGATTTACAGAAGATATAAGACGCAGACTTACAAAATGAAAATAACAAATACTATATTACAGCGCCTGTGTTGTTAAGAAGAACGGTGGAATATTTATTCGGACATGCATGGACGTCCGGAGAAACAGGCCCTTTGGCGAATACAGCCATTACGAAACATCATCTGTATAAGGGAATGATGACAATGAGAATTTGTGACGGACCAAGACTCGAAACCGTATGTCCTGATTTACGCCAGTGTTCGCCTTAACCACATTGGTTATTCGTGCATAGCTCACAGCCATACCTAAACTTCCATATGGAGTAGTTCCAGAGTCACAACCTGTACTCGTACACACATTGTGTAATTCCCGTACAGGGGAAATCATTTTAATTGAAAATTACTGCCTGGTATCAGCAGAACGCATGTTCGAAAGGACATTGTATTTGTTTTTCTTAACAAAACAGGCACTGGAATATCGATTTATACACCGATACATGTTAAAATGTCTTCCCATGTACGGGAATTACATAGTGCATGTACGAGTACAGGTTGTGACGCTGGAACTATGACATACGGATGATCAGTGCTGGCTGTGATTCGTGCACGGGTAGCCAAAACGTTTAAGGCTACAACTTGCGTGAGTTGGGAAAGCCGACTCCGTCTCCCGATCCGGCACAAACTTTCATTGTCATCACAGTTTTACACTGCTGATAACTGTCCGTATGCGTAACTGTGAACACCTTTTGCATAAAGAATTTATTGACATCGAATCTGTTTATATTACAAAGTTCCTTACCACATATTTCTGTCTGTATTTTACGGCCAATCTCAGGAATTTGAATTTCTTACGGTTTCACTATTGGACAAACTGTATCATGAGGGGAGGTTTGCGTGCATCACTACGTATTGTATACAAGTCGTTCGGCTGTAGATACTTTGTGCTACCCGTGAGAAGCCGAGTCGGACGGCTAGTATAAACATAAATATTAGGCTATCTTCGTTGGAAGTATCTACCTATACTGTAGCGTTATATTGGGGGTAAAACGTGATCGACGGTCAATACGGTGAAGAAGAGAACAGAAGCTTTCGAAATGATGAGGCATAGAAGAACGCCGAAAATTAGACGAGTAGATTCGCATGACTAATAAATAGTAACTAAACTAATATAGGGGAACTAAATCAAATGAAAAAAAAGGAATGTTGCACCTCTTGACAAAAGAAGGAACTGTTTCAAGGAACACGTACTGAGGCAAACATGAATCGTCAGGTTTGTTGTAGGGGGAAACCACGGCTTGACTACTTTAAGTAAGTTGAAACAGATGTATGTTGCAATAGTTATGCAGAGATGAAGAGGCCTAAACAAGTCACATTAGCTGGGAAAGCTACTTCAAACCAATATTCGGACTGAAAACATAAACAGCAACTTCATAATTTTATACTATTGCATTCAAAAGATTTTATGGTAGGTCTCAGTGTGCTGAACTGTATATAAATGCAAAAGAGGCACCTTGTTGACCGTATTATGTACTTTACTGCACGTGGACGCTAAAATACACTTAGCAAAAGAGGCACCTTGTTGACCGTATTATGTACTTTACTGCACGTGGACGCTAAAATACACTTAACGTGATATGTCTAGATTCAAGCTGTATATAAAGATCGCAATGAACCAAATACATACAAAAATTCCGGCTGCTGTGGCCGAGCCATTGTAGGCGCTTCAGTCCGGAATCGCGCGACCGCTATGGTCGCTGGTTTGAATCCTGTCTCGGGCATGGCGGTGTGTTATGTCCTTAGGTTAGTTAGATTTAAGTAGTTCTAAGTTCTAGGGGACTGACGACCTCAACAGTTAAGTCCCATAGTGCTCGGAGACATTTGAACCCTTTTACATACAAAAAAAATTCATAATAATAAAATTTTACGGCGAAACTAATCGGAATACAAGATCGAATAGTTTTTAAACTAGTGACTAAAATTATTACATGGGCTAAGTAGTGTTATGCAGACAAAGTAAAGAACGCAAGAGATGTGGTCGGATTCAGCGTAACCTTGTACACTTGCACACCATCGGCTAGTATGTGCAGTTTTCTGTTACAGGTAGGACGGTCACCAGAATGTGTTCGTGTTGTTCGTGTTTACAGTTGCTGTCCGTCTTGGTAGGGTCAATGAAGTGCGCAAACATCGTCAGATGTTGAATGATCAGTTGAAGGACACGGAGATGCCTCGTACTCGTGTGATACTGGTATCAGAACCTGACAGAATTTAAAAGGGACCTCCTTGTTGGTATCCATTTGGCCGGCTGGTCTTAGATTTTAGGAACATTCTTACGTTACGATGGTCCTACGTTTGACTGCATGGGAACATAAGAGCGTGCATATTCGTCGCCAAGTTTCCTGTCGACATCGTCAGACCACCTCATTGGAGGACTGCCGTATTGTGCGCCAAGCACATTGTAACCTGTTCACATCTGTGCCTGCCGTCCGGGAATAAATAATGGGCTCCCTACAACATTCTGCGCAATACCGCACCATCTGTTGGAGGTCAGCAGCAGCCAGACTAGGGAGCTACCGTTTCAAACATAGTCTGTAATTAACACGCCAACAGAGACTGCTGCGTTTACCACGTCACACCGTGAACGGGAAGCAGATGAATGGGGTCGCAACGTGTTGGGAGACGCATCACGGTTCTGCACTGCCCCGGATAACCATCATCGGCTAGTATGGCGGCGAACTGTGAAAGAATTTCGATTTTTCAATGTTTTAGAAAGGTACAGCACTGTCATTCCTGGTATCATATTGTGGCGACCCTCGGGTAAGGTTTCAGGCCAAGGCTGGTAGAGATTGTGGGAACTCTCACGGTACGTATACATCCTCCCCTCTCATGTGTTTCCTCTCATGCGACAATATTGTGGCGCCATTTTTCAACAGGACAAATCTCGTCCACGCATGTGTCTATGAACTGTCTGCGTCATGTTGAGGTACTCCCACACCCAGGAAAGATCTGTCCCAGACAGACCTTAGGATGGACCATCTCGGAAGTCAACTCCGTCCCATTGCCAGTATCCAGGATTTCAAGGATCAAAATCTGTGCGTCATCTCCGCTCAGGAGGGGACAAAAAGGCTTTGTGACACCTTTCGCAACCAAATCAGGGCACGCATCCAGGCCAGAGGAAGTTGCAACGTCTTACTACTGAGTGCACTCAAACAGCCTAACTTTACATTGTAATCAGTAATCACTGCAATAAATTAACATACACCCAGAACCTATGAACCATCGTTTCGTTTTATCGTTCCCTTCACAGTGCTTCGCTTATTTTGTAAGACATTCTATCATAATGTCTTGCCATATGATAAATACTAAGGCAATATCAAGTCTTTCTCGAAAAGTTTGTAGCATAGCCATGTTAGCACTCACAGTAGCACTTGCGTATGGTGGGTCGTAAAAATTATTCCCATACATATCTCCATAACAAATAGTTACATGATTTTATAAACAGGATTTGTGACAACGATTAACAAAAAATAATATTTCTTCCGTGAGGCCATTTTTCATCAGAAGAACTTTTAAGTCTAGGCTCCACAACATCGAAGTGACATTTTTGAGAGATAACAAAGGTAATTGTTTTCTTGTATGTAAGTTATGACATATTGATATAACGTGTCTAGAATATATTATTCCACGTCCTCTTCTACCAGAAAAAAAAATATTTCTGTAGACTTTCACATAATGCCGAGTAACAAAGGTTTGATTGTTTTCTTTTTGTCTTTTCCAACATGTCTAATTCTTTCTGTTCTTGATACACAGATGAACTTAGTTTTTGTTTACTCCACCTCCAAAGTCACAAATTTATTCGGCACCGGTGATCAACTTGTCAGAGAAATCAGTGTCTCCTTTTCATTCCGATGCTACAGGTCCATAGAGAATGACAGATCGTTTTCAGTAGTGGCAACCAACTGAAGTATTATTGGTTAACTGTCACGAGAGATATTTCGGTCGTTCTTTTGTGGAACCTGAATGTCTAAAGTTCAGTTGATTAACCATATCTTGGCACTGTGCGAGTGTATCTCATGACTAGGAGCTGTTTTCCTTGGAGATAAGTTTCTGCTCTGTAGGGACAAGATCTCCCGTCGGTAACTGACGACCTTGTTAAGGTCATTAATTCGCATTTTACTAAAACTGCTACGTGACCTTTCTCTCGTTGAAGAACTGTTAACAATAATAGACAATGGTTTTCCATTTAATGTAATACTATACGTATTAGATTGACTTTAGCTTTGGTAACTGTACAACGTGTGCACATCGTCAACGTGAGTTTCAACAAGGTTTCTGGTCAAGGAAAACAGAAAACAGTTTTTGATCGTGCCAAGTGTTAACGAGCGCCTCAATCAGGAAGCTACCAGATCCAGCAACAATTCTTAGAGGAATCCACAAAGTAGTAGGTGTTCAGAAAGAAACTACGCAATGCCATGTTGTGATGTGCTAAGTAATGATTAATGGAATTATCAATTATTAATACAACATTGTCCTTTGTTTAACATATTTGAACCATATTTGACCAGGTACTGGCATTTGTTCTCAGGTCCGATTTGATAGAAAACCAACGTGTTGTGTGACATTATTGTGATCCGGATCATCATGCTGACGATTGAACATAGAGTGTATCTTGTGGAGCATGTGTTCCGCAATTGAGACAAGTTTACCTGAGCAGTAGAAGCTGCATTTGCAGCAAAGTTCCCAGGAGTGAAGATGCCTCAACGCAATGCTGTACGGAACCCCATCACCAAGTTTCGAAAGACAGGACGTGTTTATAATGCTCCAAAATTAGACGGGCCATTCACGTCCACATCCGAAGAGGAGGTGGCGGAGTTTCAAGACACGATGCTGCAGAGTCCAAAGAAATTGGTTAGAAGACTAGCTCAGCAGGCCCACGTGTCCGTGGGTTTCACTCACAAGACTCTCCGGACGTCACTGTCCATGTATCCGTACAAAATGTCGATCGTGCATGAACTGAGAGACACCGATCGCCCGGCGCGTGTGAACTTTTGCAACTGGTTTCTGTCCTTCCTGGAGGACAATGGTGAGGTGATTCTTGACACAACGTTTTTTATGGATGAAGCATGACTTCACGTCTCCGGTTACGTGAATAGCCAAAATAGTCGTGTCTGTACTACGCAGAATCCGTATGATTTGAGGTGTCCCCTCTGCGTGACCAAAAGTTTGGTGTTTGGTGCGTCGTGACTCGTGAGCGCGTGACTGGGGCGATCTGCTTTTAGGACATTATAAATACAGAACGGTACTGCACATGCATTCTGGAGCCCTTCCTAGGTGAACTGAATGAGGACGAAATTGAGGATGCCCGGCTCCAACAGGATCGGGCAACTGCACATCCCGTCCACAAGGCGATGAACTTTTAAAAGGACATCTTCGGTGACCGCATCATCTCTCGAAAACTCTGTGTTCACCCGACGTCTCCGTCGTATTACTTTCTATAGAGAGCGTTGAAGGGAAAGGCCCATGAAGGCAATCCGCACACCATAGATTATAGAAGAACTCCAAGCTGCACTGACACGTCACATTCGGAACAGCACTCGTAATGTTCTGCACATGCAGAAACGTGTGCAACGGTGCCTTCAGGTTCAAGGGGATCACTTAAAGCATCTCTTATAACTTCCATGACTTTAATACAGCAAGTTACGAACTGCATACGAGGTGCGGCTAGAAAAAAACCGGACTGATGCTGGAAAAAACATTTATTTACAATTATTTACAATTTCATGTTATCTCCTTCAATGTACTCTCCTCCTCGGTCTCTACACCGCTCCATACGAATTTTCCACTGTTCATAGCAATGCTGCAGATCATTTTCGGTAAGTCCATACATTACTTCCGACGCTTTTTCTTTTACTGCTTCAACAGTCTCAAATCTAGTTCCTTTCAAAGCTGACTTGACTTTAGGGAAAAGAAAAAAGTCACAGGGGGCCAAATCAGGTGAGTAGGGTGGATGATCTAAAATGGGAGTGTTGTGTTTTGCCAAAAACGTCTTCACTGACAACGCACTGTGAGCTGGGGCATTGTCCTGGTGAAGGATCCATGACTTTTTTCTCCACAAATCGTTCCGTTTTCTCCGTACTCGCTCACGTAGGGTAGCCAGGACGCTAATGTAGTAATGCTGATTCACTGTTTGTCCCTCTGGTACCCAATCAATGTGCACATTTCCTTTGATGTCAAAAAAAAAATCATCATTGCCATGAATTTCGATTTTGACATTCGTGCTTTTTTTTGTCGTGGAGAACCAGGAGTTTTCCAACGCATCGATTGGCGTTTAGTTTCGGGATCGTAAGTAAAAAACCACGATTCATCGCAAGTAATAACATTTTGTAAGAAGGTGGGATCACTTTCAATGTTTTCCAGGATGTCAGAACAAATCATTCTTCGGCGTTCCTTCTGTTCAATTGTGAGACACTTTGGAACCATTTTCGAACTCTTTGTTCATGTTGAAACTTTCATGAAGAATCTGCCTAACACTTTCCTTGTCAACTCCTGTTAACTCAGACACTGCTCTGATTGTTAAACGGCGATCTTGTCGAACAAGTTTACCGATTTTTTCAATGTTTGCATCAGTTTTTGCTGACAATGGTCTGCTTGTGCGAGTGTCACCACTGGTGTCTTCGCGGCCATCTTTAAATCGTTTAAACCACTCAAACACTTGTGTTCGCGATAAACAATCATCGCCGTACACTTGTTGTAACATTACAAACGTTTCACTTGCAGATTTTCCTAGTTTGAAACAAAATTTGATGTTAACACGCAGTTCTTTCTGTACACTCAACATTTTCCGACGCACAGACAAAACGTCAACTACTTAAAACAGACGCCACGGGCAGACTGAGTGCAGGAGGCAGATGAAACGCGAGCAGTAGGCGGAGCGAGAGTCACGTGACAGGCCACGCGACTTTCAGCCCTATTGCATTCGTTTTATTGTTTCACCAGTACTAGTCCGGTTTTTTTCTAGCCACACCTCGTAGTTACTTATTGAACACCGTGGTTGCATTCACGTTAAGCAAACAATGAAAGTACGTTAACCACATATTGCGGCGGTCTACCTTTTCAATGAAAACACTGTTAACATATCTCTCTTGTCAAAATTATCTCAAGCGAACACAATAAGAACGTAAAACAAGACAGTATTTGGAACAAAAGCTAAAGAACAGCCTTATTTCAATGACTCCTTATTTATATTTCTTTAAGCCACCAGTTTCGGCACTTCACTGGTGGAATCCTCAAGCCCCCATGCACACTGTCAACGGATGTACCACGGAGCTTTGAACAGTACAACAGGAGCCACGAAATAAACTTGGGTACCGTGAATATTTTCTTGTAATGAGTACCCCAACGCTTGGACGACAACTGTGTTAACGGGTAGTCAAGGATCGTGTGCATAGTGGCCTGACGATGGCACCAGTGAAGTGCCGAAACTGATACTTAAAGAAAAGTAAATAAGAAACAACTGAAATATGTCTGTTGTTTGGGTTTTGCGCTGCACTCATTTTCATCAGCCACTGCCTCGAGTCCATGATGGACCCAAGAAAATTAAAACAACTCACGGAAGCAAATGTTAACAGAAGGAAACAAAAGTGTAAGATATGATTAACTGGAAAAGGCAATAGTCTTTGAACTGACTACATCGAAATGTGGCTGGATGCTGTTTATTCATCGAACATTTATCTGATGGGATCTATGCAAACCTCCAGAAGTGTGTGTACACGCTGGGTATGATGTCTTATTGCACAAAAGAGAAACCTTTTAAAATGATCATAAGAATAGAAAGGCAGCCTTACATTTCGTGTATGAAGGATTGTTGTTAGGTGATTTTTGTCTCTTATAATACGATTGGGCCAGTCCAAGATTAATCTTACATGCATGTGAATAAAATATACTACTGCGGTCTGTAATGAAAAAGACAAACAGCAAGCCGCTGGTTGTCTTACTCCAGTGTCCAGGAATTGAAACAGTTTGTTTACTAGGAGTACTACAAATAGCGATGGAGCACGGCACAAGATTTATATACGTCGAAGGGCCACCCTGTTTTGGTTCCTGAAGACGACGCTACACTGTACTGTGTTAACACTGATAACGTTATGTCCATGCTTCATATATTGCGTTACGTTATATGTGTGTTATGGAATACTCTCGTAACTACGGGACCGTACAACACTCTCGTCATATCTTGTTATTAATCGCGAAAGACACCTTACAGCGAAGAGTCCTGGCTGCTAAACCGCCGTGCCGAGTGCGCACGGAACAGATTGCTCCCCCAGGGGTTGGGTTGGGTATCAGAGGCGCACAGAGCGGCTGCTGCGAGCAGCTGTGGACCTCCAAGTCTGCGCGGGCCGGGCGCACACACGCCGACGCGTTTTAATCCCGCCGCCGGCTTAATCACCAAGTTTCCGGCAACTGCAACGCAAGAACTTCCGCATTTATTATATCGCAGGCCGGGGGCTGGCGCTCCGCCAAGGCGCTCGCCGGAGCGAGTAATAGCCGCCGGCTCTGTCTGACGGCGCTTCGCCCCATTGTTCACCTGCACTTAATGATTCCGCCATTGGCACTCTGCTGTTAACTAGGTCGCGACATTCAGTTCATTACAGCAGCGACTAACGCCGTCCAATTTATGTCCCTTCTCTGCATAAGCTGTTAACATTTTTGTGTTGGAAAGAAAGCAGGAAAATAAGGATTTAATCTACTGTCGACGACAAAGTCATTAGAGACAGAGCACAAACTCGAGTCAGACAAAGATTTTGTTGCTCTTTTCGAAGCATCATCCAAGTTGACGACATCTCTCTAGTCCATTTCTGTTTATTTACCATTTCAATGCGTGCTGGAGGTAAGTTCCGTGGCGTGGCAATTTTCAACATGAGCTATAGGGATTTTGATCCAGTTTTGACTAACAGATACACTGATTTGCGAGAAAGGTTTTTGTGTACATTTATAAACATTTCGTAAAAATTCTCCGAATTTTAATGAATTGAAGTTAAATTGTGAAAACGATGTCATTGTAATTTAGTGTACAGCCGCCGTAACTCGACAGGGTACGAGTATCTCGAGAATGAGGCTAACGGAATCCAGTTAATACCTGGTGCGGTGATCTTGTGGTAGAGCGTGTGGCTGGAAACCGAGAAGCTGTACAGTGCATGCTCAGAGAATCTTTCACAAGAGAAGTCAAGATGGTACAATTGACCAACAATACGACCAACTGTCGGATTACGCATTGTCCAGTAGTGTCGAAAATGAAAGTTTGGAAAGAGTTCATGCAATTCGTTCTTTTATGATTCAGCTTCACATATCGACTGATGTTGTCAATTTAGCCATTATGTTACTTTTCGTCTGTTAGATTCGTGAGTAGAAGAGGAACTACTAATCTGCAGACCCTTAAAACAGAGATGGAGCGAAATATATGAGAGGTCTTATACTAGATTTGTAGCGCCGAACGCTTCTTGGACACACTGTAGCATTCATAGACACGCTCTTGTTTCTAAAGCATGACCGATGGATTGAAATCTGTTCTGGGCGACGCAGTGAAAATAATTAATTTTTATTAAGGCTTGCCCTACAGATTTCCTACCTCTGCTGTGCTTTGTGAGGAAATGGGAAGCATTTATAAGTATTTATTGTCTCACAATGAAGTTAGGTGGCTATCTCGAGGTAGAGTTATTTCTAGACTGTATGCGCTTAAGGACGAAGTTAACGTTTTGCACACCTTTACAAAGCAAAATGCATGGAAGGCGAAATCTGACTTCAAACTTTAGCTTATTGGCAGAAAATTTATCAATAGTTAGTAGTTCAAACTTATCTCTCCAGAGATCAAACATAAATGTTTATATGGTTGCAATAGCATATCGAAACACTCATTTAAAAACTTAATTTTTGGGAAACATGTTTTAGTAGGAATCAAACCGAGTGTTTTGATACCCTTTTCAACTTCTTGGTGGAAAGTCATCCTTCTTTGGGTGACAATGTCAAGATCATGGTTAAAGAACATTTGAAAGGACTTGCAAAAACCTTCTGAGAATATTTCCCTGCTATGTCCAACAATAACTATTGGATTTGCAATCACTTCCAAGAGAGAACAATTTTAGAATCCACAGTAAGAGTAAATGAAAAAGAGCAGCTTCTTAAAATTATTACTGATTTTCAGTAACAGAAACGTTGTAAATCTTTGTCATGAATTGGTTTATGGAGAAATTTAAAGGAGTTCCCAGTGTTAGCGAATAAAGTCATAAAAAATTTATTATCCTTTTCATCCACATATTTGTGCGAAAAGTCGTTTTCTTCTCATCCTTGTTTGAAAAATAAATACAGAAACAGACTTTGTACTGAAATTAATTTGAGACTTTATTTTACTTCTGTGGTTTCTGACTTCAAATCTTTGTACCGTGGATAGCAGGGGCATCTTTCTCACTGAATTACAAAGAAGAGGTAAGTAACTATAATGAAAACTTGTATTTATTATTGCAGATATATCTACATGTAGTCTAACTTTTAAGCCATAACTAGACTTACTTACGGTTGTAACCGTTAAGGTTACTCTCCCCCCTTAGCTTAAAGTTATTAAACCTTTTGCTTGGAATTATATTTTATGCATTTATATTGTACGTATATTTAAAAATCAGTGGTTCACCCAACTCAGGTCGTTGTGGTAGGGGTTGTGAACCGCTGCACAAGCTGATGCCCCCCCCCCCCTCCCCCTACTCTGCTGCAGTCGCGTCATAAGAAAATGGTTCAGATGGCCCTAAGCACTATGGGACTTAATATCTGAGGTCATCAGGCCCCTAGACTTTGAACTACTTAAACCTAACTAACCTAAGGACATCACACACATCCATACACATGGAAGGATTCAAACCTGCGACCGTAGCAGCAGCGCGGTTCTGGACTGAAGCGCCTAGAACCTCTCGGCCTCATCGGCCGCTGCGTGGTAAGGGTGACTGTCTGTAAGCCTCTGTATTAGCTCCAGTTTCTCCAATTTTCTTGGCGTGATCATTTCGTGAGGTGAATCTTGGAGGAAGTAACATGTTGCCCGACTCTTCTCGGAATATATTCCCTCGAAATTTCAATAGTAAGATTTGTGACGTCCCAGTTAGTTTCCGACAAAATTTTATTTCTGGGGTTACTTTCTGTTCTACTGTGTTTCTATGCTCTCGTCGAGTCATCAAGGCTGACAGAAAGTGATTCTCAGGATGTTAGCTATTTGGGCCCCTCATGCCATTCATGTAGTAGATGCTTTACCTCCGAAGACGCCGCGTCAGTTGGAGATGAAACGTCAGGGAATAGGCCTCTCAATCCTAAAGCCTTAACTGAAAATGTGGTGTCACCGCCAGACACCACACTTGCTAGGTGGTAGCCTTTTAAATCCGCCGCGGTCCGCTAGTATACGACGGACCCGCGTGTCGCCACTGTCAGTAATTGCAGACCGAGCACCGCCACACGGCAGGTCTAGAGAGACTTACTAGCACTCGCCCCAGTTGTACAGCCGACGTTGCTAGGAAAGGTTCACTGAGAATTACGCTCTCATTTGCCGAGACGATAGTTAGCATAGCCTTCAGCTAAGTCAATTGCTACGACCTAGCAAGGCGCCAATTATCCTTTGCTATGTATCTAATGACGCATATACTGTATCAACAAGACCAATGTTCACCAATTGTGGATTAAAGTTAATTATTCCAGCAGCTACGTACTTTTCTTTATAGCATTCATTACGTATCCTGTTTCAGACCTCACGCCAGCCTGCGTGAGTTTAAGCGCGTGCCTTTCGGTTACCCGTCACTGTGGATTGGCTGTCTTCCCAGTCCACAACAGAAAAATTCACAAGTATGTCGCAAAGTGTCTTCAGACTTCTGGTCTCTAATTATTGTTGTAGATAATGTCTAAAAACTGGGTTCGTGAATTTATGTGAAATTTGTGCCAAACATCAAGCTTTCTCTGAGCAGTATATAACATGCTGTTCGTGAAGTTAGTTTTCCTAGTTGAAGTGCAGTGGCATTTGTAATACACATTAATGATTTCCAAACATGGAAAAACTTCAGCAACGTAATCAGACAGTGTATCCAACAGCACACGCAATACCTGCTTAGTAGGTAATTAAAAATGAATAAATAAATAAAATAAAAAAATTAATAACAGTACAGTTGAAGAGTGTGATCACTGGTCAACTTGTAGGATTGCTGGTCTCGAAGTACACGATAAACAGTGGTCTCAGACAGTAAAAAATCTATATTGCTGGGCATAAGCTGTCGATTTTAATGTAGTACCGTGTACTAGCTGTTTGTATGGCTGTGTGGAAAAAGCAATAACTTTATAGAATTCTTAATGTATCTTTGCACTATTCATTAAAATCATTTTCTCTGTGGAGAGTAATTAATTATTTGTTATTGCACATCACACTTCGAAAGGTAAATTTGGAAAGTTTACAAATACTCATTAATCCTGATCTTGCTTAATGCAACGCTGGCATTGATACTACGTTCTAGCCGCTGTTTGGTCGAAAACTGCCACGTTGAGAACCACGGCTGCAATACTATAAGATCTGTAATCGAAACAACAGCCAGCCACAAGTGCAGGTTTATATGGATCAAAGAATGGTGGATTTCGGATTTTTTGCTAATTCACCTTCAGATGGTTTCACACGTTTTGTTTTGTTTTCTTGTTGAGGCGTCGTTTTGTATTAGTTTTTGGTTTTCTGCACTAGGATTGACAGAAAGTTTTTTGTTCACTACTCGGAAAAGGTTACGGTAGATGTATTTCATATGATCACTTTAAAATCATTGATGCATCATTATTGCGAGTTTCGTTTCCTTCATTATCCTTTTTTCATTGTTTCCGTTCGAATACCTACGACGGTTAATACAAAATTCAACATATGCATATGCTGATTAATACATATATAATAACCATTTTTATGAAAAATGCACGTTTTCTGTTTACTAGATACACTGACGGAAGGAAATCGCAGCAGCAAGAAGGAGTCGAGCGACATAAACGAAAGTTGCTAAGCGTGTTCTACATCTGAAAAATGATGTCCAATCGCATTTTGCACCAGTCGCAGATGCATAATTAGTTACCTTTTAGATTGAACGTGGGGGCCGATGTTAGTCAAGAATGCCTTTAAGGCGACAAAGAAGCCATTATCAACACCCCACTGAGTTTGAACGAGGTCGTGTAAGAGGGCTGCTGGATGTTCTTTCTGCGATACTGCAGAAGGACTTGGCAGGAATGTAGCCACCGTACATGAATGCTGGCAACGGAGGTCACGTGAATGAATGGTCGCAAGAAAACGGGCTCAGTGTGGCCAAATGATTCTACCGAGAGGGAAGGTCATTGTATTCGACATATGCCTCTGCCGCAACATGCCGAATCTGCAACAGCAATCTGAGTAGCAGATGGCATCACAGTGATACAATGAACCGTTACAAGTCGTTTTCTTGAAGGACAGCTCCGAGTCAGGTTCCCCGTTGCGTGCATTCCTCTGATTCCAAACCACCGCCATCTGCGATTCCAGTGGTGCCAAGCGAAAACTTATTGGAGGGCAGGTTGGAGGTCTAATGTGTTTTCTTATGAAAGAAAAAGCTGGTTCTGTCTGAGTGCCAGCGATGGCCGTGTGTACCTAGGACACCAGTTGATGATGATGATGTTTGCTGTGTGGGGCGCTCAAATGCGCGGTTATCAGCGTCCGTACAAATTCCCAACTTTTGTTCAGTCTAGTCTCCCCACTTTCATGAATGATGATGAAATGATGAGGACAACACAAACACCGTTTCATCTCGAAGCAGGTGAAAATCACTGGCCCCGCCTGGAATCGAACCGGAACCCTGGAGACCAGTTGAGGTCCTGCCATCAACCTATCTGCATGCTAGGCACACTGGACCTACAGCTGGATTTATGGTCTGGGATGCGATTTTGTACGTGAGCAGGAACACTTTCTTGGTCATTACACGCAGCCTGAGTGCAAATCTGTACGTAAGACTGCTAATTCGAGCTCTTAAGCTGCCACTCACGAGCGTCATTCCAGGGAATGTTTGCCAACTGGAGAATGCTCGCACATATGCCGCTGTTCAAAGCCAACATGCTCTATAGAGTGTCGAGATGTCGCTACGGTTTGCTCGATCACCAGATCTGTCTCCAGGCTACCACATACGGACCGTCATCGGATGACAACTCCAGAGTTATCCGTAGACAGCACTAACCATCCCCGTATTGACTGACCAAGCACAACCGGCATGGAACGCAATCCCACAAACTGACATCCGGCAGCTGTACAACACAATACATGGGCGCCTGCATGCTTTCATTCAACATTCTGACGGTTAAACGGTTATTATTGTATCAGAATTTAACATTCGCAATGGCTTACCTCATGCTTTCATTTCTGTGACCATGCGATGTTAATGACTTAAATATTTTGCCTGGTCAAACATACTCTAGAAATTTCATTATTGTGCACTAATTATTTTTTGGTGTTGCGACCTTTCATTCGGTCTGTGTATAGCATACAAGTACCGCGTTATCATTCCAAACATAAATTTTCGACCACAAACTTTTATGAAAAATTTCTAATAACTACTGTTTAAATTAAAAATACGTTACAAGTTAATTTTACGTCATCTGTGTGTTTCACGCTTCTCTGAAATGATAGTGGAACTTGGACCTTTGTGTTAAAATTTGGTCTGGGAGTCGAACCAGGGCCACCCACGTGGTAATCGAGCACCCTACCACAGAGCCACTCTGGCCTGAGAAGTAATGGCCTTATATATGTTAGCGTACTGAAGACACTCGTAAAACTTCAAAGTATATTTCAGCGGGGGTTCTTGAGTGTTGGATCAAACTGTTTTGACGGACTGATATTTGATTCTTGAACTTCACGCACCCTGTATAAGTAAATAAAAAAAAAAAATACAGAAATCCGGTTGTTGTGTGGTCTCCTTGTTAGAGGATCCACGCTACTGATCGCGATGTAAACGGTTTGAAAGATATTACTTTGAGTTACAAACCGCAATTGAAGTTCAAAACAGATGTGAACACAGAAATCTCTACTGATTATACTCATCTTCGATACATCTCAAACACATTTTTCAATAATTAACTTGGCATGAGTAGGTGTATGTAGAACACCAACACTGTCATAATCCAAATTAGCAACTGTCATGACTTTTATTTCTCTGTCTTCCAGACAGAATTGTTCTACGTTGCTCACCTGATGTATACGTTCGATAGGAAAATAGAATATGAACTGAACCAGCAAGTTATGTAAATTCATTCAAACAGCTGAAACATGTCCTGATCTTGATCTATCACAATTACTTGCAATAATTCCGTTTGGTCATATATAACTGAACTTTTCTCGTAGCAGCAATGTGTAGAAACTAATCATTTAAAAACATAAAAAATGAAAAATAGTATTTTCAGCTGATTATTCAGTTCGTTAGGTTCAAGGAGTACGTGGACCACCATCCTGTTGGTCGATGTTAACTTTCGTAATTTAGGTACTATCTCCAGTTGTCTAAATTCACAATGCAGAGGTGTACATGATCTCATAGTGAACGTTGTTGAATTATAGAAAAAAGTAAACCTATCTTTATTACCACAGTTACTATGACTTTCTTTAATGATTTAATGCTGGCTGTAAAAATTAATTTTTATTTTATTTTCTTAGTATTTTAAACCATTTCCAAGCATCCTATTAAAAGGTATTTTTTTTAAAATGTTTACATCTCCTGCACATCATTTTATAATTAAACGTATATACAACGCTAAACAGAAAATATATTATGCTAGATACAGTAAGCTACTGGTTATATTTGGAAATTGTTTGGCCATCAAAATTTCCTACAATGCAAATATTACCAGATTAGCGAAAGATGTTGTCACGAAGAACTCTCTGCTTAAATGAAAAAAAGTTGCAGTTTCATTCTGCATGGCGAATTACAACAACATGCAGAAAATAAACAACAATGTTCAAAGAAAAAGTAGGCTATTATAAAAGCTGCTTAACAAATTACTTTCCTTATAAGATTAATTGATTCCGCCTTGCCTCGATTGAAGCGCTTACCAGATGGATACTCAAGGGATACGTGAAATGGAAATTTAACTATACCAAATGAGATACCTTACATTATTGTACATATGTGCATATAATGTTCGCATTAATCTAAATTACGAGTATAAAACGACACTGAAACTAGATAGTGACAGATTCACTACGTCGACAGGAGGACGAGTACGCAGCAGGGGAAATTATACTAGCGCACCAAAATTGAGACCAGAAACTTGAGCAAATTGGAAATAAATTTAATAGTTTCTTTGGGTTTGTTGTAAGCTATGAACTTGCTGTTCATGTCCCAAAGTTGCAACAATTCATTCATATGTAGCCAAACTTCACAATAAAGCCGCAGTTTTAAACACAAACCGAGCGAGGTGGCACAGTGGTTAGACACTGGACTAGCATTCGGGAGGACGATGGTTCAATCCCGCGTCCGGCCATCCTGATTTAGGTTTTCCGTGATTTCCCTAAATCACACCAGGCATATGCCGGGCTGGTTCCTCTGAAATGGCACGGCCGACTTCCTTCCCCATCCTCCCCTAATCTGATGAGACCGATGACCTCGCTATCTGGTCTCCTTCCCCAAACAACCCAACCCCTTTAAACACAAACCAAGTAATGAAATAATATGAAAATTATCGAATGTAAACTTCAGTAGATGTAACTGTCATGATAATCATAGTTATAAGAAAACAAATTGAACAGTGTTTCAGCTAAGTAAAGTGCAAGAGTCATCTCAATCAAAATATATGGAATGTTGTTATATGAGAGCTATTAAAATTCTCAGGGGAGAATTTTTCTAAGATCGAGTTACAAGTTAGTGATGAAATAACTGAAGTGGAACATAAAAAGTTACTAGCTTGCGTAAAGTATGGAAGTGCAGTGTAAAGCACAATCTAGCTTCGGTTGTGTTTGTCTAAATAATAATGCAACGCAGTACAGAACTGTTCCACTTCATAAATCACCACCATCTGTGGTTCTGATGAAATTATTTTTTCTAAAGTTTAATTAACTACAGAAACAACTGAATCCTGCTATATCCTCAACAGCGACACAGCTGGTATGGGTCAACCTAGGCCCCAACTGAGAGGTCAATTCATGAAATCTCATGTAATTGTGCATATCATACTCCACTGACACCGGCATCAGCACTTCCTTATCACGAAGTCCTTTCCAGAAATCTTTACATCCGGGCATGAGCAAGGCCAAAGAGGGGGATGGAAGGGGGACATGACATTAGGATTATAACATCTGGTTTCTGCCCATGGCATGGAGGGGGAGACGATAGCCCCCAAGGCCCACACTACGACATGCCTCTGCTCAGCCGCCAAATACGATAAAGTACCTCAACTACAGAAAAATTTGTCAGTTCTGTTTGCATCACTGACCCCCAAAAAGTCCTTTTAGGACTGGTTCACCAGTCACATTGGTAAATTACATTTAATGCAACAAATCATTTACCATGTCGAAATAATTCGAAAATGTCGGCAAAATACGGCAGCATTGCGAAAAGTGCAATGTTCACATTGCGGTTAATACATGAAAAAAAAGCTGTAAAACAAATCAGTCAATGTTATATCAACAGAGCAAAATTACATATCCGATACAAAACAGAGTGCGAGTTAATTTCCACATGTACTCTCATTTGCCAAATTAGTGCCCAGAATTATGAAGTATGCACCCCAGTGCCAGATTTCAACGCTGACATTTGAGAATGAAGGTCTAATAATTCAGTGTCATAAAACTAACACGAGCAGGATTATAACTGAAGGTAAAACTACGCATTAGATACAATAATAAGCTAAACAGGCAAATAGAGAGACTGAATGTAACTAATTAAGTCTACTCTTGATGTAAGCCAAAACACATATTCAATTTAAGTATTTCCACATTTAAAATGCTCCATGACACCATTTTAAGAGCAGAAAGGTAACGCATCATGGTAATGACTAGAAAAATATAAACGTTGTTACTGATGGCCAATTATTGCTGTTTCTACAAATGACGCAGACCTATTGAAGGCTCCGTAAATAACAACAGTTCGGAGCAAAAGGCTTCCTAAAAGCTTTGTAGGCTGTAGTTTTGCTATATTACTGCTCATACTGTACTGAAAATATGTCAGCAGCGTGAAAAGTGTGATGTTTATGTAACAGTGATGACCACATATTTAAAGTGTGTATTTAATCTGTGCAGTCGCAGTTCCGGAAACTATGGTTCATAAAAATAAAACCTATGGCCAACTATACCGCCACAAACACATACACAAAACAATTGTCTTATTAGGGAAAGAAAGAATAAGATTCCATTTTTACTAAATGTCACGAGAACTGCAGAAGGAAATGGGCTTAATTTAACTCACGACCAAAGACGGTATCAATGAGAGATGTGACATTTTCTAAGACAATGACAGAGTCGGTATCTCGAAAAATAAAAGGTTTAGGAGGTAAACATGCACAGAATGGAAATACATCCAAATTCCTTTGCAGAACCTACGTCTTAATACTGTTCGGCTGAAATCGTGACGTGACCAGTGTGGTCTAAATAAAGCACGCAGGAGGCTACGTTGTTATTCAGTGAGTGGCCTTTTGCTGTTATGCAGCGATCAGGTGAGCTAAGTGAAGCGGCGTACTTTTACAATGGGAATTGTGATGAGACAGTGTTTCTTCATTGTGGTGGTGGTTAGAAGCATTGGCGTGAGAAGGGTGACTCATGGACAGCATACACTCTGTTGTTCTCCAAATATATGTTTCTGATTCGTGGAAAGGCCACCGACTTGGTGGGTACTATTGTCGAACGATGCGTCAGATATTAAACTTGATGCAGATATTCCGAACAAAGCAGTGACATCTGAATAGCACGTAGTCGAGGGTACTCGCCTGTGTAAAATTTGCTTCAGGGACGGGGAGAGTGCGAAACTCCGTGCGCGTGAACACATGCCTACTTCTGTGTAATGTGCTGACTCCATTTCCTTATGTGTTTCATTTTGGGAACTTCTAGCAACAACGTAAGAGGATTCATACATCATAATTAAGGCAACATGTATACTCTATAGTTCACTAATTAATATCTATCTGTTGTAAAGCACAATAAATGTCTTTCTTTGTAAGCAAGTTCATATACGTGTCCATATGCAATTCATAACCCAACCATGAACATTTCAATGCATTATACATGTTTCTTAAATACTGCTATTGGTGATTGTTTGAATCATACACAGCAACGATCAAACTTTGAGGTATAGACCTTATTTGCTTATTTGGAAATTCGCTCAGCAAACAGCATTTACATCACCACCGGTGACTGGTATATGATACTATCGTGATGTAAGCTGGTGGGCTTGCTAAAGTGCTCTATATATTAGAGCCATCCGTATGACTTTATGATCTATTATACAGGCTGTTTATAAATATCGGGGACTTAACGCTTTATAATATTTATTGCATAAAACTTACAGTTATAAATGATATGTCAAATGAAAGAGTAACTCAAACAGTTTTACCAAGAACCTTATAAATGTTCACTTGCATAGCGAAATACGCGACTGGTTGAACTTCACTGTGCCCAAGCGCTGGATAGGCCGCAAGGGGCCCAGTGAAAGGGCTTGCTTTGCATGGCCTCCACGTTCACCCAACCTAACGCCATGCGATTTTTTTATTTTAAGGCTTCATAAAGGATCGTGTGTACGTGCCTCCGCTACCTGCAGACCTCACTGAATTAAGAAACAGGATTGAAGCAGCAGTTGCTACAATCAATGAAGACACACTTACCAACGTTTCGGAAGAACTCAGCTATAGACTTGAAGTGTGCCGTGTGACAAATGGTGTTCACATTGAACATTTATAAGGTTCGTGATAAAACTGTTTGAGTTGCTCTTTCATTTGACGTATCATTTATAACTGTAAGTTTAATATAGTAAATATTATAAAGCGTTAATACCCCCATGTCCATTTATAAACTTAGAACAGTGGTGTTCAGCAACTTTTCTGCTGCTTGTACTTAGAAAGATATGTTTTGTCACCAGTATCGGCTTGTTATTTTTCACTAACACTTCTGCAGCTCCACCTTCCTGCTACAGCCATATCGTTAAGAGTACATAAGAGCTGGATACATATGGTGACTTATGACTCTCTCATTTGTATGACAGTTTGCTATCACTCAGTTACAGTAGGTTCCATTCACTGTATTCGAGCACCCAGTCAGGTGATGAATCTTCTACACTTCTACATTGTGGGTCACTCAGTTCTGCTAGCATTGTATCAGAAGCACTTGTAGATGTGATGGTTTGCGAAATACTAAGTTGCGACTTGATAGGAGCGGGTCCTGAGTAGGAGTACCACTACACTTTGCCAACTGCCTCCATGTGGTGTCAATTAAAGAAAAACTTACACAACAGTGGTGTTCAGCAAATTTCCTGCTGTTTGCCTACTGTCATGCAAGTAGACCACTATATTCTTTTCGAAAATGCCTATAATAAGTTACTCTGACTTCGGTAAATATGTCACGGAAGTGCTACATTAAAAGGGGAAAGGAAACATAGTTCTCCACAATGCCTTCAGTGGTACAGTCTGTCTGTTGTGATTGGATGATGTCACACAAAATTTGCGGAATTTAGCAGTAAATTATTTCATTTCATTATTGTTCGCTGCCCTGTTTTTGCGCATTGCGCTATAACTTCATTAATCTATACATGCTGTAAGTGGGTTTCTTGTACTATTTGGCTCATGAAACTGTACTACAAACCTACATTAACAGACCTTGCCTGCTTCGGCAGTAGTTCTATAAAGTTTTTCCTGTAAGGAATGTAATGTTCGCTCGGAAGTGACATGTCACATGTATGACGACAACTAGGTTTATCCTATACAATGCGACAGATGGGGTGACTGTTTAACGAGAGTGACCTTCAGTTGTAAAGTGAAAATGATATAAAATATTATACATGCCACATCACAAGCCTTGCAGTGGGCAACATTCTTAGTAACCCCATACAGATCTTATAAAGTTTCCAGACATGTGTCTGCAGAAAACTTTTTGCGCCTTCCTTGGCTGAAGAACATGGTATTACCAAGCTGGAGACCTTTACAGAATTGATTATATGTTTGATCCTTGTGCAAGACCATGTAGCTATGTTCACAATGACTCGTATCGTACTTTTCAAATACTTATTTATTTATTTATTTAACCTGATCAGATTAGGGCCATCAGGCCCTCTCTTACATCGAACCAGTGTTCCACACATGCAGTATTTCACACATCAGAGTTACATCATGACCATAGTTTAAATGAGAAAATTAGCTTACTCTAGTGACAATATGAATAAAGAGTAGTGACTAAGACCTAATAAAATAAATGCGGAAGTATTTTTACAACAGGTGCTATACATACAGATTATGATAAAAGCAATAATAATAACAGTAAAAAAATCAAATAATAATGATAAACATGACTAAGACCTAATAAAGTAAATGCTGGCAGTATTTTTACAACAGGTGCTATACATACAGATTATGATAAAAGCAATAATAATAACAGTAAAAAAATCAAATAATAATTACAATCATGAGAAGGATTGGCAACAGTAATGAAGGTTTGTGCAGATGTACATAATATCTTGGTGTGTAAAGTAGATGTTTACTAGTATAGCGAGTTTTGGGGAAGGGAGATTTAAGGAGGGGGAAAGAGGGAAGTAATGAGGTGAAGTGCATTCACGTACAGAGGAAGGCATTACTGTTGCTTAAGTAGATACGTCATTAACTGTTTTTTGAAGCCGGACATGTTTTTAAGTTCTCTAGCATAACAAGGGAGGTTATCCCAGAGTCGGGTTCCCGCTACTGTAAAGGACTTGGAGAAGGTGACTGAGCGATGCAGTGGAACGGAGAGGATTCTATTATAATGGGAACGTGTGTTTCTGTCATGTTGTTCCGACATGAGCGTTAGGGACGAGGAGAGATATGAGGGACAGTGCACATTTATAAGGCAGTAGATGAGACAGAGTGTATGGAAATCTCTGCGTTTGTGTGCACGCAGCCAGGACAATTTTGCATATGCTGGCGAAATATGATCAAAAAGTCGAACGTCACAGATATATCGGACGCAGGCATTCATGACCAGTTCTAGACGTCCGGAATTTTCCTCAGAGAGGCTTTGTAGGATAATATCGTTGTAGTCAATGATTGGGAGTATAAGCGTTTGTACAAATTTCTTTTTCAGATCGAAAGGGAAGAGTATTTTATATTTTTGTTGGACATGAAGGGATGCTGATGCTTTTTTGCACACTGCAGTTACGTGCTCTGTCCAATTTAGATTTTCATCTATTAGTACTGCCAAACTCTTTGCTGAAGGAGAGAAGTTAATATTTGTTCCATTTAGGATAAGAGGTGGGACGGATTCCCGATGTTTTGGGCTAATGAGCTTAGAGTCACCAACAAGTACCGCTTGGGTTTTAGATGGGTTTAGTTTTAGACCTATGTCCTGAGCCCATTTTGACAGTGCATCGAGATCAGTATTGAAATTTTCAATAGCTTTCTTGAGATTGCTTGGTTTCGCACTTAGATACAACTGAAGGTCATCAGCATACGTATGGTATTTGCAATAGGTCAGAACCGATGACACATCATTGACATACAGAGAGAAGAGTATAGGACCTAATACTGAGCCTTGGGGAACGCCTGACACTAACTGCCGCCATTGTGATTTTACATTCCCAGACAGGACGCGTTGCTGACGATACGTCATGTATGAGCGAAACCACTGCACTGCACTTGGTGAGAAATTTAGACCGCTAAGTTTGGCCAGTAAGATGTCGAAGTCGACAGTATCAAATGCTTTGCTGAAATATAAGAAGCAAATGATAGTCGCTTCTTGTCTGTCCATCGCAAGTTTCAGGTCATCTGTCACCTTTATCAGAGCGGATGTCGTGCTTCGATGTTTACGGAAACCAGATTGGTATTCGTCTAGTAGGTTGTTAGTAGTTAGGTAGTTGGTGAGCTGGTCATGAACTATATATTCTAAGGCCTTTGACAGTGCAGGAAGAAGGCAGATGGGGCGGTAGTCAGAGGGTGCTGTGGCGATGTCCTTCTTAGGCAGTGGCTTAATTTGTCCCAGTTTCCAGGCCTCAGGGAAAACACTTGTGATTAATGAATCGTTGAAAATGTCTGTTATAGAGGGCAGTAGTTGGTCAATAATAAGTTTTACCATCTGGATAGTGATACCATCATGTCCAGTAGATGCTGATCTAATCCGCATTATGGCTTTCTTGACAGTACTGCAAGTGACGTGCTGTAGATAGAATTTTTCTTTGCTGCAGTCGTTCATCCCCATGAAGTAATCAATGAGTCTCTGTTTTTTTTTTTTTTGCGGTTCAATTTTGGTTGTAGGTAATGTGAAGAATCGGTTAAGTTCTTCAGCTGGGACCATGTGATTTTCTGCAACCGAGACTACGGAGATTTTTCCACAGGACAGCTGGTCTACATCTATTGTCAGCTAATGTACGGGCATGTCTGAGCTTAGCGTTTCTCACCGCTTGACTGACTTTGTTTCGTTTCTGCTTGTATACAGCATGATTTTCAGGTGTAGGGTGTATCTTGTATGCTCGATGTGCAGCATCTCTGAGATTCATGAGCTGTTTTAGTTCATCAGTCAGCCAAGGTGCAGGTTGCCTTTTTACTTTTCTGGTCTTTATTGGAGCATATTTGTCATATAGCTGAGTAATTTTGTTAGTGAAATCGTGGAGTTTGTCGTTTATGTCCATGAGGGGAGTAGAGGTCATCCCCCACACAATTTCTTGTGCCTCAGTTTCGAGTTCAGGCAAATTTATGCGTTTGAGGTCTCGGTATGTAGACAGTTTTTGTTTCCTTCTAGGACATTCTAGTGAATACGTCATGGAAATGATGTCATGGGCAGACATGCCAGGCGCAGATATTTGAGAGGTGCGGATTATTCTCTTCGAAGATTTCGTTGCGAATATACCTATGAAAGTGTGACTGGTAGTCGTGTGGTGAGTAGGTGCCAGCTGAAGTAGCGTCATATTTGAGGAAGAAAGCGTCCTCTTAAATTTCCCAGTGGAAGGACTATTGCACAGAAAATTAATGTTAGTGTCACCTGCTATAACTACATGTTCATATGACGATTCGAGACTAGAGAGGGCAGTTTCGAAGCAGGCGAACCCACCTACTTTAGGAGGTTTGTAAAGGACACATATTTAGTGTTGTGGCGTAACAAGCTAGTTACGCCACACTGAAAAGGGAGCCGAAAGGCACGCGTACACACACGCCGACTGGCGTCAAGTCTGAAACAGGATACGTTATGACTGCTATCAAGAAAATACGTAGCTTTGGAATATACTTAACTTTATTCTTTGTTGGTTTACAACGTTCTTCTTGAGACATTTATACGATAACTCTCAAACTAGGTAAGGCTAATGGCGCCTTGCTAGGTCGTAGCCATGGACTTAGCAGAAGGCTATTCTAACTGTCTCTCGGCAAATGAGAGGAAGGCTTCGTCCGTATTGTCGCTAGCAATGTCGTCCGTACAACTGGGCGAGTGCTCGTCCGTATCTCGAGACCTGCGCTCGGTCTGCGATCACACAGTGGCGACACGCGGGACCGACATGTACTAAATGGACCGCGGCCGATTTAAGCTACCACTTAGCAAGTGTGGTGTCTGGCGGTGACACCACATTTAGCACTTTCTGTTAAGTTCAAATGGTTCAAATGGCTCTGAGCACTATGGGACTTAACATCTATGGTCATCAGTCCACTAGAACTTAGAACTACTTAAACCTAACTAACCTAAGGACAGCACACAACACCCAGCCATCACGAGGCAGAGAAAATCCCTGACCCCGCCGGGAATCGAACCCGGGAACCCGGGCGTGGGAAGCAAGAACGCTACCGCACGACCACGAGATGCGGGCTTCTGTTAAGTGATTTGATCTCTGTGAACATATATTCCACTTGTTTATCTACATTGTTGTCGGATGTGTGTAGTACTGTAGGTGACAAATCAAAGCGCATATACGCCACTACTCCGCGCCCTCGTCTGTTGCACCTGTCGTGCCTGAGAAAGATATAGCCATCTAGGTTAACGGAAGTTGTAGGAATACTTGGGTTGAGCCAAGTCTCTGACAAAAGTATTACGTGTATATCAGCAGTTTGAAATATATATTTGAATTCGTCGAAGTGAGCTGGCAGAGACTGGACATTTGCATGTGCAATATGCAGCTTGGTGCGTTCGAGTGTTGATTGCCCGAGGAGGCTGCCGACCGATGTTTGCGGGTCGTGGTTGGCGGTGACAAGAGTGTCTGGCATGAGAAATGCGGAAGGCGTGTGAAGGAGGGGGGTGAGGGAGTGTCCTCCCAGTTCTATGCAGTCAAAGCGGCCGGGAGGGGGAGGGGGTAGGTCCCCGGGGAGGCAATGGGATCTGCGGCCAAGGTCAACGAGGTCTGCAACGGTTCTGGAAATAGCCATGGGCTGGCAGGGGAAGGAATTTCGCTAAACACAACTGGAGTAATCTGTACGTTACGACAAAGTGTGATATTAATTTCACTTATGAGGATTACAACTAAAGTATGATGGTGGGTTGCTAATTAAGAATGGAAGTGAGACTACCTTATGCAATAATTAACAAAATTACATGAGAAAAAGAATTAAAGACGAAAATAGTTATGTGGAGAAACGAAAAGTTGATAATACAAATAATAACAAAAATGACACGAGAAAAAATAATTAGAGATAAAAAAATAGTTATGTAGAGAAACGAACAATTTGATAATACATTAGTTAAGATATGTAATGTAAATGTAATGTATGTAATGTAAATAATTACATCACTTCGGCAGTTATTGGTAATTCCTCGCTGCTATAATCATATAATGTCGACCGTTTTCCGTGTAGTACGACGTCGACATCTTCGTCTCTAAAAACCGGTGCTTTCCTGCTGTCACACTGCAATGTCTTTAGTTGCTGTTTTAACCTTGTGCCTCGCAGTGCATTCATAACTTAGTCTGGGCGCTAATGACCACTGTAGTTGTGCGCCCTAAAACCACAAAAAAAACCTCTGCAATGTTGGGGTACTATTCCTCGTTCGATTTACAGCCATTTTGTTTAAGCTTTGCTTATTGGAACTTCGAAGAGGAATGATGTGGTTGACGACTTGTTAAGCGTATATTTAAGCTGAGGCAGCATCATGGGTTGGAAGGATGTGTAACATCATTTCGGGTTGTGACCCACGAAATTTTAGAACATATAAAATTTTACTTCTACATCTGTGTATCTGTACGTTATACAGAATAACACCCCTTTAATATGTATTGCGGCATTTATATAGAATTTATAGCAATGGAGGATGGCAGTAGGCATTAGTCATGTGTGACACGTCAGTGCGCTTGCAAGGCCTGTGAAACAGAATTTTTTAGAGTCTTCTTTACATTATAATGCACACACAGATTAGTTAGGTGTAGGAATATTTAATTCGTACTTACAAAGTTAAGACAGCTCGCAACATATAGTAAATAGTTTTGTTTATTTTACGAGACATTGACTCAGGCACTGTATTTCGAAATGTCACATTCCTCACTATTGCCATTTTTGATACGATGTACTGGGTGATCAAAAAGTCAGTATAAATTTGAAAACTGAATAAATCATGGAGTAATATAGATAGAGAGGTACAAATTGACACACATGCTTGGAATGAAATGGGGTTTTATTAGAACTAAAAAAATACAAAAGTTCAAAAATATCCGACAGATGGCGCTTCATGTGATCAGAATAGCAATAATTAGCGTAACAAAGTAAGATAAAGCAAAGATGATGTTCTTTACAGGAAATGCTCAATATGTCCACCATCATTCCGCAAAAATAGCTGTAGTCAAGGAATAATGTTGCGAACAGCACTGTAAAGCATGTCCGGAGTTATGGTGAGGCATTGCCGTCGGATGTTGTCTTTCAGCATCCCTAGAGATGTCGGTCGATCACGATACACTTGTGACTTCAGGTAACCCCAAAGCCAATAATCGCACGGACTGAGGTCTGGGGACCTGGGAGGCCAAGCATGACGAAAGTGGCGGCTGAGCACACGATCATCACCAACCGACGCGCGCAAGAGATCTTTCACGCGTCTAGCAATATGGAGTGGAGCACAATCCTGCATAAACATCGTACGTTCCAGCAGGTGTTTATCAGCCAGGCTGGGGATGATGCGATTCTGTAACATATCGGCGTACCTCTCACCCGTCACGGTAGCAATTACTGACGTTTTGCTGTTCGACGCTATCTGTAGGACATTTTGTGAACTTTGTTTTTTTTCCGGTTCTAATAAAACCCCATGTCATCACAAGCATGTGTGTCAATTTTTACCTCTCTATCTACATTATTCCGTGGTTTACTAAGTTTTCAAATTTATACTGACTTTTTGATCACCCGGTATAGACGCGGGCCATATCTTTCGGCAATTTAAGTGATATTTGGTAATAAAAGTGTCTTATTCCTTCCTTCTCTAATAAGGCAATAGAGTTGTGTCTGTGTTGATGTAGTTGGTTACAGGTTTCATTTATGTGAGCCGTAGCTTCTGTAAATGCAAGAGCACAAATTCAATACACCCTTTGCTTGTTTGGATACAATGGCAACTTCAACATCGCATTTTACACGTTTCTGACCTTCTTTTGAATACAGTGAGCAATAATATAGCAAAAATACTACCTTTAAACCTTTTAGGAACTTTCCAATGCAGACTGCTGTTATTTACATAGGCTTTGGTAGTCCTACGTCATTTGTAGTGACAACAGTAACTTGCAATCGATAGCGCCACCTACAATTTTTCTAGTGAATAGCACGATGCATTACCTCTGTCCCTCCTAAAATTGTGGTTGTGAACAATTTAAATTTGGTAATATTTAATTTGATGATGCGTTGTGACCTACATTGACGATATGCCTAATTATTTACATTCAGTCCATCTATTTGCCTGCTTGGCGTAATATTTTAGCTATCTTGTACTTTTCTGCAGTTATAAGAGAAGGCAGGTTAGTTTTACGACATCGAATTATGAGCCGTCACTTCTAAAATGTCAGCTATTGTTAGACATGGAAATCAACCATTTAGGTACATACTTTAGACTCTCGGCACTTATCTCGCAAATATGTGCATACATGGAAATTAACACACGCTTTCTTTTACACTGAAGCCTTTTATTGCAATATTGTGACATCACTTTAGTGGATTTGATCTACCAGAATTTTTTTTCATGAGTTAACCTTAAGCAGACTACAGTTATTCAGTGTAAATATCATTGTTCTTGCGCTGCCTACGTACTGAGGAGGCTTTTTAGAATTTTTTTGCATCTGAGATGTGGGAAATAATAAATTTACGACACCTCCGTGTTTTACCACCATAGCTCTGATTCAAAAGTGCTATTATTGTATATAGCCTCAAGTTCCTATGTGTCATTTGTAATAAAAGCAATAATTGGCCATCAACAGCATCGTTTATGTTTTGGTAGTGAATAACACGAAGCGTTATCTCTGTCCCTTCTACAGTTGTGCTTGAGAACAATTGTTGACATATTTTATTTAAGAGTCGATTGTAGCCTAATTAGTTATATTCAGTATGTCTATTAGCCTGCATTCTGAACTACTTTGTTAACATATATTTATTCTATAATTATATGTCTGATCAGTTTATTTCTATGACATCAAATGTCAGCTGTTATTAGGCGCTGAAATTTAGCATTAGGGTCCATGCTTTACACACTAATTTGACAAATATGAGTAATATGGGAATTAACTAGTGATTTATTTTACATTGCAGACGTATTTTTGCAATATTGTGACATCACATTAATTAAGTTGAGTCTTACAGTGGTTTCACATGTATTAACTTCACCGAGCTACTAGTATAGTAGCCCCACACTTTTCACGCTGCCCACGTATTTGCAGATATTTTCGAATTTTTTCAGCATTTTAGACTTGGAAAATAATTTATGAGGCCTTCGCGTTTTTAATTGTGCAGAAATATTTTGGTGGCAGTAAGACATCGTGGCACAAAAATCGAATATTGCTCGATGCAGCCTTCTGCTGATGGCAGTAAGCACTCATATTCTACAATGCAGCCGTCTGTATTGTAGAGCAAGCCAGATGTGAAACTTGACTAGCTTCTTTTTCGTATTTTCAGGGCTTGTGTGATAGTGTTTCAGATAATACAAGTCTGCTCGTTCCAGTATTCCATAGTGAATCATTTATAGTTTCAAACGAAATTTACCCAAGTGTCTGGTGCACAATTCTTAAAAGAATTTTTTGGAGTGCAAACGTAGCTGACAAGTTATTAGGCAGTTCAGATAGTTTATCATATTGTCTACTGCGCAGGTGGATGTGGGTGTTGGTGCACGGGGACCTATCCCTCCACTCTTCTTCTATGCTCCTTGCATGTGGCCAGATACGATGATGCTGATGCCATGACTCCTGGAATGGTCTTGGAGATAAGGAACTTCTAATACAGTTGTCAGCGAAATATCACATGTGCGATTGCATGTGATTTCTCAAGATGACCTCTCGGTTGTGGTCAAGGTTGGCTTGACTACTTATAATATTGTGTTTTTTTTTTTTTTTTTTTTTTTTTTTTTTTTTTGCAGAAGGTGTGACAGATCATATTCAGTTTTCTACAAACATCTCTCATTAAGACAATTACATCTTGAAATGATGGACCTAACTTTCTCAGTACCTTATATCCTATACATTGGTTATATTTCCTTTTTTACCCATTTCATCAGTATTAAAGTAAGGGTTGCGTTGCAATAAAAATTTCTATTTTAGTTTGCGTTGTTAAAATAAATATCTGGCAGCAAATATCATGAGAAACGTATCAGTGACAAAGATAAATTTTTCTAGAACCTCCCAATAATGTTTGTAGTAATTAAAACAGTCACTTATTTTAAAGTCCAGACATCTCTAGATAATTGTTATTATCTTCTTTCATTACACCTGATGAGAGTCACTGATTTTATTTTTACAAGCATTGGTTTCAACTGTGATTTACAGCCATCTTCAGGTCAGTGTTGTAGTACATGTTTATTGAGATATATAACATAATGTCCTCCTTCATGCAAACCAGCATGAGTTCCAAAAGAATTCAGGCTTGCCGGCTCTCCGGGCACCGACCAGATTTTGAATGAATTTTCCGAGAATACTGACCTAAGACTTTAATCTAAGTGCTTGAATGTGAACTTACTCTTCAATCATGTTGAATAATTTTATAACAAAGCGCTATGTTTCCGTTCTTTTTCTGACAACTTTTCATTGTTGCGACTGTAATATGCAGCTAGCACAACATTAAAGATACACACGTTAAGTCGTGTGTCAACCGGCAGCTTCTGTTTTTTGTGATTGATCGTTCGTTCGTTATCAATTGTTTGTTTATCGGCAATTGTTGAAACGCTCACATATTGCCTGAGTAGACTGGACTACGTAATTCATAATAGTGGGTACTAACAGAGAAATGAAGACACGATATCTGAGTTCTTTCCACGAAGCATGGTTGCAGGAAGAAACTTATCAAGACTGGTTACCACAAGTTGTTAGCGATAAATGTATGTGTAAATCCATAATACGCATTGTCTCATTAACTGCTAAGGAATATGGCGAGAAGGCTGCGACTAAAAATTTACAATCAAAAGACACAACGTGAATACTATCACACAAAATAAAAAAATTAATCTCTTCTCAAATTCTTGTCAACACAATTTTCTGCTGAAGATGACAAAATCACTGCAAGCGGACTAATTATTTCTCATGATGGTGTGAAATACAACCGTTTTTACAATTCTCGAGACTGTGGTATTAATTTATATCCACATGATTTCAGAGACTCCTCTATAGCAACGAAAGTAAGAGAATACGAACTAAAACAAGGCGTTAGATAAAAATGTGCATCTGCCTTATGCTAAAGAGAAGCTACTCAACGAATTAAAGCAACATTTTCCATTTCATTTACGTTAAAACACTTATTTTGGATGGAGTATCATTGATAGGTGTAGAAATATCTTCAGATGTGTCACAGGGAAGAGTGCTGGGTCCATTCTCGTACATGTTTTCCCTATTGATAACCAGGCCCACAAAATTAATAGTAACCCAGCCATTTTGCAGATGATGCAGTGATCTAAAATGAATTACTGTCTGAAAAAAACTATCTGTTAGATATTGATAAGATAATTAGTGCACGTACGGTCAGCTTGCTTTAAATGTTCGAAATGTAACATTGTGCACGAATGTAACATTGCAATCTGCACAAAACGATGAGACATACGGTAGTAAATAATAAGTATATCAGTCAGTCTCAGTCGGAATCAGTCAACTAATTCAATTACTTACGTGTAACAGTTTGTAGGGATATGAAATGAATTAATCACGTTCTGCAATAAATCTCATCTTTACTTTAATTAAGCCTTCTTACATGGAAGTGGTTGATGTCAGCCACTGTATTACAAATTTATGAAATAATTTAGTACAGATTCAGTCATTTTTAGTTATATTCATTAAGACTACACGTTTCATGGACATTAATCTGGAGTGACCATGTTATTTTGTCTTCGTGTCAAGAAGATTTTTTTCCGAAATTTACCTTCTTTCCCTGGAAATTTATTTGGCTGATATAGAGCGCAGCAAAAAATACACTATTACTTAACACTTTCAAGAGTATACCATTAAGCAAAGAAAATGATGTTTCATACCTAGATCTATGTTCCAATAGGCTGGGGGTGAGACAGAACGGATTCCGAATAAAAATATTTGGGAAGTGACTTACAGTTCCGGCATTAGCATGATAAACAAGGGAAACATCACAGAAAACTTTTTCGGTAGTGTCTTTTAGCGCGGGTGGACATGCAGGTGTACCGACATACTTGCCTTGACAATGTGTGAAGCATACTCGTTTGTTCAGGGAGCTCTTAATATTGCTGTTCCTAAGCTTTACCAAGGGAAAGAATAAATTATTGTTTCCTGGATCACGCAACGTAGTCACTGATATTCACTCTAATTTTTGACGTTCCAGGAATAAGCAGGTCACTTAAGGTTAAGTCTTCAGAGGAATGTCATGCTCAGTAAACTTACAAAATTGCAAAATGACGCCACTAGGTGCCTTGAGTTTTAGATCCCATTTATGTCTGCATCGATGTTTATCTCACAAGTAATTACAATAGAATAATCACATTACCCGACTGGTAGCATTCTTAAATTGAGCTCCCATCCATGGATCTTCTAACTGAAGTGACTAAAATCTAAAAACTGCTAAGGTTTGCCGCTTTAACTACCAAACGAAATATCCTCTACCCAGTTGAGCCACACGCTACTATCAAGCGATTCCTTTGCAAAACTGGCTAGTATGCACCAGTTTAAAGTCTCTGACTGAAAAGTGGTGTACCAGATATATTCTACCTTCATCAGCAACTTTAAAAATTTTCCCAAGTAATTTGAGGTGCCAATATGTATGCACTCTTTTTAACACGCAACTCACCTCTAATTCCCATGAGCTCCCCTAGTTTTACTTGTCCACGCCCTGTAGTTCATCACTGTGAGTGACACACCCATCCACTCCCCCGTGCCCATTCTCGATCACTAATTTATTCCAACTCATTGTCACTGTGTCTCCATAACTGTCACTGTTTTCTGTCTCACGAGCACAGTTTCCTTCGTTCTGTCCTGCTACTGCTGTCTGCTCTCACTGTCACTGTCTAGCTCTCTCTTACTGTTACTCTTTCATTCCTTCCTTTCAGTTGCTGCTGTCTCTTCTAACTGTCACTGTCTGTCTGTTCTTCGTTGTCATTGTCATAGATTCTGTCTCTCATTGTCACTGGCTCTCATCCAATTCCACTTCTTCCTTCTCTTTATTCTTCTGCTGCCGACACTGCCTCCTTCACTCTTTTCCCTCTGTTCCTAGCATGTTCGATTACAGCTACCTATGTTCCACTATCACAGTGTCCCTCTCTTCTCTCGCACTGTCACTGTCTCGTTCACTCTTTCCGTACCACAACCACCGTCTACTACCTTCTAGTATTTATTAGTTTTCCATCCCTTTTCCCCCTCCCTCTGTCATGTTCCCTCCCAGCGTAAAAAGCGCGAATATGTTGAAACGTTAAAATTTTCGCGAAAGTTTTAAAGGTGCAGAAGAAGGCAGAATGAGGCTACTGGTAGCCTACTTTTATGTCAGAGCCTTTTAAAAAGGAGCACATTCGCCTTTTTTGTGCCCCGATTGGAGCATTTTTCCGCTGGTTCACTTCTTATCTCTTCCACACCAGAGCATGTCCCTCGTATGAAAAAAAAACTTTATAGGTCAGTAAAACATTAATAGTTTATTCAACCAAAATTGAATTAACTCAACACTAATTTTACACCTCGGACCATATTTAATGTACGCAAAAGTTTTACATGTGCTTCAGTACTTTCGATGATAACGAGATTATTTTACAGCATGTACCTCAGTGCTACGTCACTTAATGAACTACGCTTACGCTGCTCTATATTGTAAATCTTTCAATAAGCTTCTAGAAGCAGTAGGAGAGCGTGCTGCGGGTTACTCACTTGTACCTTGAAATACAGTGGAGTAGGAGGCGACAAGTGTGTTCTGTTCATTTCCGAAGTTTTTGTTGTGTTTTCTGAGCCAGGATTTTACACGGGAGGTAAAGGTTTATGATATTTTATCTGGTGTGTCTAAGCAAAGTACATACTCTAATATTAATGTACAGGGTGATTATAATGAAAGTTAAACTTTCAAAACGCTGTACATATAACACCACTTGTCAGCATGTCGTCAAATAGAAAGGGTATATTATCGGAGAAGGGGAAAAAGTATGGCAAAAGAAAAAAAAGTGTCAAAATTGATCAATAGATGGCGCTGTATGTGTCAGAATACGTAAATCGAATAACGCCTGTCATGCACACGAGCCATTGAAGTTGGGCTTTCCTCCTTTCGCACCGCGCGGGATTAGCCGAGCGGTCTACGGGCGCTGCAGTTATTGACTGTGCGGCTGGTCCCGGCGGAGGTTCGAATCCTCCCTTGGGCATGGCTGTGTGTGTTTGTCCTTAGGGTAATTTAGGTTAAGTAGTGTGTAAGCTTAGGGACTGATGACCTTAGCAGTTAATTCCCATAAGATTTCACACACATTTGAACATTTTTTTCCTCCTTTCACGTGTGCGGCGTTCCCCATGACCGTCTCATCGCAGGATCCGCCTCTGCTTGTAAAGCTGCATTACAACAATGATGCCTGTGCACACGTCGCTCTGCAGGAATTCTGGGCACTTAAGGGTTTGAAAAAAGGCGTTGGTTCCATGACTGCCATTGGTCTGGAGAAAATGATTCGGATATTCGAGAAGACGCGTTCTTTTGGTGTGCAACCCGGTAGTGGGAGGAAACGAATTGATTCGACGTCAGTGGAAGCAGTGGTCACAGCAGCGCAGGAGGAGACGAGTGGTGGTGTGCAAACGTGTAGTGCACGGAGAATTGCTCGAACATTGGGCATCCCAGTGAGAACGGAGCTCAAAATCGTATGAAACAGCCTTCTTTGTTATCCATTCAAAATTACCCTTGTGCAAGAGTTGCTTCTGTTGACCTGCCAGCAAGGGAGACCTTTGATTTAGAATTTTTTGCTTGCATGGAAGTGGACAATGACTGGCCGTGGAAAATTTTGTGGACAGGCGACGCCCACTTCCATCTGACAGGCTATGTCAATACACAAAATTGTCGAGTATGGGCAACGGAAAACCCACACGCAAATCAACCAGTACCATATCATCCTGAAAAGGTCACCGTGTGGCGTGGATTTACGGCATCATTTATCATAGGGCCATATTTTTTTTCGAAGATGCAAGTGCTTTCGGTCCTGTAACCTGTATCGTCACTGGTAAGCACCGCGAGTGTCTTTTGCACAACTACGTCATTCCAGCTGTCCAACAGCTTGGATGTGTGGATGGGATCATTTTTATGGAAGGTGTCGCACTTCCGCACATTGCAAATCCAGTTAAGCAGCTACTGAAGTGCCATTTCGGAAATGCTAGAATAGTCAGCCGCTATTTCTCTACAGCCTGGCCGTCCCAATCACCAGATCTTAATACGTGTGACTCCCAGCTGTGGGTCTATGTGAAAGATGTTGTGTTCAGTGTTCCGACTGCAAACTTAGCTGTATTGAAGGCACGCATTGCGCAACACATTCTGAACGTGTCTCCGGAAGTAAACATGGTTCAAATGGCTTTAAGCACTATGGGACTGAAAATCGGAGGTCATTAGTCCGTAGACTAAGAACTACTTAAACCTAACTAACCTAAGGACATCATACACATCCATAACCGTGGCAGGATTCGAACCTGCGGCCGTAGCAACAGCGCGGTTCCGGACTGAAGCGCAAGGAACCGCTAGGCCACAGCGGCCGGCTCTCCGGGAACACTTCGATCAATTGTGGAACATGCTGTTTCTCAATTTCAATTTGCTGCAGAAAACGGTGGACAGAATATCGAACATGTTTTGCGTCAGTCACACGGGAATTGATAATCCGATTCGATTTTGATTGATGCTTTTTATGCGGTTTTGGCTTCAGAAAAATTAAAAACCGATGTGATCAATGCTTTTTGTGTGGTTTTTGGCCTCAGGACAATTAAAAACCGATCTTTCCCATGTGATATGACCTTTCCGTGATGGATGGAATTACGTAACTAACTGTATCACACCTGTACACCCATGCGCACTGAGTAGTACAGTTTATTTAACGTCAAGCGTACACTTTAGGTATTATTGTATGATTTACTTGTCATTTGCAGTCGACAACTATTAAATTATGATGCTTACAGCGCCATCTTTTGCTACATTTTGTAACTGTTTATTTATCCTCTGCCATACGTTTTCAACCTTCTTCGATAAAATTCCGTTCCAATTTGACGTCATTTCGACCAGTAGTGTTGTTTTTACAGTGGTTTGAAAGTTTCATTATAATCACCTTATATATGAGTGAAATTACCATCACATCACCTATACATTCGAATCGGTCGTTTCAAATGCAAGGTTGTAATATTCCTGAATTCGGATACTGGCGTTGGTTATTTTAAGGTATCCGAAATCAGGAACTATTTTGTGTGTTCTTTGAATCATTGAGTTATTTTAATGAAAAGCAATTATTACTATGGCAGCTAAGATTTAAATAATTACTAATTTATAACTCTATGCCATTTTTATTTTAAGGGGTTGCCAAAATAATTTTAGTCGAATCCTGTTCATTATAAACGTATTTAGCTTATAATACTTTCCTCTGATTGATTTGACTCGATTTTATTACCGTGGACGTATCTTCGTTGCAGATGGCACACGGAATTAGGAATCGTTGGTCAGAAGAATCCATCAGAAAGGTTGTTGCAGCAGTAAAGAATACGTAAACAGGCTTCCTAAAAGCGTTCTAGTAATTTAACCTCCCAACGTCTACACTGAGAATGACGTGAACCTTAAGAGCTGACTATTTGTTAAAGACAAAGAATCGCAGGAAGTGTGTTCTGGGAAATAAATTAGAAGACTAACTAGTTTCCTACTATAAAATTACAGATGAGCGTTATATACCTTCAAATGAAGGATTCGAGACAGCTGGCTTTTTAGTAGGCGGTTGCTAACGACCTCGATTTTCTATTTCACCCTAAAAATCCTTGCTGGCAAAAAATGGCTCCCGAACTTCATGAGAAGACACCTGGAATTAGCTTACCGAACTCCACAGACAGTCTCTTTAGCAAGGGCGAAAGGTTTCATGAAAGAAAGGTTTCATGAAAGAAAACCGTAAAAGGGAAAATGCAAGTCGCAAAGTTGTCTTCTGCACAAGAAGGTAAACTGGTTACTGTGGTATCGTATATGAATGATGGTGGGAGCTTTGTTCCACATTTATATTCTTTGCGAGAAAGACTATGAAGGTAGCTTGCCAATCGTCTTGTTGGATTAAACTTCCAATATTCACAGAATGGCTCCAGCATTCCATCGTGCACGTTCTGCTCCAGTAAAGGATCCAGTCATCTTGATACTACACTCCTGGAAATTGAAATAAGAACACCGTGAATGCATTGTCCCAGGAAGGGGAAACTTTATTGACACATTCCTGGGGTCAGATACATCACATGATCACACTGACAGAACCACAGGCACATAGACACAGGCAACAGAGCATGCACAATGTCGGCACTAGTACAGTGTATATCCACCTTTCGCAGCAATGCAGGCTGCTATTCTCCCATGGAGACGATCGTAGAGATGCTGAATGTAGTCCTGTGGAACGGCTTGCCATGCCATTTCCACCTGGCGCCTCTGTTGGACCAGCGTTCGTGCTGGACGTGTAGACCGCGTGAGACGACGCTTCATCCAGTCCCAAACACGGTCAATGGGGGACAGATCCGGAGATCTTGCTGGCCAGGGTAGTTGACTTACACCTTCTAGAGCACGTTGGGTGGCACGGGATACATGCGGACGTGCATTGCCCTGTTGGAAAAGCAAGTTCCCTTGCCGGTCTAGGAATGGTAGAACGATGGGTTCGATGACGGTTTGGATGTACCGTGCACTATTCAGTGTCCCCTCGCGATCACCAGTGGTGTACGGCCAGTGTAGGAGATCGCTCCCCACACCATGATGCCGGGTGTTGGCCCTGTGTGCCTCGGTCGTATGCAGTCCTGATTGTGGCGCTCACCTGTACGGCGCCAAACACGCATACGACCATCATTGGCACCAATGCAGAAGCGACTCTCATCGTTGAAGACGACACGTCTCCATTCGTCCCTCCATTCACGCCTGTCGCAACACCACTGGAGGCAGGCTGCACGATGTTGGGGCGTGAGCGGAAGACGGCCTAACGGTGTGCGGGACCGTAGCCTAGCTTCATGGAGACGGTTGCGAATGGTCCTCGCCGATACCCCAGGAGCAACAGTGTCCCTAATTTGCTGGGAAGTGGCGGTGCGGTCCCCTACGGCACAGCGTAGGATCCTACGGTCTTGGCGTGCATCCGTGCGTCGCTGCGGTCCGGTCCCAGGTCGACGGGCACGTGCACCTTCCGCCGACCACTGGCGACAACATCGATGTACTGTGGAGACCTCACGCCCCACGTGTTGGGCAATTCGGCGGTACGTCCACCCGGCCTCCCGCATGCCCGCTATACGCCCTCGCTCAAAGTCCGTCAACTGCACATACGGTTCACGTCCACGCTGTCGCGGCATGCTACCAGTGTTAAAGACTGCGATGGAGCTCCGTATGCCACGGCAAACTGGCTGACACTGACGGCGGCGGTGCACAAATGCTGCGCAGCTAGCGCCATTCGACGGCCAACACCGCGGTTCCTGGTGTGTCCGCTGTGCCGTGCGTGTGATCATTGCTTGTACAGCCCTCTCGCAGTGTCCGGAGCAAGTATGGTGGGTCTGACACACCGGTGTCAATGTGTTCTTTTTTCCATTTCCAGGAGTGTATATGGTCACTATTCTCACATCCGGAATATGGAAGTGATAAATCTTACTAGAAAGCGCCGCATGATAACAGTATCTTTTCCTCCATTTACTACACATCGACTTCAACCGCTGGATATCGCATTCATGAAGCCATTCAAAGCTAACTGTTCAAAGGAGATGGAAACGTGGTCAGCTGCACATCCCTTCAGGCCCCTGACAATATGAATCCAACTTCCTCCAAGAGAGACCTTTCATCAGCCAACAGTATGACTGAAATCCTTGCATCTTCTGCCCAGTCACATATTCCCGTGCCAGAACCACAAGCTCCATCGTCTTCTGCTAAACCTTGACCAAATTTGTTTCTCCTCTTGAAATTAGTCCCCCATCTGTCTAAAAGTTAAAATGCCAGCAGAAGAGGTAAGAGCGCTGTGATTAAGACTTCTCCTTACAAATTGCAACTACAAGTTTCATTGGAGAGGTCTGAAGAAGTAAGAATGAAGCTGAACATCTCCTCCACATGTTACCAGAAAAGAACTTTAAAGCAATGACACCCAATAGTGGAACTGTCTTCTCAGTTGCCCGCAGAGAAGAATAAAAAGAAAAATGATACGACTCCGATGACTCTTCCTCCGAAGCAGTCTTCTTTCCAACAGATGACGAAGATATTGAAGATGAGGAATGCCTCTACTGCTATGAGTTTTACGAAAACGACAACGCTACGAGAAGTGGGTTAGATGCATAAAATGTACCCAGTAGGCTCACGAATTGTGATCGGGAACGGAAAAACGTGGTTGGAAAATATATCTATTATGTGGTGGATGTTCCTGTAAATCATATAGGGTGCCAATTAACGCTTTACAAATGATGTTGTTTCGTTTATAGTGCGTAAGTCACGTAATTTCCTTAATATTAACAATCCGAAATTAGGGACCGGTACTATCCGAAATTGAGAACCCTTCCTCCGATATTGTAAGAGAAGCACACTTTTAATTACTGTAAATTAGTATGTAATGTTTTAAGAACATAAGAATTTTGAACACGGTACTTGGAAGGGTATAGAATAGAGCGTTCAGGAAAGAATTTTCATTTACTTTTAAACATTGTTGCCAAACGTTATAAGACTCTAAATGGTATTAGAAATACGGCTCCCTTACCTTAATGTGTTACTGTTACGCCAGACAAGTCATCTGAGAGTGTATACTTAGTGTTACACGTACGAAGCCACGCCGGGTGGCTAGTATATTCCAAATACATTCGATGACACTGAACATGAAAAATAACTGTTAAATACATGCATACTCATAGTACCACAGACGTTATCAGTTTGTATCTCAAAGCGTCAGTGCGAAGCTAGTTGAAGTGATGTTCCTGAAATTGAATGTTACGCGGAGCTCCTTCACCAGGCAGCACCAATTTGCATACGTCATAAGCAGTTGTGAATATCAGGTGGCCGCAGCAGAGATGACTTGTAACGCCGGAAATGCATATACTCCTATTTCCCTCTATTGTACTATAATTTGTTTTCCTTATTTTTGCTACCTGAAGATATGACATTTCTGTCTCTTTATATATTGTAATTGTTTTACTGTTTGTATATATATATTTATGCACTCATGTCGATATATAATTGGTTTGTTTCGTAAATATTATTTGTATTTTTACGCTGGGTCTTGCCTAGGGAAAACTGCTATCGAACGATTACGTCGATAGGTCGTGTGACGAATCAAAGTGTGTAGGATCTTTGGTAGTGTTAACTCTGCCGCGTGGAGTGCGGGCAGGAGAGTGAGAGTCTGGCGGGAGTAGCGAGTGGATCAGGTGTTGTGTGACGCTCCCGTGAGTTGCCGCGCTTTCGGGGTTTGGCAGCATGTAATTGCGCTCGACTCGCGATGATAGTTTCTGACATGGTGTCGCGGACGGGAAGCATTAGCTGGCGCACATCAAGAGCCCGTTTCGCCTGGTGACCGTGTCGAGAAGAAGGCGCGCCAACATCCAGCTTCTGCAACAGCGACGGCCGACAATGAGTGACTGTCGCCACCTCCTCGATCGACGGCTTCAAACCTTCAATCAACCAACAAGGAAGACTAAAAGCACGTAAAGTTTCAGAACTGTATGGCAGACCTCAGCTTTTCAAATTGTTCCATTTGCCTCGCAAAATTACAGCAACTTAGCATGAACCTTTGTTGCTCATTGTCCCAATTGCATTGCCAAGTAGGGTCCCTTCCTTTTCCGAAATGAACCCGAGTGTCGTTGAAATTCAAACGCCAGCATTAAAATAATATAATTAGATTTCACTGCTTTAATTTCAAAGTGCAGTAGCTGGCTACAATATTTAGGTTACACGAGCACAAATTTAGAGTGCGAGTTTTGTTAGCATATTTTAGCTTACCTGTGACTGCAGCTCAGCTTGGTACGTACTAAATTTTACTATTGTTAATAGTTCAGAATCATTTAATTCAAGTTCAAAGTAAAATCTCTTGTTTCTAAATTGCGTAGAGTCAAGTTGCTTTTGAAATGATTGTTGAGGTAGTCCAAGACTAACCGTATTTTACTGGATTTCGATGTGCTTCAGAAAGAAAGCTCACTATTAACTTCAGTCACTAAATTAACTTTCGATTTTCCGGTTTTATTAATTCTTTTGCTAAATTAAGTCAGAGTGTAGCGAAATTTATTACTTCTGACAAACTTTCAGTTTTCACACTACACGTGTCAACCTTCAGTTGCCACGCTTCTAGTGTTAATTATATGTGTAATAACCTTTCTTTTTCAGTTACTATAGTAATTGTCCTTAGGACTGGCGACCGTGATTTCCCCCAAATCTCAAATATCTAATTACCGCTAGTTAATTGTTAACGTAACGGCCGCACATTTACTTTCTTTATTAACTTTACCCCTTTTCAAAATTAATTTCCACCAGTTTCATTTGCATTTTTCCTTTCAATTAGATGTAACCCTTTCCTCCCTCTTTACCGATAGATTAACTTCGGTGACGATTGCTTTTCCCAAATTTCCATTAGGTACACGCGGTTTAATTTTTCACTGTCATTAAGGTCGATAAGTGAGGGGGGAGGTTACACGTGGCGACCGTGACAGGACAATCTTCAAATTTGAGGTTGTTCTGGACACGAATTTTGCATTGTGCAAATCTCGTAACAAAGTACTGGTTACGAAATGGTCGATACGTCAGCGAGAATATTCGTGTGAGGAATCCTAATTAGACTTGAGATTTTGCATTTATATTGAAAATTATTAAAATGAGTGAAGGCAACAGTTACCAAAATTTGGTAGACTTAGATACGGAACAATCGGTCGAACAGTGGGAAACGCGCACAGCGGTACCCATTGTTCCGGGGCAGGCGGCTAGCATGAAAGATGCGACCGCCGAAACGCAACAAAGAGCAGAAATGGAATTCCAGACTTTAGAAAATGTTTCGGAATCGGAAGTGAAAATCAAATCTGAATCCCTTGATGACGAATACGGGGGGACAATGAAAGAGGAAGCCGCTACGGAAGTAAAACCGGTGGTTTCCGGGAATTTAACTGATTTATTGAATGTTTTGATTAACGAAATCAAGAGTCAATCGGCAGAAATTAAAGATCAGGCTGCCAAGCAAGAAGCTCAGGCTGCCGAGCAAGCAGCTCAGGCTGCCAAGCAAGTAGCTCTGTCTGAAAAAATTGAACGAATGCTAGACAATCAGAACAAAGCTATTAATGTTGTTAACAACAATGTTGAAGTTGTTAACACAAAAGTTGATAAAATCAAAGACGATATTGTCGTGATTCATACCGAAATCGGTAACCTTAAACAGGAAATGATAGGCGTTCAGGCGGAAATTGCGAGCATAAATACTCGTTTTGATTCCGAAATTAGCAGAATCGAGAAAAGTGTAGGAGACGCAGTTGCTCCGATCATCGAGAATAAGGTGACGGAACAAATTCAATTAGTGAGAAAAGAGGATCAACAGAAGGTGGAAACTTTAAAGGCTTTAGTATCCGAAGTAGATACCAAAGTGACGAAGCAGGCTAACACCTGCGAAGAGAAAAAGAGGGAAGTGGAAACGCTTGCGACAACCACTTGCCAAGTGATTACGAGAGTGTCGGAATTAGAAAGGAAACTTGACGAAAAACAGAGCTATGTGCCAATCTGTGCACATAGTTCGGAGTTGTTGACGAAAGAGGAGCGGTTCGACCCCTTGAAAAAAGGCGGTATACACCCGACGGATTTCATTAAAAATTGTGAAAGAGTTTTACCCAGATCATGGACTAATGAGAGAAAAATTAATGCGGTTATTGATGTGTTGGCTGGTGATGCCAAGCGTTGGGGCCTAAACCTCAACATTACGAACCTGACTTTTGACGAGTTTAAAAATTTGTTTCTGGCTGAATACTGGTCAGAGCAAAAACAGCAAAGTGTCTGGCGCGAATTTGTAGTATCGAGGCCTTTCGATGCGAATTCGCGCGGCTCGATGAAGGAGTTTTGTGAGGGCTGGATCCGCAAGTTGGAATATTTGCGTGATCGCCGCACGGAATCCGAAATAGTCTGGGAACTCTACAAAAAGCTTCCAGATGATACAAAACGCTACGTAGGAAGCAATTACAGGACAATAAATGATTTCCTGGAAAGAGTGGAGGACGAGGACAATTGGCGCAATAATCGCGACAGTGGTAGAGGCCGTGGTAACAACAACGGGTACCACAGCAACCACACCAACGATAACCATGGGAATAATGCATACCGCAACCATGGCAGCAATAACAATAATGGTTCGGACCGTAATAACAATCGGTACAATGCAAATAATAACCGGAATGACGGAAACCAGTATCATACTAGCGTGATACGGGCTGCGCAGAATAGTAATAACGCCAGAGGGTGTGACCAGCCGCCTCAGCAGTATCCGGGGAGCGTATCTGCTGGGACGAGACAGGGAAACCATTAGCCGCGCCGGTGAGGGGCCGACCGGGCGTGGAGAAATTTTGGCGGCCCAATAGCAGGAGAAAACCCAGGTGTCGTCGGTATGAAAATTCCGTATGGAATAATCAACGGCGGGAGAGTGTGCCAGTGTTAAGAGAAAGGAGTGCGCCCACAAGTAGTAGATCAGCTGTATACACGGCAGTAGAAAATACATTCACTGTCAGTGAGAACAATTTAAGTAGTGTTCCGGAAATCGATTATAAAGTGGCAGCTGTAATACCCACAGCGGAACTGGAGATTGAGTTTAAGAATGATTCGCAAGTGTTGAAAGAAGATCAGATGTCGGATAAAACGTCCGTCATCGAGCGAGGGGATGCAGAGAGGGATGAGGTCTGGTTAAGGCAGTTCGGTCGCTTATACGACGAACTAAGAGATTATAGGGGCCTGTACGGGAGAAGCATTTATGGAGAGCGCGGGCAGAATTTGCCGCGTCTCGTCCCACAGGAAGATAGTATTTGTGAAGTGATGGAAAGTTCTGGCCCTAACCGGCAGACTTTACCAGAAATAGTTGATGTTAATGGGGAGTACGAGCAAGATTCGTCGTGTTTCGTCCCGCAGGAGTTAGATGTTGAAGTAGTAACGGAAAGTTCTGGCCCTAACCGGCAGACTTTACCGAAAGTTATAGTGATAGAAGTAGCCGACCCATCCGACGCAAACCTCCAGTTTAAACATTGCGAAAGTATTAAGGAGAAAGATAGCGAAAATTTTAGTGATAGCCGGACACGATTGGTAGAAAAGCACGTAGATTACAGCGTGTATGAGGTTAGAGCTGACGTTATACGGTCAGACGGTAGCAGTGTGGGTTGCGCAGATCCAGAGGAAGTAATTTCAGATGCTACTGGGCACATTCTTCCAGGTAGATTGGCAGATGAGATCAATCTGACCAAAGTGGAATCAACGCAGGTGACAATTAGTGAAGTGATAGCAAAGCAGCACTCACTAGTTGACGAGTTACAGGAAAAGGTTTCGGTATTGGAGGCGAAGCTACAGACTAAGCCTCAGGACAAACGTGTTGAAATTAAAACTGTATGTGAACAGAGGCTGAAAAAGCCGCCAGATAAACCGGATTTAGGATCAAAGCCGGATGGTTTTTTCTGGAATGACCTGGATATAGACGAGGATTTACTGTGGGAAAATAAAGAAACAGTCGAGGACAAGTGTAGACAGATAGTAGTGTCTGTTAATATGCACGACCTACAACTAAACGTGTTGATTGACACCGGTGCAGAATTTAGTGCTGTATCTGGGAAAATATTTGAGTTACTGAAAGACAGACCTGGCATCGTAGTTATGCCAGTAACAGGAGTGAAAATTATCGGTGTTACTGGGAAGGCCAGTAAACCGGTCACAAAACAGATTTTTGTCAACTTCGAGATATGTGGGGCACGATTTGAACAAGAGTTTGTCGTCGTGCCAGACTTAACTACGGAAGTAATTATCGGGTTAGATTGGCTATTAAAGTACCGTGCAGTGATTAACTGCGAAAGCAAAACTTTGACATGTATGTCACTAGATAAAACAATGATAGTTAGTTTTGACGAGGCAGGAGACGGTGTGCATAGGCAATACCAGCCTATACACATTGTTAACTGGCCGAATGACATTGACGTAGGAATGGGTTTGAACTGCCGTAACATGAGGAATTTCGGCATTGACAAAAGTGTAGAAAGTGAATTGGAAGAGATAATCAAATTCCCTCCACGAATTAACATTAGTATTGGTGTGAAAAAAGATCGTTTGCGAGAAGTAATGAAGCTTAAAGCCGATGCTCGCATACGTCGTCATGACGCTAAAGCGCGATTTGCTAAGTTTGCAATCGGAGACTTAGTACTTGTAAAAGCTCATGAGAAATCGAGCGAGTTAGAAGATTTAAGGATGTGCCATGTTGCGATGCTTTTGCCTGACCTAGAGATCATTAAAGAACTTGTAATTAACAAGTAATTAATTTTGATTAGACGTTTAACCAACTGAAAAATCCAAGCTGCTAGTTTAAGTTTTCAGCTGAGTCACAGTAGATTAAGGAATGTAAATATGATTTTGTAAATAGCTGTCAGATTTCATGAATGTGTGTTTTATTAGTCATTGCCGATGTACTTAGACGCTGTTTTAAGTTTCAGGCTAGTACATGCGTGTGATGATGGACAGTGTTGATTTATCCACTGTGATAGTATTAAGGGACTCCTTGAGATTACTCGGGAGTGAGTTTTTCCGAAAGAATTCAGTGAAACGGACGTTCTGGAAATGCCGTTACAAGGGCGAGAGAGATCAAGCGTGCCGCACAGGCGGGCGCAACAATACTGGCGGGGCGGAACCGCTGTCGGCCTTTGTGCCGCTGTCGGCCTTTGTGCCGCTGTCGGCTCTTGTGCCGCTGTCGTCATTCTTTGTACTTGCGAGTACGGAAGGCGGAATTGTTTTTCTTCCCGGACAGATGATGTGAAAGAATTCTGCTGTCAATACTTATGTTTTTTTCGATCTACTGAATATTATTTTCTTGTTTAGCATTAAGTGGACTCTCATGGCAAGCGTATTAATTACGAAAAGGTTATATACAATTTGTATGCTATGTAATTAATAATTAATTTGCGTATTTTGGTCTACCTGTTTTTATGACCATGTACTCTGATTAATTTTGCAAATAGTATTCCATTTCTCATAGTGTTACGAATTTTAATGATTTTGGAATAGCTAAACCATTTTCTATGTTTTCTATGAATTTTGATATGTTGTCAACCTGTTTTATTTTGTGCAAGATGACAGAGTGGAATACGATTAGGAGTGTCTCCACTCAATTATTATTGTCTAAAAATTGGTTTATGGTTAATTAGACGAATGCTAAATTTTTTTGATGTTTTGAGCATATGCATTTCCGCTGTTTCTTTTTTGGGACATTTTCTGAGTCTGTTTACGTTACACGAACATCCTCAGACAATGTGGGGCACGTGTAACGCCGGAAATGCATATCCTCCTATTTCCCTCTATTGTACTATAATTTGTTTTCCTTATTTTTGCTACCTGAAGATATGACATTTCTGTCTCTTTATGTATTGTAATTGTTTTACTGTTTGTATATATATATTTATGCACTCATGTCGATGTATAATTGGTTTGTTTCGTAAATATTATTTGTATTTTTACGCTGGGTCTTGCCTAGGGAAAACTGCTATCGAACGATTACGTCGATAGGTCGTGTGACGAATCAAAGTGTGTAGGATCTTTGGTAGTGTTAACTCTGCCGCGTGGAGTGCGGGCAGGAGAGTGAGAGTCTGGCGGGAGTAGCGAGTGGAGCAGGTGTTGTGTGACGCTCCCGTGAGTTGTCGCGCTTTCGGGGTTTGGCAGCATGTAATTGCGCTCGACTCGCGATGATAGTTTCTGACATGGTGTCGCGGACGGGAAGCATTAGCTGGCGCACATCAAGAGCCCGTTTCGCCTGGTGACCGTGTCGAGAAGAAGGCGCGCCAACATCCAGCTTCTGCAACAGCGACGGCCGACAATGAGTGACTGTCGCCACCTCCTCGATCGACGGCTTCAAACCTTCAATCAACCAACAAGGAAGACTAAAAGCACGTAAAGTTTCAGAACTGTATGGCAGACCTCAGCTTTTCAAATTGTTCCATTTGCCTCGCAAAATTACAGCAACTTAGCATGAACCTTTGTTGCTCACTGTCCCAATTGCATTGCCAAGTAGGGTCCCTTCCTTTTCCGAAATGAACCCGAGTGTCGTTGAAATTCAAACGCCAGCATTAAAATAATATAATTAGATTTCACTGCTTTAATTTCAAAGTGCAGTAGCTGGCTACAATATTTAGGTTACACGAGCACAAATTTAGAGTGCGAGTTTTGTTAGCATATTTTAGCTTACCTGTGACTGCAGCTCAGCTTGGTACGTACTAAATTTTACTATTGTTAATAGTTCAGAATCATTTAATTCAAGTTCAAAGTAAAATCTCTTGTTTCTAAATTGCGTAGAGTCAAGTTGCTTTTGAAATGATTGTTGAGGTAGTCCAAGACTAACCGTATTTTACTGGATTTCGATGTGCTTCAGAAAGAAAGCTCACTATTAACTTCAGTCACTAAATTAACTTTCGATTTTCCGGTTTTATTAATTCTTTTGCTAAATTAAGTCAGAGTGTAGCGAAATTTATTACTTCTGACAAACTTTCAGTTTTCACACTACACGTGTCAACCTTCAGTTGCCACGCTTCTAGTGTTAATTATATGTGTAATAACCTTTCTTTTTCAGTTACTATAGTAATTGTCCTTAGGACTGGCGACCGTGATTTCCCCCAAATCTCAAATATCTAATTACCGCTAGTTAATTGTTAACGTAACGGCCGCACATTTACTTTCTTTATTAACTTTACCCCTTTTCAAAATTAATTTCCACCAGTTTCATTTGCATTTTTCCATTCAATTAGATGTAACCCTTTCCTCCCTCTTTACCGATAGATTAACTTCGGTGACGATTGCTTTTCCCAAATTTCCATTAGGTACACGCGGTTTAATTTTTCACTGTCATTAAGGTCGATAAGTGTGGGGGGAGGTTACAGACTGACGTGTCGCCACATTCTGTTACGTAGTTTGTTTTATACTACAGCAGTGGTCCGATGATGGCTGTACGTCATATCTGAAACGTACCACTGTTTGAATGAAAATAGTGGTTGTCGAGAAATATAATAAACACGAAAAAAAAATGTTTCTGAATCACAGCTTCCCCTAATAGACAGTTACGTCATATTTCACATAACACACATAATATTGACGTCTGGGGCTGCAGCAGTTCTTCTACATTAGTCTGACTAAAACAGTAATGAATTTACTTACTTGCATAAAAGAAAAAAATCGTTTATATCGCTATGTCGTTGGTACTAAATCTCAAAGAGCTGCAACTGCATCAGAATAATAACGTGACTGGCGTTTAGTCGTATGCAGGACAGCTACAGTAGCAACAACCAGTCGGAACACGTTTTTGCTCACACCAGTCCTGTGAACAACTGTCATGGCACTCTGCTATCTCAGCATGTAATTACCGAGTAACTATAAAAAATTGCGGTCTGTATCGCAACTCTTGAGATTTGTTATGGTATTCTTTGTTTCTCATTGCGGCATGCTTCTTTACATGGAATGTGTGATTGTAACTGTGCTTCCTGCTTAGGAAAGTAATAAAACTCTCAAGAGCCTGCAGAGAAATACTGTACGTAACCTGAGAATGTACTGAGTACAGAACGGCACAGCTGATGCCACGCTGGCCATATTGCGGTTGCGCATGAAGGTTCCTTTACACCGAAAACGAGCTCCAACAAACAAAAATGCAGCACTGTTGTACATTTGGAACACTTGCAATTAATATGAGTTTGGCAAACTTACAATAGTTGCAAAATGTTGACATATGTTTCAAACTCTTGTGAACACATATATTTGGCAGTTTTTTAAAAGTTTTTTTAGAAAATGCGTTCTGGCTGTGAAGATGGATTAGCACTTCGTGCTATAATTTCTAGTGTAATTGTTTATCGCGTAAATCAACCAAAAAGAAGACGCACGCGCTCCCAAAGTTTTTGTTACAAAGAGTAATCCATGGAATCTGTATTGGCGGAGCTCGTATTGAAGACAGGTACGGTTTCAAAAATTTTGTCAGTGTAACATGTGGGCAAATTGAAGAAATTTTGAGGCTGGTAGCACCACATGTTGAATGGA